>NC_086097.1:88229921-88848103 GCF_963921235.1 Mobula hypostoma
CAATGTGTAGCTGGTATCTGGAATGAGCTGCCAGAGGAGGTGAAGGAGGAAGGAACTACAACAACATTTAAAAGAAATATGGTAAGGTACTTGAATGGGCAAGTCATAGGGGGATATTGAATTAATCCAACCAGGAGGGATTTTTATAAATAGGAATGATGATTGTTATAGATGTACTGTGCTGAAGGGCCTGTTTCAATGCTGTTCAACTTGACGACTATGTTAGTTAAAGATTATATATGGGATTTGTTAGGTCACTCTGGCGACAATCAATTTGCTGGAATTACTTTGAATTCAGAAAAGAGACTTCATCTTGGATGATGGCAGGGGATTTGATTAGTCATTCTATTATGATGGTATTGTGCAGAGCCCTAAGGTCAAAAGAAGATTTTAAGCCCTATCTGATGTAGGTATCTACAGGTATCCTCACGACAGGGAGCTTATACTGTGTCCACCTATCTTCAAGGACTAGCTTACTTCCCTGGCTAATCTCTGTGGTGAGATTTAGCTCCCAATACCCACTGCTTGAGTAGTGGTTCTCCTCTACTTACCAAGGAGGAAATACTTCCAATTATAAAAAAGTTAGTTTATTTTTAATAATATCTTTAAAATTCAGACAAAAAAAATCTTAACACATTTAACACTCTGAGGATTTCTAATTTATTAAGGATTTCTGAATTACAAAAGATTTATAAACTACAAAATATTTCCAAACACAGGTACAATTTTTACGAACTAGAAAAGCATACTAGCTAGTTGCCAATGAATGAGTCCTCCATCACAGAACTGAAAGATTGAGGAATGAATTCTAGTTCTTCTTTCTGTAACTTCCTCTTTCTGTCATTCTCCTTGTCATTCCTAACAATCTACATTGCTGCTGATATTTGTACTATCTTCTACTAGATATCATCTGTGTTTGATGTTTTCCAGATATCATTACTGGGACAAAGTAACTCACACAGATGGTCTTAAGAGCCTCTGGTGGCAGAGATTCCAAACAGCAGTATTTAATGTTGTGAGGATTCATCCCAACTTGTAACCATATTTGATGTGCTAAGTGACATAACCCCTTTGTCTTCTGTTTGGCTAATGGAGACACGTCTCTTGGCCACTTTGCAAAGCTGTGCCTTCAACTTCAAACTGATTGCTGCTTGCAATTTACATTAATAACTAGGGATTGGTTCTTGCTTGCAACAAAAAACCGAGCAAAGATAAAGTTTAACTTTATCATCAATAACTCTGACACTATGGAAAGATCATGCAGCTGTGTTAGAAAGCTAAGTTTAACAATAAGCCTCTCAACCTATCACACCGTAGGCTATTCTTGGATGAGGACGTGGGTGTTACGGAAACAGGTGATGGAGTGAGAATGTCAAAAGTGTTGGCTATTTATATTTTTATCTAAAAACAATTCCAAATTTGAGTGGAATTGAGCCACAGAGAAAAGAATCTTCTTCTTAAAATTAGAATCAGCAAGTTTCAGAGAATGTGTTAATCCATGGCGTGAATTAACCCGATGACAAGGATAGTGTGGTGTATTGTGTTAATTTCTAGACTATACATGATACTAAATAAAAAAAATTTCTTTTGAAACTAATTGCTTGTTTTTATATTTCCTTAAAATTACCAGGTTGATAATTCTGATTTGCAGAAGTTACAAGCAGCTCACATAGTATAACACTGGAGTGTTAAGTTTTCAAAGGAGGGTTTCATATCTAGATCTTTCAGAAAGTGATTAGATATTAAATACTAAAGATTAACTCTCTCTAGTAGGAGCATGGGACCAATTTACATCAGGGTTTCCCAATTGGGGTGCATGGACTGCTCAGTTAATGGTAGGGGTCCATGGCATAAAAAAGTTTGGGAACCCCTGATTTACATGATCTGTATCTTACAAAGTGCATGGCAATGTAAAATTTATTTTAGAAACCATTGAAATTCAAAAGCCACCACTGATATGGAAAGCTTGCAGCAATGTATTTACAGCGGATGAACTGACAGAATGAACTGAAAGAAAATCGATCCTGTTATAACTGAATGTTCAATGAGAAGGATATGTCTGCAGAAGTGCAACCACAGGAATGCTTGGAAAGTTTTTGAAGTAGGATGCAAAGTATATGGAATGTATTGTCAGAAAGAGATTAGGATAGTAAATTAATATTTGTAGAGAAATAGACATTTTCATTCAAGAGATAGAATACAAAAATGCAGTATTTACTCTGATTCAGAAGAAGATCTCTTCCTCACACCTGTTCAATCTGTACAGACAATTTGTTAAATGTGGGAAATTGCCTTTCATAAGATTTAGCTTAAAGTAAATTATTATCTGTTATTTCTGCAAGTTCCATTCAAAGCATTATTACACCTGACATGTCATATGACAAAACAGTTTGTATACAAGTTCTGGAGGAACCTTGTATGCTTTCTTTGTTCATTTTTTCATTTTATTGGAGAAAAGCTTGTCTAAAGCATATAGTTAAAAGTAATTGGGAGCAGGTGCAAATGTCCTGGGAAATTTAGAAACCTCATTTGCACTGTACTGGTAGTTGTCAGAGTAGGCACAAGCATAACAGGAAAATAATGTTCCCAGCCTGATCTGTAAACCTGCTCAATAAATGAAGCAAAAGGAAACTAATAACATTTTTTTTGCAAGTTTATTTTTATGGTCATTAACTTTCATTTAAGTAAATGCAAACGTAAGCAACAGCTGGTAGTAACCTAGTCTGGAATTTTAGAGCGTGAAGTGAATTGGGGTCAAACCTCACCTGCTGCTTCCTGGATACAATACTCAGATTCCAGAAGTTAGATGGATTTTATAGCACCCAGCACTCTGACACCCAGCGGCTGAAGTTGGTGGCAAGGCAGTGGTAGAGATTTCAACTACAGTGTCAGGAAAAGAAAATCTGGAATTGACCACTTGACACTTTTGAGTTTTCTTTTCTGTTCTGTAAAATCATGGCTGATCTTTTAACCCAGAGTCTCTTTTTTGCACTATCCCCAGATCATTTGACTCCCTTTACAGATTAAAAAAATCTATCCACCATCTTAAATATATTCACTGCCATCTTGGGTGGAGTATTTTAATGATCCACTTGTATTTGAATGAAGAAATTTCTTATGAATTCTGGTTATAGAAACATCAGGCAGAAAGATATCAGTTATGCATCTCCCCTGCTAAACCCCACAGAAGATTAGCCTGCTAAAATAGAATCTTTTAAGTGCAATGCGGGGGTTGTATCTTGGCATTTGAACGAATGTGAAGAGAATGTTGATTTCAAAGTGAAAGCCAAAGTAAATTTATTATTAATGTGTATATATATGTTACCATATACTACCTTGCAGTTCATTTTCTTGCAAGCATTTACAGGAAAAAAAGAAATACAATAAAATTTATGAAATCTATACATAAACAAAGACTGACAAATAAGCGATATGCAAAAGAAAACAACTTATGTGCAAATAAAAAAAAAGGGTTTTTATTGTTATTCCAGCTTTAAGAAAATGCCCTGGTTCCATCTAAATGGAATTAATATAATTTTAAAAACTGTATATGCTGGGAATGTGAAGTAAAATTGGAAAATGCTGTAAAGACCCAGCAGCTCAGGCAGCATTTGTGGGAAGAGGAGCAGAGTTAACATTTCATATCAAAGATACTTTGTCAAGCAATTTTTGTCAGCTCTATTTTTCTGCCCAGTCTGATGATTGATTGCAGCATTTTCTGTTTTTGCCTTGGAAGTAATTATAATGCTGGAAATTGTTGGGAAATGCTGATTTAACTGCCAGCACTTATCTAATTATGTATCAGCAAGTTTGAGACTCCCATGCAGGACATCTAAGTCCCTTACTAGTTTTCTGTTTCCTTACTCTAGTTCATTAGTAAGGAAGCATGAGCTTACTGAATTCCAGAGCATTTCCATTGGGAACTCTATTTAATGAACTTGGGCCAGGTTAGACTAATCCAGAAGCCTAGAACCAATTCATTCAAATGGAAAGGATTGGCTGTAAAGGAGAAAAGTAAATTATAAGGCAAATCATTTTATTGCCTGCTTTGTTTAATATTTGTCTTGACAAATCTCTAATTTTCTTTTAGTTTCACTTTCAACAGGTTATTACACCTTCTGAATGTACTTCTGTTGACTGGTAAAGATTTTTCTTATCAACTCTTTTGTTAGTGGGCCAGCAACACAATAATGTAGCATTCTAAAACACTTGCAGGGTTATACCATTGTGAATCTATTTGTGAACTCTTAGCCAGCAAGCCAGTGGATTGGCAGATGCATGAATGATGTCCATTCATCAGAGGTCAGTGACCAGCTATCATGGATCCTTTATATTATTGCCAGTCACAGATTATTAGTGAGCTGAATCATCAAAGACTGGGTTTGAGGCTCAAAGCAGTTTTAGTTGGTTACTGAGTGAATATTATTACAAACATTACAAACGCAGCCAAGTGAAGCATCGTTGTAATTGTGTATATTGGGTGAGAATGAGATGACACCAGCTGTAGAGTCTGATATCTTGGGAAAGATGGTTACTGTTTAATGGCTAGATATAACCATGAGCAAAGGGTACATTCAAATGTCAGTAGATGGATCATTTAACAAGTGAATTATTTTGAGATCAAGGTAGAGGTAGAAATTTAAGGTCCATAGAATTTCAAAAGAATTTGTGAAGAATAATGATACTCAATGGATCTCCAGATTGTCTTCTTTCAATAAATGGATTTTCAGTGAATAAATTACCAAATGTAACAGTGCAGCTGCATATGATATTGAGATGACTTTGTAATTATGGTACCACTGGTGTATCAATTTCACAGTGCACTGCATCATAATTCAGATTTAAAGTATACTCTTGCAAGTCTCTCAGAAGACACATCAGTGCCAACATGTCTTCATTATTCTCGAGTTGGACCAAGTCCAAGTCAATTATTAAAATGTTGCAGACGGCAGGCTACTGTTCTCCAGCAGCTTTCTTTTTCAACCGTTGATCTTCAATTATATTTTATGCTCAGGATTGGTCTCCTGACTAATTAGTTCAAATTTGGTTTTCCTCTATTTGCAATGAGTGGATAGCTTCAGAAGCACTTCATGGACGGTGAGGACCTTGGAGAATCCTGCGGTTTGAAAATGAGCTTTTACCCTTTCAGCTTTTGTTTTTCTTCCTTTTGTGGAATTAACTACAGTAGCAAGCAATTGTTTTTCCATCAGATCAGTCAGTTTTGAACTCCATCTTCAAACAGACTGCTACTGGTCTAGTTGGGTATGGATGAAAATGGACATCAAAGAAGCCACAATGACCAAACATGCATGAAAGCTTTTATTTTGTTATAAATTATGCACATGGATGCTTATTTTAGTAACTCTCAGTAAATACTCTTTTGCTGCAGAAGTTTGGGATGCAAGCTACTTATTCAATGGCCATTCCTACAGTCCTCTGCAACTGATTTAAAGAGGGATTCCCAGCACTTTTTGAAACAACTGCAAGTTCCAAGGGCTCCATGATTTCTTTGGATGACAACAAGAATGGCTTTCTGGCTCCAGGTGGATGTGACTAAGTTCTCACTGTTGCCTTTGAGGCAGGATGTTTTATTGATTCTGTTACTAATGCAAGGCCCACAGCCCTTACGTGCCTGATCAGGTTCCACACTTACAGATGAGTTTTGCACATCCTTTCTGTCCTGCCGTTGGACTCAACGACCAGTGTGCTGTGCAATGTTTGTTAGGTTCGTTTGTGTATATAAAAATGTGATTGTGACACCTCCAGGAGCAGCCAAAAGTAAATGTTTACATTCTCGTGGTATTAATATGATTAATCAATGAAGTTCTATGCCAAGATACGATTTTATTTTTCTTGTTTTCTTTCAAAATATTTACTGTGAGCCGTCAAGTGCAAACATTGCTTCCTTTTCAGCTCATTGGTTATCCAATTTAACTGTTTTGGACATGAACTCATTAAAATGAAACTGGCTTATATTAATACTAAGGAGCAATTTAAAAACATAATTTAATTTCATAATCTATAATCTGTCTTGAATTCAAATAATTGGAAATAGTAGAGTACGATATAGTAGATCTCAGCAATGTACGTGAGAAGAGGTGCACAAGCCCAAAGGGATATATCTCAATCTCCCACCCTGTCAAATCTTATTAACTTATTATGCTATAAAATGAAGTCATTCAGCCCATTTTCTTCATGCCTACTTCCAGCCGAAGAATTTCCCTCGTATTTCCCTGAAGCCGTACCACTTTTTTTTCCACTCGTCTATCGTATTTTCATTTTAAAAATTAATTTGACAATTATCTACACTAAGTGATGATTTGCAGTGGCCAGTAAAATATTAGAATGTCCTTAGGATGTGGGAGAAGTCTGGAGTATCCGGAGGAAGCTCACACAGTCACTGGGAGAATGAGAAAACTCCACATGGATAACACCTGGGGGGAGGGGGAGGATGGAGTGGTGTAAGATCTAACCTGGGTCCCTGTAACTGTGAGGCAGCAACATTAACTGCTTGTAGCACTCTGCCACCCAACTCTCTCCAATATATATACAATTCTTGAACATTTGAACTTTTGTTCCTTATACTCACCACACCTTGGGTGTGTTAATGAAAGTGAACAAACACTTTGTGAACGAACACAGATGCTCTGGTTTTGCAGTGTGTGGCAATCTCATGTTATTGGAATTCATTTTAGAGGAGCTACCTATATACGCATACAGGACCTTGTAAGTGACAGGACACTTTGAGCACTTATAAGTACATGAAGTATCCTTTGCTTTATGTATAGCATATTGAAACCAGAGAATTATGCTAAAGTTTACGATGTCGGCCTTAGTGCTTAGTTGAGTTACTGTGTTCAAGGTTGTACACCATACCTGAAAAACAATGTAAAGGTCCTGATGAGATTGCTGAAATCATTCACTAGAATGATAGCAGGATTTTAAATACAAAGGTACCGTAGATTAGAGAAGCTGTGGTCCTTTCCCTTCAGCACAGAGATTTATGGCAGAGTGAGTAATCTTGCTGATAATACTGAATTAGGAGGTCTTGTTTATAGTAAAGCGAGTTCAAATGAATTGTAAAGAAATCTTGAACATTTAGGGAGATGAGCTGAGGAATGGCAAATGGATTTCAACTTGAATATGTGTGAGGTTTTTTCATTTTGGACAGTCAGACCAGTGTTGAACCTATGCAGTGAGTGGCAGGGCACTGTTGAGGGACCTGGGAGTACAAGTGCACAGCTTGCTGAAAGCAGCTGTGCAAGTAGGCAAGGCTGTGAAGAGGGTGTTCAACATACTTGCCTTCATCAGACAGGGCATTGAGTTGAGGAGTAGGGACGTATTGCAGTTGGACAAGTTATTGGTGAGACCACACACAGTATTGCGTACAGATTTGGTCACCCTGCTATAGGAAAGGCAAATTGAAGAGGGTGCAGAAGAGATGTACAAGCATGCTTCTTAGACTAGAAGGCCTAAGTTATAGGGAAGGGTTGGCTACATTGAATCTTTATTCCTTTGAGCAAAGGGGAATGAGAAGTGCCTCATAGAAGTGTATAAAATCATGAGAGGTATGGATAAAGTGGACTTTGCAGTCTTTTTCCCAGGGTTAGGTAATGCAAAACTAGAGGGTACAGATACAAGATAAGAGAGGGGAGATTTAAAAGAGACCTGAGAGGTAACTTCTTTACACAGAGGGTAATGAGTACTTGGAATGAGCTGCCAGAGGAAGTGGTCATAGCAGGGATGATTATAGCACTTAAGAGGCATTTGGATAGGGACATGGAGGAAAAGAGCTTGGAGGGTTATGGGCTGAAACTGGGCAACTGGGGCTAGCAAGGAGAATATTGTGGTCAGTATAGACTATTTTGGCTGAAGGGCCTGTTTCCATGGTGTATGATTTGATGACTCTTAGGATTTGTTAGTGTAATCAAAATTATGAATCTTGTTGAAAAATTCAAGACTGCTCCCAGCAGCCGAAAGAGTGTTAAGAAGACAGATTTAAAGCAACAGCTTTAAAATTAGTGGAAGACAGGAGTAAATATCTTACAGCAAGTTCTTGTTGCCTTGCCTGGTGCATGTATATTCAATGGACATTGCTGAAGGAATACTTGAATGGAAGATAAGTCAAGTGCTGAATAAGCAGGAAATGGGATAGTTTAAAAGAGCCAGCGTGATGGACTGACACTGCAGCAGATTTTCCTCCTCAACCAATTTTAACTAGGTACTAACTTCATTATTATGCATTAACATAATTTGGGATTTTTACTATGGGTGTCCTCCTGTGTTGGAATGGCAGCTGTATAATTTTGATTCTTCACTCACCAGCTTGACTACACAGTCACTAAAAACAAAAGCAGTTAAATGTGACAGTGCTTTTCTGTTTTGCTTGCAAGTATGGCCTTGGGCCTTCAGTAAGGAGATAAGAGCAATTGCAACAGTATCATACCCCTTTTTTTGGGAAAAAAATAGCTTATTAATTAGATGTTACTATTTATGAAATAAATCAAAGATAATCCTCTCTCTTTGCTTCTAATAATTGACAGGAAAGTGTTGAAGTGTCATTTGCTAAAATCTCTAACTTTGCCTCGGCACTGGATATAGATTTGGCATACTTTTTCACCATTTGTATTAAAATCAGGCAATCTTGAGTCCAACTATAATTTTTGTACTGTAATAAATCCAAGTTCATATCTGTGTTTCTGTCCTTTGTTTTACAGTGATTCAGGAACAATTGGAGCATCCTCTTTTGATGCTTCCCCAGCCATTGCCTTTCAGAAATATTTTATTTACTGTACTTACTATTTGATATCAAAGGCTCCAAGTACACTAACATGGGAAGTGGATATTTACAACCACAAATTGTTTCTTTTCATTGATTTTTGTAAGTAAAATTATTTAGGGTCAGCCGTAATCTTGTAATAACTATGTTTAGTTGTGGCGGATAATACTTAAGCCCATACATCATCCAGTGCCAAAGGACTTGGTAAAGTTTCAGCAGATTAAAGAACATAAAAACATAGAAAAATCAGGAGTAGCTTTGAGTCTGTTTCACCATTCAGCAATATCAAGCCTTATCTTATATCCTGTGCCATTTTCCAACATGATCTCCAAATCCCTTACACATTAATTCATGTCTGACTTCTTGTGGGTCTCAGGATATTGCTCCATAATTCTTTTTGCTGCTGTATTGTTATGCCTGCTGATTGAAAAAGCAGGAAAAAAAACTGTTTTGTATGCAGTTTAGTAGTGCCAACAACATAGAGCACATGAACCTTGATACCAAACCAGGACAAAGTAGACAACTTGATAAGCATTCCATTGATACCCTAAGTATTCATTCTCGCCCGCTTGTAAACTGTGGGATCCAGAATGTACTGGCTACCAGCTAGAAAATGCACGGATGTTCCTTGTCTATAGTACATCTACAGCTCAGACTAACCGTGTCCTCTACGCCTTAAAAAAGAGAAATAGGGTTGCCACTGCCTTCCTTCAAGTTTCTGCCAGGTTACACACTGTCCTGCACTGGACAGTTCAATTATTAGTATTGATTCTAAATCCTGGATCACCCTCTGCATTTTTCAGAGATGATCCAACCTACCCTAAATCAATCCAGATCCTAAAAATTAGGGTGTGTTGGGATTGGTTTGAAGCAGGCTCAGATCGTCTCTGAAAGAGACAACAGCTGTCATGTTTTTGAATGAAATTTCTAATAGTTGTGAAAGAAAGTGACTTGTTAACAAATAGATTGATACGGATGGCATCACACTGGTTTCCACCTCCAGAGTAAGTTTGAACAATCTTATTTCACTGACAATATCCCCTGTGAGTGCATCCCTAGGTGTCTAAATGCTGACATTGGATATTTAATTGCTGTTCTTCCGCACTCTGATTATAAAAATGTTAATCTTTTGGGCAACATCTATTGTGTCTGCACTGCTTGACTCCAGGGTTGCTGAAAACAGCCATGAAAAGGTTCACGAGATTTGCCAGGTTAACACTTCTGATTTCCTAACTCTTCTTTCTTATGAAGAAGTAATTGCTTATGTGAAACCTTCCATGAAAAGTCATCTGTGTGAATCTATAACACAGTGTTACACACATATTGGAATAGAAATTAGAATTGAAATTGTACTGGGGTGCAGTGAAAAGCTTGTCTTGCATACTGTTCATACAGATCAGATCATCACACAATGCATTGAGGTGGAACAAGATAAAACAATAACAATACAGAATAAAGTGTAAAAACTACAGAGAAATCACAGACCAAGTAAACAACAAGGTGCAAGCTCATAGGAAGATAGATTGTGAGGTCAAGGATCCATCTTGTCATACTAGAAATCCTTCTACAGATGAGCAGTAGAGAGCATCCTAACACGCTGTTTCATTGCATGGTACAGAAGTGGCACTGAACCTCTACAAAGGGTGGTCAAAACCGCCCAACTCCTCATTGGCACCTGCCTACCCACTGTCAAGGACATATATACAGAAAGGTGCTGGAAGAGGGCCAGTAACATCATGAAGGATCCCACCCACCCTGCTCATGGACTGTTTGTCCCACTCCCATCAGGGAGGAGGATATGTAGCAGCAATGCTGGGACCACCAGATTCAAAACCAGCTACTTTCTGCAAGCAGTAAGGCTCATCAACACCTCCACTCACTAACCCATCCATTCACACCCCCAACCACCACTACTTTATCATTTTCTCTCAGAACCACCTTATGTACAGACACCCTGTGACTAGCATCACTTCATGGACATATACTCAACCTATGTATAGAAGCGATCTTATGTATTTATATTTATTGAGTTTATAAAATTATTTTTGTTCATTATCTTATTCTTTTTTTTGTGTTGCATCTGATCTGGAATATCAATTATTTTGTTCTCCTTTACACTTGTGTACTGGAAATGACATCAAACAATCTTGGATCTTCAGTAGTCTTATAATAGAAGTGTAGAAGCTGACCTTGAGTCTGATGGTATGTGCTTTCAGGCTTTTGTATTTTCTGCCTGAAAGATGAGAGAAGAGAGACCAATCTGGATGGGTGGTGCTGACATGAGTATTCTGGCATGAGTATCCTTAGGTGCTCCCTCCAGAGATGAACATAGGATGAGGGAGTTTGTGTTTGCTGTAGAACTGTTTTGGTGTAGGTGAATTGCAGTGGGTCGAGGTTGTCCAGATGGTTAGAGTTCATATGTGCAGTGCCCAGCCTCTCAAATCACTTCACCATACAATTTGGTGGTATTTGTTAAGATACATCATCATATTATTTTTAGGTACCAGGATGATGGTGGTCTTCTTAAGCAGGTGGTAGCCATAGATTGAAATAGGGAGAGGTTAAAAACATATGCAAGTACACCTGCCAGCTGATCGGTACAAGATTTAAGTACACAGTCAGCAACATAATCTGGGCTAGATATTTTCCATGGGTTCTCTCTCTGAAAGACTGATTTAATGTCTGCAACGGCGACTGTGAGTTGCGGTGCACTGGAGGTTGTCAGGTTGAGTGGTGACATACTCCTTACTACACTAACATACAGAATATATAATATATATTAAATATTATCTGATCTCCCAACTCTATTGTGACCACCTAGATGCCTTGCAGTGTGCAATTTGATTTTCCTTATGAATTGCAACCTCCTATGTGCTCGAGTTTGCTGGTTATCTCTGGAATGCTGTTGATTACAATGGAGAAGATGAATGGTGGGCAGAAAGAGGATGGAACACATACAAAGTGCATGCTGCAAGTATGTCTTTCATTGTACCTCTGTGCACATGTGCATTGACAACAAACTGGACTGTGACTTTGAATACATTAGTATTACTGGTCTATTCTCTGCAATTCATATAACACAAAATCTTGCTGTTTCATGCATTGCTGTTGCAAGTTTGTGCCGTTGTGTGTGATATTGCCATCTGTGCTGTGCATTTATCTTGGTTTGATTGAATTTTGAGGATGCCTTCTGGTTTACTGTGCTATTCCATGCTGCTTTCTATCTATGTATTTGTCATTGTATGGATTTGAGTCAAGAGCATGGGCTGGAAAAAAAGATCAGAAACTAACAAGGAAACTCAAGGATTCAATCCTGGTGATATTGCCTCTGGAATATGAAGTATAGGTCTGGTCACTCTATGAATTAAGGATATACAGTACATCTGTTAGAGCAGGGTTTCCCAACCTGGGGTCCATTGACCTTTTGCTTAACCATATAAAAAAGGTTGGAAACCTGTGTTAGAGGAAGTGCATTCACCAAATTGGTTCCTGACATGGAAGGTTTGTCCTTTGAGGAGAGATTAAGCAGAGCTGAGCATGGAAGGATGAGAAATGGCCCCAGTGAAGCGCACAACATTCTTGCAGGTCTTGTTAGGTAGACATGGTGACATTACTCTGACTTGGCTGTCTTGAATCAAAAGTCTCAAATTAGGTAATTGGCCGGTGTGAACTAAGATGAGAAGACATTCATTAAGAGCGCAGTGAATCTTGAGAATTCTCATCCCAACAAGGCTTGCCTTCGAATTGATGTTGTTTAAATAAGTCAGAGATTGTTAAACTTTTAGGTGGTAAGGAAATCAAAATATTGTATTAATACAGGAAAGTAGTGCCAAGGTAAAAAATCAGTCGTGATCTTATTGAATGCCTGATGCATAATTTCTATTTCTTGTGTTCTATGCAAAGGCGGAATAATTAAGTTTTAACTTGGTAAAGCTGCTATTCATAGTTGATGGATCAAATGAAACTGACAATTTAAGATTACATTCATTGTTATAATATTCAGTGTCATTTGTCAACTCTAGAAATAGTTGCATGTTTTGCACTCCCACAGCTACCTAGACTTTAATCCTCATTTGATAGTGAATGTTTCCGCATAGAAGAAAATTTATTGTTAACAATTTGTCTCTAATGCTGTTAATGAGCTCCTATACACCAACAACTTTCTGAAGCAAAACATTTTTGGAATCGGAGCCCAAACATATTTAATGTTATGACAACTTCAATCTTTATTTCTGTACTATGCTATAATAAATTTAACATTCAGAGCAGGTTCTTGTACATATTTCCTGGACTAGTTCCCAGAAGTAATTTAACTTGAGGAGCTCTGCTGTATATACGAAAAAGTTATAATTTGACATTCTCCTTAGTTGAATTTGCCTCCCGCCAACGCTGGTAAGAGCTTTATAGTCAGTAGCATGATGAAGAAAAGGGAATGTCACTTCAGAATAAAAAGGCTGAGTATCTGGTAAATGTTGAAAATCAGAAGTAGCTCAAAGATATTTTGAGCAATTAGTTCCAGTTGATTGACTTTTAATTTTGTTGGTTTGTAGAGACTGTGCCAATTATATCAAAATCACTCTGCATGATGTATCAATGCACATAATTATGGCATTGTATGGATATCTGCCTGCCAACTCTTATCTGTTCTACAAAAAAGACAAGAACATCGGCAAATTAATACATAGTGGGTACACATGTCTGTCCTTGCACCTTCAATATTATGCTCAGGACCTTTCTTCTGGGAGCTGCACAGGATTGCTAACTAATTGGAAAAGAATTAATAAATAAATCCCTTATTAATTAATAAGGGATTAAAGGGATCTCCAGCCAAGGAAGGAAAATTGGCAGGTGAGTTGTGTTGCAGGTCAGTTTGTGATGTGACATTGCTGGAGGAGGAAGTATTTGGAGAAATGCGATGATTGGCTGCTGAGGTAGAATGTGATGACTGATCTTTGGAGGAAGGATGATTGATGGATGAGTGAGTCAGACATGAGATAGGAATGAGTGGCTTGGGGAGAAAGCAGGATAAGTGGCAAAGTGGGGAGGGTGAGGCAATTTTTAAAAAGTTAGTGATGTAGAATAAAACGTGTGGATAATACTAAATGGGATGACCAGATAATGTGATATTGTACTTCTGGAGCTGATGCAGATGACAAGGTCCGAGGATAAACTGGAAATTGTGCATTAGAAGTGGTTTCTAGTTTGTCAGCATGAAATACATGTTAATCTTTTGACCAAATCATTGTCTTCCAAAATAAACTGCTTCATTCTACAATATGTAGATGCTTTAAATAGAAAATTGTGATGGGAAAATGATTCACTCCAAAGTCTCAGAATCAGGTTTAATATCACTGGCACAATATCATGAAATTAGTTGTCTTTGTGGCAGCAGTCCAAAATAATAGAAAAATGTGAATTACAGTAAATAAAACAGTTAACTTAAGTAGTGCAAAAATAAAAACAATGAGGTAGTATTCATGGGTTTAATGTCCATTCAGAAATCAGATGGCAGAGGGGAAGAAGCTGTTCTTGAATCATTGAGTGTGTACCTTCAGGCTTCTGCATCTGTTTCTGAATGGTGGTAATGAGAACACAGCATGACCCGTGTGATGGGGGTCCTTAATGACGGATGCTGCCTTTTTTAGAAACAACTTTTTATTTTGTTGCATTATAGGAACAAAAGCTTGAATTAATTCGAAGGTACAAATGTAAGAGTGTGTAATGCCACAATTGCTGAACTGCTGCAGTTATTTTAATCCCTTTTATAAATGTTATTAAATGCCCTAGAATATGTGAACAGAGCACATGACATTTGAAGTAGGTAGGTTTAATTCCAGTCCAAATTGGGTAAAGTTTTTAGAATCATTAAACTGTATTTCATATTTATACCTTACTCTGATTTTGGAATTTATATGGGAAAAATGAAAAATAGTCCAACTAGTTTTGTTTTTTTAAATATGCAATGATGGTAGATGAGCAGAGGTAATTGATAATGATGAGTAAAATAAAATTTGATGGAAATACACTGCAGGTTTGTCAGCATCTGTAGTGGGAAAGATGGATTAAAGTTTTTGATGTCCCCCAATCTTACAGGCAACTTTTACATAATCATAAGAACCAACAAAGAGAATGATGAGGATAGATGATTATATTGCACCATCGCCTCAAACTGGGTTAAACAATATTTTGTGTTTTTTTTCCACATACTGGTGCTGTAGGTGAACATGTTTGTGTTGTTTCTTGGAGATCTGAAGTTTTAGAGCACTGAAATATGGTGTCCATATAGTTTTTCACTTTATTGGATCTTAATTGGCATTGATTTCTGCACAGAACAATTGGTAAGGAAGAAAACAAGTATATGTAATAAAAAAGATAATTTCAAAGGACTCAAAACTGGGGAGTTAAATTATTTTTCTCCCTGTCTGTAATTTGAAACAATGAATTAGGGTCCTATATAGAATTTCTTCATCTACAATCACTGGTTAGATTACGAGGAGATTCCATGGTAGATGGGAGATCTGCTTCTCTGGATTGTTATCCAGTTCATACCACTGGAAAATATAGCTTGTTGAGGGCTTCAGTGCAGTAAGCTGATATATCAGGTAATCCATCTACTGCCATGAATAACTAAGACAAAAGCAAGTTCTTTTGTAGAACTATCTTGAGCTGTTTCCATGTAAATAGTTGAGAAGGAAGGCCCTAGAGCTTTTCTGAAGAGTTCTGTGCTACTATCAAATATTGGTGCATGGATGGTGATGCCATTATAGTGCAATTTTAAAATGTAAAATTTAAGAGGATTTTAACCATGTCAGCTTAGAAACAGCTGGCATCTGAAACTTAATTAAAAATAGTTTATGTTGAAAGGGAAAAAAATTTATGACTGACTTGAGAGTATTTGTGATTTTATTTTCAATTGAGATGATAGCTTTTAAGATTATATACAATTTCATTTTTTTGGTAATCTCCGTCATTCCATGGTAAGTAATTTATATGGTAAATTGACCAGCTTCTGTAGTAATGCACCCTGATGATTTTGTTTAATAACCACCAGGTGGAAATGGAACTTATTCTCCCCATCTCGTAACTCAATCACAATGTTAAAGTGCTTCCAAGTATGCAATTTGAACAAACTTTGATAAGTTTTTGATTTCATTCAGTGGTATCTGTCTTGAGAGAGACTGTGCAGGTTCAAGACCCATTCTAGATATTTGAGCAGGTTAACCCAGACTGAGACACCAGTACAACAATGAGGTGTCAGTGGCAGAAATTTCTCATTACAATGCCCATTTCCCTCTCTCTCCACTCTCACTGTTCCCCTCCCTTCACACTCTCTCTATTCCCCCTGCCCCACCAATACTTTCACTTCATTTGTGTCCCAGTCCTGGAATGGTACCACGAGGGAGTGAATCATGAGTCATATATTTAAGTATATGATGGAAGATGTTAAAATGGTCTAATTTGGAGGAGAAGATACTATTGAGTTTTGTATTTGATTTGGAACTTATTTTAACTAGGCAATGACAGGATGCATATCTGAGTATGGAAGCTTTGTGGCTGGCTATCAAATCTATCCATTGGTCTTAGTGGTCACATACTTACAGATACTGATTGCAACATTTTAACAGTAAACCCAACTATCTTCCTGATCCACAAGTGAGTCAAGTGACAAGCCCCAGTGAGACACCACCTTGTATACCTTCTCAAGTGAGCAGGGCATAGGTGGGGCTTAATGCTCAATCCTGATTGGTGGATCTGAATTGGCTATTCCTCTTTGGTTAGTTTGAATTGGCCTTGATCTGATTGGTCGATTTAAAAAAAACATTTTATTTTTATTTTCAGACCAAACACTCTTTGAGAAGATGTCTGGCCTGTGACCACAGATTCCTTCTTCCTTGAGTTTTACAACAGTTGGCATCCACACTGTTGCATTACTGCCATCTTCAGGATTTATTGTCCCTCATTATCCATTCACTTTAAAGCCGTCTTTCCAGTCCCGTTGCCGTTAAAAAAAATTAAACAACCATTTCCTCCCCGATCACTCTCCCCACATTCCAATAAACCTTTAACACTGTTCTCTACCAGTCCTATTTTGCGTAATTGTTGTAACATTTGTTGTCTTTCCTGTGCAAATTTCCTGCATGAAATAAGGATATGCTCTACTGTTTCAGTCTCCTGACATAGATTGCCAAAACCCGTTGGATGCTTATTTATGATGGCCAGAGTGCCATTAAGGTTGCTGTGCCCAGTTCTCAGTCTACTTATAATTACTTGCTCCTTCCGCTTTACTCCCCTACTTCTTCCCATATCTACTCTGTTCTGAATTGAATGTAAATGTCTTCCTTTTATTGCTCTATCCCAATGCTGCTGCCACTGTTGATTTATCCTTCTCCACACTATGCTCTTCCCCTCTGATTTTGATAGTTTAATATTGACCTCTACAGATCCTTTTTTGACTGCTGCTATTGCCAGTTTATCTGCGGTCTCATTTCCCATAATACCTGAATGTGCTGGAACCCCCATGAATGCGATATTTTTGCCTTGACTAGCCAGTCTTGAATTTGCAAACAGGATTTCCTAAAGCAGATCTTGGTGACCTCTAGCTGTACCCGTCTTAATGCTTGCAAGGGCTGATGCAGAATCGCTACATATCACAATATTACTACAATCAACCTGCTCACTCCATTCTAGTGCTAACAATATGGCAAACATTTCAACTGCATATACACTCTAACAATCAGGTGTTCTCTTGCTAACTTCCACTTGATAACTTGGCACAATAATTGCAGACCCTGTTACACCTGTTTTTGGATCCTTTGATCCATCTGTAAAAAATCTGTATGCCTTTATAGTTACATTCCCTATAACAATGATATTCACTGAGTATATCAGCCGTCTTATTACTGTGTTTAATCTTAAACAATTCCAAATCTACGGAGGGATTTTCTAATACCCAGAAAGGTCTGACAGGCCACACCACACTTGGACAAAACTCTTTATCGTATATAACCATATCTTTTGCTGTTTGCTCTCCTGTCCATCCAAATCTTTCTTTTTGTGTCCTCTCCTTCTCCCAGCATGTCTGCAACACCCTTTTTGTAGGATGGCTATCACCATGCCCCCTTAAGTTAATCCAGTAATTGGCCTCCAGCTGTTTACACTGCAGCCCCAGTGGCATTTCATTTGCTTCAATTTGGAGTGCACACACTGGGGAAGTTCTAACCGCTCCCAAGCACACCCTTAGAGCCCGAGCTTGCACGATATCCAGTTCTGCCAGCACAGATTTTGCTGCTGACCTGTATACAATACTTCCATAGTCTAATCTTGATCTTATTAATGCTACATAAATATAATTCAGTGATGCAAAATCAGCACCCCATTCCAATCCAGCAAGACACGTGATGACACTTATCACATTTTCACATTTAGTAACTACTTAACTAACATGTTCTTTCCATGTTAATCACAAGTTAAAGTGCACTCCCAAAAACTGAAAACTTTCAACTCTCTCCAGGTTACTTCCATCCAGACTCAAATTAAGTCCTGAGCTTTTTCCTTGTAAAGACCATGGCTTTTGTCTTCTCCACTGAAAATTGAACACCCCACTTTGTCCCCCACTCTTCAACTTGATTAATTCCATCTTGCAGTTTCGTAACTATACGTTCAATATTTCTCCCTCTTTTCCACAAAGCCCCGTCATCTGCAAACAATGACCTCCCCACTTCTGTTGGAATATTTTCGAATATATCATTTATCAAAATGGAGAATAAAGTTGGACTCACTACACTCTCCTGAGGCATCCCATTTTCTACAACATACTGGCTTGATAGCTCTGATCCTATCCTCACCTGAATAGTTTTCCCGTTTAAAAAGTCCTTAACCCAATTGAACATTGCCCCTCCACCCTGATTCCCATTAAATATAGCTTGATTAGGAGCCCCTCTTTCCAGAACATATCATAAGCTTTCTGAACATCAAAAAAAAACTGCAACCACTGTCTCTTTATTTACTTGAGCTTTTCTTATTTCATCCTCTAGACACAACACCGGATCCATAGTATTCCTTCCTTTCCTGAACCCGCTGTGATACATAGCCACCATACCTCTATTTTCCAAGAAGTACACTAACCTCTCATTTATCATACCTTCCATAAGTTTACATACATGTGACGTCAAGGCAATTGGCCTGTAGTTTCCTGGCCTGCTGGCATCTTTCCCAGGTTTCCTTATTGGAATAATTATTGCCTCTTTCCAGCTCCCTGGTATTCTCCCTTCATCCCAGACTTTGTTATACAGAAGCAGTAGTTTCTCCAGACTTCCTTCACTCAAGTGTTTTATCATACAATAACATATTTCATCTTTATCTGGTGCAGTCTTTCCTGTTTTATCTAGTGCCTTTCTTAATTCTCCCATGTTGAAAGGGACATCTTGCACACCATCAAGGTTAGTTTTCCTACATAAAGCCTCCATATTTTCAGCTTTTGTTCTCTCTACCTCTTCTTCCCTTATCAGACAAATTATCGGAACTATCTACCATAACAAAAGTGTTTGCTGACAATTCTGCCTTTTCCTTATTTGTTACTGCAGTCACATTTCCATCAACCAGAACTGGGTACCTCCACTCTCTCCTGTCCCCTCCCATCCTTTTTATCATCCCCCACACTTCTCATACTTGTGTTGTGTTTCTGATTGAATCACAATACTTTCTCCAGGGGGTTCTTTTAGCATGTCTTATTGCCCTCCTTACTACTGCCTGAGCTTGTTTGTACTGAATCATATGTTGGAAGTTATGAGTTCTTTTAACCAGTTTAAATGCCTTATTTCTATTTCTCACTGCTTCCTTACAATTATCATCCCACCATGGTATTATTCCCTTCTTTATTCTTCCTTTACTTTTAGGAATGGATTCTAATGCAGCTGATATTATACTTTGTTTTAATATGCTGTCAAGTGTTTCTATGTCCATTCCATCACTGACCCGACTTAGATATCTATCACTTTTTTCCAGAAATTTCTCTCAATTGGCTTTCTCAAGGATCCATTTCCCACCTGTATTCTCTGTGACCAATGAGGCAGAAATATTTATCTTACACCAGATTAGGTAATGATCACTCCCTACAGTTCCTTCTTGGTACACTAACCAATCACACACTGATGTAATGGAGTTCGATACTAATGTAAGATCAAGCACAGATTCTTTACCTGTATTAACATCAATTCTAGTACTACTGCCATCATTTAGGCACACTAAATACTTGTCATCTAGCAACTCCTCCATTATCTGACCATTGATGTCTGTTCTGTCACTCCCCCATAATACATTATGTCCATTAAAATCACCACACCAAACAACGTTACTACTATTCTGCCTTTCTATCTCAAGCTTGTTTAACTCTAGTCTTTTGTATGGGTTATAATAATTCACAATCACCAACTCTTTCCTTTCAGCTCATACTTTTACTACCACATACTCTTGTTCAATTCCTATACCTAATATTCTATAAGGAATACTTTACATAAAGTATTCCTTGCTTTACACAAGTTGCACATCCTCCTCCTCCCCCCCCCCCCCGTCTCGCCTTACTGCCACATAACCATATAAAACAAAATCTAAATTAGGTTTTAACTAGGTCTCCTGGATACACACAACATCTGGATTTCCTCTCCTCCTAGCTATAAACTGCTTGAAATCTTGTCCATAAGCAATCAGACTTCTTGCATTTCATTGAAGAAGTAGCATTATTAGTAATATCAACCCACACATACTGTCTCTTGACTTGACTGTACCCTGAGTTCATCGTTTACTTCTTCCCATTTTAATCCTATCATATCGAAATGGTGCTCTGCAGCTTTCACAATAATCTGAATCCTTTCAGTTTTAGATTTGATCTCATACGTTGCGTTTACCACTCCTGCTATAAAGGTCACCAATTTCTTCTTCTCTATCCATGCATTCTTCTTATCTTGCCTTTCTTTAGCTGCCATTTGCTCTTTGCTACATCCTCCCTCATTCATATTCTTCTGTCCTGCCAATTTGACTGCCTCGGCACATGAGACTTTTTCCTTCACCCTTATCTGCTGCACCTCCACCTCTTTTTTCAACACTTCACATCCCCAGTACACTACACTATGGTTACCTCCACAATTACAGCACTTTGGTCTCACTCCCTCTCCACATTTTCCGTATTCATGTTCCCCACCACACCTTGCACATCTTCTCTTTCCTTTGCACACTTTGGCCACATGCCCAAACTCCTGGCAATTGAAACACCTCATAGGTTTTGGTATATATTCTTTTACACTGTATCTTAGAAATCCAAAGTCAACTCCTTTGGAGGCACCTTATCCTCAAATTCTACCAGAACAGTTTCAGTCTCCCTTTTCTCTGCTCCCCTTGTTACTCTTTTCACACTCTTCATTGAACTATTCCTCACCCTCAAGTTCTCCACTAGCTCCTTCATATTAACACTGAGGGGAACCCCGGAGATCACCCCCTTGAAACCATTGACCCTTTGTGCTCCAACTCTTACAACCCTGGACACTTTGACTTTCCTAATATTAGTCACCTTTATTGCCTTCTCCATCTGCTCTTCAGTTTTACATCCTATCAGCAGGTTTCCATCTCCTAAAATTCTCGCATGATTCACTTCCCCTACTCGCTCTCTGATGATTTTTGTTAGCTTAAGCAGATTGATTTTCTTTACTCCCTCTTCCCCCTCAAGTTTTACCACTACATTTAGCAATTTTGCCCTCGGGCCCTCTCCTCAACTTCTCTTCCCTCACTTTCCAATCCACCTATACTAGACCCACCTCCTTTCTTTCTCTTCTGACCCATCACCTTCCTATTCCTAGTCCCTCTCCCCACCTCTTCCCACTCAAACTCCGTGCTGTTGCTGTCACCATCAGTCTCTCTCCCTGCCATTCTATCAGAGTTTGCAAGGAACCATGTATGAATATCATTCCGGACCTATACAGGCCATCAGTCAATACCCCCACAGAATGTCCCCCCACAACACCCCAGCAGTTCCAGCACCTCCTCAGCAGAGCCCACCAGCCCCAGAACAGCCTAGCCCTTACCACAGATTCCTAAAGAGGGTTCGGTCTAAAAAAATAAGACTCAGCAGAACAAGGCCAATTTGAACTAACCAATCAGGAATAGGCAATTCAGATCCAGCCAATCAGGATTGAGCACTAAAGTGCCCTGCTCACTCGAGAGGGTATATAAGGAGGTGTCTCTCAGGGAACTGTTCATTTAATTAACTTGTGCATGAGGAAGACAGTCAGGTTTACTGTTGAAATGGTGCAATCAGTATCTGTATGTATGTGACTGTTAAGACCAAACAATAGGATGCATATTGACTGTACAAACCAGCTTCTCTGAATATGCCATGAATTATTTTGGAATGTGGCCATATAAAATTTACCCTTAACTGGCTGTTTGTTTTTGCTGCTAAAGTCACTTTCTCCAAAGATTTGTGTAGTTCCTTTGAAACAAAGCCACTAATTATGGTATAATGACTGACTATTTCGATAACTGCGAGCAACTGTTGGGCAACAATCTCACTGCAGATCTCTGAAATAATTTCACAGCCTAATTGTACACCCTGGTTAAGTTTGTTCTAGCATTTGGTGAATGAGTTGGACTGACCTGAGAGCAGTTGAAATGTGTCATTAAACCAAAATAGCACATCTGTCCATTTCCACATACTCCACCCTGACCCACACAACTTCCACCATTCCTGCTTCCAGGTTGGGGAAGTGAAAGTTGTCTGGTCATACGAAAATATTGGGTCAGGGCAAGATAACATTGAGGTGGCCCATTAGTGTCATAATCTGTCATTAAACATCATTAAGATTGGCAGGTAAGTATGAACCACTTCAGTATCACTGATGGGCTTCTGGAGCTGGAAGACTTGCACTGAACAATCAGTAATAAGTTTGGGGTAAGAAATGAGTTTTGAATTAATATTAGGGAAATGAAATGCTCTTTGGTATAAACTATGTAATTACATTAGAGGTTCTTATGGTTCTGTAGGGGATTATATTCTGTCTGACTTCATCTTGATTAACACTATTTATATATATATTGTTCCCATTTTAGTATCTGTGATGATTATAAGTTAGAAGTTTGATAGAATGGTTTGGATGGCACCAGAAGCCACAAGAGCATAGCTCAAGTAGATTTAGCTGTCAAATGAACAGCAAGTGAACTGTCTGGATATCACTTCAGTGCTTCCACTTTTATGTCTTTCTATAAATAATATATATCCTGTTAGTGGTTAGAACAATGAAGTGGTTTTCTTCTGTTTTTGTTTATGGAATTTGCCAATAAAAATCTGAGCAGTCTTCAAGAGCTATTCGTAAAATCAGTGCAAAAAGACGCGAATGATGAAGGAATTAATCAAAGGATGATTTCTAGGAAAGTAATTGAACTCTATAATTGTCTTTTTTTTTGTAATGCAGTAAGTAGTTAAATTTATTAAAAAATTGAAGCCTGTGTGTTAGTGTACTTCTAATGGATATGCATAACAGATGTTCTTCATTCCAGTAGCTTCCAGACTATAAAACATGGAGTAGGCGCTTATTTCTTCTAATGCAAGTAAAATGCACAAATATCAGGAAGCCCATTATACAATATTTTACTTGATTTGAGTCCAGTGCAGATGTTAACCAAGTGGAAGTCGCAGAAAATCTCAAACTAATCTAATTGCATTTATTCAAATTTCCCAAAAAGTGTTTTGAGGTTTCATTTGACGTGATGTCTGATGTTTATTTTATCTTTTCCCTGAAGTACAGGCCCCTACAAAATTTCAGAAACGAGATTGTGGTTCCAAAAATATGAACATTGAGCTTGACAATATTTATTAAGTGCTAATTTTTCGATATGAGAATGTATCCTTGAAGCACACACTAGCAACAGGGGTGTGTCGGCAGTAATAGTAGAGCTGGGAAAGACACAAGGCGACTGCTTACCAATGAAGGGAAGCACTTCTGTCTGGATCTTGGAGAGAATAACAGGAATGTGAACAAAGTTCCCCTTAGTGATTGATCCCTAACCACCCTACTATGTTTCCTGGTTTGCAGGACATTTACATTAGCTATACTGAGTGATAATGACTTTCAGTGGGGAAATAAAGGAGATGTTGAACAAAATTTGAAAGTGGCTACTGAAGAACATCTTTATTTAGACTCTTTATTAATCATTTGAACTGTGGTAAGTGCCGGACCTGTGGGGGTGCATTAAGTGTGTGATGTTTGCTGATGGATTCAGAAGGGGGAATACGTTGAGATAATCACTTCTGGACTGCGCATTGAGTGCACTCGTTATGTTTGGAATCATGACAAATCCTTTGCCAGCTGAAAGCTTGGAGTCAGTACTCTCATTGACATTTCCAGGCTTACTGGATATGTATCATTGACTATTCATCAGTCAGATGGACTAAAGGAAGATGAATCTCATATCCTCAATAGACAGTGCAACATCAAAATAGATACCAAGTTTCAATAAAATAATTGGCAGAAAATGTAGAAGAAAATGGCTGTTTATCTATTTATCCATCCAAGTGTCAAGCCATCAGACCCCTCAATACCCAGAGCCTGGACTGACACCAACCTACTGCCCTCTACTGTGCCTATTGTCTTGCTTATTATTTATTGTAATGCCTGCACTGTTTTGTGCACTTTATGCAGTCCTGGGTAGGTCTGTAGTCTAGTGTAGTTTTTGTGTTGTTTTACGTAGTTCAGCGTAGTTTTTGTATTGTTTCATGTAGCACCATGGTCCTGAAAAATGTTGTCTCGTTTTTACTGTGTACCGTACCAGCAGTTATGGTCGAAATGACAATAAAAAGTGACTTGACTAGTACACCCTGAAACCATTTAATCTGCCTACTCACATCAATCTGCGTGTGACCATACCCCTCCAACCCCCTACTCTTTATGTACCTACCCAAACTTCTGTTAAACATGGGCCACTTGTGCTGACAGCTCTTTCCACATTGAATGAAGAAGCTTCTCCTCATGTTCCCCTTAAACTTCTCACTTTTCACCCTTAACCCATGGCCTCTGGTTGTAGTCCTACCCAGCCAAAGTTGAAAAGACCATAAGATATGGTAGCACAATTAGTCCATTTGGCCCTTCGAGACTGCTTCACCATTCAATCGTGGTTGATCCTTTTTTCCCTTCCTCAGCCCCACTCCCCGGCCTTCTCCCCATAACCTTTGATCTGTGTCTAATCAAGAACCTATCAATCTCTGCCTTAAATACACCCAATGACCTGGCCTCCACAGCTGCCTGTGGTAACATATTCCACAAATTCACCACCCACTGGCTAAAGAATCTGGATCTCATTTAAATAGACACCCCTTTTCCCTGAGGCTGTGCCCTCTTGTCCTAGACTCTCCCACCAGGGGAAACATCCTTTCCACATCTACCCTGTCTAGGCCTTTCAACATTCAAAATGTTTCAATGAGATCTCCTCTCATACTTCTGAATTCCAGCTAGCTCAGACCCAGAGCCATCAAACGTTCCTCATATGATAACCCTTCCATTCCCAGAATCATTCTTGTCAACCTCCTCTGAACCCTCTCTCTTCTGAGACTAGGAGCCCAAAACAGTTCACAATGTTCAAGGTGAGGCCTCACCAGTGCCTTACAAAACCTCAGTATCACATCCCTGCTCCGACCCCTACAGAACACAACTAGTCACTAGCAGCCAACCAGAAAAGGATCCTTTTATTCCCACTCACTGCCTCCTACCAATCAGCGAATGCTCTAACAATGTTAGTAACTTTACTGTAATACCATGGGCTCTTAACTTGTTAAGCAGCCTCATGTGTGGCACCTTGACAAAGGCCTTCTGAAAGTCCAACTGTACAACAGCCACTGTATCCCTTTTATCTATCCTACTTGTAATTTCCTCAAAGAATTCCAACAGGTTCATCAGGCAAGATTTTCCCTTAAAGAATCCATGCTGACTTTGTGCCATCTTGTCCTGTATCACCAGTTGAGAGCATCCTGACTGGCTGCAACACTGCCTGGTATGGGAACCGAGCCTCCCTTAATCGCAGGACTCTGCAGAGAGTGCAGACAAATTAAGAAAAGTGTAGGTCCCTTACAGTCAGAAACAGGTGAATTGATCATGGGGAACAAGGACATGGCAGACCAATTGAATAACTACTTTGGTTCTGTCTTCACTAAGGAGGACATAAATAATCTTCTGGAAATAGTAGGGGATAGGGGGTCTAGTGACATGGAGGAGCTGAGGGAAAGACATGTCAGTAGGGAAGTGGTGTTAGGTAAATTGAAGGGATTAAAGGCAGATAAATCCCCAGGGCCAGATGGTCTGCATCCCAGAGTGCTTAAGGAAGTAGCCCAAGAAATAGTGGATGCATTAGCGATAATTTTTCAAAACTCTTTAGATTCTGGATTAGTTCCTGAGGATTGGAGGGTGGTTAATGTAACCCCGCTTTTTAAAAAAGGAGGGAGAGAGAAACCGGGGAATTATAGACCGGTAAGCCTGACATCGGTGGTGGGGAAATTGCTAGAGTCAGTTATCAAAGATGTGACAACAGCACATTTGAAAAGCGGTGAAATCATCGGACAAAGTCAGCATGGATTTGTGAAAGGAAAATCATGTCTAACGAATCTCATAGAATTTTTTGAGGATGTAACTAGTAGAGTGGATAGGGGAGAACCAGTGGATGTGGTATATTTGGATTTTCAAACGGCTTTTGACAAGGTCCCACACAGGAGATTAGTGTGCAAACTTAAAGCACATGGTATTGGGGGTATGGTATTGATGTGGATAGAGAATTGGTTGGCAGACAGGAAGCAAAGAACGGGAATAAACGGGACCTTTTCAGAATGGCAAGCAGTGACTAGTGGGGTACCACAAGGCTCAGTGCTGGGACCCCAGTTGTTTACAATATATATTAATGACTTAGACGAGGGAATTAAACGCAGCATCTCCAAGTTTGCGGATGACACGAAGCTGGGCGGCAGTGTTAGCTGTGAGGAGGATGCTAAGAAGATGCAGGGTGACTTGGATAGGTTAGGTGAGTGGGCAAATTCCCGGCAGATGCAATTTAAAGTGGATAAATGTGAGGTTATCCACCTTGGTGGCAAAAACAGGAAAACAGATTATCATCTGAATGGTCCTGACGAAGGGTCTTGGCCTGAAACGTCGACTGCGCCTCTTCCTATAGATGCTGCCTGGCCTGCTGCGTTCACCAGCAACTTTGATGTATATCATCTGAATGGTGGCCGATTAGGAAAAGGGGAGGTGCAATGAGACCTGGGTGTCATTGTACACCAGTCATTGAAAGTGGGCATGCAGGTACAGCAGGCGGTGAAAAAGGCGAATGGTATGCTGGCATTCATAGCAAGAGGATTCGAGTACAGGAGCAGGGAGGTACTACTGCAGTTGTACAAGGCCTTGGTGAGACCACACCTGGAGTATTGTGTGCAGTTTTGGTTCCCTAATCTGAGGAAAGACATTCTTGCCATAGAGGGAGTACAAGGAAGGTTTACCAGATTGATCCCTGGGATGGCAGGACTTTCATATGATGAAAGACTGGATCGAATAGGCCTATACTTGCTGGAATTTAGAAGATTGAGGGGGGATCTTATTGAAACGTATAAAATTCTGAAGGGATTGGACAGGCTAGATGTAGGAAGATTGTTCCCGATGTTGGGGAAGTCCAGAATGAGGGGTCACAGTTTGAGGATAAAGGGGAAGCCTTTTAGGACCGAGATGAGGAAAAACTTCTTCACACAGAGAGTGGTGAATCTGTGGAATTCTTTGCCACAGGAGACAGTTGAGGCCAATTCATTGGCTATATTTAAGAGAGAGTTAGATATGGCCCTTGTGGCTAAAGGGATCAGGGGGTATGGAGAGAAGGCAGGTACAGGGTTCTGAGTTGGATGATCAGCCATGATCATACTGAATGGCGGTGCCGGCTCGAAGGGCCGAATGGCCTACTCCACCTATTTTCTATGTTTCTAAGACATTATAAGCCTCAATTACTGATGCAAACACCGCTGGTACACCACAATCAAGAATGTTCTCCACTTCATCCCTCGCCTGGACTTTGGTGTATCCGGCCACCTGGTTGTGCTTTTGTCTGAGTACAGTCAGAGATTGAAGAGCATGGCACCAGTGAAGAGGACTACAAAGAGCTGGACTGCAGAAACAAATGAGCAAATCTGGGATTGCTTCAAGTCAGTGGACTAGACCGTTTTCAAAGATTCAGCAGTGGATCTAAATGTATATGTCACAGTTGTTATGAACTCCACAAGGACGTGTGTGGACAATTGTATATCCATAAAAATATATCGGGTCTTCCACAACCAGAAGCCCTGGATAGACTAAGAAATTCGTAATATTCTGAAGGCTACATCTGTTGCATTTAGGACTGAAAACTCAGGGCCATATAAGAACACCTACGCTCTGTCCGCCAGAGAAAGCAGGATCTCCTAGTGGCCACACATTTCAATTCCACATCCCATTCCCATTCTGACATGTCTATCCATGGCCTCCTCTACTGTAAAGATGAAGCCACACTCAGGTTGAAGGAACAACACCTTATATTCCATCTGGGTAGCCTCCAACCTGATGGCATGAACATCGACTTCTCTAACTTCTGCTAATGCCCCAACTCCCCCTCGTACCCCATCTGTTATTTATTTTTACACACACATTCTTTCTCTCACTCTCTTTTTTCTCCCTCTGTCCCTCTGACTATACCCCTTGCCCATCCTTTGGTTTCACCCCCCCCCCGTCTTTCTCCCCGGACCTCCTGTCCCATGATCCTCTCATATCCCCTTAGACAATCACCTGTCCAGCTCTTGGCTCCATCCCTCCCCCTCCTGTCTTCTCCTATCATTTTGGATCTCCCCCTCCCCCTCCCACTTTCAAATCTCTTACTAACTCTTCCTTCAGTTAGTCCTGACGAAGGATCTCGGCCTGAAACGTCAACTGTACCTCTTCCTAGAGATGCTGCCTGGCCTGCTGCGTTCACCAGCAACTTTGATGTGTGTTGCTTGAATTTCCAGCATCTGCAGAATTCCTGTTGTTTGCCATATAAGATGTGTGGATACAATCTCCAGAAGACCTTAGCAAGGTCAAATTTGTAAAGAGTCAATTTTGGACTAAACTGGAATCCCATGTGAAGGCTTGACAGTTTTGGCAGAGTTTATAGGACTTGCACAGTATCACTTCCTATAATTGTAAGATTGGGTAGCATAAATGGCAATGACTCATCATTCCCAGATCAGTTTGATGACTTTTATGCATGCTTTGACAGGCAGAACTATGACACACCCAAAAGAGACTCCAGATCTCTGGATGACTCTGTAATTTTAGTTTGTGGCCAACTTTTAAGATAGTGAATCTAAATAAGGTGTCTGGGCCAGATGGCATACCTGGCTACGTTCTAATGATCTGAAAGGACCAACTGGCTGGAGTAGTTGCGAATATATTCATCTGCTATGGTCCGACGTTCTCACCTGCTTCAGAGGGCATCTATTATGTCGTTCCCAAGAGAGATTGATCACCTGCTTCAATGACGACTGTCTGGTTGCATTTACATTAACCATGAAGTGTTTCAAGAGGTTAGTTATGGCTTCTGTTACGTAACTGGCAACAATGAATATTAACCGAGACAGGTTATATAAAAACAACCAAACATTTATTAAACACGTATGAAGGATAAGGGAAAAAAAACAAAGGAAAACTTTAACCGGAGGTTAACAGGTACTCAGCCGTTCACCAACTTCACTCGGTTCTGGTTCTTAAAGCGTTAAATGCGAAAACCGTTCTTAAAGTGATACAGTCAGATATAGTCCTTAAAGCGATAACTTCGAAAGTCCAACAGTTTTACACATTCAATTGGGAGAGACTTCTCTGGAGAAGGATTTCTTCACAGACGCACCTTTACTGCCGGTTCTGTCCACAGGATTCCCGATGCCGAAAATAAACAGTTTAAATCAACTGACCTTAAATTCCTTTAGAGAGAGAGAGAGAGAGAGAGAGCGCATCTTTTTGCATGAACTCTTCGCTCTTTCTGGCAAGAGTTATCTCGATGCAGGTACTTCCCCAACAAACTCTCAATAAGGTCGATCCTCTATTAAACTGACAAACAATACCAACTTCTCAGTCCTTCACTTGGATGAATTCTTCACTCTCCCTTGAAAACTGTCGGAATTGAGCCATTTGGCACTTCCAGCCACAAATTCCCAGTCCAAATATACTGTATCTTGTAAAAGAACGCACCTTCCGTTTTAAAAATGAAACTGCGTCACAAAAACAAACACACAACAGAAACAGAGGCACAACGTGTTCTATCTGGAAATCTACAAACTCAAAAACTAACTGCGTCACCTGAGTCGACCCTTATATAGTCACAGGGCACATGTCATCACGTGACCTCACATCGGCGGGAAAATCACATCAGGTGACCTCCAAAAGACTATTACATCATTCTCACAAAAAAAACAGATCTCCTTGAGCATGTAACACTTCAATTAACTCTTACTTCAGAAATGGCCTGCATCCACTTGAATTTGCTTGCCCCCCACAGCAGACTAACAGCAGATGTGATTTGTCTGGCGTTTCACTCTTCTCGGGACTATATGGGCAACAGGAACTTATACATCAGGCTGCTGTTCATTGACTCCAGCTTGGGATTCAATGTACTTATTCGATTCAAAATCCTGATCAGATTTCAAGATCTGGGCCTCAGTACCTCCCTCTGCAACTCAACTTCCTCATTGACAGAGACCTCAGTCAATGATCATTGGTACAGCATGTACTCTTGCTGATCACTAACTCAAAATGGTGTGATTTGTCCCCTGATCTCCTCTATAAACACATGACAGCATGGTTAAGCATAGCTCCAATACCACTTTGAAATTTTCTGATGGCACTACTTTTGTTGAATGAATCAAAGGTGGTGATGAGTTAGCCTACCAGAGTGAGATAGGTTGAGTGTTGCCACAAAAACTATTTCTCACTCAACATTCAGTAAAAGCAAAGAACTGATTTTTGGCTTCATGGAGGTGAAGGAGGGTGAACATATGTCAAGATCTGAGGATCTAATTTTGGTCCCAACACATTGATGTAGTCATAAAGAAGGCAAGACAGCTGCTATACTATATTGGGAGTTTGAAGCAATTTGACATGTCAACAAATACACTCAAAAACTTCTATAGTTATACCATGGAGAGCATTCTGACAGGCTGCATCACTGTCTGGTATGGAGGGGCTATTGCACAGGACCAAAAGAAGCTGTAGATGGTTGTAAATCTAGTCAGCTCCATCTTGGGCACTAGCTGACAAAGCACCCAGGTCATCTTCAGGGAGCAGTGTCTCAGAAAGGCAGCGGCCATTATTAAGGACCTCCAGCACCTGGGGCATGCCCTTTTCTCACTGTTACCATCAGGTAGGAAATACAGAAGCCTGAAGAAACACACTCAGCGATTCAGGAACAGCTTCTTCCCCTCTGCCGTCCGATTCCTGAATGGACTTTGAAGTTTTGGACACTACTTCACTTTTTTAAAATATACAGTATTTCTGTTTTTGCACATTTTAAAATAATCTATTCAATATATGTAATTGATTTACTTGTTCATTTATTATGTTTTATTTTATTTATTATTTTTTTCTCTCTCTGCTAGATTATGTATTGCATTCTACTGCTGCTGCTCAGCTAACAAATTTCACGTCACATGCTGGTGATAATAAATCTGATTCTGATTCTGATTCTGACTACATGGGGATCAGAAACAGGAGTGAGTCAGCAGCTTTAAATTCCTGGGTATTAAGATATTTCATGTCCTGTCCCTAGCTCAGCTCATAGATGCAATGAGGAAAGCCTATTAGTATCTTAGTGGGTTTCGGGTGGAGGGGGCAGCTTATCAATGAACACTGCAGATTCTAGAATTTCTACAGATGCACTGCTGGAAGTATCCTAACCAGCTGCATTATGGTCTGGTCTAGCTATTCAAATGTGCAAAGACGTAAGAAGCTTCAGAGAGTAGTGGACTTTGCCCAATATGTCATGGGCACCACTTTCTTCACCGTTGGTAGTGTCTTCATGAGGCATCTGTTTTCAAAGATCCTCACCATCAGACCATGCCATCTTCTCACAGCTTCTATTGGATAGGACATAGAAAAGCATAACATCCCACACTGCTGGGTTCAAGATGAGCTACTTCCCTTCATTCATTCTCTTCTTGAACCAGCCCACACAACCCTAATCACTACAGTTTAGCAATATTATGACCACTTTGACCAGTTTGGTTACTGTTACACATGCTGATTACTGGGCTAAACAAGAGCAGAAATCTAGAATTGTCCAGCAGCAAAAGAAATACAGTAATGTGAAATTATTTATAATTATTGGATCACTCTGAGCCGATATGATGGCTTCATTTAATGTTATATAAAGGCATCTCGCAAAAAGACTGAAGGTTAGGGGTGACGTAATTCTTGTTTAATTATACAGTATATTGTAGTGATTTGAATGTTAACATTTATGAGAGCTTCATAGATGCAATGAGTTTTGAATATTACTGCTATATTTGAAATGGAATAAAAAAGAGACGCAGAAAGAGTTGGTTTAGTAGAATCTTATTGAGACTTCTGCACGGTCTGTTGAAGGTACTTGCGGAGCACTGGCATGAATAGATAAAGTAGCACAATTATGTGAGAATTGGACCTTGCTGGCAAAATCAGTGGAGGAGATTTGTTCTCTAGATGTAATGTCCTTCCATTTACAGAACTGTTTTGTAAGTGTTTCTCCTGCTTGTTCAGCTATTGGCAGATTGTCAAATTGGATTGGAATGGTTTGGCAATGAACACCAAATATGACGATGTGTGAAGATAATATGTCAGTTGTTTACAGAGGGAGACGGTTGGTGTGGTATTGAATATACTCTCTGGACCTGGTTTCTATTGTTCATCCTATTTCAGGAAAAAGAGTAAGTTGATTTGTTCCAATTGATAATGACATTGATCAGTTTTGTGATAAAGTGAGTATATTGGAGATTTAGTAGTATCTTAATAAATTGACCAGAAGAATTAAAGATATTCATTGGGAGAAGTTTAAGGTAATACATAAATTAGGACACTGATTAGTTGCTACTGATTACAGCACTTTTAAATGGACTTTCAAAAAGGGCGTCAAGGGTAGGGATGAGAGGACTGAGCCAAGAGAGGGGGAGAGTGTTGAAAGTTGAGGGTGAGGTGGAGGTTAGGGGGTGGGGCTAGGGTGGGGAAAACAAAAAGATTTGGGAATTGGGAGAAGCATGGATGAGGGAGATCAAGAGGAGGTTTGGAGAAGATGTGAGGTTGAGGCAGTGGATACGTGCATGTCCATGTCTATTTGGGATTCAGGACCTGCAATGTCAACATCCTCATGGACTGTTACAGAAATGACAGACTTCAATATTGGTCTGGTAGTGAATCATGGCAACTCGGATCCTTCAACACTAATCTCAATGTTCTGAGTGAGAGGTGATAGGCAAAATGTGGGCCATTCAAAGAACAATATGGTGAATATATTGTGTTGTGGGACTGGAAGACAAACGGTGTATTCATTGGTGAGTTTCTGTGTTGAAAATGAGATTTAGTCTGGTATCTCAGTGACTTGTTCCGTGATAAGTGAATGTCTGGCTGTCTTTAATGTGGTATCAACATGCTGTGGTCATCGGCACATCCGACTCAAAGTTACAGTGGAGACCAAAAAGGACCTTTTTTCACTTGGAAAAGGCTCTGGTGTGAACCTCAATGGGCAGTGAACTGATCCTCTAGGGTAATTTCATTACAGCTTGGAAAGGTGCACCATTTCAGCAATGAGTGCATAGGGGGATCAACTCCAGCAGCATTAACCTCCTGACATAATATTAAAGAGTTAAATACAAGAACTCAAGTCAACATCCAAAACTTTGACAACCTTCTATAGATGTGTAATGTAGCATAAATAGGCTGGCTGCATCACAGCCTGCTCTGGATCACTAGTGCCTTTGAACAGAAAATCCGACAAAAGGAGTAGATTAGGCCCAGTGCATCACAGGTAAAGCCCTCCCAACCACTGAGCACATCTACATGCAGTGTTTTTGCAGGAAAGCAGCATCCATTATCAGGGATCCCCACCACCCAGGATATCCTCTTTTCTCGCTGCTGCCACCAGATACAAGGCACAAGAGCCTCAAGACTCGCACCACCAGGTTCAAGAACGGTTACTATTCCCCACCCATCAGGCTCATGAATAAAAGGGGATAACTACACTCACTTGCCCCATCATTGAGATGTTTTCCACAACCAATGATCTCATTTTAAGGACTCTTTATCTCATGTTCTCATTATTTATTTCTGTTTATTTATATTTGCATTTGCACAGTTTGTTGTCTTCTTCACTCTGGTTAGTCTTTCATTGATCCTGTTACAGTTACTATTCGATAGATTTGCTGAGTATGCCCACAGGAAACTGAATCTCAGGGTTGTATATGGTGATGTATATGTTCTTTGATAATAAAATTTACTTTGAACTTTGAGCATCTTTGATCCAGGGGATGGCACCTTTTAGATTATATCATCATCTGAGCGAGAGACAGTAAAGATGTCTGCGTCACCGCTGACATGACACTTACAAATCTCTGTGTGGCTAACTGGAAGATAATTCATTCTGTTATCTCTTGTCAGCCTGGCCCTAAAACTTCAGCATAAGCAGAAACACTGCTGCAAGAAAAATCAATGTTGCACGGTCTCGAGAACCCTAGAGATAAATCTTCTCAGACAGATAACCTGTCAGATCTTAGCCAATCAACCCCCGGAGTATTTTGACAGTGCCCGGACTGCCTTGATAACCTCAGTATTTACACCTCTGAAGCAAGACTTGGCTTTGCAACGAGGAAACACTGTGACTCATTATATGGGAATGGCTGTGAGATCCATTTGCGAATTAACTCTGTGGAAGTGTTTGAGTACTGGAAGGTTTTCAGTACTCAAAGGCAAAATAAACAGCTTTGCATGCAACAGAAGGTAAAAGAGCAGGCCAGGCAGCATCTCTAGGAAGAGGTACAGTGACTGTACCTCTTCCTAGAGATGCTGCCTGGCTTGCTGCATTCACCAGCAACTTTGATGTGTGTTGCTTGAATTTCCAGCATCTGCAGAATTCCTCGTGTGTGAGAAGGTAAAAGAGTTGAGGACCAGTAGAACAGATGATGGGTGAGAAGACTGTAGGAGGTACAGCAGCTCATTGTTAACCATGACGTGTACAGAATCCTTAGCACTGTCAAGGCTATCTGTGGTCCAATATTCAGCGACCAACACAAAAATGGAAATTTAATATTAGGATTAGTCTGAATTATTTTAAACAAGACTAATAGTTTAATGTAGATAAAGACAACAAAATCTTAGGGGTTCATTTAATCCAGGGGTTCCCAAACTTCTTTATACCGTGGATCAATACAAGAAAGGGGTCCATGAACCCCAGGTTGGGAATCCCTGATGTAATGAAATTCAACAGTACATTATTTTTTCTGTAAAGATGTATTGATAATTGACTCAGACTGCCAAAGTTATGTTAAGTAGCTTTCCCTATGATCTCAAAATAGTTTGAATAGGTTCGCTCAACTTTAATGCCATCCCATTATGAAGATCTATTTTCCAGTGCCCCAACCTGCATAGAACCAAGAAGACAGGTGGACTTTTTCAAGGGCAGTGAGGTAGTTGGAGCCTACTGCAAGGAAAACAGGTTTTTTTTTTCCATATATGCTGTCTAACCTGCTGAAAATTTCCAGTGCTTTTGGTTTATGTTTCAGACTTCCTGCATCTTCTGTCCTTTTAGTAATATTTTGTACCATTTGTAGATGCTGTTCCTTTTATTTGAGAGCAGAAAAAGTGATCATACTGTAGGTATCAAATGCACTGGCTGTAATTTGATGAGATAATGTCGTTATCAGCCTGGCAAAGTCAATCATGGCACCTACAGGGCATGAATTAGAATTGAAAGCTGGACAGTGAAGTAATATGAGGGTTCATGAAGGTCTTGCATTTAATGGTGTGTATGTAGACTTTGAGAAGCTGTATGATGGAAAGTGCCACAACAAATTTGCAAGAAAAATGAGATGCATTGGATTAACGGGCAATGGCAGCTTGGATATTCACTAAAGGGCAGAAAACAAAGTAGGGGTGATGGAATACTTTTCAGACTAGAGGTATGCACACTGCAGTATCTGCGGGCTTCTGTAGGAGGACTTGTACTCTAGTGATGAATAAAAAAAATTACCTGCACTCAGGTCAGCAGGTCATTGTTTAAGTGTCTGAAGATGAAGACCACCTGGGAAATGTAGTAGACTTTGGGGAGAGTAGCAGAATGCTTAGGAAAACATTGACTGGTCAATAGGACAGATGCCTGGCAAATGGAGTTTAATGCATCGTCGCCTGAAGGAATCCAACTTAGTTGGAAAAAGTAGGATATTTTGAATAAAAAATATTGGCAATTGTTAAATTGAGAAGAAGGCACTTGGTGGGTGTGGGGGGGGGGAAGAGTCCTTATTAACAGAACATGACAAAGAGATTATGCCAATCATTACTAAAGTGATGGTTAATAAAGCCCCTGTCAATACTACAATGTAGCTAGGCTGTGAACAGGTTTTTTTTTTAAATGGCAGAAAATCAATATTTGTATAATTTTCAAAAGTTAGTGAGCAATTAATTTCTGGAAGTTGAGGAATATTGGGAAGGGAGGTGGCTTAAACTAAAACAATACCTTTTTTTGCCAATGCATTGCATACTTGCTCATAAATGTTGTGTCTTGCAGCTCATGTTAGGAACAAACTGCTGTCCTTCCTCAGCCATGATGCTCCATTAGGGACCTGGTAATGAGTCATGCTGCACTTATGGCCTGAAGGGGTGGGGGAGAAGCGGGTGAAGGTGTTGGTAGTCAGTGCCCTAAAATTCTAACCCCAGAACAGGCCTCACCCTTCAATTCACCCAAGCATCTGCAAGTAGTCCATTACATTGCTTCCACACCCTGCTTGCTATTGACTATTTACAAGCATTGTCTCCTCTGCACAAGTCTGTCTTACCAATATCACTGTCACCTGCCACACCTCACTCTTTCCCTTGCCCTCAAGCATCTGGAATAGCAAGAATTCAAATGAGAGAGCTAGTGTGTGAGGGGGTGAAAAGGTGGCATTTAATATTGATAGCAATAGTCCAGTCAACACATTGGACACTTAACAGTATGAACTATTTCAACAAAACTTGTGTAGGGCTATAATGGCTAGCCTTCTGCAAATGTATTATATTTACTTCTGTGGACCGCTCTTAAGGAAGGATATCAAAGCCTTGAAGAAAGTGGAAACAAAATGGAAGGCCATCAAATTGGATTTTAATAATATGAATAGTGGAAAAGTATTTCCTCTTGGATTAGAGGTTGTGAAGAGGGGATCTAGCAAAGAAATCCCTAATTAATGACACTTAAATAAGGAGAAGCGTTGTCTGTTGGCAGTAGGACTAGAAATCAGAAAGATCTAGATTTAATGTGTCTTTGTAGAACAAAAATGTTCTGTGAGGCATCTATACATTTGAAATTGAGAACTGCCCTTGCTCCGAGTTTAATCAGTCATAATCAGAATTTGTTCTTGCCAAATAGATAACACAAAAGGCAAACAAATGCGGTGAGGAATTTATGATTTAGAATGAGCCATCAGAGATTGGCAGTGGTAGATTCAATAGTTTATTCAAAAAGATGTGTGTTTTATATATTTAAAAAAAAGCTGAGAGAAAAGGTGGATGAGAGTAGAACTATGTGGCATAGGTGGAACAGACTACGTGATCTGCTTCACTACTCTTATTCTGAAGTTCAATTGCATTAAAGGTTCACAGCAGTAGAGTTAAGACAAAAATCACTTTATCTTCATCTAATAATGCTGAATTTATAGTTTCTGTGAACCCGATTTAACTATTTAAGTTATCTATTATCTGTTTGATATCATTGCATGGTCAAAATCACCTCCAAGCATCTAAATGTAATGGCCACTTTATTAGGTATAATATCTAATCAGCCAATCATGTGCAGCAACTCAATCCATAAAAACATGCAGACGTGGTCAGGAGGTTCAGTTGTTATTCAGGCCAAACATTAGAATGGGGAAGAAATAGGATCTAATTTACTTTAACCGAAGAATGATTGATGCCAGATGGGATGGTTTGAGTATCTCAGAGACTTCAGGTCTCCTGAGATTTTCATGCACAGCAGTCTCTGGAGTTTACAAAGAATGTTTCAAAAGACAAAAAAAAACGTAGCGAGAGGCAGTTGTGTGGATGAAATGCCTTCTTAATGAGAGCGGTTAGAGAAGAACAGCCAACTGGTTCAAGCTGACGGGATGGTGACGGTAACATAAAATAACCACAGGCTACAACAGTGGTGTGCAGAGGAGCATCTCTATATGTACAACATGTTGAACCTTGAAGTGGATGGGCTAAAGCAGTAGAAGACCACGTCGGATTCCACTGATCTACCTAATAAAGTGGACACCGACTGTATATTGTTGAAGTATTATCCCAGTACTCAGACAAGTATGAGTCCCCTTGGGATCAACCATTTTACCTGCTGTCAGGTGAATGGAGAATGAGATTAGTGTTGATTGTCATAGTCATTCAATATGGAAACAAGTCCTACAACCCATTAAGCATCCACTTACACTAAACCCTACACTAATCACGTTTCATTTTCTCCTCTTTACTATCAGTTCCACCCAGATTCTACAGTCATGTACACTGTAGGGAAAACTAGCAGAGGCCAGTTGATCTATTGATTTGCACATCTTTGGGAAATGGAGCAAGCAAGTACATCAGGAGTAAGCAGAAGGTGATCACATGGAGATTCTGAAGACTTCATACATGTAGAATTTGAGAATCAGCATTGAACTTTGATTACTACAATTGTGTATAAAGCTGTACAAACTACCAGTTAGGGGACCTCTGTAGCATTCACTTTTCTTGATTGGTAGCAGATAACTGAGTTAATATATAGCTTTCTAACAAATTTCAACTTCAGCTCCATAGTAGCAATCCTGCACCTGACTCTGAAGGCTGTGCTTTTGGGAAGTTCTCCAGTGATTCAGTATAGAGACTACTGGACCAAATGGAGATGGGCATAATTGACCCTGGATTTTACTCGGCCCGTGGTCCTGACACAATTGAGCTGAACTGCTGCAAATTGGAGGAACTCTGATGAGCAAAAAATCCAAAATAATCTGATACCAGAAATGTGAAGTAGTAAATACAGCAAATGCTGGAAAAAGACAGCAGGTCAGACACTATCGTTGGAAAGGGAAGTGATGAACATTTTTGGTCTGAGAGCCTTTGCTGGGTCCCAGTAACTTTGCTTCGTCTTAAAGCCATGGGTATAAAAATGTTCTTTAAAATCTCTTTGATTCTTACACATATTTAAAAGCTATTAAGGCTGTTATTGTATGAAGATTGATGCATAAGTTGTATGAAATGCAACTACTTTGCCTACCTAAGTAGTGCTCTTTCCCAAAAGGCAAATATCGAGAAAGTTATGCAAGGCAAATAAATCAGTTGTTCAGATTCTACCTATGAGCATTTTCAACCACTAAATCTCTGTATCATAACCAAGTGTTCTGTGACGGATTTTCATACCAACACATCGTTACAGCTGTGAAACTTAGGAATTTTGCATGATAATGTCAAAAGACCTTGGAACAAGACAATTAGAATTAAATAGAAAATCCATGGCACAAATATCAGTGTCCTGGCTGAAGCCAAAACCCTCAGTTACTCACTGTGCATTTGTGCGAGGGCTGGTCACTGTGCAGATGTCAGGAGACAAAGGTTTCTTTTTCCAGATTGAAGGTCGGCAACCCAGTGGTGTGGAACTTCACGCTTCTGTACCCCCTGCCCAATGATGCTGCAGAAGGTGGCATGGGCAGAATGGTGGGCATCTTTGATGAGCAATGTTGCCTCCATGAGGCAGTATCATCTATTCTCTGCAGTTTCTTGCAGATTCATGCCAGACCATGAAGAAACCAATCGATGTACTTTCAGTTATAAGATCCTCTTAACCTCAAGAATTTAATGACACTGATGCACCTTGTGATTGCATCACGTGTTGAGCCCAGCAAAGGTCACTTGATGTGTTTTTGCCCAGAAGTTCAAAGCTGCTGACTCTCTCCACCACTGATTCTCCATTGTAGATGGGTACGTATTTGCCCTCCTTCCCCTTCCTGAAGTCAACAATCAACTCTTCAATTTTGCTGATGCTGAATGAAAGATTTCATCACTCAACGAGGTGTCCTCTCTTTTCCAGGTAGACTGACTCATCACCGTCTGTTATTCGTCCAGCAAAATTACTGTCATTGGTGAATTTGTAAATGGCATTGGAGCTGTGCTTAGCTACACAATCATGTGCACAGAGAATAAAGTAGGGCCTAATCACACAGCCTGGAAGTGCATCTGTGATGATAGAAACATAGAAAACCTACAAAGCTGTGCCGAACATGTCCTTGCCTTAGAAATTACTTAGGGTTACCCATCGCCCTCTATTTTTCTAGCCTCCATGTACCTATCCAGGAGTCTCTTAAAAGACCCTTTCATTTCTCCCTACACCATTGTCGCTGGCAGCCCATTCCACGCTCTCACCATGCTTTGCGTTTTTGAAGAAAAAGCTGACCCCTGACATCTCCTCTGTACCTACTTCCAAGCACCTTAAAACTGTGCCCTCTCATGCTAGTCATTTCAGCCCTGGGAAAAAGCTTCTGACTATCGACACAATCAATGCCTCTCATCATCTTGTACACCTCTATCAGGTCACCTCTCATCCTCTGTCGCTCCAAGGAGAAAAGGCTGAGTTCACTTAGCCTATTTTCATAAGGCATTTTCCCCAAACCAGGCAACATCGTTGTAAATCTCCTCTGCACCCTTTCTGTGGTTTCCACATCCTTCCTGTAGTGAGGCGACCAGAATTGAGCACAGTACTCCAAGTGGGGTCTGACCAAGGTCCTATATAGCTGCAACATTACCTCTCAGCTCTTAAACACAATTCCGTGATTGATGAAGGCCAATGCACTGTATGTTTTCTTAAGCACAGAGTCAACCTGCGCAGCAGCTTTGAGTGTCCTATGGACTCGGACCCAAAGATCCCTCTGATCCTCCACACTGCCAAGAGTCTTACCATTAATACTATATTCTGCCATCATATTTAACCTACCACAATGAACCACCTCACACTTATCTGGGTTTAACTCCATCTTCCACTTCTCAGCCCAGTTTTACATCCTATCAATGTCCCACTGTAACCTCTGACAGCCCTCCACACTATCCACAACACCCTCAACCTTTGTGTCATCAGCAAATTTACTAACCACTTCATCATCCAGGTCATTTATAAAAATCACGAAGAATAGGGGTCCCAGAACAGATCCCTGAGCCACACCACTGGTCACCGACCTCCATGCAGAATATGACCTGTCTACAACCTTGCCTTCTGTGGGCAAGCCAGTTATGAATCCACAAAGCAAAGGTTCCCTTGGATCCCATTGCCTCCTTACTTTCTCAATAAGCCTTGTAATGGGGTACCTTATCAAATACCTTGCTGAAATCCATATACACTACATCTACTGCTCTACCTTCATCAATATGGTTAGTCACATCCTCAAAAAATTCAATCAGGCTCATAAAGCACAACCTGCCTTTGACAAAGCCATGCTGACTATTCCTAATCATATTATGCCTCTCCAAATGTTCATAAATTCTGCCTCTCAGGATCTTCTCCATCAACTTACCAACCACTGAAGTAAGACTCACAGGTCTATAATTTCTTGGGCTATCTCTGCGCCCCTTCTTGAATAATGGAACAACATCTGCAACCCTCCAATCCTCTGGAACCTCTCCTGTCCCCATTGATGATGCAAAGATCATCGCCAGAGGCTCAGCAATCTCCTCCCTCGCCTCCTACAGTAGCCTTGGGTACATCTTGTTCGGTCCCGGTGACTTATCCAACTTGATGCTTTCCAAAAGCTCCAGCACATTCTCTTCCTCAATATCTGCATGCTCAAGCTTTCAGTCCACTGTAAGTCATCTCTACAATTGCCAAGATCCTTCTCCATAGTGAATACTGAAGCAAAGTACTCATTAAGTACTTCTGCTATCTCCTCTGGTTCCATACACACTTTTCCACTGTCGCACTTGATTGGTCCTATTCTCTCACGTCTTATCCTCTAGCTCTTTACATACTTGTAGAATGCCTTGGGGTTTTCCTTGATCCTATCCGCCAAGGTCTTCTCATGGCCCCTTCTGGCTCTCCCAATTTCAGTCTTAAGCTCCTTCCTGCTAGCCTTATAATCTTCTAGATTTCTATCATTACCTAGTTTTTTGAACCTTTTATAAGCTCTTCTTTTCTTCTTGACTAGATTTGCAACAGCCTTTGTACACCATGGTTCCTGTACCCTACCATCCTTTCCCAGTCTCATTGGAACTTACCTATGCAGAACCCCACGCAAATATCCCCTGTACGTTTGCCACATTTCTTCCGTACGTTTCCCTGAGAATGTCTGTTTCCAATTTATGCTTCCAAGTTCCTGCCTGATAGCCTCTTATTTCCCCTTACTCCAATTAAACACTTCCCTAACTTGTCTGTTGCGATCCTTCTCCAGTGCTAAGTTAAAGGAGATAGAATTGTGATCACAATTCTCCAAATTGATGATCAAGTATTGTTACCAACATCATTGTTGGTCTGCCAATGAGGTAGTTGAGTAGACAGTTTCAGAACAGGTACAGAGGCCCAGCTTTTGAAACTTGATGAGTTTGAATTTGATGATTATGTGAACGCTAAGCAAATGAAGAATTTGTTAATTCTGAGGTCTCTTTGGAGTTGCACATAAGCCAAGTGAAAATGGCAGGAGTAATGTGCAATTTCCCACGTTACCCACTGACCCTCTTCTGAAGGTTATCTGTCCCAACTGTGGCAGGTTCTGTGGATCCCACCTTGGCCTTTTCAGACACAACACATCAAGTTTCTTGACTTCTCCAGTGCGTTCAACACCATCCGCTCTGCTCTGCTGGGGGAGAAGCTGACAGCGATGCAGGTGGATGCTTCCCTGGTATCATGGATTCTTGATTACCTGATTGGCAGACTATAGTACGTGTGCTTGCAACACTGTGTGTCTGACAGAGTGATCAGCAGCACTGGGGCTCCACAGGGGACTGTCTTGTCTCCCTTTCTCTTCACCATTTACGCCTTGGACTTCAACTACTGCACAGAGTCTTGTCATCTTCAGAAGTTTTCGGATGACTCTGCCATAGTTGGATGCATCAGCAAGGGAGATGAGGCTGAGTACAGGGCTGCGGTAGGAAACTTTGTCACATGGTGTGAGCAGAATTATCTGCAGCTTAATGTGAAAAAGACTAAGGAGCTGGTGGTAGACCTGAGGAGAGCTAAGGTACCAGTGACCCCTGTTTCCACCCAGGGGGTCAGTGTGGACATGGTGGAGGATTACAAATACCTGGGGACACGAATTGACAATAGACTGGACTGGTCAAAGAACACTGAGGCTGTCTACAAGAAGGGTCAGAACCGTCTCTATTTCCTGAGGAGACTGAGGTCCTTTAACATCTGCCGGACGATGCTGAGGATGTTCTACGAGTCTGTGGTGGCCAGTGCGATCATGTTTGCTGTTGTGTGCTGGGGCAGCAGGCTGAGGGTAGCAGACACCAACAGAATCAACAAACTCATTCGTAAGGCCAGTGATGTTGTAGGGATGGAACTGGACTCTCTCACGGTGGTGTCTGAAAAGAGGATGCTGTCTAAGTTGCATGCTATCTTGGTCAATGTCTCCCATCCACTACGTAATGTACTGGGTGGGCACAGGAGTACATTCAGCCAGAGACTCATTCCACCGAGATGCAGCACAGAGCGTCATAGGAAGTCATTCCTGCCTGTGGCCATCAAACTTTACAACTCCTCTCTTGGAGGGTCAGACACCCTGAGCCAATAGGCTGGTCCTGGATTTATTTCATAATTTACTGGCATAATTTACATATTACTATTTAACTATTTATGGTTCTATTACTATTTATTATTTATGGTGCATCTGTAACGAAAACTAATTTCCCCCGGGATCAATAAAGTATGACCATGACTATAACCCTGGAAGCTGGAGTGGAAGGAGGTCTATAAAGGAAGATGATTGGGAAATATGTAACTGGTTTGCAGTTCAATAAACATTTGGTACTTACTTGCACTAATATTACCCAAGAATCTATGTCCTCTTTTGATTGAAGGATATGATGGTGGTCAGTGCTTGTTATCCCCATTTTTTTAAAAAAGCAGCCCGTTCTCCGTTGAAATACAAACTGCTATCTTTATGTAATACAATAGTATACTTGTAACTTGGCTCTCTTGGACTGATCAGTACATACTGGATCAAGCCTGCTTTTAAGGATTCTGCCACAACACTTTTCTGAGAGATTTAAATCTAAAATTTTTTCCAAAGTGTCCATTGGATATGGGTGTGGAAAAGTAGGAGAAACAGTAATTAAAAAGTTTCTATCTGTAGATATCTAAAAACAGTGAGATCTGGGTAAGTTATATTTATTAGAAAGTTGATCAAAAGACATGAAACAATTATCCAGAAATAAATCACGAAAACGTATTATGCCTTTGCTTTTCCAATCAAAGTAAGCTTGATCCATAGTGGAAGATTGAAAAAGGAAATTAGATATAATAGGACTTGCTAAAATAAATTGATTAAATCCAAAAAATCTTCGAAATTGAAACCATATACGTAAAGTATGCTTAACTATTGGATTATTCATTTGTTTATACAATTTGGAAGAAGTAAAAGGAAGTGAAGTTCCTAAAACCGAACCTAAGGAAAACCTTCTAATTATGAATTTATGTCCTGATGTTTCCAATAAAATTAAAGCTGACTGGGAAAGTGAACTTAACATTATTATACCGATTGAAAAATGGGAAAAAATTCTTCAGTTGGTTAATTTATCCTCTATATACGCTAAACATGTGTTGATACAGTTTAAGGCAGTGCACAGGGCTCGCATGTCCAAAGATAAACTATCTCGTTATTATTCTTATATCAATCCAATATGTGATAGATGTCATTCCGAGATAGCTTCTTTAACTCACATGTTTTGGTCATGTCCTTTGTTGGAAAAATATTGGAAAGACATTTTTGACATTATTTCAACGGTTTTGAATATAGACTTACAACCTCATCCAATTACTGCTATCTTTGGATTACCAATGATAGATCCAAATTATCTAACCTCTTCAGCACGTAGGATGATTGCATTTCTTGCTCTAATGGCTAGAAGATCAATTCTGCTGAATTGGAAAGAGATTAACCCTCCTACGGTATTTCATTGGTTTTCACAAACTATGGTGTGTTTGAATTTGGAAAAAATTAGAAGTGCGGTTTATGACCCTTCCATTAGATTTGAAAAAACTTGGAGGCCATTCATTCAGCATTTTCATTTGATGTAATTTGACCATTTCCAAACTTGTTTTATTTCTCTGTACTGTTGGTTGAGAGGAATGGAGTTGTCGACACTAAGGTTTTCTTCTTTCCCATTTTCAAGTTGTTAGTATTGCCCAAGTCTTTTAGTGTAGTTGACTAATTCTGTTTAGTTTAGTTTCTTTTTGGGATGGGGTTTGTTTTTTTTCTCTTTTTTCTTTTTTTTCTTTTTCATGATTTTTCTTCAGTTTTGTTTTGCTTTGTATTATTCATTATTATTCTACACGATAGGGAGCTTCGTCAATTTTTACTATTTGGTTTTACAATTACTCATTTTAAATGTAACGATGTATCTCCTACTACTTGTATTTTTGCTTTGTTATGTTTTCATTCTATGAAATTAATAAAAAGATTGAAAAAGAAGAAAGGATTCTGCCTATCCCAGCCAGATAATGGTGCAGACAATATCAGCCCATGTGGAAGAATTTGTATAAGAATTGTTTTAATTTTTTGTTATTTAAAACGAGCATCACACCTTCTCTTAAAGAAGCATGCTCATACTTGGAATTCACTATCCTCTTCAACAATGGGATATGACTAAGAATAAATGGAAGCTTTGTCTCAGAATACCTGTGGCATTTACTGTCATCGGAGCATAAACCTGATATTGACTCTGGACTTTAGCAGTGCAATAACATTCATTCATCTGAAGTATATAACTTCATGGTTGTCCAGTGAAAGAGATTGACAACAGTCTTATTTTCTTTCATTTCTTGGTGGCTGGGTTTATGTAAAGCTTGGAATGATATAAATGGAGGGAGAATTTCACTATCTGTTAAGTTTATCATTGGTATGGATCACAGCTGTGTTCCAACTGGAAAATGGTCCAGAACAACAACATCCACTGTTAGAAGTAAATTGCTCACCAGACTGGAGAGTCAAGAAACATTGCAATTGTTGGAATTTTCTGTGACAAGCAATATTCAATTATCTTTGAAATTCAATTATCTGTGATTGTCTATTTTTTTAATTGATAAAGGATACCAAGAAAGAGGCATCAAATGCAGGAAAATTGGTCTCAATCTTTATCCAACTGAGTGGTATAAAGCCACTTGTGTTTCTATGAGAGTAATTTTTATTTTGGAAATGTGACAATACCTATGGTGATTGGGAAAGGTACTGATCCAGGAATGAGTCTTCATGGAATGTACAGCAAAGGCTAGGCATCCTTTGGAGACTGAGCACAAGCTAATTGTGCCACAGCATACTGGAGTTAATCCTGGCAGATTGGAAAAAGTTTGTATTTCAGTTCACTGCAAGACTTTCATTGAAGATACTAAAATTTAAAAAATACAAGAAACTTAAATGATTCAGATTTATTTTTAACAAAGGATTAATAGCTCCACTGCCTTGTATGTAAATAGATGGAATGAGCAAACATGTAACCAAACAGATTTTAACAACTCCCTTTGGGTGAATTTATACTTTAGATTAAATGTAAGCAGATCACTTGAAATCGCAGAGAAACTTAGAAATTCTTGGAATTCAGTCTTTGCCCATCTGAACTGACTGGCATCTGCAAGTGAGGAAATTAGTGATGTTTTTGCACATGGAGGTATCCAAGCCAACACCTTGAAGCTTATGGATTAGTTGGATTTGTTTTGAAGGGATGATAATTTTGAATGCCAAGCTGTAGTAAATGAAGAACATCCTGATATAAGCACCTTCACTGTCTAGATGTTTCAGGGTTGAGTGAAAAGCCAATGAAAAAGCACCTGCTTTGGAACTGTTGTGACAGTAGACAAATTAGAGCAAATCCAAGTTGCTTCTCAGGCAGGAGTTGATGTGCTTCATCACCAATCTCTCAAAGCACTTGATCACAGTGGATGTAATTGCTACTGGAGATAGAATTGAAGCTGGTTACACGTTCTTGGGCACCAGTATAAATGAAGACTGCTTGATGTAGATGGATATCTCAGTCTGCCGAAGTGAGAGGCTGAAATGTCAGTAAACTCTCTAGTCAGTTGACCAGCATGGGTCTTTAGTACTTGACCAGATAACCTATGTCTTCAATCTCCTGAAGGACGCTCTTGTATTGGCCTCAGAGACTGAAATCACAGGGTCATCAGGGACTGTGTGAGTTTGTGAAGGTTCTTCCATGTTTTGATGGTCAAAGCAAGCATAAAAGGCATTGAACTCATCAAGGAGTAAGGCCTTGTCACCTAGGTCATTCAGTTTCACTTTGTAAGAGGTAACAGTATTCAAACCCTGCCACAGCTTTCAAGTGTCCCTCAGTATTTTAAGGTTGGTTCAGAATTGCCACTTTGATCGTGAGATGAATTTCTGGAGATCATATCCTACATAGACCTCTTGTATCCTACGTGGTCGCCAGACCTGAATGCCACTGCTGTGGCCTTCCGCAGATTGAAGATCTCATGGTCCATCTAGGGCATCTGGTTAGGGAAGACTCTAAATGCTTTTGTGGGGGGGCAACTTGTCTCTGGCTGTTTTTATAAAGTCCATGACAACCCATTATCAATGCTTAGCTGCCTCACTCTTGGAGATCACTTGATTTATTACTCCAGGCATACATATTTTTGATTTAACAGAAAATCAGTTAGTTGTAGCTGCAGGAACAGCTTTAACTAGTATTCAGTTTGCTGATATCTTCTGGAGTAAAAGACAGAATAATTAAGTTGCTGGGCTAATACACAGATGCCTAGATTAATGTATGTTATGATCACAAACTGAAGAACATTGACAGAAACCTTTGTCCAACAAATCTCCACAAATGGATTTGCAACTTGTCACATGTAACTGTTGGCCAATGTACTGGGCCATTTTGTTAGAATTCTAGCTCTACATGTTAACAAATGAAACAATATCCGTAGATCTGATGCCATCGTAACACCAGTTTGGATGTGCCACACTTTGAGCGGCTACCATGTGACTGATGATTAACCGGTTAATGATCAGGTTTCAAGTCTGGAATTAAGTAATGGTCATTGTAATGGAAAGCCAGAAACCATGGCAATGTACATACCTTTACCTTCAACAGTGTGAGTAGAAAACTTGGGGGGGTGGGGGTGGTTGTGGTTTCATTATGACCATATCAGTCTGCATCAGAATTTATTTGCTTATAATTGTGTATCTTAAATATCTGTGCTATATAATATTCCCTTCCTGTGGGCCTGAAGGGAATAATAGATGATTGGATAGATTTCTAGAGATACTGACCCTCTCAGACTATGTCGAGGGGTTCATGCATGAGCCTGATCCAGTTTTCTGCTGCCTGATAAGTCCATTAGTCTTTACGTTAATGAATGTGAAAATGGAGCTGCAATCTGTTGCTCTGCATCCTCATTTTTACTGCTCCCTCTTATTGTTTTTGGTCTTTTTCCAAAACAGTAAATTACTGTTTGAAAATATTTACTGTAAAGTCTAGAGATTCTACATTTGCAAAATGTGGGTATCAAATGACACAGTAATAACCAGGAGTGGCATCAGCTTACAGTACATAATAAAACCCAAATGAAGCTTTGCTTTGATGAAATCCAAGAAAATTGCTTCACTAAGTGTTCTGAAGTTAATTGGCAATCTTGGATCACTGAGGCAGATCATTCAATGTCTGCATTTGGTAAACACAGAAAGCCTTTGTTTTGTGAAGACATCTCCTTATGAAAGTCAGCACATAAATCCACTTAAATCAAAAGCAAGAATCTTGTGGAAAAAGCAAGTAGGTTTATCTTATGCTGCTGATGATTCTTGCCACTTATGCTATGTTTTGAGCTCATCAGATTGGCTGTTTGTTAGTAATTTTCCTTGGTCATGTTCTGAACAGGGTTTTTTGTTCTGCGAATTATTATTGATCACCTGCCAATTACAGTGGCAAAGTATGATATCTGCAGATTGTAATGGACTGCACTTCTACTGACGTACCGCAGAAATTTTTGGACACCCAGTTCCATGTTGAAAAATCTGGTCTGAATCCAGAGCAATACAAAATGCTGAAAGAACTCAGCAGGTCAGACAGCATATATAAAAATAAATAAACAGTTGATGTTTCGGGCCAAGACCCTTCAGGACTGGAAAGGAAGGTGGAAGATGCCAGAATGAAAAGGTGGGAGAAGCAGAAGGAAGACTATCTAGAAGGTGATAAGTGAAGCCAGGTGGGTGGGAAAGGTAATGGGCTGGAGAAGACAGTCTGATAGGAGAGGAGAATGGACCGTGGGAGAAAGGGAAGAAGGAGGGGCACTAGTGGGAGGTGCTAGGCAGGTGAAAAGAGGTTAGAGTGGAGAATAGAAGAGGGGAAGGGAAAGGTGAAAAAAAATTACAGGAGGAGAGATCGATGTTCATGCCATCAGGTTAGGAGCTACCTAGAAAGAATGAGGTGGCCTTCTCACCCTGTGAGTGGCTGCCTCACAACTGATCAACAGATGATTCAATAGCCACAGCTCTACACACCGTCCTTGGACACCTGGAGAAGAGGGATGTGAGAATGCCGTGCTTGGACTAGAGTTCGGCATTCAACACCATAATTACCTCCAGGCTTGACAAATAGCTCAGAGACCTCTGCCTTTACCCTGCCTTATGCAGCTGGATCCTGGGACTTCCTGTCAGATTGCTGGCAGGTGGTAAGAGTGGGTTCCCTCACCTCTGCCCCTCTGACCCTCAACACGGGTGCCCCTCAGGGCTGTGTACTAAGTCCCCTCTTTTACTCTCTGTATACCCATGACTGTATCGCCACTCGCACCTCCAAGCTGCTAATTAAATTTTCTGCCAACACTACACTGTTTGGCCTAATGTCAAATAGTAATGAGGCAACTTACTGAGAAGAAGTTATCACCCTGACATAGTGGTGTCAGGAAAACAATCTCTCCCTCAATGTCGCAAAAACAGTAGAGCTGGTTGTGGACTACAGGAGGAATGGAGACAGGCTAGCTCTTTTTGACATCAATGAATCTGGGGTTGAGCGGGTGAACAGCTTTCAGTTCCTCGGCATAAACATCACCGAGGATCTCACGTGGTCTCTACATACTGAATGTGTGGTGAAAAAGGCACAACAGCACCTCTTTCACCTCAGATGGTTGAAGAAGTTTGATATGGACCTCTAGATCCTAAGAACTTTCTACAGGGGCACAATTGAGAGCATCCTGACTGGCTACATCTCTGCCTGGTGTGAGAACTGTACTCACCTCAATCGCAGGTCTTGTAGCGAGTGGTGCAGACACAAATGCCCAGCACATTTATGTGCAAAGTTGATAAAATTGACAAGCTGAATGTGGATGTATAAAGCAGCCTTTTACCTTTCCTATCCTAAATAGCTAAATGATAATTATGCTAGCTCTGTAATTGATATAACTGCTGTTTGACTAGGCTGGAACAGTACAGTACCACACAGGAATAGGTCCTCTACACACAGGCTGTGGAATCGCTTTGAGTAATGAAATTTGGAATGATATAAAGGGCTGACGAGGATAGCATACACCTAATAATTCTAGCCACTTAGTGCCTAATGGAAGTAAAATGCATAGCTGGTTTCTCATCTCTGTCCAAACTCTCAGGGTCTGTGTGGCATAGGTAGCTTGCCTATCAGTGGGCTACATCTTGTCACTGAAGGAATAACAAATAGAATGTGAACTGCAGTGGTTACACAACATTTTGATATGTTAAACACCCTTGTTGAAGTTATGTGAGTTTTTCTTCCATGCTGCATGGGCACTTGACCCCTCTAATCTGAGTACATACATCTATTGCTGCTTCTGGACACATCTTCAGTGATGTTCCTGGAATCACTGGGTGTTTCGGGCCTTTCAACATCATACAACCTCCTCCAGGTGACCCAGCCGGAGCTGATCAGACCCCAGCTTTTGTCCAGATGGCTAGCTACTTATGACCCCGTGGCTCCCCTCTTTTGAGCCACAGCCATCTTGAGGCCCTCTCTGCCGCATTGGTGGTACTGCGGATGGCTGTCCTCTTCCTCTCTCCCTCGATGCCCAAAACGCTGAAGGCTCTAACTAAAGAATGAGCTACGAATCCCCTACAACCAACCTCCACTGGCAGACACCTCGCTCTCCATCCAGCCTGCTGACAGTTGCTGACCAGTCCTGCGTACTTGGAGAGCTTCCTTTCAAAGGCCTCCTCCAAGCTATCTTCCCATGGGACTGTCAGCTCCAGCAGCACCACTTGCTTAGTCGACTCAGACACTAGGATAATATCTGGTTGCAGGGTGGTGGCTGCGATATGGTTGGGGAACTTCAGCTGCCCTTCGAGATCCACCAACAGCTGTCAGTCCCTTGCAGAGGTCAGAATGCCTGCAGATGTTCTTTTGGCAGGTATTGGCTGCTCCCCAGCTCTGACAAAGGCAATGGTCTGCTTGGAGGGTCGGGACCGCTTCGCCCACTCAACTCCTGCGCTGACGGCTTCAGCAATGGTCTTCAGGACCCGATCATGCCTCCACCTGTACTGTCCCTTACCAAGTGCCCTTGCGCAGCCGCTGAGGATGTGCTCCAGGGTTCCTCGCTTGGAGCACAGTGGGCACGCAGATGACTCTGCCTTGCCCCATATGTGCAGGTTTGATGGGTTTGGAAGCAAATCGTACACTGCCTGGATGAGAAATTGGATGCGGTGTGGTTCGGCTTTCCAAAGATCAGCCCAGGTCACTTTCCTCTCAACCGTATTCTCCCATCTTGTCCAAGCTCCCTATTGCTTCATTCCCACCACCTTGCAGGCTCTCATCTCCTCCACTACTGCTCTGACCTCCTCCTGAACTAGATGACGCTTTTCCTTCCCTCTGGTGTCCATCTGGGGAGTTGGAAAAGGTCCTAGCCCAGCTCGGCCTTGTGTGACCCCTCCCACCAGCCTCCTGTGATGCAGCCTCACCTCTGCCTCCTGAACAGCTTCCTCTGCCCTCCACTTCCTGCCAGTACTTACTTGGATCCCTGCCCTAGCCACCTTCGGGTCACTTGAGTCCCTATACTGTAGCATTTCTCTGGCTCTTGTTACCTTGAATTCTTCCTCCAAGGATTTGAAGGGCAGTTGCAGTACGTTGTGGTGTCCATAGAGTGCGATGCTGCTCAGGCTCTTTGGCAGCCCCAGCCATCTCCTGAGGTGGTTGCTAACCCTCCCATCTAAGGTTTCGACTGTCGAGATCAGAACTGCATAGACGAGGAGGGGCCACAGGATTCTGGGAAGAATGCCATGCTGATACATCCAGGCTTTAAACTTCCCAGGTAGGCCAGACTTGTCCGCAGATTTCAGCCAGCCATCCAACTCGGTGCAGGTTGCCTGAATGGATGTTGTGTCCCTTAAGGAGCTGTCAAAAACTTTGCCTAAGCTCTTGACTGGCTTTTCTGTGATGGTTGGGATGGCTGTGCCTGCGATGCTGAAACGGAACTTGTTCTCCACCTTCCCTTTCCTCAGCACCATCGATCTTGATTTGGCAGGTTTGAAATGCAGCTGGGCCCACTCCACCAGCTTTTCGAGCCCTTGCAGAATCCTCCAGCAGCCTGGGACTGATTCTGTGGTGACTGTGAGGTCATCCATGAATGCCCTGATAGGTGGTTGCTGTTGAGCGGAATTCATTCTGGGCCCTCTGCACTCTGGTTCAGCAGACTTAGTGAGCATGTTCATGGCGAGGGAGAACAGTGTCACTGAGATAGTGCACCCTGTGTTGATGCCGATCTCCACCTTGTGCCAGGTTGATGTAATTGCTCCTGAAGAGACCCTCATCCTGAAGTTGCTGTAATAATCAGCGATAAGGTCTCTGATTCTGCTGCGGACGTGATATTCGGTCAGCGTGAGCTGCACCAGCTTGTGCGGAATGGAGCCATATGCATTTGCCAGGTCCAGCCACAACACTGACAGGTCGCCCTTGTTCTCCCTGGCCTCCCTGATGAGCTGTGTCACCACACCGATGTGCTCCAGACAGCCCGGCATCCCTGAAATACCACCCTTCTGGACTGATGTATCAATATAGGTGTTCTTTGCTAGGTAGGTGCACAGCCGGTTAGAAACTGCACTGAAGAAGATCTTCGCCTCGACACACAGCAGGGAGATGATGCGAAACTGATCTATCTGGGTGGCATTTTCCTCCTTCGGGATTCACACCCCTTCAGCCACTCTCCACTGTTCTGGGATCTTCCCCCTTCTCCAGAAGGTTCTCAGGATCTTCCGCAGACGCAACAGGAGTTTGGGGCAGTTCTTGTACACTGTGTACGAGGTGTTGCTTGGTCCTGGAGTCGAGCTTGCCCTTGCTTTGCGGACGACCTCTCTGACTTCCTTTAGTTGCAGCTCTGACACGTCGAACTGCACATCCTGTTCAGGTGGGTCTATTAGGATGTCGCACTCTCCCAACTCCTGCTCTCTTTCAGAATCATTATATATCTTCTTCAGATGTTGGTCTATATCTTCCTGCGAACAGGCCAGTTTCCTACTGCGCTTCTCCTCCAGCAACTCCTTGGTGAACTTGAAGGGTTTGGCGATAAAGGCAGCACGTTTTTGAGCCCTTTCACAACATCGCCTCCGATGCCACTCTGCCCGGCGGAGGACCCTGATCTTCTTTCATAGTATGCACATCAGCTGGGCCAAGCCAATGCACTCCTCTTCTCCTGCTTCCTTGTATTGGGACTTCAGCGCTTTAACCTCCTGCCTGATGTTGTAGATCCTCAGTGCTCTTTGGTTCTTCGAGTAAGGTGTTTTGGAGCCTTCCTTCTCTTCTCCGAACCGTTCAGCTGCGATACTGACAATAATTGTTGTCATGGCTTGCATCTTCCTATCCACCCCTCCCTTCACCATTGCCTCCAGAATTTGGTTAACATCTTCATCAAACTGCTTCCACAGTGAAGTCATGTTAGCTGCAGGCCATTTGATCCGCCTCCTGCTAGACTTCATGTTAGAGGGATTAGTTTGCAACACTTGGAGGTTCCAGGCACTATGGGGTGACTCCGGGCCTGGCCCCTCCTTCGTCTCACCAGGTTGGACACCTGCGTGTTGTGCTGCTCCTGCTCCCGCCAAACACTTCATCCTCGCTTGGTGGATCTTCAAGCCGCGATCGTTCTTGCAGATTTTGCCACATGCACACTGCTTCCTCATCGTCATTTGTTCATCAACAAGTTATGGCAATAATTAGAATCGTTACAACATAGAGGCAGGGCTTTGCCCCATCTTGCCTTATTTGGTGGATCTTTCTCATCTGTGGAAGCCTATGGGACAAACACTGGGCAGACTCTATAGTTGAAGGTAGGGAATGGGTAATTCAGACTACCTAATTATCTGCCGGATGGTGGTATGAAATCTATCCTATACTTTTAAATGAGACCATTTTATCTATAGAATAACTTGATGTCTCAAGAAATGTCTACCACGGTTTTACCAAGTAACCCACCTGGCCCATTTGCCACCAGGAATTGCAGTGAAGTACATTTGGTCAAGGCTACTTTATCTACTGTAGTGTTTGATCACCTAGCCCTTCGTCCCCAGGTTGTTTAAACTCTATCCACTTATCATGCAAGGAATTGCCTGGTCTCTGTCTCAGAAGACGTGGCAGAGATTTGTATTTAAAAGTCGCTTATGTCCATCGGCTTGTCCATAATAGAAAAGGATAGGAAAGTTCCTGTCAATGAACCACAGCAAACTGTTTCTGCAGATCTATACATATTCTTTTCTGCTGTGCTGGCCTTTGTATTAATGTGGTAATAGCTGTATTTTAGAAGCAACCTCTTGATTTACTTCTCCAGTTACTCAGGTAAAGGAATTAGAAAAGATTTGATATTACTATGGGTTCTTAATGTCCAGTGTGCTGGAGTTTAGGTTAAAACTCGCACCACTCCAGACACCCAGGCCCCAGGCCCAACCCTGTTGAAATGCACTGAACCAGCTCTACATTACCAATCCTTCCTTGGAACAGCTCAGTCAGCAGCAATGTAAAATTGGGTTCAGATGTGCAAATAATTATGTGGAATGGACAATGTAACTAATGTTGTCCTTCTTGCTTTACTTCCGCAGATAAAATAGATCTTTCAAAAGTCTGACCACAGGCTACACTTTGTGTTGTTATCAATGCAAATTAAATTTCCTCTAGCTGTTATAGATCATGATGAGCTATAGTTTATGTACATAATGAAATAATTATGGCAGCAAAATCAGACCGGAATTCTGAATCAAGAAAAGGATTGAATGTTAATGTCAGGGAATATGAAATGCATCCCCTTGCACTAAGCTGGCAGTTTGATAGAATGGATTTAGGGCAGTGGTGTTTATCTCTTTTGGACGTGTTTTAGCTTGGCTGACTGAATACAGCACTGAAGAGGAAATCTGGGTAAGCTCCACAGGGAATTGATGCCATCCTCAGTTTTCAGCATTTGGAGGAGAAAATAGATAAGACACAGACACAGGCACACATGTGAGATGTGCATGCGTGCACACACGTGCACAAGATATGCGTGAACCTACTGAACTCAAGTCTAAACATTGCAAATGGCCAAGGTTACTAGCAGCAAAGACTAAATGTAAATTACCACTAGGCTTGAATGTATTCTGTCATTTCTTCAAATTATCTCCATTCAGAAATATTTTTTAACATGCAGTATATATTTTTAAAATGCTTAGGATCAGATTACAATAATTACGTTGGCTCTGTGGAGTGAATGTAGATTCTTCCAACAGAATTTTATGCTGCCTGTTTTCTGTAGAGGACCTATGTTGTTCAGCAGCCACAACATCATCAAACTGGCTGAACAGACAGTCAGATTGTTATCTCTCACCGCTAGCCCAGGGAGTTAATTGAACAAGTTTGATAACATTTGTAATCATCTTACAGAAAGGTAAGTCAACATTTGGGCACACATTAGTTTGGAGGAAAGGATGAAAGGATAAACAGAAATGGGAGTAGGCCATTCTGTTGTTCATGCCTGATCTACCATTCAATATGATGGCTGATCATTTACCTTGGGGGCCATCATCTTCAACAAATCCCATATCTCCTGATACCCTTAAAATCCAAAAATCTATCAGTCAATGTCCTGAGACTCTGCAGCCACATAGGGTAGATAATTCTGAAGACTCCCCACCCTCTGGGGACTCCCTATCTTTCAGTGACCATATTTTGAGACCCTAATGTCTGTTTTCAGGTGCTCTAATCAGGGAAAGTATCATTCATCTAATCAGGGACCTTGCAAGCTTTGTTTCTATGTTATTCTGCTAAACTTAAGAATATTTGTCCATCTGCTTAACCACTCCTTACATTTTTACAACAGAAATGGAGGAAGACAAGGCTGAAGTCTGTGGGCTGGGCCATCTAATCCACCAACAAGCAGTTACTGTCTCAAATTCTGGACCAAAATAGTTAATTTAAGCGTTGGACGTTGCCTCTCCAACTAACCATATTTGACACTGCAGGAGAGTAATGAAATGAATTCGTACTTAGCACTTGGGTTAAGTGTGAAAATGAGCAGGTTGTTCTCCACTCTCTAATCATTGAGCTTAAGACAGAAGGTCATATATGAAAGAATCCATTATCTCAAACTTTAGTCAAATTTTTAATCAAGTATTTGGCTTGGTATTTTATAATGATTCTTTCATCTCTTATGATGAAAAGAACCATTATAAAAATGCCACCAAATGCTTTCATTTATCAAATTAGTCCTGCAATGCTTGTTTCCAATTAACCTGGATACATTTCCTAATTGAGGTTTTATCCAATTTCCTTTAAAATTTCCTACTGGTTTCACAGCCCTGTCACGTGCTTCCCAGATCATCGTAATGCAGGCTATCATGGTCTTTGACCCCTAATAGTTCTTGGCAAATTTTTCTGTAGAAGTGGTTTACCATTGCCTTGGTGAGTTTTTACAAGACAGGTGACCCCAGCTATTAATACTCTTCAGCGGTTTTCTGCTTGGCGTCAGTGAGTGCATAACCAGGACCTCTGATGTGTACCAGTGCTCGTATGACCATCCACCATTTGCTCCTATGGCATCACATGACCCTGATCAGGGGAGTGGGGTTGTTGCTAATCAAATTCTACATCTTTCCCAAGGGTGACCTGGAGGCTAGTGGAGGGAAGGAGCATCTTAAACCTCCTTTGGTAGGGACATATCTCCACCCCGCCACCCATCAAGCTTACTACAACTGTGTAATAATTGTTAAACTGATTTTTTTAAATGTTGGTAGTGCTTTCTAGAAACTAACTTCCACAGATAGGTTTTAAGACCAGGTTAAAAATTAATTCTGCAGACCTGAGGCCAAGTCTGCTAGAGGCCTACCCTGAGGTGAGCTTGGGTGAGATGGAGTAACAGGGCTTGTTTTGCTACTCGTGTTCTGTGTTCTACCAAACTTTGTGGGCGTGCTATGTTGATGCCGCATTGCAAGGCGACACTTGTGGGCTGCCTCCGGTACGCCTGAGAGTCTGTTGCTTGTTAATGCAAGTGATACATTTCATTCTGCCTCGATATACACATGAGAAATATACCTGAATGTTGAATTTTGAATCTTGAAAATTATTTACAGCTGCATGTGTGTATTTTTGTGGGTGTGTTTCTATGTGTGCATGTGGATTCCTCTGTGTAGTTTATTAAGGTAGTTATAATTGTAAATGGGAGTGGTAAATGCAACACCATATCGTAGCTATGTATTGTAGCTACCAAGTACGAAAAGGAATGGAGAGTCCTGGGCTCACATCCTGCTTGTGTTTCAGTTTTCATCAATTTACAGTTGACATCAGGCAGAAAATTAATCAAAAATTGTCAAACACTTTTGACCAAATTAAAAAATTATAGCACGGGACCAATTTCAAAGCAATCTCTTAAGGATGGAAACTGCACTATCAGCGTGCCATTGCATTTGAATCACTTTAAGAGATTATTGTATTACTGTTACTTCTGAGTGCTCATCATTCTGCAGTGTTTTAGATCTGGGATTGATACATCTGCATTATGCTTTGAAGGAGCATCAGAATTTCAGCTCTGCATTAAGCCTTATACTAAGCCTCTGCTGAGATGTCAGAATTTCAAACCCAGCTAGAAATCTACTTACTCATAAACTGGGTTGGGCAAAGAAATGGATTGAGTTTTGTGTGTTGAGACATTCGGTTTGCCATTTAAAGATGTAGCCATGACAGAAAATCACCATCTATTCTATTTTCCAGTGTGCTGTCCTCAAATGTATTGGAGAGGTGGGTACTAATTTCCTCTTGCAATGGCCAATGGCTCTGACCAAACTAGAGTCATAGAGCACTATAATGCAGAAATAGGTACTTTGGCTCATCTGTCTGTGGTTGCCTGGTTTTCTGCCTAGTCCCATCGGTCCACACTTGGACAATAGGCCTCCATACTTCTCTCAGCCATGTATCTATCCAAACTTCTCAAAAGATTCCATTGAATGGCATTTACTGCTACTGGCAGCTCATTCCACATTTACACCACCCTCTGAAGAAGTTCCCCCTCAGATTCCCTTTATATATTTTACCTTTCACTCAGAACCTATGACCTTTAGTTCTAATCGCATTATCCTGAAAAAGAGAAAGCCCACAAGCATTCTCCCTACCTATATCCCTCATAATTTTATATACCTCTGTCTAGTCTCCCACCATTCTCCTATGGTCCAGGGAAGCAAGTCCTAGCTAATTCAACCTATTCCAGGTTCTCAAGTACCTGCAGCATCCATGTCCTCAAGTGCTGGCAACATTCATGCAAATTTTCTCTTTCAAGCTTATTGATAACATTCCTGTGGGTAGGTGAGCAGAACTGCGTACAATACTCCAAATTTTACCTCACCATCATTTATGCAACTTCAACATAATCACCCATTGACTACTCAATGCTCTGATTTATGAAAGTGAACATGCCCAAATCTCTTTACAACCCCATCTACCTGTGACATCACTTTCAAGGAATTCTGGGTCTGTATTCCCAGATCTCTCTGTTCTACTGCACTCCTCAATTCCCTACCATTCACTGGGCATGTCCTAGCCTGGCTTACCATCCCAAAGTGTATGCACCATCACACTTGGATGCACTAAATTCAGCTTGCCAGTTTTTCAGCCGGTCAAGATCCCACTGCAAGCTTTTCATGGCTTTCATGATTGCCCACTACATTCACAATCTTAGTGTCAGCTGCAAACTTGTTGATCTAATTTACCACATCATCATTCAAATAATTAAAACTTGAGAACAACAATGCAGGCCAGCACAGATCTCACCAGTACACTGCTAATCACAGGCCTCCAGTCAGAGGCAACCAGCACGACTTTGGCTGCTCCTGCTAAACCAATGTTGAATCCAATTTACTACTTCATTCTGTATACCGAGTGACTGAACCTTTTGGACCAACCTTCCATGCAGGACCTTGTCAAATGCCTTGCCAAAGTCCATATAAACAGTATCCACTGCCTTGCCTTCATCAACTTCCCTAGTGACTTCTTCAAAACTCTGATTGTTTAGACATGTTTCACCATACACAAAGCCATGTTGACTATCCCTAATCATTCCCTCTATCCAAATACTTGTATATCTGGTCCCTAATAATGCCTTCCAGTAACTTACCCCTGATGAGTGGGTTACTGATCTATAAGTTACTAACTTATTACATTGTTACTAAACAATGGAACATTTGCTAACCTTCAGTTCTCTGGCACCTTACCTGTGGCTAAGAATGTTTTAAATATCTCTATCAGGGACTCTGCAATTTCTGCATTAGCATCACCTCATCAGGCTCTGGGAATTTATTCACCACATTTCACCTCAAGATAGCAAGCACCTTTTCTGTAATCTAGATACTCCATGACCTCACTCTTTAGCCTCAGTTCTGTAGACACTGTCTACCTCCCACGTCGATATAGATGCAAACATTTCATTTAAGATCTCTCATGTTTTTCAGCTCTATGCATATATGATGATATTGACCTTCAAGAGCACCATTCTGAAATTTCAAAGATTCAAAAGATTCAAAAAAAACTTTGTCATTCTAACCATACATCAGCTCTGCAGGGCAGAATGAGACAGCGTTTCTCAGGGGCAGTGCAATCATAACATAACAAACGCAGCACTAAATAATAAACATAACAATAAATAGTAAAACACAACAGCCACATGTCCGTTAAAATCAGTTATAAGTGCCCAGTGCAAGTTAAAAGTGTCCAAAACAGAGTCAGGTGGAGCAGCTATTTAGCAGTCTGACTGCCTGTGGGAGGAAGCTGTTTAGTAGCCTTGTGGTTTTAGTTTTGATGCTCCTGTAACGTTTGCCTGATGGCAGAAGAACAAACAGTTCATGCAGAGGGTGTGAGGGGTCTTTAATGATGTACCGTGTCTTCTGGAGGCATTGACTCTGAAAGAGGTCTTGGACAGAAGGTAGGGAGACCCCAATAACCTTCTCTGCTCCCCTAACCACCCTCTGCAAGGCTTTTTTGTCGACAGCACTGCAGCTGGAGTACCAGGTTGTGATGCAAAAGGTCAGCACACTCTCAACCACGCCTCTGTAGAATGTAGTTACGATGTTAGTGGAGAGTGATGCTTGTTTAAGCTTCCTCAGAAAGTGCAATCTCTGCTGGGCCCGTTTCACAATCCCAGTGGTGTTCCTGGACCAGGTGAGATCGTCCGAGATCTGCACCCCAAGAAATTTGATGTTTTCCACTCTCTCCACTGTGGAGCCGCTGATGCTGAGGGGTGTGTGCTCAGGCTGAGACCGTCTGAAATCGACGATCATCTCCTTGGTTTTGGTGACATTAAGCATCAAGTTGTTATCCCTGCACCAGCTCTCTAGGTGTTTGATCTCCTCCCTGTACATAGTTTCATCATTTTTGCTGATGAGCCCCACCACTGAGGTATCATCTGCAAATTTAATCATCAGGTTCTCCTTGAATCTGGCTGCACAGTCATGTGTTAGCAGTGTAAACAGCAATGGGCTAAGCACACAGCCTTGTGGGGATCCATTTGCAATCAGTTTGCTTTTAATGTAGCTATAGAAGCCCTTGGGATTCTCTTTCAACTTTTCTGCTAGAGCAACCTCATGTCCTCTTAATTCTCCAGATTTCTCTGAAGTGTTCTCTTGCATTTCTTATACTCTTTGAATACCTCACTTGATCCTAACTGCCTGTACACAATAATACACCTGGAGGAACTGACAGTTTTAATATCAGAACCTAACTTGTGTAATTTTTCATTGACTTCTTCCTGTCACCAGGTTGGTTTGAACTTCTGGCCAATAGGTGATATACTAACAACAGTCAGGGAAATATGAGAACTATGAATGAAATGGGCGAGGGCAGGGTGTTGAGTTGTAGGTATATGATATGGAGGATTGAATGATGAGAGTGTACTTCCTTGGGCTTGTTCTCCCCCTTTTGGATAAGCTTTAGCCAAAGTGAAAAATCGGCTCCATTTACCCTCTTGTATTAATTGAACAGATCATATAGTACTGTTTAGAATTGGTGAAGGGAGTTCTCGCTCATGGATTGAATAGATCATTTGGCTCTGTTTACAGTTGGTAAGGGGACATCTCCAACATGACCTGGCCAATATTTATCCCTTAACTGCTATCCAGATGTAAACAATTGTCTCATTTATAGGACCTCTTGCAACCCTATGGCTGGGTTTTCTGCTTTATGGAAGTAACTGCACATCAATGTTCCGATGGTACCCCGAGGTTCTGGAAGCTGCTGTACAAAGATTCTTTTCATCAATATATCATTTCCTTTGAAACCTTTGAGATAACTGATTATAATTTTAAAGCACTTCATAATTAGCTTGTGTTTACATGCCTTCAGATTACAAATTCTGTGCTTGTTTTCTGGCATCGAAGCACAATTAAAATGTTTTAAATTTAGATGATCTATTCATGTTTGTTTTATTTCCAGTACCATCAATTACAAATTGAGAATACAAAATGGGACAGAAAGTACTAAGTTTCCTACAGTTTATTTTATATTTGACCTTCTGCAAGTTAAACTTGGTGTACGTATGTTGTTGTTAGACCCAGGTGATCACATGATACCCAGAGGAAGGATCCAAGTTCTGTACACCAAATGTATTTAAATTTGGAATGTGATGGAAATGCTTCCCATCTTGGAAGAATACCACCATCATCGTAACCTGATCAGAATTCTTGTTCTCTCCACTGAGTGAGTACTTTCACAGCCCAGTGGTTTAAGAAAATGGCTCAAAACCAACTACTGAGGGATGAACAATAATCAGCCTTGCTAGTGATGCAACATTATTTTAATGAATAAACTATTTAAAAGTTCTGACAAATCTACTTGTGCTTGTTATATCCCATAATAACATAGGTTGGAATGAACTAAGTTCAATAAATCTCTTAAAATTTCTTTGCAGCGTAATAAATAGATTTTCCCATATGTGTTTTGTTACAAATGTGCCAATGCATTCAGAGGATGATCTTGGTTAAAGCGTAATAGAGCTTTGACCAATGGCCAGTCTAGACATGGGAAGTTTGAAGAGGAGGGCACTTCAATCAGGTCCACTGCTTGAGGACGAAAGGTGGCGGTAGCAGCGGGTCACGGCAAAGCAATAGAGCTTTGATAAAGCAAACAGTCAGCATTTGGGATTGATTAGTAAGAGCAAATTAAAGGAAGGCGGGACAAATGCACTGGCCATCATCTGAGAGAACAGAGAGTGACGATCTTGGGACTTTATCTCTTTGAGGCTTCAGAGGAGAGAGGCTTCACTCAGAGAAAACAAAGGAAAGAAAAGCTCAAGTTTTTTTTTGTTCTCTTCATATCTGCTCAGCTGGGAACAGAAGGGATGACAGACGGGATAGTGAAATGCTTCTCTTACGGGATGTGGGCAGGCAGGGAGACCTCCAGTGTTCCTGATGGCTACAACTGCGAGAAGTGAATCCAGCTGCAGCTTCTAACAAACTGTGTTAAGGAGCTGGAGCTGGAACTGGATGAACTCTGGATCATTCGGGAGGCTGAAGTGATGGATATGACATATTGAGAGGTAATTACACCCAAGGTGCAGGATACAGGAAACTGGGTGATAATTGGGAAGGGAGGAGGGTTAAGGAGCCAGTGCAGAATGCCTGTGGCCACCCCCCCTCCCCCTGGCCAGAACTGGCCTATTACTTTGGATACTGATGGGGAGGATGACCCAACAGAGGACAGTCATAGTGGTCTGGTCTCTGGCATTGAGTCTGCCTCTGAGTGTTAGAATGGAAGGGAGGAGAAGAGGCACACTGTGCTGATAGGGGATTCGTTATCTAGGGGAATAGACAGAAGATTCTGTGGGCGAGAACAAGATACCCCAATGGCATGTTGCCTCCTGGGTGTCAGGGTCTGGATATCTCTGATCGAGTCCTCAGCATTCTTAAGTGGAAGGGTGAACAGCCAGAAGTTGTGGTCTATGTAGGTACTTATAACATGGGTAGGATGAGTGACAACGTTCTGCATGGGTATTTCAGGGAGTTAGGTACTAACTTAAAGGGTAAGACCTCCAGGGTTGTGATCTCAGGATTGCTACCCGTGCCACATGCTAGTGAGGCCAGAGCTAGGAAAATTGTACAGTTTAATTTGTGGCTAAGGAGTTGATGTAGGACGGAGGGCATAAGATGTTTGGATCATTGGGCTCCCTTCCAGGGAAGTTGGGACCTGTACAGAAGGGATGGTTTGCACCTGAACTAGAGAGGGACTAATATCCTAGCAGGAAAGTTTGTTAATGCTTTGTTGTATCTGAATGCGTGCAGTATAACGGAATAAGGTAAATGAACTTGTAGTACAGTTGCAGATTGACAGGTATGATGTATGCATCACTGAATCATGGCTGAAAGATTATAGCTGGGAGCTTAATGTCCGAGGATGTACATTGTATCTAAAGGATAGACAGGAGATAGAGGGGCCAGCGTTGCTCTGTTGGTTTGGGAAAAAAAATGAAATCATATCATAGAGTCAGAAGGTGTTGAACCATTGTAGATAGAGCTAAGGAACTGCAAGGGTAAAAAGACCTGATGGGAGTTGAATACAACCCCCCCCCCCCCCGCCAACAGTACTAAGGGTGTGGCCTACAAATTACAATGGGAGTTCAAAAATGCATGCCAAAAGGGCAATGTTATAATAGTCATGGGGGAATTCAATATGCAGATAGATTGGGAAAATTGGGTTGGTGCTGGATTCCAGGAGATGGAATTACCAGAATGCCTCCAAGATGGCTTTTTAGAGCAGTCACGGTTGAACCCACTAGGGGATCAGCTATTCTGGATTGGATGTTGTGCAATGAACCAGAATTGATTAGAGAGCTTAAAGTAAAAGAACCCTTAGTGGAAAGTATCATAATATGATCTAATTCACCCTGTAATTTGAGTAGGAGAAGCTAAAGTCAGTTGTATTAGTATTACAGTGGAGAAAAGGGGATTAGAGGCATGAGAGAGGAGTTGGCCAGAATTGACTGGAAAAGGACACTGGCGGGGATGATGGCAGAATGGCAATGGATGGAATTTCTGGGAGCAATTCGGAAGGCACAGGATATATACATCCTAAAGAAAGAAATATTCTTAAGGAAAGATGACACAACCGTGGCTAGCAGGAGAAGTCAAAGCCAACATAAAAGCCAAAGAGAGAGCATATAATAGAGCAAATATTAGTGGGGAAATTAGAGGCTTGGAAAGCTTTTAAAAACCAACAGAAGGCAACTAAAAAAGCCTTGAAACAGGTAAAGATGGAATGCGAAAGTAAGCAAACCAATAATATTAAAGAGGATACCAAAAGTTTCTTCAGATACATAGTTTAAAAGAGGGTTGAGAGTGGATATCAGTCCACTGGAAAACTATGCTGGAGAGGTAATGGGGGACAATTAAATGGCAGACAAGTTGAATAAGAATTTTGCATCAGACTTCACTGTGTTCATCAGGTAGATGGAGCTTGTCAGCCTGGGAAGGCAGTCCATCTAAAAGAGGAAAAACTCTGATTTCAAACCTCTGCTGCCTTGCGGCCATACCCACTTATGGGGAAAGGCTTTGGGAGTAAACTCTGAGGACAAATCCGGAGCGGGACTCCCTAAGGCGGTCCGATGTTGCTTTCAACCTCGACCTGGCAACTCCTGCGATGTCACTGGTGCCAAGCTGTATTGGCCCTTGCCCTTCCCTTGGACAATATTGGTGGCATGGAGAAGGGAGACTTGCTGCTTGGGCAACTGCCAGTCTTCAATATAACCTTGCCCAGGCCTGCACCCTGGAGAAACTGAAGCAAGACTTTCCAGGTGCAGATCCATGGTCACACGAGACTAACGGATGCCATTCATCACTGTGGAAGACACTAGCAGTATGGTAGAAGTTCTAGGTGTCAGGGGCATGAAATGTGGAAGTTAGCATAATTAGAGAGAAGTTTCTTGGGAAATTGAAAGCTTTGAATGTAGGTAATTCACCTGGACCAGATGATTACACCTCAGTGTTCGGAAAGAGATGGCTGAAGAGATCATGAAGGCATTAGTTAGTAATGATCTTTCAAGAATCGCTAGATTCTGGAATGGTTCCGAAAGACTGGAAATTTGCAAACGTCACTCCAGAAGGGAGGGAGGCAATAGAAAAGAAACTATAGGTTAGTTAGTCTGATCTCAGTGGTTGGGGAGGTGTTGGAGTTGATTATTAAGGATGAGGTTACAAGGTGCTTGGAGGCACATGATAAAATAGGCTATGGTCAGCATAGCTTCCTCAAGAGAAAATATTGCCTGACAAATCTGTTTGAATTCTTTGAAGAAATAACTGGCAGGGTAGACAAAAGAGAATTGGTTGATGTTGTGTTCTTGGGTTTTCAGAAGGCCTTTGACAAGGCTGCTTAACGAGCTATGAGCTCATGGTATTACAGGGGCCTTTTCTGGTTGGCTGCCAGTGACTAGTGTTCCACAGGTGTCTATGTTGGGACCGATTCTTTTTGTAAAATGTCAATGATTTGGATGATGGAATTGATGGTTTTGTTGAAACGTTTGCAGACAGTATGAAGATGGGTGTAAGGGCAGGTAGTTTTGAGCAAATAGGCTACAGAAGGACTTAGACAGATTAGTAGAATGAGCAAAGAAATGGCAGATGGATAGTGTTAGGATGTGTATAGTCATGCACTTTGGTAGAAGAAATGAAAGGGTTGACTGTTTTCTAAGTGGAGAGAAAATACAAAAAACTAAGGTGCAAAGGGACTTGGGAGTCCTTGTGCAGGATTTCCTAAAGGTTAATTTGAAGGTTGAGTCTGTGGTGAGGAAGCAAATGCAATGTCAGCATTCATTTCAAGAGGACTAGAATATAAAAGCAAGGATATAATGTTGAAACTTTATAAAGCACTGGTGAGGCATCACTTGGAGTATTGTGAACAGGTTTGAGCACCTTATCTTAGAAAGGATGTGCTGAAACTAGAGAAGGTTCAAAGGAGATTCTTGAAAGTGATTCCAGGATGGAATGGCTCGTCATATAAAGAGTGTTTGACTCTGGGCCTATATTCACTAGTATTCAGAAGAATGAGTGGTGACCTCATTGAAACCTATTGAATGATGAAGGCCTTGAGAAAGTGGACATAGAGAGGATATTTCCTATGGTGCAAGAGTCTAAGACCAGAAGACACAGCCTCAGAATAGAAGAGCGTCCTTTTACAATGGAGATGAGGAGGAATTTCTTTAACCAGAGAGCAATGAATCTGTGGAATTTTTTGCCACAGGCAGCTGTGGAGTCCAAATGTTTAGTCCCCTTTTATTGTCATTTAGTAATGCATGCATTAAGAAATGATACATTTTTCCTCCGGTGTGATATCACAAAAACACAGGACAAACCAAGACTGAAAAAAACTGACAAAACCACATAATTATACATATAGTTACAACAGTGCAACAATACCATAACTTGATGAAGAAGTCCATGAGCACAGTAAAGTTCAAAGTTTCTCAAATGTCCCACATCTCACGCAGACGGGAGAAGGAAGGAAGAAAAACTCTCCCTGCCATGCTGACCACAGTCCAACTCTGAGTCATCCGAGAACTTTGAGCTGTGATCAGCTGTCCAACACCGAGTACTGAGCCCCATCTCTGTCTGAACGACTTGACCTCTTTCTCGGTCGCCAAAAGCAGGCAAGGCCGGGGATTTTGAGGCCTACCCTCCGAAAGATTCCCGAACACACAGTAATGACAGCAGCGGACGGGTGTTTCAGAAATTTTTCCAGATGTTCCTCTGTGCTTTCAAGTCTGTCTCCATCAAATCAGAAATCATCCACGGCCCCTATTTAACAGATACGACATCATTTTTCACCGGAGAGCTGCGCATGCGCGGTGCGCTGCCATTTTCTCCTCCCGCAGAGTTGAGATGTTATGTATATTTAAGGCAGAGGTTAATAGATTCTTGATTGGTCAGAGCATGATGCGATATGAGGAGAAGGCAGGAGATTGGGGCTGAGAGTAAAATTGGATCTGCTATAATAAAATGTTGGAGCAGACCTGATGGGCCAAATGGCCTAATTCTGTTGCTATATGTTATGGTCTTGATTTTATTAATGCAGTAAAGTTCTCCATATATATTATTCTTTTCTTACAGCAAAAACTAATAAAATAAATCCAGTTATGGAAGTATAGTGGGTAGTCAGTTTTTGGACAGTCAGAAATGCTCCCTTTATTATTAATACCTTGAAGTGAAACCTCCCTCAAAACATCTGGAAGGTTCAGGGTTGTAGAGTATGATCTGCAGCGTTGAGATTAGAACAATCCAATCATTGTTAAATGGTGGATGTGCATTCCGTAATGTTGAATAGCCAAGGAACAGTTGTGTAAAAACATTATAGTGGGTATGGAGGGAAATGCTTTTGTCAAAGGTTTGAATTAACAAGGCCTTAATGGGGTTCATTGGTGTCCTTTGGATGCCTGGCATACAACTCCTAATGTAATGCCTGTTTATTCCTAGAAGCACAAGGCATCCCAGTGCGTTGTTCAATGTTGACATGATAGTTTGTTGCTTTGTACAAATGATTAAACTGAGTTACCATTATTGCCAATGTTACCGTACGTTAAAGATGGGGATAGAACATTAGTCTACCACTTCTGGGCCTTAGATATATACATAATGTCAACGAAATAGGCTGAAGCTCTTTGTCCCATTTCAAATCTTGATTCTGTGATCGATTGTGATAAATTTTAATGTGAAATACTCCTCAGAACTCATCAGCTTTCTTCATTTGGCAATTTATAAAACCATTTAATTTTTGTGGGAATTTGAGATCATTTGAGTTATTAGGCACTGGGCAAAGGCCGATTTTAATAAAAAAAAATTGGGTTTAAGCAAAGTAGCTATTGTGGGAGAGGCCATTGTTGGAGTGGACTAGGCTTAGAGTGGGGAGCTGATGCTTTGGCTCAAGAGGCTTCGGTGAGAAAAGGCGGAGGTTATCTCAAGTTTCTGCTAACTTTCCTGTTGCACAGTTAGAGCAGCGGAAATGGCTGTCAGGACAGTTGAATGCTCCTCTTGTGGAATGTGGAAAGACAGGGTGATCTCAAGTGTCCCTGATGACTACATCTGCAAGAAAATACATCCAGTTGCAGCAGCTTACAGACCACATTGGGAAACTGAGCTGGATGACCTTCAGCTCATTAGGAAATGGACAGGAAGTAGTTGCACCTAAAACACAGGCACAGATAACTGCATGACTGACAGGAGAGGGAAAGGGGGATAGGCAGCATTGCGGGTCCCACTGTGGCCATTCCCTTCAATACAAAATATTGTTTTGGATTCTGCAGGGAGGATGACCTAGCAGAGGAAACCCACAGCAGTCAGGTCTCTGGCACGGAGTCTGGCTCTGTGACTCAAAAGTGAAAGGGAAAGAGGAAGTGAGCAGTTGTGATAGGGGATTCATTGGTTAGAGGAACAGATAGGAGTTTCTGTGGATAAAAATGAGATTTCCAGATGGTATATTGATCCTGAAGTGTCAGGGTCAGAGATACCTTGGATCGGAGTTCCTAACCTGGGGTCCGTGGCATAAAAAAGGCAGGGAACCCTTGTTTCTGATTAAGTCTGTAGCATTCTTAAGCAGCTAGAGGTTGTGGTCCACGTCGATACGAATGACATAGGCAGGAAGGAAGATGAGGACCTGCGAAGTGATTTCAGGGAGTTAGGTACTATGTTGAAGGACAAGGAGGTGAATTCAGGATTGCTACCCACGCCACATATTAGTGAAGCTAGAAGTGGGAAAATAAGAGTTTAACACATTGCTAAGGAGATGGTGCAGGAGGAAAGACTTCAGATTTTTGAATCATTGGGCTCTCTTGCAGAGAGAGTAGGACCGAAACGAATGGGATGTGTTGCACCTAAGCTGGAGGTGGACCGATGTCCTTGTGGGAAGATGTGCTACAACTGCTCTGATCTGGAGGGTTTGAACTCGAGTTGCAGGGGGATGGGAACTAGAGTGCCAGGGAGTTAGTGGAGCGATTCTGGGGAAGATGTTAAGCATACAAACAATAACAGGAACTGAAACATTGAGCATGGTGGGACAACTGTTCTGTGCACGGTTTCAATGCACGGCTTATTGTCAGTAAGGCAGATCAGCATAGAACATGGATCAAGAGTCAAGATTATTTAAAGTAATTTCCTGTACACAAGAACAAAGAAGAACAAAGTAATTGTTACTTTGGATCTAATGCAACACAAAAAATACACAAGATAAACAAACAGAAAAAATAATAAAAACACTATAAATACATAAGATAATTTGTATACATTGATTGTATGTCCATAAAGTAATGCAAGACTGTACATAAGGCTGGCAAGAAATAATAATGTAGTGGTGGAGTCTGTGAGAGGAGGTGTTGATCAGCCTTACTGCTTGGGGAAAGTAATTGCTTTTCAGTCTGGTTGTCCTGGCATGGATGCTATGTAGCCTAATCCCTGATGGGAGTGGAACAAACAGTCCATCAACAGGGTGTGTGGGATCCTTCATGATGTTGCGAGCCCTTTTCTGGCCCCTTCCTTTATGTATGTGTGTGTGTGTATATAAAAAATCCTTGATGGTGCTGGTGATGCAACTGGGCAGTTTTGTCTACCTATTGTAGATCAATACATGGAATTATATTTTGTAGTCATTAGTGAAATGATTGCAGGAGGGGCAGGATTGGTAGCTGAATGTTATGGGCTTCTGTAGTTTTAGATGGAATAGAGGGAGAGCTATTAAAAGAGGAGGGGTAGCAATGCTCATCAGGGAAATTGTTTTGGCAGTGTTCAGACAGGGAAGACTGGAGGACTCATCTACTGGGTCTATGAAGGTGGAACTGATGAATAGGAAAGGGATGAATTTATTAATTGGATTATATGACATTATTTTATAGACTTCCCAATAGTAGGATTCAGAGGAGCAAATTTGTAGAGAGATGACAGATAGTTCAAAGAAAATTAAAGTTGTGATAGTTGGTAATTTTAACTATCCGCATATCGACAGGGACTGCTGCATGTTAAAATGAGTCGATGGGATAGAGCTTGTCAAATGTTTAGGAATGTTTCCTTAATCAGTACATCAAGGTCCCAACTAGAGAGTGCATGAGACTGGATCTCCTATTAGGGAATGAGGCAGGGAAGGTGACAGGATGTGTGTAGAGGAAGATGGTTTCAAGATAGTTATGGTGAAGGACAGGACTGGTCCTTTGGTTAAGATTCTAAATTAGAGAAAGGCAAATATTGATGTCATCAGAAAGTATCTGACAGACGTGAATTGGGAGTGTTTGTTTTCTGGCAAAGGGATGCTTGGGAAGTGGAATGCCTACAAAAGTGAAATATCGAGTGTACAGAGTTGATATGTTCCTGTTATACATCAGAATAAAAGGAAGGGCTAACAGATTTATGACATCTTGATTTTCAAGGGATATTGAGGCCATGGTTATGAAGAAAAAGGTAGGTGTAAACATCAAGGAACAAATCAGGCTCTTGAGTATAAGAAATGCAAGAGAACACTTATGGAAAATCAGGAGGGCTAAAAAAATGATTAAGTTCCTCTGGCAGACAAGGTGAAGGAGAATCCCATAGGCTTCTACAGAAATATTAAGAGCAAAAGGCTAGCAAGGGGGAAAAAATGGTCTGCTTGAAGATGTGTATTGGATTGTGATCTTCTATGCATGGAGCCAAAAGAGATGAGTGGGATTTAAAATGGATTTTTTGGCATCTATATTTACTTGGGAGATGAGCATGGAGTCCATAGAACTGAGGCAAAGGATGAGTGAGGTCTTAAAAATGTAGTGTGGACTGTTTCAGGAATACAGAACAGGTGGTTTTTGCTTTGTTGAGGAAAAGTCCCCAAGGCCTGACAAGGTCCCCTATATGGGAAGCTTTGCAGAAATTACATGTCCTTAGAATAAAATGTTCTCAGCCACAGGTGAGGTGTTAGATGACTGGATATAGTAAATGTTCCATTATTCAAAAACAGGCTCTAAGAACAAGCCGGGAAATTGTAGGCTGGTGAGCCTGATGTTGGTAAAATCTGAATGAGAAACAGGTTTAATGTCAGTGACATTATGTTGTGAGATTTGTTGTTCTGCAGCAGCAGTATGGTGCAATACAAATCTTTAAAAAACTGTAAATTGCAATGAGAAATGTCTATTTAAATTAAAAGAGAGCAAAAAAAAAGTGAGATCGTGTACATGGATGCAGAGGGGAAGAAGCTGTTCCCAAAACATTGACAGAGTCTTTAGGCGTGGAGGCGATTGCCCATGATGGAGCTGGTTGGGTTTAGAAATCTCTGCGATTTTTCTGATCCTGTGCAGTGGCCCATCCATACCAGGTGGTGATGCAACCAGTTAGAACGCTCTTCACAGTACCTAGAAACATAGAAAACCTACTGCACAATACAGGCCCCTCAGCCCACAAAGTTGTGCCGAACACGTCCCTACCTTAGAAATTACTAGGCTTCCCTATAGCCCTCTATATTTTTCTAAGCTCCATGTACCTATTCAAAAGTCTCTTAAAAGACCCTATTGTATCCGTCTCCACCACCGTTGCCAGCAGCCCATTTTTCTGAGTAAAAAAATTTACCGCTGACATCTCCTCTGTACCTTCTCCCCAGCACCTTAAACCTGTGTCCGCTTGCGGCAACCATTTCAGCCCTGGGAAAAAGCCTCTGACGATCCACACGATCAATGCCTCTCATCATCTTATACACCTCTATCAGGTCACCTCTCATCCTACGTCACTCCAAGGAGAAAAGGCCAACTTCACTCAATCTATTCTCATAAGGTATGCTCCCCAATCCAGGCAACATCCTTGTAAATCTCCTATGTACCCTTTCTATGGTTTCCACATCCTTCCTGTAGTGAGGTGACCAGAACTGAGCACAGTAGCCCAAGTGGGGTCTGACCAGATATATAGTTGCAACATTACCTCTCGGCTCCGAAATTCAATTCCCGATTGATGAAGGCCAAAACACCGTATGCCCTTTTAACCACAGAGTCAACCTGCGCAGCTGCTTTGAGCGTCCTATGGACTCGAACCCCAAGATCCCTCTGATCCTCCACACTGCCAAGAGTCTTACCATTAACAGTATACTCTGCCATCCTATTTGACCTACCAAAATGAACCACTTCACACTTATCCGGGTTGAACTCCATCTGCCACAGATGGTACATCTGTAGAAATTTGCTAGTGTCTTTGGTGACATACCAATTCTCCTCAAACTCATGAAATATACTGCAGACATGCCTCTTTCATAATTGCATCAATATTTTGGGGCCCAGGATAGATCTTCAGAGATGTTGACACACCAGAACTTGAAACTGCTCACCCTTTCCACTGCTGATCCCTTGACTTTCCCTTCCTGATGTCCACAATCAATTCCTTGGTCTTAATGATGTTGAGTGCAAGGCTGCTGTTGCAACAGCACTCAACCAGCTGATCTCTCTCACTCCTTGTCACCATCTGAAGTTCTGCCAGTGATAGTTGTCTTCAGCCGATTTATGACTGGTATTTGAGCTGTGCCTGGCCTTACAGTCATGGGTGTAAGAGAGTAGAGCAGTGAGCTAAGCACGCGTCCTTCAGGTGCACTGGTGTTGATTGTCCGCAAGGAGGAGTCTGTTCGTGGTTGAGATGAGAAAAATTCTTCATCCAGAGGGTAGTAGATCTTTGGAGTTCCTTAATCAAGGGCATGGAGGCTCTGTTGCTGAGTACATTCAAAATAAAGATCCGTAAATTTTAGGATATTATGGGAGTTCAGGAATATGGGGTTTAAGTAGGAATGTAGAACCGAGATCAGCCATGATCTCATTGAATGACATAGAGGGCCTGAGTGGCTTCCTTCTGGTTTGGTTCTGTTGTTCTGAAGCTGTTAATGATTAAGGTGAGAGGAGAAAGATTTAATAGAAATTTGAGGGACAACTTATCTTTACACAAACTGTGGTACAGTATGTAGGTGGAACAAGTTGCCAGAGGAAGTAGTTTTGAGGCAAGTACAACAATAACATTTAAAAGTCTGTTGGAGAGGTACATGATAGGAAAGCTTTAGAACCTTGTGGGCCACATGCTGGCAAATGGGACTAGTTTGGATAGGCATCTTAGTTGGCATGGACCAGCTGGGCTGCGGAGCTTGTTTACCATGTAGCATGACTGACTCTGAGTTCATTTAATGCAGTACACCAGCTCTACAATGGTGGCTCACAAACTACCTCCCACTTCCCAAACAACAGGAATTCTGCAGATGCTGGAAATTCAAGCAACACACATAAAAGTTGCTGGTGAACACAGCAGGCCAGGCAGCATCTGTAGGAAGAGGTGCAGTCGACGTTTCAGGCCGAGACCCTTCGTCAGGACTAACTGAAAGAAGAGTGAGTAAGGGATTTGAAAGTTGGAGGGGGAGGGGGAGATCCAAAATGATAGGAGAAGACAGGAGGGGGAGGGATGGAGCCAAGAGCTGGACAGGTGATTGGCAAAAGGGGTATAAGAGGATCATGGGACAGGAGGTCCAGGAAGAAAGACAAGGGCGGGAGGGACCCAGAGGATGGGCAAGGGGTATATTCAGCGGGACAGAGGGAGAAAAAGGAGAGTGAGAGAAAGAATGTGTGTATAAAAATAAGTAACAGATGGGGTACGAGGGGGAGGTGGGGCATTAGCGGAAGTTAGAGAAGTCGATATTCATGCCATCAGGTTGGAGGCTACCCAGATGGAATATAAGGTGTTGTTCCTTCAACCTGAGTGTGGCTTCCTCTTTACAGTAGAGGAGGCCGTGGATAGACATGTCAGAATGGGAATGGGATGTGGAATTAAAATGTGTGGCCACTGGGAGATCCTGCTTTCTCTGGCGGACAGAGCGTAGGTGTTCAGCAAAGCGGTCTCCCAGTCTGCGTTGGGTCTCGCCAATATATAAAAGGCCACATCGGGAGCACCGGACGCAGTATATCACCCCAGCCGACTCACAGGTGAAGTGTTGCCTCACCTGAAAGGACTGTTTGGGGCCCTGAATGGTGGTAAGGGAGGAAGTGTAAGGGCATGTGTCGAAGAAAGTGTCCCGAAGGTGTGGGAGGGTCTGGGATAGGGACACCAAGTACCTCCCTTGGTCAATTTCTGCCTGTTGCTGGGCAGTTTACCTTGGTGTATGAATGGAAGGGTGGTGAAGACCTGGGGGTCATATAGCAAATTGTGCAGGCTGAGAGGGTGAGGCACTACATAGTGAGCAAATGGAAGATGTTTTGCAACAGCAGCAGTCCTCGGTGTGTGACTGAGAGTGGGCAGAAGCACAGTAATGTGCAATCCTGTTTTTGTGGGAGCTGTCCCAGTCAAGGTTATGAGGGTCCACCATCGTCTGCAGAGGCTGAAAGCTGGTTTCTCAGGTATTCAATTATTATTTTTGACTGACAATAATTCTGAGATACATTTCTGTGGCAATTTCTAACATTAGCCATTAATCAATCAGCAAACAAAATGGAGCAGACATCGATAGGTTGTATCAGTATTTTATGAATGTAATATAATTGTCAAATAAAGCAAATTTGATTTGTATGATTTATGCATTATTTTAAATCTCAGAAGGATGATCCAGTGCTTCAGCAGTGTACTGCCATACATCATTGGAACACAGAATGGTACAGTACAGGAACACACCCTTTAGCCCACTATGTCCACATTGACATGATGCCAATCTAAACTAATGTTTGCCTACCCTCTTCCATATTTGTCTATTCTCTGCCACTTCATGTTACTTCTGTACTTGCTTCTATCAGCCTTCTTAACAGTACACTCCAGGCACTTACCATTCTCTATGTGAAGAAAATATTTGCCTTGCATATCTCCTTTAAAGTCCCCCCTCCTCTCACCTTAATTAAACCTATGCCATTTACTACTTGACATTTCAACCCTGGGATAAAGATGCTGACTCTATCCTATCTATGCCTCTCATGACTTTATGTCCTTCGATTAGATCATCATAGCTTTCCCCGACCTCTGACATTTTTTGTCTAGCATGTCCCGTTAGCCAATACACCCAAATCCTGGTGAACTTTTGCAACCTCTCCGAAGCTTCCACGTCCTTTTCCTGTAGGTGACCAGAACAGCACACATTGGACTAACTGAATGGTAGATTCCAGTTAATTGGGTCATCGATTAATTAGGGAAGTCACTTATTGGAGACACCTCTTAAAAAAGCAAAAATTAATCAAGAGAGTAGCTGGGACTCCCTTCATTTATTTGAGACTCTGTGCCACTTGATTGGGACAAGAGATATGCTGAACAGTTTCTAACTAGCATCAGTTGCGTACATTTGCATGGCTGTTAAATACCACACTGTGCTTAGAGCAAACAGTTTTTAAATAGCGCCATTTGCATGTGCTTGTGTTCAAAAACCAGGAATTTTCGTCACTGATGGTTGGTGAGAAATAAGTAGTAAGACAACTCAGAACTCTTTGCTCACTGTGATTTCAAGCATTCAGTCTTGGAGATTCCAGAAATGTCTGGGAGTGAAAAACGGAATGATTTCATGACTTAAGTTAGAACTACGACGAAATTGAAAGTTTTGACTATCTCCTTGAATGTTACAATGAAAATGAAGATTTGAAGGATACAATAATCAAAACCATTGTATGAAGGCAATCTATTATCTGCACTGTCTGTGCTTTTTTTTCAATAACCATCAAAAGAACACAGAGTAATGGGTGAATTCCTCCAGCAATAACTATTAGGAACTAAAACAGCTTTACAGTACTGTAGTAGTATTCATTCTCTATTTCATTTAAATACTGTACTTAATTTGATACTCAGTTAAATGGTAGTTTGTCTTTTTATATCTTTTTAACTATTTCCATGGATCTTCAGCTAATCGGGGCAGCCCCATAATTGGGCTAAAATATACTGGTCTGCTGGGTCCCAATTAACAAGAATCTGTTGTATTTATACTGTTACAAGATGACTTCCCAACTTGTATACTCAAAGTCCCGACAGATGAAGGCAAGTATGTTAGATGCCGCCTTTGCTATCCCATCCACTTTGTTTTGCCATTTTCAGGAGCTTTAGACCTGCATATCAATGCTCCTGAGGTTCCTGGCATTCAGACCTTCAGAATGTATTATTTCATGCTGACCCAGATTCAACTCCACCTATCATTTCTCTACACAACCTTCCAGCATATCTTTTGGGAACTTTGCTCATTATCCACAACTGCACCTTCTTTGATGTCAGCTGCAAAATTACTATTCAGACTGTCTACATTTTTTATTCGTAACATTAATGTATAGTACCAACAATAGAGGTCCCAGTACCAATCCTTGCAGAGCATCACTCTCACAGACCTCCAGTGCTACTTATCCAATTGTGGATCCAATTACCAACTCACAATGGATCTCGTGGGACTTAATCTTCTGGACCTGCCTACCATGTTGCTGATTAATTGTTCCTCTGACATACAGTAGAGTGTGTTCCTTGAGGAATTGCTCATCTGCCACACTCCCAATTTTGCGCAGTTCTGAATATTCAAATTGAGGAAAATGAAAATGCCTGCAAATAAACATTGCTGCAGTCTGTGACAATGCTGAAGAAAAGCTAAGTTTAGCAGCTGTGAAGTGGAATAGTTGAATAAATTTGTCACCTATGTGATATTCTACACATTTTACAACAGGTTCTTTGCAGAAAATGCAGAGAAAGCAGTTTATTTTGAGATGGATTTTTACCTGGAGCAGAAAATAATTAATGGTTACTTATAAATGTCATTAACTCACAATTTCAGGTGATCTGCCATTGACTGCTTGAGAACATTTCTCCACAGTGGTACGGTGCCCTTAAAAAGTGTTAACCTCCCTTGGAAGTTTTCTTGTTTTATTGTTTTACAAGATTGAATCACTGTAGATTTAATTTGGTGTTTTGAAACTGATCAATGGAAAAAGACACTTTTGTGTCAAAGTGAGCAGAGATCTCTACAAAGCGATCTAAATTAATTACAAGTGTAAAACAAAATAATTGATTGCATAAGTATTCACTCCCTTCAAGTCAGTATTTAGTAGATGCACCTTTGGCAACAATTACAACTTTTAGTCTATGTGGATAGGTCTCTATCAGCTTTGCACATCTGGACACAACAATTCTCCCCATTCTTTACAAAACTGTTCAAACTCTGTCAAATTTCGTGGGGTTCATGAGTGAACAGCCCTTTTCAAGTTCAGCCACACATTCTCAATTGGATTGACATCTGGACTGTAACTTAGCCATTCCAGGACATCAACTTTGTTGTTTTTAAGCTGTGGCTTTATATTTGGGGTCATTGTCTTGCTGGAAAACAAATCTTCTCCCAAGTTGCAGTTCTCTTGCAGACTGCATTAGGTTTTCCTCAGGATTTCCCTGTATTTTGCTGCATTCATTTTACCCTCTACCTTCACAGCAGATTTACAGCTGTGCCGTATTCTTTCTATTACTCAATGATTGACTTAACTGTGCTCCAAGGGATATTCAGTGATTTGGAAATTTTCTTGTATCCATCTCCTGACTTGTGCTTTTTCAATAACCTCTTCATGGAGTTGCTTGGGGTGTTCTTTTGATTTCATGGTGTAGTTTTTGCCAGGATACTGACTCCCCAACAGCTAGGCCTTCCAGATACAGGTGTATTTTTACTCCAATCAATTGAAACACCTTGACTGCACGAAGGTCTCCAAAAACTGATCTCCATTTAACTAATTAGGTGACTTCCAAAACCAATTGGCTGCCCTAGTAATGATTTGGTGTGTCATATTGAAAGGGACAGTGAATATTTATGCAATCAATTATTTTGTTTTGTATTTGTACTTAATTTAGATCACTTTGTAGAGATCTGTTTTCACTTTGACATGAAAGATTCTTTTTCTGTTGGTCAGAGTCAGAAAAGCCAAATTAAATCCACTGATTCAATGTTGTAAAAGAATAAAACATGAAGTCTTCCAAGAGGGAGTGAATACTTTTTATAAGTACTGTATATATGGTAAAAGAAACAAGTTAGCACCAAAACATCACAGCATATTTCAGCTTACTCATCACATACAGTACTGTGTAAAAAATCTTAGGCACACATGTAACTCGGGTGTCTAAGAATTTTGTACAGTACTGTAGTAATTTTAAGTATTACACTGAACTGCTGCTGCAAAAAAAAAACACAAATTTCATGATGTGTGAGATGATAAACCTGATTCTGATATGGGTCTCCATTATGGACTGAGTGGGAAAGAGGCAAGGAGAGAGAATCGGGATTGGGAAAAGGGTAAGGGAAAGTGAGGGGAGCAGGAAGCACCAGAGAGACATTCTATAATGATCAATGAACCAATTATTTCGAATCAAGTGACTTTGCATGGTGCTCGGGGCTGTGTGTGTCTACACCCATGCCACCCTCACTCCTGGTACTCCTGCTTTGCCACCTGTCCCACAACCCACCTGTGGGACTCCACTCTCACCATTCCCAGCATCCTTTGCTTCTACCAGATTTACAAACTTGCTCTCTGCTCCACATTAACAAATACACTTCTGTGCAGAAGTCTTCAGCACCCTAGCTATATAATGGTTCAATTTTACATCAGAGAATGTATACAGTATACAACTTGAAATTCTTACTCTTTGCAGACATCCACAAAACAGAATACACCCCAAAGAAATATTAGAGCTCCGGTGAACTGCCTTCGTACAGTGCTTTTGATGACAGCATTCTCAAAATCTGCATTTTCATTATTACATTCAAGATGTCAATACCTCCACATTCTTCATAGTTCTTAACTTGCTAAGTAGTAAAATAGTTGCTGATCATTTCTGGCATCACCCAGCCTGAATGCTTGAAACCACAATGAGCAAAAGAGTTCTGTATTGACTTCTGCATTTGGTTCTGGTTTCTGTGTCTTTTATCAGCCCTAGATTTAATTCTGACAAAGGCTCTATCTATTTATTATTCACCTTTTTTTAAAAAAAAAATAAGTATCTTGTGTAAGTCAACAGAGCAAGCAGGGAGGTGTTCTTCTGATTCAATTTTTCTTTTGTCCTTTTCCTATCTTGTTCGGGTAAATGTTTCACCTTAAATCTGTTGACCATTTTCAACTTCACGGGGAGGTACACAAATCCTCTTGGACAGAACCAATTTGTGACTTGATTCATGGGATTTCTTTTCAAACAAAAACAAACGGAACTGACAAGCATTAATGAATGCCATGGAAGAAATACTCCAACACCTGCAGAGTCTCTTGTGTTCACGAAATACACCAACTTTGCAAAATACAAGAACACCTAAAAGGAATGCAAATTCAATTGGATAGCTTGTTATTATTGTGACAGTGTTTAGGGGGAGATAATACTCATTGAAAATGTATTCTATATTCACTCTTTTCAATATGTCACATAATTTATTATCATTTAATTCCTAACTGCATTAGCCCTGGTTTAGTTGAACACCTTATTATTTGCTAATGAATTGTGGATGAGGAAGTGCATTTAGCCATCTTTGCTTGTCCAGCATTAAGAAGGATGATTCTCTGGTGGAGCAGTGGCGTAGGTAGCAGAGTCACTGCCTCAGTGTCAGTGACCTGTGTTTAGTCCTCACCTGTGGTGCTGTCTGTATGATGGTCATTAAATAATGTAGCACAGAAACAAGCCCTTCAGCCCATCTCATCCATGCCATCCATGATGCCAGTCTAAGTTAATTCCACTTGCCTGCGTTTAGCCTGTATCCCTTTTAAATCTTTCCTATTCATGTCCTGGTTCAAGTGCCTTTTAAATAATTTTATCTTACCTGCCTCGACACTTCTGGTAGCTCATTCAATATATACACTACCATGAGCCCTTTTCATCTTAAGTCAGTTAATATTTTATGAGTACTTACTACATTGAAGATTTACAATGTAAGCACAAACACTTTATTTATTAATTCATGAGAATTTGGATCTTACAGGCAACGTTGTATTTATTGCATATTGCTAATTGCTACTTAACAGAGTAAGCCGATGGCCAACTTTAGAGAGCAAATCAGAGTCAACCACAGTACTTGGTTTAGAGGCACATATACGACAAAATGGGTAAGTCTGGCAAATTCTTTACCCCTCAAGGACCTTTATAAACTTGGAAAGCCTTTATGACAGTCCAATAAGTCCTTGTTCAGTATTTAATGATTTTGGCTTTTTTTTATTCCTGATTTATTTAATTACAGTACTTGAATTTATGTTCCTCAGCTGCCATGGTCAGTTTTGCAGTCAGGCCTCTGGATTTTTGCTGTTTGGTCGCCTAGAGCAAGAGCTTTGTATAAATTCTAATATAGAAAGAGAATTGTTGTGCTTATTTAATCTGAAAAGGTCAGCACAAAATAAATGATGAAGCATTGCTCCGTGCGGTGGTGTTTGGGATATATAAGTTCTTAAAATCCTAGGCTTGGTTTGGAGAGTTGCATTCAGGACATTGATCGAAATATGTCTGAAAAGTCTGGGGTGGGAGGACTGAAGTTGTTTTCTCTTAAAATGATATCTCACTGGATGTGGTCTTGGCTCATCTAGAGTTTAAACTGAGATAGTCTGTTGGAGAGATGTTAACTAATGTGAGATGGTAAAGTGCATAGATAGTTAAATATTTGTGTTGATAATGCACACATATTAAGTGACTGGAAACTTTCCAATGACAATTTTGCACCTTGGTTCACCTTAATGCTGGCTTATCAGCAATTAAACAGCATGGGAGACAGATAGAGAAAGATAAAGATGGCTGGGTCTGTTTGAATTCTATATGTCTCCCTCTCTGAATTATTATATTTGAGAATATTATAGTGGCAATGAGATAAAATTGATCTTAACAAAATAGTGTAAATATCTTTAATAGTGTTTTGTGAAGTGAATTATCAGTAATGTTTCATTTTTACAGTTAAATCTCCAAAGTTATACTGTGTAAAAAAATCTGAAATAACAACTGGACAGGTAATATATCTTGAGGGATTGAGAGAAGATTTTAATTACTATTTGGAATGTTTTAATGATTGTTAGCAATTGATATTGTAGTCAAGAAAAGGGAAATGATGTTCCTACCAATTTTGGACCCTGCAGATTTTTGATGTCACAAAATTCTTGGTAGGACAAAGAAATTGGTGGTTTTTCTCACACAGGACTGATTAAAACCTTATCAATGCATTTTAAGCCCAAAATAATTCTAAATATAGAATACTTCAGACCTCACCATCAGCATCAAGAAGAAAAGCTCTGTTCACAACATCTGTGCATTGAAGGATCAGGGAAGCTCCTGTGACTTTGAAATGTTCCTTGATGATGCCCTCTGAGATCTGGTTGCCTGTTACCTCAAGGGGGAAGCTAATTACTAATGGCTATTGTCCCAAGATCATTTAACTCTTGTCGGTCTTTGATATTTCATTGACTTTGGAACTTGTTCGAAGGGAGACTAAACATTGATTCAGCCAAAGGTGTCATTGAAAGATTTTACACAGCACCAGGATACAATATCAATATCAGAATGCAAAACAAGTCTCCTCTGTTGAGTCAGCAAATGCAGCATCCTCAGAAATGCACTCCCCAAATAATTGCAGGTACATTATTTTTGATAGAACCAATCAACAATTTTCCTTCATACTGCAGCAGGAAAGGTTTAATAGTTGTGGAAAAATAATGTACTTACAGAAAATATGCAAAAGTGATTATCTTTCAGTTCATGCACACAGAATGCGGTGGACTTAAATAGACTAGTGGTAGAGACATTTTATGCTGTTAACTGTTGGCGGAAATGAAAGGAATGGAAATTGAATTAACCTTCTGGTGAATCTTGGTCAGCATTGGACAGCTGGGCCTTGGGGCCTATTTCCATACTGAATAATTCTATATACCCAGAAGGAAAATCAGAGTGCATGTAGCTGGACACCAAGTATACATGCCACTTAGACCATAAGACCTAGGAATTGAATTAGGCCATTCAGACCATTGTGTTTGCTCTGCTATTCATCCCTCTCAACCCTGTACATCTGAGCCTGGATCCCTCTCAACCCTATACACCTGCCTTATCCTTTGATGCCCTGAAACAAAGGAAACTATCAACTTCGGCCTTAAATATACCCATGGACTTGGCCTCTACTGTAGTGTGTAGTACAGAATTCCACAGACTTACTACTCTCTGGCTAAAAAAAAGATCCTCCCCTTACCTCTGTTCTAAAAGGTTGCCCCTCAATTTTGAGGCTGTGCCCTCTAGTTCTGGATATCCCCACCATAGGAAACATCCTCTCCACATCCACCTTATCTAGTCCTTTCAACATTCGGTAAGTAATGGGGTGCCCCCTGAGGCCATTATACAATACTGTACAAAAATCTTGAGCACATATGTACAGCTAAGGTGCGTAAGACTTTTGCACATTATTGTATTTGTTAATGTAGAGCGAAGAGCAAGTTTGTAAATCTGGTGGGAGCAAAGGATGTTGGGAATGGTGATTGTGGAGCACCACAGGAATGTTGTGGGACAGATGGTCGTGGGCCAGGGGTGGAGAGGTGGCACAAACACTGAGACACCAGGCAAAGTCATTTTATTCCAAACCTTTTTTTTTTATTGATCATTACAGAAATTCTCTCTGGTACTTCCTGCTCCCTCCCTTCTCCCTTCCTCCTCCCTTCCTCTTTTCACAACCATGATTTCCCTCTCCTTGCCCATTTCCACTCAGTCCACACTAGAGACCAATATCAGAATCAGGTTTATCGTCATTCACATGTGTCATGAAATCTTTTTTTTGCTGCAGCAGTACAGTGCAATACAAAAAATTACTATAGTGCTATGCAAAAGTCAGGCACCTTAGCTATATATATGTGCCTAAGGTGTTTGCACAGTATACAAGGGGAAGCTCAGGTTGTGCCCCTTGGCCTCAAGGGTTCAAATTCCATCAAGTACAGAGGCAAAGGTTGGATGTTGCAACTGGTATTAGTGGGGGCAGAGGAAGAGCCCTTTATTAATGAGTGGGGTGGAACTGATTGAAAAGGATCAACCTGAACAAATCTACTGCTCACAAAGCAAATAAGGCATTCACAATGTGCACTCTCGAAAGTGTTAGATAGATATCCTTTAAAGAAGGCTATAGGAAGATGAAGGATGTCAAAGTCAAAGTTCAGCTGTTAAGAAGAAGTCATCCACATCCTCCAAGCTTTGATCTGGCCCTGTACCTTGAAGGAAGTGACTGAGAATAGACTAAATCTGTTAGAGAAAGATGGCATCCCGTCATGCAATGAGGAGAGTGACTGGACAGTTCCTATTGTAGATCTACTCCAGTACAAGGCAATGAGTCAATGTGTTGACTACAAGATCAAGATGAATCACTGTGAAAGCTGAAACATATTGCTTAACACCACTGTTTTCTTTCCAGCCTTGCTGGCTAAGCTTCTTCAGTACACTGGATTTGTGCTTTGCATACTAATACTGGAGATCTCATAAGTCTATCTTCACATTAATGCCTAGAAGGAACTGGTTAAACATTAATACCTTGCCTAGGGTTCCAACAGCATTAGTCATTCTCCAGCATACCATGGATCAGATTTTGTCAGTTCTGTTTTATGGATACCTGTACTTATGAAGCATCTATCAACATTGGTGGAGTTAAAAACGCAAACACGAGGAAAGCTGCAGATGCTGGAATTTCAATCAACACACATAAAAGTTGCTGGTGAACGCAGCAGGCCAGGCAGCATCTCTAGTACCTCTTCCTAGAGATGCTGCCTGGCCTGCTACGTTCACCAGCAACTTTCATGTGTGTTGCTTGGAACACTGGTGGAGGTTGTGTTTACATTACAGCTTTTACAGCAAAGTCAACTAACTTCACAGATCCAATAAAGGCTGTTTGACCTGAAATGTAACTCTGTTCCTCTTTGCGCAAATGCTGCCTGACTAGCTGAGTCTCTGTTGTTATAACACTTCTCAGTTTGTTTTGCATCAATTTGAGCTCTTCCTAAAACAGAGAGGTTTGCCTCATTTTGTCCCCACCCAATAACCAATGGTGCAGTTGAACAGGCTGTTCAAGCCTTCAAGAAGGCCTAGGTGAAACAGGATTCTCAGTATGTTCCTTCTTCCTAAATGCTGGCTCAATTTTTATTTGCATACTGGAACATACTTCACACGGTGATTTCAAGGATACCTGGAAAGTTTCTGAAGCATAAACCTTGCTCTCAGCTGGCTGTGCTCACGCTTGACATGTCATCCACTTTTTCCAAATGTCAATTGCAGCCTTTGAAAGTCTGTGGTATGATAACTAGGCCTCTCAGGGGAGATGGTGATGGCCTGGGATTTCAGACATCCAGAGTGCCTGTGGATTTCCAGAGAAATTACCAAGGCGTGAGGACCTTTGACCTACATAGCACCAATGGAATTAGACATGTTCACAGCCATGTTGATCACCTCTTGCCTTCAAGAGTTCTAACACCCCTGGCAAATGTGTTTCATGATCAATTCAGGGATATTGAAGACTTTGCTTCACATAAGACTGTAGCCCCAGGCCTCACCAGCATCTGCTACTCTTGAAGAAATATGTTCTCTGCAGGAATGGAATGCACTAAAGAGATTTGACCTTTGCATTGGTCATAGCTGATTAGGTTTGGTTCATTGTCAACAGGTTCTATAAGTGATCAGAACAATTTCTGAACTTGTTCTGTGATTGATCAATCTGCTTCATTCAAGACTTCAGACTTTACATTGTGTTAATTTATGTGCTCTTATTAAGGGAAGTTTATCTGAAGAGGAAGGAGTGTGGTATATCAAGTTGTGTAATTTATGTTTGTCCATCTTTGATAGCCCATGGTAGCTCTTTGGTGCTTGATGGAGGCAAAGAGATGGAATCTGGAGGAACTCAGTATGTCAAGCAGCATCTACGGAGGGATATGGACAGTTGACATTTCAGACTGTCCACTTCCCTCTCTTAGATGCTGCCTAACCTGAGTTCTCCACCTTCTGTGTGGTGCCTTGGCAGCCATAGTGCTATCTTACCAGCAGGGGGAGTTGCGAAGAAAGAATAAAGAACTGCTCTCAGATGAACCAGCATGTCTCCTTTATTATAACAATGGTCATTAAAGATCTAATCAAGAGCTGAAGCTTAGTTTGGAAGCCTGGTATATGCCAGAGAAAAATTAAACAAGAATCGGATAGAAATGATTGGAGCTGAAGTAGGATCTGCAGCAGATAGCGGTAAATTGTTGAAAATCTGAGATGTGAAGGGGTGTTCAAGGAGCACTTGGTGGTACGAATATAAAAAACAGCAAGAGATCAAAGGAGGGCAGAAGGTGACATTACTGGTTTCCAGTAGAATCTCAATACTGTGAGAACGCCCATAAATGTATTCAAGGGAGTAGTACCTTAAGCAAAGGGGCTCAGCTGCAGAGCAGAGCTGGATGTGGGCTGACGACTGAAAATGATAAGACTGAGGAGATGTTTTACTTTCAAAATTAATTATTCTGTAAAACACTAGTTAAGAGTTCTGTGTGCATTTCAGGTCACCATACAGCAGCACAAATTTGACAGCAGTGAAAAGAATATACAAGAGATTTAGAAGGATTTTTTATCATAAGGGGAAGACCAAGGTTTATTTTGTGCATTTTTTTTGAATTGAGGTGAAATTTAGAGTCCAAGACAAAGAGGTTAATATCTTCGGGAACATGAATAAAAAGCAATTTATAGAAAGATTTGAGAAGGAGTTCTGAGGAAAATCATTCCCCTCAGTGTGCCGTGGATCTGCATCTCATGTAAAATGGAGGTAGAAGCACCCTATTTAAAATGCTCCTGATTCTACAAAAGTATGCAAGACATTGATTTGATGTCCTATGTGGTAGACTTTTACCATCCTACATCAATAATTTTAAAGGATGTCTGGGTCCATCCTTGAATATGAGTACACGTGGAGGATAGTGAATCTGGAACAAAGGTCAGGAACAGAGTGGGATGAGGTGATCAAGAGACTAAATAAATCGTCTTCATGTTTGGTGATGGCATGAAGGGAAATGGAAGATGATGTCTAGGATTATTGGGACTTTGGTTAGAGTGTGGGTACTAGGCAAGGTAGTCAAAATTTGTATTCTTTGGAGACTCAGTAATGTCTCCACATTCATTGTTTGATTACTACAATGTTTGTGTTCGCAGAAGTACCCATGATTCTCACGGTAATTAAATCTAGATTGAATTAGCTTCGAATGAGTGAAATAAGTGAGTGGGTAGTTTTGTTTAAGCACAATACAATTAATTGTTCTAACAATTAAAGTTCTCCTTCAGGGTAATGTATTTCTTCTGGAAAGGATGATTTTATTAACACTGGGACATGTAAATAATGTAAGTAATTAAAAAAAATCAAATTGTATATTAATTTAGGTTGGTTGAGTTTTACAAAAAACATGAGATATAAATGTATTAAATCCAAATGTACACTTAATCTACTTATCCACTTTAAGAGAAGTGTATTTTGTTTCTTTTAACTTCTATGATATTAAGGTCTATATTTCTTAATTTAAGTTAATATCATTCATCTTTGCCATGTAATGCACTGTGCTGTTGCTGTGCAAACCTGGTTTTCATTGGATTTATAGCCTGGGTCTGTATGGCCATGACAATAAACCTGAATTTGAATAATACTTGGTGGCATTTACACTGTTTTATGTCTCTGCGGAATGCTCTGCTGTTTGCAGGGGAAGCATTTTCTTCATTTGTAGAAAATCACATCATTAAAGCTCTGAACTGCTGATATTATGTGATGGATAGAGTAATGAATAAAGAGGGGCAAGTGAGACCTTTTCTACTTCATCTACCTCTTCTCCCTTATCTGAAGTCATTTACCTAATCCAGTGTAGCTTGGTAAAGTGGAATCCTGCTCTCTGTGGAACCCTTTTCAGTACAAAGTAGCTGCTATGTTTCTTCACATCAGAACAATGATACTATATCTTTGAGTACACTGGGGTCATGAAACGGGTAGGGGTCATATAAGAGTAAATTCTTTGATACATTTTATTAGGAGATGCTCCAAATTTACCAGATCATTAAGCAAACATTCAAATAAAATACATCTTAATTCAGTGGCCTTCACCTAGTTTTTATTTGTTGCACACCCTTAAATGACGAAAAATTCTACTTGATTGTGTCCTCACCCATCTATTAGTGACAGATACATCAGTCTGTGAGAGCATCGATAGAAGTGCCAACCACACGATCCAGACATCAGACTGAAGACACCCTCCATTGTGTTGTGTGGCAGTACAATTACGCTGAATGGAATAGACCATAATTAGGCTTCCATGAAGTGCTGTGGACCACTGTCAGTAGCAGAAATGTACACCAGTACAATCTGTAACCTCATGGCTGGGTGCATCCTTCTCTCCAATTCTGTTTTAAAGTTTGGGGCTCCACCCTGGTTCAACAAAGAATGCAAAAGGTTCTGTTTAAGCAGCGTAGCTTAAAATGTTGGGATGTTAGACAAGTGAACTTGTAACAGAAGATCATGCATTAATTAGCAAAAACAACACACAATAGACTGAGCTAGTGATTTTGCAACCAACAGATTAAAGCTCTGCAGCCTTACCACATCAGACTGTAAGACAGCATCCCCATGAGCCTAAGGTCGACATTTCTTGTTACTTTAAGCAATCTGATTGCAGAAGTTCATCAAATCCGGCCGTACTTTGAATACTCCTGTTCTATTGCAGTTCAATGTTAACTCTTTTCCATTCATAGTTTTTCTTAACTCTCCCTATAATAAAAGATAGAAAAAGCCAACAGGGATATAGACCAAATACAATGAATTCAGATAGACATCTCAGGCAGCACAGGCATGTTGGGTCAAAGGACCAGTTTCCATATTGTACAACTTTACAATTTGGATCAAAAACACCTGTTGTCATTGTGGTTACTGTACTTTTCCTTTTGGTGGAGGTATGCTTCCAACATTATTAAATACTTAATTATAAATGTCATAATCGTAGTGTACAGCATTAAAATGTACCTTAATTCTTTTCATTTTTTCTTTCATGTAGTCAGTCCTTTGCTTTCAGGAAAGTCTTGGTTTGACGCTTTGAATCAGGGGATCTCAACCATTTTTTATGCCATGGACCAATACCATTAAGCAAGGTGTCCATGGTTGGGAGCCCCCTACTTTGAATGAATGCTTCACATGATTGGTAACTCACATAAATCTGATTTTCTTGGGTGTAAGTTTCTTTGCGCTTTTTATGTAACTTGACTCAATGTTCATAGCTGATCTGAGAGACCTTTGGCTGGATTGAAATTGGCTACAGACCTCAATTATGTGTCTTGAGCTGGTCACCCATACCTGTTGCACAGAGCTTTTCCTTCAGTGTGATTGGAACTGGGAAAGGCTGTCCCTGCTGGCAAAGAACATGAAGCATGAAGCATGAAGATGGCAGCTGATGCTGGGGATCAGGTGTTCTTTGGAGGTGACAGAAACACTTCTTCTGTTTCAGGTCTGTATTCATGGCAGCCTACCTTACATCAAGAATGCAATATCATTTCACTGGATTAGTAAAGAATTGAACATTAATTTTAAATTGGCACCAAAGATTGTCCAACAATAAGGTGGCTTTTTCTCCATTGTACACATGGAATCGAATGCAAGGATGATGAATTCCGACCTCTGTATTGTCAATCACATGAAAAAATAAATTAAGTACGGAAGTAGACTATTCGGAACTTCAAGCATATTCTGCCACCTTAATAACATGACAGCAGAACTTTGTGTTCTTGTCTATCCCCTGTATCCTATCAGTTACTTATCACTGCGTTAAAAAATTCAGAGATGTTACTTCAGCAGCCTTTTGAAGAGGAGAGTTCCATAGACTAATGATGCACTCAGAAGAAAACAGATCAGCCTAAACCCTCAAGTTTGAAATGAAATGAAGGCGTATTTTTAAACAGTGACCCCCTAATTCTAGATTTTCTCACATTCTTTTGACATCTATCCTTCAAGACCTGTATGTTTCAATTAATGTTCTCATTCAAGGTGTTTTTTTCGCATAGGACTTTGCGGCCCTGTGGCTCACAATGTTGTGCTGACCTTTCAATCTACTCTAAGATTAACCTAACCCTTCCTTTCCACATAACCCTCCATCTTTTTATCGTCTGTGCTCCTATCCAAGAGTTTCTTAAATGTCCCTAATATCTCCGTCACTACTACTATCCTTGGCAGGGCATTCCACGCACTCTCCACTCTCTGTGTAAAAAGCTACCTCTGACATTCCCCACTATGCCCTCCTCCAATCACCTTAAAAATGTGCCACTTCATATAAGCCCTGGGAAAAGTCTCTGGCTATCCACTCGATCTATGCCTCTTATCATCTTGGGCAGCTCTATCAAATCAACTTTCATCCTCCTTTGTTCCAGTGTGATACGCCCAAGCTCGCTCAACCTATCCTCAGAAGAAATGCTCTCTAATCCAGGCAGCATCCTGGGAAATCTCTTCTGTACCCTCTCTAAAGCTTCTGCATCCTTCCTAAATGAGGCAACTAGAACTGGACACAGTATTCCAAGTGTAATATGGAGCTACAATATTACCTTGTAGCTCTTGAACTCAATACCCCTCCCCCCACTAATGAAGGCTATCATACAATTTGCCTTCTCAACAACCCTATCAACTTTCACACCAACTTTGAGGGATCTATGGATATGGACCCCAATCAATAGACCCCAATCACTCTATTCCTCTACACTGTCAGGAATTCTGCCATTAACCTTGTATTCTGCCTTCAAATTCAGACTTAAAAAGTGAATCACTTAACACTGTCCCAGGTTGAACTCCATCTGCCCCTTCTCAGCCCAGCTTCGCCTCCTGTCAATATCAACTTTCTACTCTACCTACAACTTCACCAACTTTTGTGTCATCTGCAAACTTACTAACCCACCCTCCACATCCTCATCTAAATCATTTATATAAAAAAAATCACAAAGAGCAGAGATCCCAGAGCAGATGTCAATGAAGCTAATTCTGAATCTGTACAACCAAAGTAAAATTCAGTGGTCTGTAGTTCCCAGGGTTACCTCGACTTCCTTTCTTGAACAAAGGGATAACATTTGTCATCATACAATAATATGATACTACTCCTGTGGTCAATGAGGATGCAAAGATCATCACCAAAAGTGCAGCAATTTCTCTTGCTTCTCATGGTAACCAGGGGTATATCCTGCCTAGTTCTGAGGACAATCTATCCTAATGTTTTTCCAAAGTTCCAGTTCATCTTCTTTCTTTATGTCTGTGTAAGCATATCAGTCAGTTTGACGCTGTCTGCACAAACCTGAAGGCCCCTCTCACTGGAGAATACTGAAGAGAGTGTTCATGAAGGATATCCCTACATCCTTTGAGTCCAGGTCTTTCTCTGCCATCCCTGTTCAGTCCTACATTTACCCTAGTCGCCCTCTTCATTCACATACATATAGAACGCCTTGAGGTTTTCCCCAATCCTACTCACCAAGGCCTTCTCATGGCCCCTTCTCACTCTCCTCAGATCCTTAATTTCCTTCTTGGTTACCTTGTAGCTCTTGAGAACCCTATCTGAGCCTTGCTACCTAAATCTTAAGTAAGTTTCTTTCTTTCTCTTGACTAGGTGTTTTCTTGCCATACCTGGTTCCTTCACCCCACCATCCTTTCCCTGCTCAATGGGACAAACCTATCCAGAACCCCACTCAAGTGCTCCCTGTGACGCCAAACCAAGCTATCAGACGATCGATCCTAATGGGAGAGATAAGGGAGACAATGGAGAAACGTTCAAAATGCTAATAAGAGAGGAGAGAGAGATTAACGGAAAAGAAACACAATTCAGCTATTGACAGACCGGTTACTTTGAACCTGAACTGTTTGAAGTTTAATGGACAAGTGATACCCCAGCAGGGGGATAAAAAGAGCAGGTTCACTAGGCACAGACACACCACAAGATCACGAGATAACGAGACCCTGGAAGGAGTGGTGTGCCCCCACAAGTTGGTAGGAGTTTGGAGGTCCGGTTCGCGGGAACTGACCATAGACTCACAGGGTGTAAAGGTACGATTGGTGGGAACCTGGTGTGTGTGTCCGCCCTTGCCTGTGTGCCGGGTTCACCATGGAAGAACGGTCGTATCCGGAACGGAGGGGTCACAGTCGGTGACCACAGCGGGATAGAAGACATCAAAGGTCTGCCTGAAACAAACTGCAGTCCCCCCCTCCAACTGCACAACAGCGATTACTGCAAACTGTACTAAACTGAACTCTCCGTCACTTAAGACTGATCATTTTACCCCTAGACAGCAATAGAGCTTGGTTTGATTCCTATTACCCTAGTTCTGTGTACATGTGTGTATTATCATTGCTAACCTGTTGCATTTATATCCTTACGATTAGAATACTGTGTTACTTATTTCTTTAATAAAACTTTATTAGTTCCTAGTAATCCAGACTCCAATGAGTGGTCCATTTCTGCTGGTTTGGCAACCCAGTTATGGGTTACGTAACATCCCTAAACAACTTCCACATTTCCATTGTGCATTTTTATGAGTACATTAATTCCCAGTATATGTTTCCAGGCTCTTAATTCCCCCTCCCCAATTAAATGCCTTCCCATTCTATCTGCTCCTTTTGAAGGCTATGGTAAAGGTCAGGGACTTGTGACTGTCATTGAAATGTTCACCCAGCAAGAGATCTGTTACCTGACCAGGTTCATTGGAACACCAGATCCAGTATGGCTGCTCCTCTGGTCAGCTTGCCTATATATTTAGTCAGATTTTTTAACAACTCTTGAATTTAAATTTCCATCCATAAGCACAGTTTCCTGAAAGATCTGTTGTATTCTATACGTGGTTCGAGTCAGAGAAGTACAGTGTAATACCTGTGTTGTGCTGGTCTGATCTCATGTGACTGGTCACCGCACTCTCTATGAGAAAATCTAATAACATAGCACTACAGCAGGTGCTAGTGGGCCATCAGAAGCCCTAGGTATTGAAAGGAGGCAGTGAATGGAAAACACACACTTACAAAGAGAAGTTTTGTTTATTAAAAAAATAGCAATATATACAAAATATGTGCACGAGTATGAACAGTTCAAAGTTCCAACATTCTGGTTTAAGTTCCAAATCTCAGATATCAACAAGAGCCAAATTCCTTTTTGTTAGAATCAGTAAGATTTGTTAGAATAACCTTTATTACTCCAATTTCTCTAACTAATTAGGTCTAGTGTTATTCCCCATTTAAAATTTTACAGACTAACATTTGCCTTTTTATTTATCCCTAATTAGTTAGGAAACTAATTGAGTTCCTATTTTCAAGAATTGTGGTTAACTTCGGTTTTAGCTTCAGGTCAGTACGTCTACAAATTCAAATTCACCCCCTCCCCCCAATTTTTTTTTTGGTGGGTGGGTGTTGAATTTGAATTTGTAGACCTATTGATCTGAAGCTAAAACTGAAGTTGTTTATCGTGCGCGTGTGTGTGTATGTCACAGTTGATGTTTGAACGTATTTCATCAATGAGGTTGATTCAATGTTTCACTTTGTCAATACATCCAAAATCTGAGTGCTGATGGGAGAAATTTGTGGTTCTTTCGGTAGTATGGCTTGTACTGAATTTAGTTCAGCTATAACACACATGGGGGGAGGGAATGGTGACATCATGTGTTGTTATATTGGAGATCAGTGATAATGTGCCTTTTTTCCCCTAAAGTAATCAGGCAAGGGGGAAGAAAATGGATGCTCGACAATAGCCTATTTGTCAGAATGTGGCGTTCTGTGACTGATCCACACAAGACAAGAGACTGCCCAGCTGGAATTTTTCTGGACTTCTTGCTGGGTGCTCTCACTGGCCCAACATTTTCCTTCATAGTCTGTCTTTGTTGCATATGTAAAACTTTCAGGACTTGTTTGTAGCCACACTTGGGAGAGAGCTTCTGGCTAGTTTGTAGTTTGGAGTAGTCTTTGTACAGCTCATCAAGGGTACTCATGCCAACTCAACTCGTGCAGTGAGCATAGACACATCCGGATCAATCATTATTAGGGCGAGCACTTCCACATCCACTCCTATAAAGTCTTCTGGGAATGAAACATTGACCTCTATATATCCCAGGTATGAGACAGCTTGTCCATCAGCACCCTTAACTTGCACCAAGTTGGTGGGAGAATGAACTGTGGGTCTGAGAAGTTGTGATCATGGTAGGATTTAGAGATGGTAGGATTTAGCGATGTATCTAGTAAGCAATTGCATTTTTTTTTCCCTGCTAGGTGTATTTAAGCAGTGCACTTTGTGCCAACTAATCCCTTAGGTAGGTTAACAGTCTGACTTCTGGCCTTTGTTTCACCAAGAAAGATTTTTGAACTTTTGGGACATGTTTTGCCATCATCAATGTCAGTTTGTCCCACAACAGGAACTGGATCTAGTTTATATGAGGCTTAGCAGTACTATAAAGTGAATCCCACTCACTGTCTCCTTTTGAGCTGTCTTCTCTTTTCTGCTACTAATGCAGGATTGGGTTCATAGCAGCAAGAGCTGGCTATGTGCCCATCTTCGCCACATTTAAAACAGTACCAAGAATTTGGTTTGACTCTTGCTTATCTTTTGCGTTAGCCTTTGCTTTTGGTGGCTTATGATCTACTCTCTTAGAGCTTTCTTTTACCTTCTGCTCTTCTGTGGTTAGAGTAGCTAGTTGACTTTGAAGCTCAGCAAGTTGTTTAGTCAGTTGAGAAGTTACTGAAGTTAGCTGTGCTACAGCATCTTCTTTACAGGCACCTGCAGTCTGAGACTATATATTGGCATGTTGTTTGACTGTTCCTACATGCTGCTTCATGCATGCAGTTCTGGTAGCTTGTCCTCCTCAGTGTGCAGAAATGTCAATAGCTCAGTAAAACAATGCTGAGTTTTGTTTCTTCTATTTCAGCTGCAGCTCTATGATTGGGGAGCAGTCCTGACATCCCCAAAAAAACCTGCTTTAAGTGATGTTTGTTAGCCTCAGTTTTAGCAACTCTGCCTCGCTTTACAGTCAGATTCAACACTACCTATACCCGCTGTACGTAGGCAGATGGTTTTTCACCCGTGTTCTATACCGTAATCATGAATTTGGTAACTAATTCATCACCATCTTCCATAGTGGCAAAAGCTGTATCTAGGAGTTCTATGTAAATAGCGGGTGAAGCTCCAGGGTTTATTGACTTGATGATATCAGAAGCTGGTAGAAGAATACCTTCACATATTTTCCATGTTCTATGAAGATCAGACACACTTGGGTCTTGCAAGAGCAGTTCAACACTAGCATGCCAAGTCTCATAATCCGCCTCATTAGCTGGATGAGGGGTTCTACCAGAAAAGATTCAGAGCCTCACTGGTGGATTGCCATGATCTATCAAGTCATTACTGCGCACAATGTGCTCCACTATGACTCTTTGAATCTCTGGAGGCCTAAGATCACTAGGAGAGAGGGATGGGTTCACTGCAACTACATTAGTTTGTATTACAAGGACTGAGTTATTTTGTTCGTTAGTAACGGGGCAGTCTGCTCTGAAATGAGTTGTGGTCTTGTTAGGTACAGCTTCCACAGTTTCAACAGCCACTGTTTCCCTACTCTCAAGAGTAATGGTTTCACTGATCTTTGTTAACATCTCTCTCAGGATTTCTTTATAATCTTTCCCACTGCACTACAAGGTTTTCAACTCCCTAAAGTAAGCCTGAGTGGTGTCTTTTCCAGCTTTCAGCGTGTTAAAAACTGGCAACACGGTAGGAAACTTTTTGGTCACTGCTTGCCTGTTGAGTGTGTGGAAGCAAGGGCTGGAGATCTTGCACTGCAGAACCAAAATTGCACTCTGCTATGAGGGACTTGGGAGACTCTGCCCTGGGTGCTGTTAGACAAATAAATCTGGCAACTGAACCATATTCTTTTAAAAAGTCTAGTATTTCCTCATCCTTTTCTGCTTTTGTAATGACACTGATTAAAACACCATCTGGGATTTTAACACCCTTTTCCTCCATGACATCTATTTGCTTTCACTGTAGGTTTTAATTAAACAAAAGTATGTTTGAACAATAAGATTCTTTTAGTACTAATCAGTATACTATCTAATAAACTGCCTCCCAGCTGGCTTGCCAAGTTTTATGTAACACCTGTGTAGTGCTGGTCTGATCTTGTGTGACTGGTCACTGCACTCTTTATGAGAAAATCTAATTACATAGTATACACCAGGTGCTACTGGGTCATCAGAAGCTCTAGGTATTGAAAGGAGACAGTGAATTGAAAACACACGATCCTGAAAGTAAGTTTTATTTTTTTAAAAAAGGAATACAAAATACGTACATGAGTAAGAGCAATTCAAAATTCCAATACTCTGGTTTAAGTTCCAAATCTTAGATATCAACAAAAACCAAATTCCCCTTAGTTAGAATCAGGAAGATTTGTTAGAGAAATTGGAGTAATAAAGGTTATTCTAACTAATTAGATCTAGTGTTATTCTCTATTTAAAACTTTACAGACTAACATTTGCCTTTTTGTTTATCCCAGTTAATTAAGAAACTAATTAAATTTCTATTTTCAACTATTATGGTTAACTTCAGGTTAGTATGTCTACGAATTCAAATTCATTGTGTGTGTGTGTTTTCTTTTCAGTCACTTATTAAAGCCCTTACAAAAATAATCATTTTTTCCAGAAAATCAAATTCAGATCTTTCAAATGAGAAGCAGAATTATACGAATTATACATTCTACTGTATTAAATCCTCTACGTCTTAAAGCATTCTTTTCCCATGCTGGTTCTTTGATTTTGGGTGGCTTGTCATGTGTTTCTTGGTTGATTGGAAGAATTGATGGGTTATCCATGGAAGGTCTATTCACAATACTTGCACAAAAAAAAAACCCTGATCGGTATATAACAGGATTACAGTATGTAAGTTCTGGTACGCATTCTATTTTTGATTTAAATAATTCATTATCACATTGTCATTTCCAAACATTCCTCAGTTACAACACTACTAAAAATATTTCACACACAAATTGTACACTCAAAACAGTAGAAGTGTTTTAACTCACCACATCCCTTGTAATAACTTAATAGAACTAATTCCCAGTTACATGGTAGAGATCTTGGATACTTGTCTCTGTTGATATTGTCTCACTGTAGCTGGTGCTCACTATAGCTGTAACTTCAATAAATCTTTTATTGATATAGTTTCTCCTCCAGGGGTTTCACTCAGAGGATATCCAGTAAGTAGGATAGAGATACCAACTAACAACTCCATTTTTAACAGTTTATATCTTTTGTTAGTTTTTATAGTTTGCTATGCTTCTGTCACTTGTCCACAGTTGCGCCAGCAATGCCTCATTCTCCATAGCTTTTTTTTCAAGTTCATTTTTTAAAAATTTGTAAACCTCATTTTTATCCCTTCACAAGAGGAGCTTTCTAACATTGCATCTTTGGCTTTAATTAACCTGGGTTACAACAGCACAGAAACAGACCCTTTGGCCTTTCTAGTCCATGATAAATATTTAACTTGCCTACTCCCAACAACCTGCATCGGGACGATAGCCTGTATACCCCTACCATCCATGTACCTATCCTATCTTCTCTTAAAGATTGAAATTGAGCTTGAATGCACCACTTGTGCTGGCAGCTCATTCCACATTCTCTTGACCCTCTGAGTGAAGAAGTTTCCCCTCATGTTCCCCTTAAACTTATCATCATTCACTCTTAACCAATGACCTCTTGTAGTACACCCAACTTCAATGGAAAAAGCCTGCTTGCATTTAACTTATCTATACCCTTTATAATTTTGTATACCTCTATCAAATCTCCTCTCAATCTTCTATGTTCCAAGGAATAAAGTTCTACCCTATTCAATCTTTCCTTTAATCTAGGTGCTCCAGACCTGGAAACATCATTAAATTTTCTCTGTACTCTTTCAGCCTTATTTACATCTTTCCTGCAGGTAGGTGATCAAAACTGCACACAATACTGCAAATTAGGCCTCACCAATATCTTAAACAACTTCAACATAACATCCCATCTCTTGTACTCAATACATTGATTTATGAAGGTCAATGTGCCAGAAGCTTTCTTTACAATCCTATCTACCTATGATACCACTTTCAATTAACCTGTACTCCAAGATCCCTTTGTTTTACCACTCTCCTCAGTGCCATACCGTTCACAGTGTAAGCCCTACCCTGGTTGTTCCTACCAAAGTGCAATACCTTGCCCTTGCCTGCATTAAATTCCATCTGCCATTTTTCCAGCTGGTCCAAATCCTGCAGCAAGCCAAGATAGGCTGCCTTGCTGTCCACTGCACCTTCAATCTTGGTGTCATCTGCAAATCTGCTGAACCAGTTAACCATACTATCATCCAGATCATTGATATAGATGGCAACAAACAGTGGACCCAGCAACACTTGTCAGAGAGGCAACCATCTACTACCACTCTCTGGCTTCTCCTGCAAAGTCAATATCTAATCCAATTTACTACTTCATCCTGAATGCCAAGTGGCTGAACCTTCTTGACCAACCTCCCAGGTGGGAGCTTGTCAAACGCCTTACGAACGTCCATGTAGGTAACATTCACTGCCTTGCCTTCATCAGCTTTCCTGGTAACTTCCTCAAAACTCTAAGATTGGTTAGACATGACCAACCACACACAAAGCCATCTTGACTATCCTTAATCAGTCCATGTCTATCCAAATACTTGTATATCTACTCCCTCAGAATATTTTCCAATAATTTTCCTAGAACCGATCTCAGGCTCACCAGCCTATAATTTCATAGGGAATCGTGGACGCAATGAAATTGCCAGTGTTTAATATAAATACTGAATTTACAGTATTCAGAAACATAGAAAACCTACAGCACAAAACCTTTGGCCCACAAAGCTGTACTGAACTAATATCGCTCGCTTTGGGTCGCATCTGGAAATTCCATTTGGCGGACAATTTCTCTCCATGCCGCTCTGACATATTGGGAAATCATGTACTTGACAGGTTAGTGACCTTCACCTACTCCCGGGAGAGTTGAAAGAGATCACCACCTCTTGCAGTGGATAACCAGGATGTCTAAGTGCCTTGTCGTGTTGTTAGCGCTTCACTAACGTCTGCTGGCCTGCCTTCTTGACCGTTGGACTATTAACTGGTCTCTTCCCCTCAATCCGCCATGGCCAGACTTCACACGCTGGGATAGGCAAATCCCCTACCTCACCGAGGGTTGAAGACCTGTCAGTTACCTTCACCTGGTTTGGCCCGTCTGCTGAGACGGTTTACCGGGGTTTGGCTGCTGCGCGTGCTACAGCTACTTGGAGCCACGGGTGAGAGCTGAGCGCCTGGTGGGGACCAAGGGTGGCCGAGCTGCCCTGAAAAGGGGCCCAGCATGCACCCCCACCAGAGGTGCTACCCCTCTCTAGACACCCCATACACCCCTGAACTAATATACTAGTATGTATATTAATATGAATACTAATACTTATATTAGTGATATATTATATCGCTAGTATTTCACAATTAGTGATGGTGACTATTACTATCACTAATGCTATTATAGCCATTAGTGAAACCGTGTTTGTGGGGGTGGGATGAAGAGGACCAACAAGGTCCACATTGACATGGTCAAACTATAACTCGGGGTACTCAGAAGGTGCCAATGGTGCATGAACATGATGATTAATTTCTGCCTGCTGGCAGTCCACACAAGCTGCAGTCCAATCAAGCACACGTCCTTTTGAAGTCCGTGGCACACAAACTTTAGTGCAACCTGTTTTCATGAAACCTTTGGGCCTGGATGCGAGAGGCCACGTATGGAGTCGAAAGCACTCTGTCTCTGGTTTGTGGTCATGATGGGGCGAGGGCGACCAGCTGAGATATTGCACAAGAGAGAAATCCCGGCATCTCCGAACTTAATGTCAGCTAACCACAGACCCGTGACTGTGTTTGGTAAGCCTGGATCTCTGGATAAGTAACTTCATCAACTGCCACGCCGGCATAGTCAACCCCTATGTGGACCCTCAAAGGCTGGCCATGAGAAGCGATCAGCCAGGGCATTATTCATCCCCTTAATATGTTCCCCTATATATCAGTTGTGAACTCTGACATGTAGGCCAGGTGGTGTTGCTGCCGTGCAGGCCAAGGGTCTGAAATTTTGGCCATCGTGTGCACAAGAGGTTTGTGGTCTATGAACGCTATGAAATGGTGACCCTCTAGAAGAGAACAAAAATAGCAGACAGCCAGATAGAGACTGAGAAGCTCACGGTCAAACGTAATGTACTTCCTTTCGGTTGGACAGAGTGCTGGCTGAAGAAGACTGCTACACACCTCTGAACAGCTGTTTGTGCACACCACCCACAGCATAGTCTGAAGTGTCAGTCGCCATGGCTATGGTGTGTTATTGAACGGGTGCGCCAGTAGAGTCGCATTAGAAAGAGCTCGTTTGGTATCATCAAATGCCCTGGTCATGTTCACTGACCAGTCAAGCACTTGATTAGGAGTACTGCCTTTGAATGCGCTATACAGTGGGGGCATAAAAGAAAATCTAAGTATTTCAATTGAGTCTTATCAGCTGTTGGAAAGACTGTGCTGCATTTTTCAGTCCAAACAGCATTAACAAAAACTGAAAGGCCAAACAGGGTTATGACATCCGTTTTAGGAATGTCCTCCAAGCGCACAGGCATCTGATGGTAGTCCCTAACTAGATCAAATTTGGGGGAAAAAAGTTATCTTTCCAGCTGAATGTGCTGAAAAAACCTTGAATGTGTGGGATTGGGAATGGTGGCCTCATTAAGGTGTTGGTAATCACCACATGGGCGGCAACCACCATCGGACTTGAGGACCGTATGGAGGGGTGCACCCCAGGGGCTATTCGAACTGGGTACAATACCAAGCTTTTCCATGCTGGCAATCTTAGCGTTTGTGGTTGCTAGCTTTTCTGGGTCCAGTCTATGTGCGTGAGCGTGAACTGATGGGCCGGTTGTGGGAATGTGGTGCTCAACTCCACGTTTTGTGATTGTAGTGGAGATTGTTGTCTTGGTGAGGTCCGGGAATTCACCCAGCAATTGAGTAAACTTGCATGTGGTGGTGCATGCCTTGGCAGATTCATTCTGGGGGACTTACTGAGGGAGCAGGGTAACGACTCATATTCCTTGACAACCACAAATCGGCATTTCTTAAGATCGACCAACAGACCTTGGGCACATTGGAAATCTGCGCTGAGCAGAGGTCTAGCCACCCTAGCCAGGATGGAGCAGAGAGTCATGTCCCGTAAGTCTTGATCCTGCTGCCGTTGGCAGCCTCCAGCAAGGTTTTGTCGCTCTTTGCCTTCTCATCAATAGGCAATGCTGGCAGCACACTCAGTCGAGCACCCGTGTCACAGCGGAAGTGTCGCCCTGAAAAGGCGTCTGTAATGAACAGTAGACAACCCTGCTGGTTCACAGACCTCTGATGTCCCAACGTGCTGGCAGTGTCGAAGCTGCAAGTTGGTCGACACTTCCTAGCATTCCTACCAAAGCGAGCATGATAAAAGCACAGGCCTGGAATTGTCTGTTTTACAGCTGTGGGTGTCCTTATGTTGGGGGCCTTGCTAACCAGGCTTATTGAGGTAGAGAAAGGAGGAGAAATAATGCACCGCTGCCTGGTGGAGTGTAGATTATCAGCTATCTTAGCAAGCTCCCTATAGTTCATCATGGGTGCATTAGCGAGGGCTATGCGAATTTCATCAGCAATTTACTGCATGAAGAGTTCTTTAAAAATAAAACAAGGGTGGTGATTTCCCAGGAGAGACAACAGGTGGTCCATTAGCTCCAAAGCATCACCGGGACCAAGTAAGGAGAGCAACTGTTTGATGCGCTCAGACTCCGATAGTCCAAAAGACTGTAAAAGGCGAGTTTTCAGCGATCTGTATTTATTGTGTTCAGACGGGTGTTCAAGCAGACTTTCCACTCTTGCAGCTGTGAAATTGCTGAGTGATGGTGCCACATAGTAAAATTTGGTGTCGTCCATGGAAATTTCTTGCAGAGTGAATTGGGCCTCAGCTTGTATGAACCAAGTAACAGCATTTTATTCCCAAAACTCTGGCAGTTTCAAAGTGACTGCATTTGCCAATGTATTCAATAACTCCAGAATCATCCTAGAGCATCAGGGTCACCAATGTAGGTTTTCACAAATGAAACAAAGTGAAGCGTTTTATGTTTAATGAAACCCGTAACACATGTTATTGAACTTCAAAAACCTACATGCAAAAACACGCTAAAAATTCTTACATAACATCATCATGTCTGACCAGCCTCTTAAAGCAAATCCCCAACTCAAAAGTCGGTGGTTGTGAAGTATGTACATTTCTCCCAGTTACATTACCCTACACTGTGCCCTGCATCTTAGGTGTAACTGCCTCTCTAGATCCTATCCATCATCCCCTCAGCCTCCCGAACGATCCGGAGTTCATCCAGTTCCAGCTCCAGCTCCTTAACACAGTTTGTTAGAAGCTACAGCTGGATGCACTGCTCGCAAGTGTACTGGTCAGGGGCACTGGAGCTCTCCCTGCCTTCCCACATCCCAGAAGGGGAGCATTCCAGTATCCTGCCTGGCATCTCTACTGTTTTAATTGAGCAAATATAAAGAAGAAAGAACAATAAACTGTGGGGGGGGGAGGTGTAACTCTACCTACAGCTTTTTGCTTTCTCTCTCTCAGCTTCCCTTCTCAGAAGCCTCGAAGATCTAAAACCTGAAAATCCACCTTCTAACTCTGTCCACTCCAACAATGGTAGCTCTGCCTGCCCCACCCCACTTTAATTTGTCTTCTTTTTTTAAATTTCCTTTACAACTTTAGTAATTTTTGTTACCTACCCCTTCTTTCATAAGAAAGAAATTGTTTTTCTTTCATAGAACAACTCTGTCAGGGCTCTTGTCAATAAAATACCTTAAACACCTAATAAACTAATAGGTATTTAAGGTACTGACCTTGGATGCTCCCTTTCCATGATTGTAATAACGTTATTGAAAAATACTTCGCAGTCTGGGGAAGACTCATAAAGAACATTATGCAACTTATTTAGTGGGTTTCTTATCTTTCCCTAAATTTACTCTTTTAGCCTTTTGTTTGTGTGCAGCTAATTTTATCAGAACTGGATATGTGTGATTGCCATTCTTGCACTTTCCCTTTCATTTGTATTTTCTGATCTGCTTGGCTCACCCCAGAATGCCAGTCCATATACCATCTCTCAGAGGAAACAACATCAGCAGCACATTGCACAGACAGTTTGAGTTTTGAGCTCATAGGACTAGATGTTTCAATCCCTTTGATAAGCAGATCCTAACCCGATCTGGAGTTTGGGCTTGGTGCGTGGCAGGTGCTTCCCAGGGGTCATCAGGTGGGCACCCCTCTTCTTAGATGTGACGTCAGTGTTAAGCCCACTATATCTCCAGAGAGCTTAACAGTGTGACCCGGCGCCCCAGGTGCACCCACCTTCACATCTGGCCACCCATGGGTCATTTTAGGGTCCAGCTGCCATCACTTCTCTTCATCCATAACCAGTGGCTGTTTTGCTCGGCTACATCTGCGAGTTCTTTGAAAGCTTGAAGCTGGCCCTGGCCTCAGACTCCCAATCCCTTCAGCTATCTCATCATGGAAGTAGCCACAAATCCTCTGCAACCAGCCTGTGCTGGGAAAATCTGCACCTTCCATCTGTGCAGCTTAGCATCTTTGGCCAGCTCAGCAAATCTTTGTGTGTTTCCGGTCATACCCCTCGCAGACTGCATCTTCTCAGGGCACTGTAAGCTCCGAGATTCCTACAGCCTCCAGACTTCTGGAGCACAAGACCCAGTTTGGTCTGAGTGCCCATCTCCAGGGGAAATATTAGTCTTTTGTCAAAGTCGACAGTCATGTTCCAGTCATGAGCAGGCTTCAGTATGCCTGACCCCAACTGTGTCACTGAGGGTGGCGCTGTCTGTCCTTGCCGGACAAAGAGGATGGTGGTCCTTCCAGTCATATGGGGCTTAGAGTTGTGTTTCAGCCTTTGCTTCTTCACAATGGATGCCAAGCACCTGAGGACCTGGTTGTGCCTCCATGTGTATCTTTCTTGAGTGAGGCTTACTTTGCAAGATGAGAGGATGTGTTTGAGGTTTGCTGTTCTTCCACAGAGTGGACAAGCTGGGTCTTCACTGAACCACTGGTTCAGATTTTTGGAAGTTGGGAGAACCACATAAACAGCTCTTGTAAGGAAGCTAGTCTTTCTTCCTTCCTTTTCTCATGTCTTTCCAGCTGAATTTTCTTTTCTCAATTTTTCCCACCTTGTCCACTGTCCCTGTTTTGCCTGAGACACTGCTCTTGCATATCTCATCTGCTCCTCCTGTCACTGTACTTCCTCCACCACCAAAGCTCATCTTTGCTTTTGTGTTGTCACCTTTTCCCAAATGGGCCCATTTGAGCCTGTGCCAAGGCCCCCTCTTCCAGATTGCACCTGGCCCACCATATCTGCAAACTGGAGGTTTCCTTGTAGGAAGGTCTTATCGCTGGTTTTAAGCCCTTTGATTTCTTCTCTCAGCAGTTTCACTTGATTTGTATCACTGAGGTTTACATCATACCCACTATATTTAATAGCCACTGTACATTATTTCCTCCTATTAGTGACGTTTCCTTTGTCCCCCACCTACTTCCTCTGCTACTTCGAATATCTGGCTTTCTCTCTTACTCAGTTCTTTTGACCTGAAGCATTGACTATTTTCCCACAAATGCTGGTTGGCGTGCTGAGTTTTTCCAGCATTTTCTGTTTTTATTCTACACATGAATGTCACCATTGCTTTTGATAAACACAATTGCTCTCCTTTCTATCTATCCCAAAAACTATTTTTTATGAAGATTTTAAAGCTTTTGTAAGTTCACTTTTGTGATCCCAATATGATGTTCCTTAAGGGTGACTAATGTACTAGTTACTCTTGTTTGTTCGGGAATGTCACATTATTCATAAGCTAAATTTCTTGCCCGGGAAGCTTTTGTTTTCGATCTGTGCATTGGAATTTTCTGTGAAGGCTACGTTTTCAAGAGCAACATGCACAAAATGCTGGAAGAACTCAGCAAGTCAGGCAGCATCTATGGAGGGAAGTAAATAGGCGACGTTTTGGGCAGAGACTGTTCATCGGGACTACCTTCCATAGATGCTGCGTGACTTGCTGAGTTCCTCCCGCATTTTGTGTGTGTTGCTCAAGATTTCCAGCATCTGCAGAATCTCTTGTATTTTATGCTTTCTCAATCAAGGCTGAAAATGATTGCTAACCCTGGACACTTTCACTTGTAAGCATTTGAAACGGTTTTGCGCGTTGAATTGCAAAGGTTGGTGCATCACAATGGTTGAGTCATCTGTGCTCAAAGCTGTTCATTAGCATGTTAAATGAAAATCAAACATACGGACATGCTACAAACCAGAAACAAAATAGAAAATGCTAACACACTTAGCAGGCCAGACAGCATTTGTGGAAATAGAGCTAGTGTTTCAAGTCAGAAACCCTTCAACAGAAGCAACACACAAAATGCTGGAGGAACTCAGCAGGTCATCAGAACATTGTTATCTATGATGTTTTGTAGATGTTTCATTTCCACTGTGCAGTATGACATTTCTTTCATGCTCTTGACTGCACCACAGGTAACTACTTTTGCCAGTTATAAACTTTAGCATTATGTCAGGTCAATATAAAACTCAGGTTCAGCAAAATGGAAGGGATTTCACCTGTTATCCCATTATTGCAGTTGTGACGGATGCAGTAAGCTGCTTAACTGGGATGTTTTTCATTGGAACAGAGTTAAATTTGTTCAGGCACCAGCCTATAAAGTGCTACAAGGCATTTCAGCCTGTTATAAATCATCCTGAGCTTTACTATTGGTTGAGTTCAGTGCAGAGGAAGGAAAATAAGATTATAGTTTGCACTGAAAATATTATTACTGATTTGAGCAGGTTTTGACAGAAATAACTAGGCTTAGTGGGACTCAAGTTAAATTAAAACAAAATCATTGTAATTGAAAGTGACCTTTTTGCCTACGCACAATTATAATGGTGGAGTTGACTTTTAAATTACTAATGCCTTGCCTTTTAGAGTAACAAGTTTTAATTCTAAATAAGCCACTGCAGTCTTGCTGTACAAAGCTTATATTGAGTCGTACAGATTAGGAACAGGCTCTTCTGCTAACAAGTCCACTGCATCCATTAACACTCCTTAACATGAATTCTACAATAAAGCCATTTTATTCTCTCCACATTCCCATCAACTCTCCCCAGATTCTGTCACTCCTCTGCACTAGGAAACCAGAGCATCTGGAGGAAAACTCGTGTGGCCACCAGGACAACAAGCAAACTGTATATAGACAACACTAGTCGTTGGGATTGAACCTGGATCAGTAAAGTGATTGAGGCAGCAACTTCAGTTGTTAAGTCAATGTGCTGCTCAAAAGACTGTGTTTCCCTTTGCACTGTGTTGATTTCCAGCACAATTACAATGTTCAACCAATTCCTGCAGCTACCACTCTCCCCCTGTGGGTGATGCAGGTATATTACAAGAAGCAAATATAGAGAAGATGAGGCAACTAGACTTCCACGAATTTTTAAAGAAATGATTTGTGGTGTGAATCTAATTATTATAGTGGTGGGAAGGAGGCGAGTCTAGATGGTACGTGAAAACAATAAAATTTACAAGGTATTGAGGAGACACAAGATAGTAAAGCAATTTTTCAAGTGAACAAGCCCTTCAAAAAACCTGCAAAATGTTTTTTGTTGTAAAAATGTTTATGCTTGGAAGTTTGATTCTGCCCATGCCATTAAAGCATACATAACCACATTGGTGCATTCAGTGTTGTAGGCAGGGGAACAAATTCCAGCCACTGGCTAAATAAATCAAGATTAGAACCACTCATGTGGGAAATAAATATCACAGCAGATTGTAATGTAATTAGAGATTATCAATGCTGAACCGTGGGATTTCCCTTGGAGGAGTTTTCTGCTTGTGTTCAAAGCTGATATCAGAGGACTAGCTCCCTAATGTTACAGTGGAAGTTATGACTGTAACTTTCTAATAGTAATGATGGTGAATCTTGCAACATTTGCCCTCACTTGCACCTTTGAAAGGACAGCAGCTGCTGTTCAGCCGAATGCTAGAAGTCCAGAAGGTGCTTTTATTACTTCCTTTCAGTATTGTTCCTCTTCTTTCTTTAGGCTGTACCAAACTAATCTCCATCAGTCTGTTAAATAATAGAGCGCCAGGTCTGAACAAGCCATTTTTGTTGTAAAATATTTTGATAGTGTTGCATAATGTTTGAGTGAATTTATATCGGTGTACTAAACCATACCCTCTAGCACTAAAGAATGTAATTTTATCTGAGTAGTTTGTAAATCCTTAGATAATCATTTGAAAATTCAATGGAGTTTTTTTTAGTAAGTTTAATATTTCAATTTCTACTTCAACCAAATGTGCATGTTCCAAAATGTTATTTCATGTTCTTTAAACTGTTAAAAGTACTAATTCAAAAATTGTTCTTTATCCTCCTGGTTTGCTCTCTGTGAGAATTATTCATGGAGTTTGTTGGTCTCCAGGGATTCTCTTGAACAGAAAGTTCAATTGTTCTTTATGAGCTGCTTCCTTCAAGGTCACTGAGGAGTTAGTCACTTTGCTTTTGATCAAATATCCAACCCAAAAACAGTTCCATACTGCAATCAGTCTGGCGTAGGCACTGCACAGAAATGTTCTAAAGCGTTATGAACCAATAGCTAGTCTTCTACTTGGGGGTATAAAATGAGTTGTAAGGAGTTTCCTTCTATCACCCAGACACACAATCTTTCCCATAGGATCAGTAAGCATGGTTTAATGGGTTGTACTCTGTCCCACAGTGTGGAAAACTGCAGAAATATTGCGTGTTCTGAACAGTGGAGGATTAACCTGTGAGTTTTGTGCCAGGCTTGAGGAGGAAGTAAAAAGGTTCCATTGGGTATGTGTGAAAGAATAGGATACATAAGATAGTAAGATTGCTCTGAGTAGGGTAGAGACTTGATGGGCCATTTGGGCTCTTCTTTGTCAGTGTGAAAAAGATGTGAAATCTAACCAGAGTTTGACTCTTCTAATAACATACAATGGGTGATTTCGTTTGACATGCGTACAGCTGTAACACTAATGTAACTTATGTAACTGTGAATGTAATGGTGTTTGGACCCAGGTTGGCAGTCTTAATGGAAGGACTGAGTTCATGCGGCTTCTCTCCTCATAAGCAGACAAAAAGACATTTCTCGTATTCTGAGATTTATGTGATTATTGGACTGTACTTTATATTGGTTTCCTTTAGTTTTTTAGTGTTTTCTTTCTTGTGGATGATTGGCAAGTGGTGATCTGTTTGTTTTGTGTGTGATGGGGAGGGGTTGGGGGTTTGGTGTTACTGTCACTATTCTGTGAGTGAGAGGTCAGGGATTGTTATCGTGGCTGTTTTTTGCTGCTGGGGTTGAATTTTGGGGTCAGCAAGTTTTGTTTCTTCTCTTTTTCATGGTGGGAGTTGATGTATTTTCTTTCATCAATGCCCATGTTCTTTCTGTTTTTAATGGCTATCTGGAGATAACAGATATCAAAGTTGTGTTACATATGCATACTTTGACAATAAAATGAGCCTTTGAACCTTTATTGTAAATCAGTTCTGAGATGTTTAGCAGCATAAACATTGTTCCCATTATCTGAGTGGTGGATTAATTTTCACAGAAGAAATATTTGCATTTACTGTCAAAGAAAATACAACAGCAGGTCATCCCCACATTAGGGCAAGAATCCATTCCTTAACAGGAACAGGAGTGTTTCTTTGCCTCCTGAACAGTTAGTAAACCAGAAATACAGCTGCAAACTGAGTTTCCACTCAACTGAAGATGCTGTAGTCTCATAGCAGTCAGCAGAACCATTCTGCCAATTTCCCAAATGCTCATATGTATGGGTTGTACATAAATCAAGTATTTGTGGGCTTGGAAAGACTCATCCAAAATGAAACCATAGCCACTTTAAAATGTACACTCAGTGGCCGCTTTATTAGGTACACATGTACAACTGTTCGCTATTGCAAATATCTAATCAGCCCATCCTGTGGCAGCAACTCAATGCATAAAAGCGTGCAGGTATGGTCAAGAGGTTCTGTTGTTGTTCAGACCAAACTTCAGAATGGGGAAGAGATGTGATCTAAGCGACTTTGACCATGGAATGATTGTTGGTGCCAAACGGGCTGGTTTGAGTTTCTCAGAAACTGCTGATCTCCTGGGATTTTCATGCACAACAGTCAATAGACCAGGGGTTCCCAACCTGAGGTCCACAGACCCTTCGGTTAATGATGAGGGTTCACGGCATGAAAAGATTGGGAACCCCTGCCGTAAGGTTTACAGAGACGGTATGATTATCAGTTCATGTGCAAAAGTACCTTGTTAATGAGAGAGGTCGGAGGAGAATGGCCAGACTGGTTCAAGCTGACAGGAAGGGAACAGTAATTCAAAAAACCATGCATAACAACAGTGGTGCGCAGAAGAGCATCTCTGAACACACAACACATCGAACCTCGGTGGATGGGTTATAACAGCAGAAGTCTACGGACACTCACTCAGTAGCCCCTCTAATAGCTACAGGAGGCACCTAATAAATTGGCGACTGAATGTATGTGATTGTGCCTTTTGATGGTGAGCAAATAAGGTGGAATTATGCCACATGATGACCAGGTATAAAGATATCCTTGCTGTATTTATTTGGAGTACTTTATCTGGAAAAAGGGTAAGAAAATTGCTTCTGTCAATAATGTCATTCAGTTTATTCAATATAACTGCATTGACCAAAAGAAAGAGGAAATGTAATATTTGTTTTTCAGATAAGAGTAAAAAGATATCTGGAATGTTTTCTGGTTTTGCAAAGTGAATAAAGTGGTTTAGTAGCTGGTTCTTTGGTGAGGGAATGGTATAATGAGGGCACATCTCCAATCCCCTGAAGTGGCAGAACATAATGACACCTCATGACAAATCCTTGGTCCTGTTCATGATAAGTACATCTCCAACAGTAGTCTGGGTTAGGATATGGCGTTTTGGATGAGCTTTATATCTGGGGTGGAAGATGGGATATCAGTCCCTCTTTTAAGACATAGCAGGAGCACAAAACTTTGGTTTATTGGGGTAGTGAGGTTTACCTGTTCTTAACTAGATAACCAGGTAACACATTTTATATTAAAGTATTACCATGCTGGTGGTTGGAGGGAATGGGCAGAAGTATAAAGTCATTGATACCACTGCACAAAAAAGATTTTCCTTCATGGATACTCTTGGGTGTATCTTATGGATTTTGGGCAGCTGATCATGAAAATCACAATGAAATTTCTCTATCGTGCACTATTTTTTAAAAGTGTCTAGATTTGTTATTTCAATTCATAATTAAAGTCAGAATAACTGTTTCCAAGATTAAGTAAGGCATTTTTGTTGGTCCACAAATCAAACGGGTCATCAATAACAGACAACTCGAAGAGCTTCTAGTGGGAGCAGAGAAATATTGTTGAAAACGATGTTGCTGAAAAATTTCTTTGGTAACTACAGAGCACCAAACTACATGCAGTTTGTTGACAACATGCTTCAAGCGTACAGAACTATGAAGTGCAACATGTCACTAAAGATTTCTTGTTTGCTTCTTCCCTGCAAATCTTGGCACTGCCAGTGACAAGCTTGGTGGAAGGATTCACCGGGGTATTGCGGTCCTGGAGAAACGGAATCAGGGCAATTAGAATCCATCAAAACTGGTTGATTATTGTTGGGCAATAATGCAATTAAAGACATTTTTCAATAAAAGTTAATTCTTTGTTTCTCCGAGTTCCTACGTAATACAATTAGTCTGAAATTATATTTGTGTTCAGCTTCATAAACAAAATCTATCATAAACAAAAAGATTCTGGGAAAAAAATTCAGATCTAAAATTTAAATCTGAGTTTAAATGCTGTAGGACAAGTGAGCATTGCATTGCATGTTTCTTTTCAAGAGAACTTCAAGTTAGAAACATTTGTGTTCCTTTAGAAGAACTAAAATAACTCAGTTTTAAACCGAGAAATGTTGAACTGAAAACTGGACTACGTTGTAAAATAGATTTTTGTCCATTTGGCGAAATGCACCATGGTTTAATTAAGAAGTTGCTTTGAGCATAGAATGGAGTGACTAAGTGGCTTTGTGAATAATAGTGTTACAATTTTTTTCCTCAGGAAGCAGAGGACAGTGAATAATAGGAGATGTTCTGTTATTTTTATTACATATGCAGTGGATATATGGAACAAGTCTTTTAGAAAAGAACACGACTTCAAAGTTTCTTTATTGTGGATGTTCCTTGAATAACAGGCATGCAGAGTTAATTTTTTAACCAATTTTCTTTAATTCTGCAACAGTAATGGGACCTATTCTCATATATTGAATGGCTTTATCAAAACCTATAAAGCAGGTCTCTGCTCAATATTTGTTTTTTGGAAGCCAAAAACTGCATAGCCTATTCATGGAAGAAATCAACAACCAGTGGATTCTCACGGTGGCTGAAAGGAATGACTTCTTATCTTGGTCTAGAAAAGATGAGCTACATCACAAAAGCAAACTTGGCAAATTTCGGGAAATTTGGGACATTTTCTACAAGTTTCTGGAGAACAATATTCAGGATGATGAAAGTAACGAACTGAATTGACTGCTTTTTTTAATGGTGGGGTATTTGCTTTTTGTGTGTGTGTTTTTTTTTCTTTTGATTTCTTATGTTTTTTTTTCCTTTAACTTTGTTGTACTTTCAAACTTATGGATGATCTAATGTGTTTTCTTTTCATTCTGTAAAAGCAATAAAGAGATGTTTTAAAAAAAACCTATAAAGCCTCCAACTTTGAAACTTGATGTTCTCTACCAAGCCTATTAATGTTGCCTTCTTGAGATTCATTCCTACCTCTACCTCCATTCTAGATATGCAATGGCTGCCTGTTGTATCTGGACTATTGTGATGGTAGGCAGATTGCAGTGGGTCCAGGACCCTGCCCAGGCAGGAGTTAATTCTAGCCATGATCAGCCTCTTAATTTACTTCATCACAGTAGATATGAGAGCAAAAGTAATTTAAGCTCTACTTGGGCACCGGTATGATTAATGCCCTTTGGAAGCAGATGTGGAAGCAATGAGAGGTTGAAGATGTCCTTGGACACTCCAACCAGATGGTGGGCACGGATTTTCAGTATTCTACTAGATACACAATCGAGGCCTGACACCTTGTGAGGGTCCACCCTCCTCAGGGGTATTTTGATGTCAGACTTTGAAACAGAGATCACAGGGTTGCCATGATCAGAGGGGATTCATATAGGTGTGTTGTTATTCTCCTTTTCAAAGTATACATAGAAAATGTTGAGCTCATCGAGGAGTGAAGCATCATTGCCACTTATGCTATTAGACTTCGCTTTTAGGAAGTAATGGTATGAAAACCCAGCCACAGCTGTCATGCATCCGATTGTGTCTTCAACTTCATATGGAATTGCCCCTTCGGTCTCACGATAATCTTTTGAAGGTCGTACCTGGACAGCTTGTAGTCTGGATCACAATGCTTGAATGAAACAGATCTAGTCCTCAGCACTGTGAAACAACCTGGACATTCCAGTGTTTTTGGTTTGGACAGGCTCAGCATGTCTTCTCAGTGTCTTTAGAATGTTTTTGTTTAATTTCATATTTCAAGCAACTCCTTCTTTTCATAGGTTTCTAGCATCCCCATTTCATTATTTCCCTTTTACACATTTGCTTGGACACTAACAGGATAACCACTTGAAAAAGTGTTTGATGGAAATGTAGAGAGTGACACCTTATAACTAGGTCTTTGTAATGGTAATATCAAACACGTTATTCTATGCATGCAATTAATATATCTGCAATATTACACGCATTTCATGAATTCAGATATAGCTCTCTGAATGTTATCTTTTCTCTGTTTATTGATGAATTTTGACGACTAAGCAAAATGCCCATTCTGGCCCTGTACTCTGCTATCATCACCCAGATAGTCACAGTGCTCTCACTGTCAATTTTGCCCCTAAGTTTATAACCTCAGCTGTACTGCTATTTTTTCGGTTATGTAATGGCCTCATTGAGGCTGCACTTGGAGTACCAAGCAGAGTTTTGACCACCTTAACCAGAAAATGATACAACTACTTTGGCATACAAGCGTCATGGCATAGAGAGTGGAAATTCACTTTACTGTTTCCAGACATCTCACCCTGCAGAAACTCATTTCAGGGAGGTAGTACCATCAATTTGTGGGAGACTCCCAGAACTTCTGGGAGAGGTGGGATGTCTGCAATAGAGTAGCTCCTTAGCAGCTAACCAGCTAGTTTAAATAACGTTAGCTATGCTAATGAACGAATGACACCTGTTAAACTCACCTCAACATGTCTTTTACAGTCTTAACCCACCATGGACAATAGAAAAGTCACTGTTACAAACAGTGCAGTGAGCAACATTGTCATTATTTTTGACCCCTATTAGGCAGGGGTACATTTTAGTGTAGTCTGGGGTGACGTACGTTTTAAGTTTTCTTTTTTTGGAACACTCTCGCTCTTGCTCTCTCTTGCTCGTGGTAGCTTTCTCGCGCTTGCTTTCTCGCTTTTGCTCTCACTCTCGCGCTCTCGTGGTCACTCACTCGTGCTCATTCTCTTGCGCTTGCTTTCTTGCCCTCGCTCTCGCACTCTCTCTCTCGTGCTCGCTTTCTTGCTCTCTCTCTCTCTCTCTCTCTCGTGCTCGCTGTCTCGTGCTTGCTTTCTTGCTCTTGCGCTCGCGCTGTCGCTTTTTCTCGCGTGCTCTCTCATGCTCGCTCTCAAAAAAATAAATTTCCGGGACAGTGTATATAATTTGTGGGCATCAGGGAGCCACTATTAATATATGGGAGACTCCTGGAACTTCCAGGAGAGGTGGGATGTTTGTGTTTCCATGGATGGTGGTTTTCTGATATAAGGAGAGATTTCACAGATTAGGTCTGTGTTCTTTTGAGTTTAGAAGTATGAGAGGTGATATCATTGTAACACATGATGTCATTTCCAACAGGTCTTGAAAGATTCAATGCAGATGTTGCTCCTGACTAGGGGAGGGTGTGGTAGATAGAACCATGTGTCATGTTTTCATAATAAATGACCGATCATTTACGACTGAGATGAGGAGAAATTACTCCATACAAGAAGTGATAAATTTTGGGAATTCTCTAACCCAGAGGACTGTGGAGGCTCGGTTATCGTGTTTATTCAAAGCAAAGGCCGATATTAAGGGATATTTGGATGATCCAGGAAGCTGTCACATGATGTTGAATTGCAGAGCATTCTTGCAGTGACAATTGGCCTACTCTTGCTGTTATTTCTTATATTCTTACCACTACAGCAACTGATTTTCTTCTTAGTTTAAATTATCTGACTTGTAGGATCCAGATCCCAACTCCAATTGAAGTGATGTTTAACCTAATTGAATGATTCCTGCATTCCCTGGTAATGTTGCTAGTACCCCATGGGTAGCAATACACTCAATGTCACTGTTTAAGCCGTGCATTCAACTCTCTGATCATTTTATTTTCCTCAGTCAATTCATACACAGCTCAGAGAATATTTCACTTCACCTTATTTTAAGCTCAAATTGGTACTTAAAGACCTGGCATTGGGTTTTGGCTGGGAGGTCCCACTGTTAGCTGTAAGAGTCTGGAGACCAAAGGTAAAGGAGCATTTGTGCAAATATGTAGAACAGCCCCAACCTTGTCTCTCCAAACTCCCCCACAAGCCCAATTTCCACCCAAAATGTTTTCAAAATTTAGCCTGAAGACCGTCATGCTAATTTCCAGGAGTGTGGAGGTAGAGCTCTCTTTTTAGTGCAGTTCTCTCTTTTATGCCCAGGGGCAAAGATCAGCAAAGGGTCCTTTATCACTTACCCTCCTGTAATGTTTAGATGTCCAGTGGTTATAACCTGAGGCACAAGAGCAGTCACCTGCTGCAAACCAGAGTAGAACTGACGTCTCTGTTGCCTTCTGCAAGTTCTTTCCAGAAATAAAAAATGGCCAGATAATAGGTTACAGCTGATTGAGGTGATTAGATAAAAGAAATGAAGTGGAGACTGGATTCTATTGAAGCTAAACTGAAGAGTATTTTGTAACCATCCATTTCATTTCACAGCTTGTTTAAGGTTCAGTTCTTTTGTATCGGTGAGTCTGTGCACAGTGTTGATAAAGAGAAAAGGAGTAATCTGTCTTTAAGTAATGCTGTTATTGCACTGTTTGTATTTACTGGAGAATTCTGGGGGAAAATGCCCTTGATATTAACACTTCAAAGACAGATGAGTTTAGTTATTGGAAGCACCTTTCCTGTGCCACACACAAACCCACAGCTGTTATATGGCAACTGATTGCAATAATTCAGTGTGCCATAGGGCACAGACCAATAAAGCACAGGAACAAACCCTTCAGTCTGTAATGTCTACAGGAGCAGGGAGGTACTACTGCAGTTGTACAAGGCCTTGGTGAGACCACACCTGGAGTATTGTGTGCAGTTTTGGTCCCCTAATCTGAGGAAAGACATCCTTGCCATAGAGGGAGTACAAAGAAGGTTCACCAGATTGATTCCTGGGATGGCAGGACTTTCATATGAAGAAAGACTGGATGAATTGGGCTTGTACTCGTTGGAATTTAGAAGATTGAGGGGGAATCTGATTGAAACGTATAAGATCCTAAAGGGATTGGACAGGCTAGATGCAGGAAGATTGTTCCCGATGTTGGGGAAGTCCAGAACGAGGGGCCACAGTTTGAGGATAGAGGGGATGCCTTTTAGGACCGAGATTAGGAAAAACTTCTTCACACAGAGAGTGGTGAATCTGTGGAATTCTCTGCCACAGGAAACAGTTGAGGCCAGTTCATTGGTTATACTTAAGAGGGAGTTAGATATGGCCCTTGTGGCTACGGGGGTCAGGGGGTATGGAGGGAAGGCTGGGGCGGGGTTCTGAGTTGGATGATCAGCCATGATCATAATAAATGGTGGTGCAGGCTCGAAGGGCCGAATGGCCTACTCCTGCACCTATTTTCTATGTTTCTATGTTTCAAACACAATGCCAAATTGAACTACAGTAAATCGCTTCTGCCTGCACATGATCCATACTCTACCGGTTGTATATTCAATATTTCAATAATATTTGAGTAATCTTTTAAATATGTTGATTAAGCATACTTGCTTGTTTAAATGATTATGGATTATACATAAAAGTAAATTAATTACATACGTCATCACGTGACCACATGACAAGTGTGCACCTAGCTTAGAGTAAATGCAAAGTCAGACCTGCATTTCAGAATCCCATGTCTTTCTTGGAATTAGTTCAATGCTTTGAAGTCACAAAGCATAACACTTTCTTTCCTTGAATATTTGTTTATCTATCTAAAAGCGTCTTCAGCATCACTGTGGTATCTGATTCCACCATTACACCTGAAGCCTATTCAGGGCATCTGAAACTCTCCATCAGAGAAATTGCTCCAAATGTTTCCTTTAAACATTCCGCCTCTCACCTTAAATGCATGTCCTCTAATATTTGACATTTCTACCCTGAGGAAATGATTCTTAATGTCTTCATGCCTATCTTGTCTATGACTGTCAACTTTTTAAAATTCAGGTCTCCCCTCAGCCTCTGTGCTCGAGAGAAAGCAACCCAAGTTTGTCCACCCTCTCCATGTAGGTCATACCCTGTAAATCAGGCAGCATCCTAGTAAACTACTTGTCCACTTTCCAAACTTTCCAAAGCCTCCCCATCCCTTCTGTAATTGGATGCCTCAGAACTGTATTCAGGAGTATCCTCCTGTAATGAGAATATTATTATGTTTACTTTATTATTATGTTTAAATCCGCAGATGGATTGAGGTCTGATTTAAGATCCTTTTACAGAGAGTGCTGAATCTCTGAAATACTATGGCTCAGAGTGTATGGACGGCCAACTCTTTAGAAGTACTTCAAGTGCAAGTAGAGAAATTATTGATAGATTAGAGGATTGAGGGCTGTGGGGATTTGACGAGAATGGCAGTGATAGGAAAACACACATCCATCCTTATAGGCCAGGAGTAGCAGGAGCCCCTCCCTGGTTACAACGACCTCTCCTGATTTCCACGTTGCTGCCATGAAATTTCCATTGGTTCTTTCCCACCTGTGTCAGCCAAACCGTACCTCCTTCACTGCTACACTGCTCAGGCTTCCCTTCACGGCACTGATTGCCACGAAGCCATTTGAAATGTTCTCAGATCAAGCCTACTACTGCTGAATTTTCCTCTTTGATGTTAGCCATGATGTTGTTCGAGTCAGCTGCAAGGTGGGAAAATAAAACAAGTGTAGCGAATAGTTCCTGGCATTGATTCAAAGGATCTTCAATTAATCTTACGCAGAACAGTCAGAAGGTGGATGTGAAATGGATTTGCGCTATGCACTGTAAAAACGGGTGTTTCTTAAGGATCTTGAAGTGCTGTGATATAGGGATAGTAGAAATTGGAATAACTATGTGGGTTAGGGAAGTATAATTTATAGTTACCATCAGTAAAATTATGCACAAGACATCCTGCAGATGCTTGAAACCCAAAGCAACAAACACAAAATGCTGGAAGAACTCTGCAGGTCAGGCTGCATTGATGGAAATGAATAAATAGTTGACATTTCGGCCTGAGACTCTTTATCAGGACTAGAAAGGTAGGGGGAAGAATCCAGAATAATCAGGCAGTTTGATTTATATTAATTGAAATATTGCATGAACTTGTAACAAAATAATTTTAAACTGATCAAATATTTTCATATTTTCTTACACAAAGGTTGAAAAGCAGCACAAAACACTAAAAATGAATTAATATGATTCATAATTAAAAGAATGATTAAAAATGCCACTGACTTTTCTCTTGGGCATTGATGTTGTAAGGCTTACACTAGGTGTAACCTGGTATAGGCTGAGAGTTGGGAAACTGCCCCATTAGTCTACAAGAGGACTCCAGTGCAGCGATGAATGGTTGGCAGTGTAGGTGGCATGGCAGAGCTGGCACTGCTTATGTTGACTGGCAACAGCACTAACCACGACTGCTGTATGGATAATGGGTAACTCCTGGCATATTGCAAGCACCTACGTCTGATCTTTTGCTTAATACATTAGATTTTGAAGGTTTGTCTTTGAAAATATTTATCTTTGATATAATTTACTCAATTATATTTGAGCCCAAAATGCCAAACATTGAATGTCTCTGGGCTCATACTGATTCTGGGAGGATTGTGTTGGTTTATGATTTAGTTTCTGTGGCAACAGATATACATCATATATATAGCTTTTATTTAACAAAGATTGATATCCTTTCACAAGGATTGTAGCAGTAGACTTTGTGAGAGTGTAAAAGGGTGGTACCCGAGAGAGATTCAGTCTGTTATTTTGAATCTTCTTCATTCATGGCATTTTAGCAAATGTCTCTAAAAGAATTATTAAGCTATTATAAAGTCATGTGGAACTGGAGAATACATATTGAAATGTTATAGCAAAACTGACATCAAATGCATTTATTAGAAATATGTTTGCATAATGTTACAGGCTAACAGCAATTTACTGTAAAATGCAATCATTTAGTTCGAAGATGCTGTACAAAGGTTATTTGTAACAGTAACTTCAACAGTGATTAGGCATGATAAGTTAACTATTGTTCTGTGATTTTTTTTTGAAAATGAAAATTGTAGAGTCTTTCCCTTGATGTTTTTAGAACCTTGCTTAGAATCTAGAATGTGTCTGGAAGCTTTTAGGAGTTCAAGTCTGCAAGTTGCTAGGATTGTTGCAGTTCAATCTTTTAATGGTCCAACAGTTGTGGTAAATGGGAAAAATAAAATATAGCAGCATTATAGGGCTTAAAAGTTGATAGGTAGGGAGCAAAAGAAAATTGAAGGATGGAAGAGATTGCAGGTAATATGTTAAAGGTGCACTTGTGAGTCTGAAATCAGCTGTGTACATACATCTATTGATGCTTCTGGACACACCTTCAGTGATGTTCCTAGAATCATCGGGTGTTTCGGGTCTTTCAACATCATGCAACCTCCTCCAGGTGACCCAGCCGGGGCTGATCAGACCCCAGCTTGTGTCCAGATGGCTAGCTACTTATGACTCCATGGCTCCCCTCTTTTGAGCCACAGCCATCTTGAGGCCCTCTCTGCCGCATCGGTGGTACTGTGGATGGCTCTCCTCTTCCTCTCTCCCTCGATGCCCAAAATGCTGAAGGCTCTAACTAAAGAACGGGCTACGAATCCTCTACAACCAACCCCCTCTGGGAGACACTTTGCTCTCCATCCAGCCTGCTGACAGTTGCTGACCAGTCCTGCATACTTGGAGAGCTTCCTTTCAAAGGCCTCTTCCATGCTATCTTCCCATGGGACTGTCAGCTCCAGCAGCACCACTTGCTTAGTAGACTCAGACACGAGGACAATGTCTGGTCACAGGGTGGTGGCTGTGATATGGTTGGGGAACTTCAGCTGCCCTTTGAGGTCCACCAACAGCTGCCAGTCCCTTGCAGAGGTCAGGATGCCTGCAGATGTTCTTTTGGCAGGTATTGGCTGCTCCCCAGCTCAGACAAAGGCAGTGGTCTGCTTGGAGGGTCAGGACCACTTTGCAGAATATTGTATAGAAATACAGAATTTTCCTGTTAAAGGATCTTGGCCCATAACATCATTTTTTAAAAATTCCTCTCCATAAATGCTGCCTGACTTGCTGAATTCCTTTAGTTTTTTTGTGTGTTGCTCAAGATTTCCAGTGTCTGCAGAATCTCTTGCCTTTAAGAATTGTTTTAATGCCTTGTTAAAACTGAAACCTGATCTTAACCTGTGGCATTATTTTAGATGATCATTTTGATTTTGGTTTGAGAGAAAGGTCAGTGATAGATCTTTCTCTTCATTGACAGGATAATATTGTGATTAGGCACTTGATATTTCAATATACCACTATTGGTATATTGTAGTGAAGGATAATCCAAAGAGCTTTTACAGGTATATTAAGAGCAAAAGGATTGTAAGGGATAAAATTGGTCCTCTTGAAGATCAGAGTGGTCAGCTATGTGCGGAACCAAAGAAAATGGGGGAGATCTTAAATAGGTTTTTTGCGTCTGTATTTACTAATGAAACTGGCATGAAGTCTATGGAATTGAGGGAATCAAGTAGTGAGATCATGGAAACTGTACAGATTGAAAAGGAGGAGGTGCTTGCTGTCTTGAGGAAAATTAAAGTGGATAAATCCCTGGGACCTGACAGGGTGTTCCCTCAGACCTTGAAGGAGACTAGTGTTGAAATTGCGGGGGCCCTGGCAGAAGTATTTAAAATGTCGCTGTCTACGGGTGAGGTACCGGAGGATTGGAGAGTGGCTCATGTTGTTCCGTCGTTTAAAAAAGGATCGAAAAGTAATCCGGGAAATTATAGGCTGGTGAGTTTAACATCGGTAGTAGGTAAGTTATTGGAGGGAGTACTAAGAGACAGAATCTACAAGCATTTGGATAGACAGGGACTTATTAGGGAGAGTCAACATGGCTTTGTGCGTGGTAGGTCATGTTTGACCAATCTATTGGAGTTTTTCGAGGAGGTTACCAGGAAAGTGGATGAAGGGAAGGCAGTGGATATTGTCTACATGGATTTCAGTAAGGCCTTTGACAAGGTCCCGCATGGGAGGTTAGTTAGGAAGATTCAGTCGCTAGGTATACATGGAGAGGTGGTAAATTGGATTAGACATTGGCTCAATGGAAGAAGCCAAAGAGTGATGGTAGAGAATTGCTTCTCTGAGTGGAGGCCTGTGACTAGTGGTGTGCCACAGGGATCAGTGCTGGGTCCATTGTTAGTTGTCATCTATATCAATGATCTGGATGATAATGTGGTAAATTGGATCAGCAAATTTGCTGATGATACAAAGATTGGAGGTGTAGTAGACAGTGAGGAAGGTTTTCAGAGCCTGCAGAGGGACTTGGACCAGCTGGAAAAATGGGCTGAAAAATGGCGGATGGAGTTTAATACAGACAAGTGTGAGGTATTGCACGTTGGAAGGACAAACCAAGGTAGAACATACAGGGTTAATGGTAAGGCACTGAGGAGTGCAGTAGAACAGGGGGATCTGGGAATACAGATACAAAATTCCCTAAAAGTGGCGTCACAAGTAGATAGGGTTGTAAAGAGAGCTTTTGGTACATTGGCCTTTATTAATCAAAGTATTGAGTATAAGAGCTGGAATGTTATGATGAGGTTGTATAAGGCATTGGTGAAGCCGAATCTGGAGGATTATGTTCCGTTTTGGTCACCAAATTACAGGAAGGATATAAATAAGGTTGAAAGAGTGCAGAGTAGGTTTACAAGGATGTTGCCAGGACATGAGAAACTCAGTTACAGAGAAAGGTTGAATAGGTTAGGACTTTATTCCCTGGAGCGTAGAAGAATGAGGGGAGATTTGATAGAGGTATATAAAATTATGATGGGTATAGATAGAGTGAATGCAAGCAGGCTTTTTCCACTGAGGCAAAGGGAGAAAAAAACCAGAGGACATGGATTAAGGTTGAGGGGGGGAAAGTTTAAAGGGAACATTAGGGGGGGCTTCTTCACACAGAGAGTGGTGAGAGTATGGAATGAGCTGCCAGATGAGGTGGTAAATGCGGATTCTTTTTTAACATTTAAGAATAAATTGGACGGATACATGGATGAGAGGTGTATGGAGGGATATGGTCCGTGTGCAGGTCAGTGGGACTAGGCAGAAAATGGTTTGGCACAGCCAAGAAGGGCCAAAAGGCCTGTTTCTGTGCTGTAGTTTCTATGGTTTCTATTTTCTTATGTGTGAAAATTCAAAAATCTGAGATGCAAAGGGACTTGGGAGTTCTTGTGCAGAACATCATAAGGTTAACTTGAAGGTTAAGTCAGTGGTGAGGAAGGCAAATGTAATGTTAGCGTTTATTTCTAGAGGTCTAGAATACCAGAGCTGGGATGCAATGCTGAGGCGTTATAAGGCACAATACCTTTTGTATTGTGAACAATTCTGGGCTCCTCATGAAAAGATGTGCTGGCATTGGAGAGGGTTCAGAGGAAGTTCACAAGGATGATTCTGGGAATGAAAGGGTTATCGTACAACCAACGTTTGATAGCTTTGGGTCTGAACTTGCTGGAATTTAGAAGGATGGGGGGGGATCTCATTGAAACCTTTCAAATGTTTACCTGTGTTAATTGTGGAAAGGAAGTATATATGTGAGGCAGGTTTTCTGTGCTCAGTGTCAGATGTGAGAGGTCCTGGAGTCTCCCAGCCACCCGGACGGCCATATCTGCATCCGGTGTGTCAAGCTGCAGCTCCTTAGGGACCGAGTTAGGGAACTGGAGATGCAGCTCGATGATCTTCGTCTGGTCAGGGAGAGCGAGGAGATGATAGAAAGGAGTTATAGACAGGTGGTCATTCTGGGGCCATGGGAGACAGACAAGTGGGTAACAGTCAGGAGAGGAAGGGCAAGAGTCAGGTACTAGAGAGTACCCCTGTGGCTGTACCCCTTGACAATAAGTATGCCTGCTTGAGTACTGTTGAGGGGGACAGCCTACCTGGGGGAAGCAACAGTGGTCGTGCCTTTGGCACAGAGTCCGGCCCTGTGGCTCAGAAGGGTAGGGAAAGGAAGAGGAAGGCAGTAGTGATAGGATGCTCTATAGTTAGGGGGTCAGACAGGTGATTCTGTGGATGCAGGAAAGAAACTCGGACGGTACTTTGCCTCCCAAGTGCCAGGGTCCGGTATGTTTCAGATCGTGTCCAAGGTATCCTGCAGTGGGAGGGAGAACAGCCAGAGGTCGTGGTACATATTGGTACCAATGACATAGGTCGGAAAAGGAAAGCGGTCCTGAAAACAGACTACAGGGAGTTAGGAAGGAAGTTGAGAAGCAGAACTGCAAAGGTAGTAATCTCGGGATTACTGCCTGTGCCATGCGACAATGAGTATAGGAATAGAATGAGGTGGAGGATAAATGCGTGGCTGAGGGATTGGAGCAGGGGGCAGGGATTCAGATTTCTGGATCATTGGGACCCCTTTTGGGGCAGGTGTGACCTGTACAAGAAGGATGGGTTGCATTTGAATCCCAGGGGGACCAATATCCTGGCAGGGAGATTTGCTAAGGCTACTGGGGAGAGTTTAAACTAGAATTGTTGGGGGGTGGGAACCGAACTGAAGAGACTGGGGGAAGAGGCGGTTCGCTCACAAATAGAGAAAGCTTGGAGACAGTGTATGAGGGAGGATAGGCAGGTGATAGAGAAGGGACGCGCTCAGACAGACAGTTTGATATGTGTCTATTTTAATGCAAGGAGTATTGTGAACAAAGCAGATGAGCTTAGAGCGTAAATCAGTACTTGGAGCTATGATATGGTGGCCATTACAGAGACTTGGATGGGTCAGGGACAGGAATGGTTACTTCAAGTGCCAGGTTTTAGATGTTTCAGGAAGACAGGGAGGGAGGCAAAAGAGGTGGGGGCATAGCAATGTTGATTAGAGATAGTGTCACGGCTGCAGAAAAGGTGGACGTCATGGAGGAATTGTCTAAGGAGTGTCTGTGGGTGGAGGTTAGGAACAGGAAGGGGGTCAATAAATTTACTGGGTGTTTTTTAAAGGCTGCCCAATAGTAACAGGGATATCGAGGAGCAGATAGAGAAACAGATCCTGGAAAGAAGTAATAATAACAGAGTTGTCGAGATGGGAGATTTTAATTTCCCAAATATCAATTGGCATCTTCCTTGATCAAGGGGTTTAGATGGGGTGGAGTTTGTTAGCTGTGTTCAGGAAGGTTTCTTGACACAATATGTAGATAAGCCTACAAGAGGAGAGACTGTACTTGATTTGGTATTGGGAAATGTACCTGGTCAGGTGTCAGATCTCTCAGTGGGAGAGCGTTTTTGAGATAGTGATCATAATTCTATCTCCTTTACAATAGCATTGGAGAGAGATAGGAACAGACAAGATAGAAAAGTGTTTAATTGGAGTAAGGGGAATTATGAGGCAAACAGGCAGGAACTTGGGAGCTTAAATTGGGAACAGATGTTCTCAGGGAAAAGTACGGAAGAAATGTGGCAAATGTTCAGGGGATATTTGTGTGGAGCTCTGCATAGGTACGTTCCAATGAGACAGGGAAGTTATGGTGAGGTACAGGAACCATGGTGTACAAAGGCTGTAATAAATCTAGTCAATAAGAAAAGAAAAGCTTACAAAAGGTTCAGAGAGCTAGGTAATGTAGATTATAAGGCTAACAGGAAGGGGCTTAAGAAGGAAATTAGGAAGGCCAGAAGGGGCCATGAGAAGGCCTTGGCGGGCAGGATTAAGGAAAACCCCAAGGCATTCGACAAGTATGTGAAGAGCAAGAGGATAAGACGTGAAAGCATACGACCTATCAAGTGTTACAGTGGGAAAGTATGTATGGAACCGGAGGAAATAGCAGAGGTACTTAATGAATACTTTACTTCAGTATTCACTATGGAAAAGGATCTTGGTGATTGTAATGATGACTTGCAGCAGACTGAAAAGCTTGAGCATGTAGATATTAAGAAAGAGGATGTGCTGGAGCTTTTGGAAAGCATCAAGTTGGACAAGTCACTGGGACTGGATGAGATGTGCCGCAGGCTACTGTGGGAGGCGAGGGAGAAGATTGCTGAGCCTCTGGCGATGATCTTTGCATCATCAATGGGGACAGTAGAGGTTCCAGAGGATTGGAGGGTTGCAGATGTTGTTCCCTTATTCAAGAAGGGGCACAGAGATAGCCCAAGAAGTTATAGACCTGTGAGTCTTACTTCAGTGGTTGGTAAGTTGATGGAGAAGATCCTGAGAGGCAGGATTTATGAACATTTGGAGAGGCATAATATGATTAGGAATAGTCAGCATGGCTTTGTCAAAGGCAGGTCATGCCTTATGAGCCTGATTGAATTTTTTGAGGATGTGACTAAACATATTGATGAAGGTAGAGCAGCAGATGTAGTGTATATGGATTTCAGCAAGGCATTTGATAAGGTACCCTATTGCAAGGCTTATTGAGAAAGTAAGGAGGCAATGGGATCCAAGGGAACCTTTGCTTTGTGGATCCATAACTGGCTTGCCCACAGAAGGCAAAAGGTGTTTGCAGACAGGTCATATTCTGCATGGAGGTCGGTGACCAGTGGTGTGCCTCAGGGATCTGTTCTGGGACCCTTACTATTTGTGATTTTTATTAATGACTTGGATGAGGAAGTGGAGGGAATGGGTTAGTAAGTTTGCTTATGACACAAAGGTTGGAGGTGTTGTGGATAGTGTGGAGGGCTGTCAGAGGTTACAAAGCAACATTGCTAGGATGCAAAACTGGGCTGAGAGGTGGTAGATGGAGTTCAACCCAGGTAAGTGTGAAGCGGTTCACTTTGGTAGGTGAAATATGATGGCACAATATAGTATTAATAGTTAGACTCTTGGCAGTGTGGGGGATTGGAGGGATCTTGGGGGTCCAAGTCCATAGGATGCTCAAAGCAGCTGCGCAGGTTGACTCTGTGGTTAAGAAGGCATACAGTGTATTGGCCTTCATCAATCGTGGAATTGAATTTAGGAGCTGAGGGGTAATGTTGCAGCTATATAGGACCCTGGTCAGACCCCACTTGGAGTACTGTGCTCAGTTCTGGTCACCTCACTACAGGAAGAGGAAGGATGTGGAAACCATAGAAACCATAGAAAGGGTGCAGAGTAGATTTACAGGGATGTTGCCTGGATTGGGGAGCATGCCTTATGAGAATAAGTTGAGTGAACTTTTCTCCTTGGAGCATCGGAGGATGAGAGGTGACCTGATAGAGGTGTATAAGATGATGAGAGGCATTGATCGTGTGGATAGTCAGAGGCTTTTTCCCAGGGCTGAAACGGTTACCACAGGAGGGCACAGGTTTAAGCTGCTGGGGAGTAGGTACAGAGGAGATGTCAGGGGTAAGTTTTTTACGCAGAGAGTGGTGAATGTGTGGAATTGGCAGCCGGCAACGGTGGTGGAGGCGGATATGATAGGGTTTTTTAAGAGACTTTTGGACAAGGAACTTAGAAAAATAGTGGGCTATGGGTAAGCCTAGTAATTTCAAAGGTAGGGACATGTTCGGCTCAACTTTGTGGGCCGAAGGGCCTGTATTGTGCTGTAGGTTCTCTATGTTTCTACATTGAAAACCTTAGACAGATTAGATGTGGAAAGGATGTTTCCCATGGTTGTGGAGTCTAGGAGAAGAGGGCACAGCCTCAGGATAGAGGGGCATCTATTTAAAACAAATGTGAAGGAGTTTCTTTAGCTAGAGGGTGGTGAATTTGTGGTATTTATTGCCGCAGGCAGCTGTGGAGGCCAGGTCATTGAGTATATTTAAGACAGAGCTTAATGGATTCTTGATTGGACCACAGTATCAAAGTTTATGGAGAGAAAGTCAGGTGGGGTTGAGGAGGGAAAAAAAAGGATCAGCCATGATTAAATGGTGGAGCAGACTGGATGGGCCAAATGGCTTAATTCTACTCCAATGTCTTATGGTCTTATGAATTATATTTTATTATGATGTAATAAACAATTAAATTGGTCAGCAATTTTATTCAATACTAAGTTAAATGCAGTAAATGTACCGTTTAATTTGGAAAGGGTGTTGGTGTGATTTCTATTATCGTTCCGTTCACAGTCTGACAGTACAATAACAGTAGGCCGGATATGCTGGGAAGTGACAACATTCTGTATACTACCATCATGATTCTTTTAAGTACCTGCATGTTCAGGATTTGCACACAAATATAAATGTCCCAAACTTCCTGGAAAAACTCCAGTGGCACTTTTCTGAGAAAACTCTGCTTTTGGACTCTGCATGGAGACTGGGTTGCGAAGGTTAGTTGAGCTGCCATTGCAAATACTTAAGAGGACCTTCTGAGTACAAAAAGAGAATTTAGCAAGTACACCCGGCTAATTGAGAAAGGAAGGCTCTGCACACACTTGAAGGCATTGACCCTGAATGCCCTGTACCATGATGCTGGGCAAAGTAGTGATGAAGGGAAGTCAAACAACAGGAATTCTGCAGATGCTGGAAATTCAAGCAACACACATCAAAATTGCTGGTAAACGCAGCAGGCCAAGCAGCATCTATTGGAAGAGGCGCAGTCGACGTTTCAGGCCGAGACCCTTCGTCAGGACTAACTGAAGGAAGAGTGAGTAAGGGATTTGAAAGCTGGAGGGGGAGGGGGAGATGCAAAATGATAGGAGAAGACAGGAGGGGGAGGGATAGAGCCGAGAGCTGGACAGGTGATAGGCAAAAGGGGATACGAGAGGATCATGGGACAGGAGGTCCGGGAAGAAAGACGGGGGGGGGGTGACCCAGAGGATGGGCAAGAGGTATATTCAGAGGGACAGAGGGAGAAAAAGGAGAGTGAGAGAAAGAATGTGTGCATAAAAAAGAGTAACAGATGGGGTACGAGGGGGAGGTGGGGCCTAGCGGAAGTTAGAGAAGTCGATGTTCATGCCATCAGGTTGGAGGCTACCCAGACGGAATATAAGGTGTTGTTCCTCCAACCTGAGTGTGGCTTCATCTTTACAGTAGAGGAGGCCGTGGATAGACATGTCAGAATGGTGAGACCCGACGCAGACTAGGAGACCGCTTTGCTGAACATCTACGCTCTGTCCGCCAGAGAAAGCAGGATCTCCCAGTGGCCACACATTTTAATTCCACATCCCATTCCCATTCTGACATGTCTATCCATGGCCTCCTCCACTGTAAAGATGAAGCCACATCAGGTTGGAGGAACAACACCTTATATTCCGTCTGGGTAGCCTACAACCTGATGGCATGAACATCGACTTCTCTAACTTCCGCTAAGGCCCCACCTCCCCGTCGTACCCCATCCGTTACTCATTTTTATGCACACATTCTTTCTCTCACTCTCCTTTTTCTCCCTCTGTCCCTCTGAATATACCTCTTGCCCATCCTCTGGGTCCCCCCCCCTTGTCTTTCTTCCCGGACCTCCTGTCCCATGATCCTCTCGTATCCCCTTTTGCCTATCACCTGTCCAGCTCTTGGCTCTGTCCCTCCCCCTCCTGTCTTCTCCTATCATTTTGGATCTCCCCTTCCCCCTCCAACTTTCAAATCCCTTACTCACTCTTCCTTCAGTTAGTCCTGACGAAGGGTCTCGGCCTGAAACGTCGACTGCACCTCTTCCTACAGATGCTGCTTCGCCTGCTGCGTTCACCAGCAACTTTGATGTGTGTTGCTCTAACTACAGTTTCTCTACATTAGTGAACATATATGAAATATATATGTGAGGCTCATAATACAGGACTGGTAAGGCATTGTCAAAACCTGATCAATGTTACTTGGCATATGGGGGAAAGGAGTCAAAGTTGATATCTCTTAAAACACTCCAAAACATTTTTCTTTGTAATTTAAAAAAAAATCACTAAAATCGTCCTGATAATCAGCAGAGCCTTTTTATCTTTGTAAACAAGATGGGCATGTGAAATATTGTTTTACATTAACATTCTTGAATTTATTAATAGGATGACACTTCAAAGAAATGTATTGATTTATCTGCATTGATAAATGCTAACTAGAGTTGCATTAATCTGTATACTCTTGTGAATTATATGTGACCACTGGGTTCTTAATCATAGATTTCCACACGGAGCTTAAGCTATCTGTGCTTTATTTCAAAGCTCTCTAAGGATCTTTCATCAACTAGTCTTGCAACCCAGAGTGCATTTAGACAGCAGTTGAATAGTGGGGAGTCCCAGGGGCAAAAAGAGCATATGGGATTAAAGGGGAAGGAGTGGACTAACTAAGAGTGGCTGAGGAAGGGGAGAGATGGGGACTGAGCAAGGGAGTTATGGAAAGGGCAGTTGAAGGACGTGATCAGTGTGAGTTTCAAAATTCAAGTTTATCACAGGCATACATACACAGGGTATAAATTCTATCAAAGTTAGCTCCTTAAAGCAGCAGCAGCGCAGTACATTGCAAAGGCAGCTAGGGCAAATTCAATTCTGGATTGGTTTTTATGTAATGAACCAGATTTGGTTAGGGTGCTTAAGGTAAATGAACTCTGAGGAAATAGTGATCGTAATATGATAGAATTCTCCCTGCAAATTGAGAGGGAGAAGATAAAGTCAGATATATCAGTATGACAGTGGAGTTAAGGGAATTACAGAGGCATGAGATAGGAGCCCACAAAAATTGATTGGAGGTGTCATCTGCAGGGATGATGAGAGAACAGCAAAAGTTGGAGTTTCTGGGAGCAATTCGAAAAGCACACAATAGATACATCCCAAAGGTGAAGTGTTCTAAAGGGAGGATAAGGCAACTGTGGCTTTCAATGGAAGACAAAGACAGCATAGAAGCAAAAGAGAAGGCATATAATATAGCAAAAATTTAGTGTGAAGTTAGAGGATTGGGAAGCTTTTAAAAACTAACAGAAGGTAACTAAAAAAAACATAAGGAGACACAATGAAATATGAATGTTAGTTACCAATAATATAGATGCCAATAAAAGAGGATACCAAAAGTTTTTTCAGATATATGAAGAGTAAAAGAAAGGTGGGAGTGGATATTAGACACTAGATAGAGTGGAACTGGAGAGGATGTTTCAAATAAGTGGGTGTGTCTAAAAGCAGAAGGTGCAACCTCAGAACAGAGGAAGTCCAGTTATAACAGATGAGAAGGAATTTCTTTAGTCAGAGAATCAGAGGATGGTGAATCTGTGGAATTCATTGCCACAGGTGGCCGTAGAGGCAGAGTCATTGAGTACTGTTGATAGGTTCGTGGTTACTCAGGCATCAAAGGTCACTGGAAGAAGGCAGGAGAAAGATGTTGAGAGGAATAATAAATCAGCCATGGTGGAATGGGGAGCAGACTCGATGGGCCAACTGGCTTAATTCTGCTCCTATGTCTTAGGCGAACATAAATTAGCATAACTTACACATAATTTTCATGTATGTAAAATTAAACAACAAATTAAGCATGACAACATTAGTACATATTGAGAGAGAAAGAAATGGTCTGAGGTAGTATTAAGGTTTTTCAGGTTGGTTCGAGAACTGGTGGCAGTGGGGAAGAAGCTATTGTTGAACGTTGAGGATCATGTACCTTCTGCCTTCTGGTGGCATTGGGAAGAGTGCACGGCCCAGATGGTGAGCTGAACAGAAGAGTGCCTGCGTGATTTTGTGTTGGATTTCCTGGAAATGGGTGGTCATAATGTGTGTGCACTGTGCTAAGTTGGTGCTATGGAGACTGTTTTCAACTGCCTTGGGCCTTCTTATCATTAGAATAACACCTCATTTTGTGGAGCCTTCGTGGTAGATGGTGTGCAATGACTACCCTTCATTAAAAGAACCACACCTAAACACCTTCAGCAAAACAATTCATCCTTGATCCCAAAGAACACTATAAGGATGGTAGAGTTATATGACATGATCCTTAAAGCCACATATTTGTTTACTACGAACACCATATATGTGATAAATTCTCAACACTGTTTATAGCTTTAAGATTGCTGGTAATGAAAAATATAGTTATTTGACCTTCTTTATATTCAGGTACAGTTCTAGCTTTCACCCACTCATCAATCGAGACTTGCAGTTTTCACCCAAATACAGTAGTTATGTTGAACTTAGGTTCACTGTGAGGTCTGGATCTGAGGACAGATTACACAGCTGATACATGGATGCAGCAGTTTCCAGCCATCGCTTCCTGACGTTTCTTACTTTACATGCAGCCTATCATTTCACCAAGAATGACAGTGCAGACTAGCTGCAGTCTTGAGTCCTGTTGGTATGCAAAACATATCCCACAGATAGCCGTGACCAGCAATAAGATGTGCAGCATTCCTCTGCTTCATAGCAGTTCAGGTTTTGCCTCATTGAGAGAAAAGCCAGCTTAGATTATTTTTCAGAAATCAGCCAGTTAAAAACCCCACTACAAACGTTAGAGCCTTTCTTTATTGAAGCGGAACATTTCAAACTGGTAGTAGCATGGGAATGGATGAGAGTTGCTGACCCATCTTCACTTTGCCAGCATTTTTGGGCCCTGCCAGGATTTAATGCAGATATCTGACAGAATTAGGCAGGCATTCAAAATAAATTTATCATCAAAGTATGTATATATCACCAAATACTGCCCTGTGATTCATCTGCTTGCAGGCATTCACCTAGAACAAAGGAGTACAATACAGTAGATTCAGTGAAAAACTACAAGTCTGAACTGTTACCATTCTGAGATGCATCTTCCAACTGCACCTCATCTCACCGAGATGCAGAATATACAGTACATTGTGTTTGTGTAGCATCTTTAATGTCATAAGCTGTTCTAAGGTACTTCGAAAGTGCATTATTATCCAGGCATTAAGAAAATATTGAGACAAATAGCCTTACTTGAGATGTAGATTTTAAGCAGTGCCTTAAAGCAGTAGAGAAAGGTAGAGTATCACAGGGGTTCAAAGAAGTGATTCTGGTAAATAAGCAACACACATCAAAGTTGCTGGTGAACGCAGCAGGCCAATCAGCATCTATAGGAAGAGGCGCAGTCGACGTTTCAGGCCGAGACCCTTCGTCAGGACTAACTGAAGGAAGAGTGAGTAAGGGATTTGAAAGCTGGAGGGGGAGGGGGAGATGCAAAATGATAGGAGAAGACAGGAGGGGGAGGGATAGAGCCGAGAGCTGGACAGGTGATAGGCAAAAGGGGATACGAGAGGATCATGGGACAGGAGGTCCGGGAAGAAAGACGGGGGGGGGGTGACCCAGAGGATGGGCAAGAGGTATATTCAGAGGGACAGAGGGAGAAAAAGGAGAGTGAGAGAAAGAATGTGTGCATAAAAAAGAGTAACAGATGGGGTACGAGGGGGAGGTGGGGCCTAGCGGAAGTTAGAGAAGTCAATGTTCATGCATGTGATTGTGGTGGAAGCAGACATCTGATTCCAGGGATTCAAACACAGAATCCATAGGTCACCAAGAACTTTGACAAACTTCCATAGACGTACGACAGAGAGTATCCCTGGTGAGGGTTCTTGATCCAAAAGTCGACTCTCCATTTCCCTCTGTGGATGCTACCTGAACTGCTGAGTTCCTGCAGTACTTTTTTTTTGTTTTACTGTAAATGCGAGGAAATGATTTTTTGAACCAACATGTCGAGGAACCAACTAGAGAGCAGGCTATTCTAGACTGGGTTTTGAGCAATGAGGAAGGGTTAATTAGCAATCTTGTCGTGAAAGGCCCCTTGGGAAAGAGTAACCATAATATGGTGGAATTCTTCATTAAGATGGAGAGTGACATTGTTAATTCAGAAACAAAGGTTCTGAACTTAAAGAGGGGTAACTTTGAAGGTATGAGACGTGAATTAGCTAAGATAGACTGGCAAATGACACTTAAAGGATTGACGGTGGATATGCAATGGCAAGCATTTAAAGATTGCATGGATGAACTACAACAATTGTTCATCCCAGTTTGGCAAAAGAATAAATCAAGGAAGGTAGTGCACCCGTGGCTGACAAGAGAAATTAGGGATAGTATCAATTCCAAAGAAGAAGCATACAAATTAGAGGACTGGGAGAAATTCAGAGTTCAGCAGAGGAGGAAAAAGGGCTTAATTAGGAAGGGGAAAAAAGATTATGAGAGAAAACTGGCAGGGAACATAAAAACTGACTGTAGAAGCTTTTATAGATATGTAAAAAGGAAAAGACTGGTAAAGACAAATGTAGGTCCCCTACAGACAGAAACAGGTGAATTGATTATGGGGAGCAAGGACATGGCAGACCAATTGAATAATTACTTTGGTTCTGTCTTCACTAAGGAGGACATAAATAATCTTCCAAAAATAGTAGGGGACAGAGGGCCCAGTGAGATGGAGGAACTGAGCGAAATACATGTTAGTAGGGAAGTGGTGTTAGGTAAATTGAAGGGATTAAAGACAGATAAATCCCCAGGGCCAGATGGTCTGTATCCCAGAGTGCTTAAGGAAGTAGCCCAAGAAATAGTGGATGCATTAGTGATAATTTTTCAAAACTCATTAGATTCTGGACTAGTTCCTGAGGATTGGAGGGTGGCTAATGTAACCCCACTTTTTAAAAAAGGAGGGAGAGAGAAACCGAGGAATTATAGACCGGTTAGCCTAACGTCGGTGGTGGGGAAACTGCTGGAGTCAGTTATCAAAGATGTGATAACAGCACATTTGGAAAGCGGTGAAATCATCGGACAAAGTCAGCATGGATTTGTGAAAGGAAAATCATGTCTGACAAATCTCATAGAATTTTTTGAGGATGTAACTAGTAGAGTGGATAGGGGAGAACCAGTGGATGTGGTATCCCACACAGGAGATTAGTGTGCAAACTTAAAGCACACGGTATTGGGGGTAAGGTATTGATGTGGATAGAGAATTGGTTAGCAGACAGGAAGCAAAGAGTGGGAATAAACAGGACCTTTTCAGAATGGCAGGCAGTGACTAGTGGGGTACCGCAAGGCTCAGTGCTGGGACCCCAGTTGTTTACAATATATATTAATGACTTGGATGAGGGAATTAAATGCAGCATCTCCAAGTTTGCGGATGACACGAAGCTGGGCGGCAGTGTTAGCTGTGAGGAGGATGCTAAGAGGATGCAGGGTGACTTGGATAGGTTGGATGAGTGGGCAAATTCATGGCAGATGCAATTTAATGTGGATAAATGTGAAGTTATCCACTTTGGTGGCAAAAATAGGAAAACAGATTATTATCTGAATGGTGGCCGATTAGGAAAAGGAGAGGTGCAACGAGACCTGGGTGTCATTATACACCAGTCATTTAAAGTGGGCTTGCAGATACAGCAGGCGGTGAAAAAGGCGAATGGTATGCTGGCATTTATAGCAAGAGGATTCGAGTACAGGAGCAGGGAGGTACTACTGCAGTTGTACAAGGCCTTGGTGAGACCACACCTGGAGTATTGTGTGCAGTTTTGGTCCCCTAATCTGAGGAAAGACATCCTTGCCATAGAGGAAGTACAAAGAAGGTTCACCAGATTGATTCCTGGGATGGCAGGACTTTCATATGAAGAAAGACTGGATGAACTAGGCTTGTACTCGTTGGAATTTAGAAGATTGAGGGGGGATCTGATTGAAATGTATAAAATCCTAAAGGGATTGGACAGGCTAGATGCAGGAAGATTGTTCCCGATGTTGGGGAAGTCCAGAACGAGGGGTCACAGTCTGAGGATAAGGGGGAAGCCTTTTAGGACTGAGATTAGGAAAAACTTCTTCACACAGAGAGTGGTGAATCTGTGGAATTCTCTGCCACAGGAAACAGTTGAGGCCAGTTCATTGGCTATATTTAAGAGGGAGTTAGATATGGCCCTTGTGGCTACGGGGATCAGGGGGTATGGAGGGAAGGCTGGGGCAGGGTTCTGAGTTGGATGATCAGCCATGATCATAATAAATGGCGGTGCAGGCTCCGAATGGCCTACTCCTGCACCTATTTTCTATGTTTCTATGATTTTGACCTTTTCTCGGGGCTGGTGCTTTCAAAATAATAACAAGCAGAAATTCCTGTAAATTCTCTGTAGTAGGATCAAGGGCTAATTTTAAGGAAGTACAAATGTGGGGGTGGGGTGGGGGGAGGAACAAACATGTCTGTGGTAGGAGGGAAGGCAGGAGAGAAAAAGTAGTGAAAAGGGGTGGTGATGGGACCAGGAACAAAGAGGATATGATGTTATTTCAGATTTCTTGCATTGTGGTCTTTTCCTTTAGTGTCACATACTGTGAAGTCTTTATTCTCCTTACCCTCTACTTATTTCCATCAACAGAACTTGCAGTATGTAGCTCCATTTTTGAAGGAATATCCAGTTCTTCTGTCTGTTAAGCAGATCTATTGCTCCAGGCTGGCATCAAATTTCTAATTTTGTTTGAGGCTCATTAATTTGAATCTGTATTGTAGATCTATTCGTTCAGTCTGTGATGAATTGCATACTTATATTTGAGTTGTCAGTAGCTGCCAGTACTCCTGTGATGTGGCTAGTGTTCAGCATCTACCTTTTTCTATTTCCATTTTTGGAGTACAGATGGTGGAAGAGGTTGGCAAACCAAGTGTGGAGAAAGATAATTAAATTGAGGCACTTCTAACAGCCAAGAGAGGGCTATGCATCCAGTCTTCCCTGACAGGATGGTAGATTACATTGTGTGACAATTATCTATTCAGTATAATTCCTCAAACACAATCACGCTGAATGCATTAAAGTTGAGATTATTAAAGTTCAAAGTGCAAAGTAAAATTTATTATCAGAGTACATACGTGTCGCCACATATAAACCTGAGCTTCCTTTTCCTGTGGGCATACTTGGCAAATCTATAGAACAGTAACTGTGAACAGGATCAATGAACAACAAACTGTGCAAATGCAGATATAAATAGCAATAAATAATGAGAGCATGGAATTACAAGATAGAGTCCTTAAAGTGAGACCGTCAGTTGTGGGAACATGAGAAGTTGAATGAGCATAGTTTTTGTTCAAGAACCTGATGGCTGAAGGGTAGCAACTGTGCTTGAACCTGATGGTGTGAGTCCTGAGGCTCTTGTACCTTCAACCTGATAGCAGCAGTGAGAAAAGAGCATGGCCTGGGTGGTGAGGACCTTTGATGGATGCTGCTTTTCTACGGCACTATTTCATGTAGATGTGCTGAACGGTTGGGAGGGATTTATTTGTGATGTACTGGGTTGAATCCACTACCTTTTGTAGGATTTTCTGCTCAAAGGCATTGGTGTTCCCTTACCAGGCTGTAGTGTAGCCGGTCAGTAAACTTTCCAACACACATCTATAAATGCTTGCCAAGGTTTTTGATGACATGCCGGATCTCCACAGACTCCTGAGGAAGTGGAGATACTATCATGCTTCCTTGGCAATTGTATTTATATGATGGGGCCAGAACAGGTCCTATGAGATGGTGACACCCATGAATTTAACGTTACTGACCTTCTCCACCTCTGATCCTCCAGTGATTACTGGCTCATGGACTTCTGATATCCCTGTCCTGAAGTCTACAATCAGTTCCTTGGTCTTACTGACATTGTGTGAGAGGTTGTTGTTATTACACCATTCAGCCAAAATTTTCAATTTCCCTTTTGTTTGCTGATTCATCACTTCCTTTGATGCAGGCCACAAAGTGGTGTCATCAGCAAACTTGTATATGGTGTTGGAGCTGTGCTTAGCCACACAGTCATAGGTGTAAAGTGAGTAGAGCAGGGAACTAAGTACACATCCCTGCAGTGCTCCTGTGCTGTTGGAGCTTGTGGAGCTGATGTTTTTGCCAATCCGAACTGACTGGGTTCTGCAAGTGAGGAAATCTAGGATCCAATTGCAAAAGCAGGTCTTGGAGCTTACTGATTAGATTTGAAAGGATGATGGCATTAAATGCTGAGTTGTAATCGATAAAGAGCATCCGGATATATTTGGTGTCCAGATGTTCCAGGGATGTGTGAAGAGCCAGTGAGATAGCATCTGCTGTGGTCCTGTTGCTTTGGTAGGCAAATTAGAGCGGATCCAAGTCGGCACTCAGACAGGAGCTGATAGGCTTCAACGTGTGTCTCTCAAAACACTTCATTACTGTGGATGCAAGTGCCACTGGGCGATTGTCGTTGAAGCAGGTTATCACACTCTTCTTAGGCAATGGAATAATTGTTTGAAGCAGGTGGGTACCACACACTGCCAGAGTGAGAGGTTGAAGATATCTATGAACACACCAGCCAGTTGGTCAGCACAGGTCTTCAGTACTCAGGCAGATACTCTGTCTGGTCAGATTATAAGAATATACCTCTTAGTAAGGAGATTATTAAAAGTACATCATATGCAAGATAGAGTAAAGGTGTTGGGCTGGATGTCAATTACCACTTAGAAGTCCATAGGGCCCATATGACTAAGGATAAGTTGTCTCATTTTTATTTTGATATATCTCCATATTGTGATAAATGTAATAATGGAGAAGCTTCACTCATTCATATGTCTTGGACATGTCCAAGTCTTGGAAAATATTGGAAAGAAGTATTTCAAACCTTCTCGATACTTTTTAAAGTAAATTTCAAGCCTAATCCTTTGACTGCTTTATTTGGTTTTGTTGGAAGAAAGGATATTATTTTGGAGCCATCTGATTTGCACATGATGATTTTTATCTCTTATGGCCAGAAGGACACTTTCGCTTAAATGTAATGATGTGGCCCCTCCTATTCACGCCCAATAGTTACGTGATAGGATGTCATGTTTAAATTTAGAGAAGATTCGATGTTCAATCTTTGAATCTAATCAAGACTTTCAAACGTTGTGGGGACCTTTTCTGAATTATGTTCAAAACCTTTGATTTGCTGTTAAAGCACAGATGATGACTAACAATCTTTTTTCTTTTTTTTCTACTAATCAGCTTCAGTCTTGGTAGTGGGTTAAATTTTTTTTATATAATGAAATTATTATTTTTCAAAGTTACTAACTAATTGACTTGTACGAATATAGGGTAATGAGTCTTTATATGCGATTTAGTTTAGTGTATTGACATTTTTTTTCCTGTACTCTGTATTCATATATATAATATATAATATTATATATTATAAATAATATATATATATATTAATAAAAATGTTGGAAAGAGTGAAAGATTCATCATTCATTATTTATAGGCATCATCTGTGGGGCACAGAAGGAGTTTTGAATACTGTGAGCTACACATCCCATTTTCCATTATGATCTGGATTGATTTACTGGTGAAATACTCTGTTGCTATTGCTATTATTCTACATATTCAATCCTATTTTGACATCTTATAGTCTTTATTAGTGACAGATTTGTAAGATGCAGTTCAATCAATAATTAAAGAGTAACACAGCAGAGAAAGCAATTAATTATGATTTCAGAAACCACAGTCCCAACAGCAAATGCTATCTCTTTGCTTCATGATCACTTGAACACCAGGAAAGTTCACTTGGTGCATTTTGAAGTGTATCTGCTAAATTTTCTTGAGTTGCATAAAAGGAGAGTAGAAATATCTCTTTTCTTCCGTTCTTCCACAGCTTATAGTAACATTTTGACTGAGTGAGAGGAGAGCCATCTGCTTCTGATGTCTCAATGGGGGGAAAAAAAACAATGCACACATCCTTTAATTTTAATGATTTTCAATCTCTTTGCCTTGCATTACGTTTTGGGACTGGATTAAGTTGAGTTCTAATGGCTTGAGTATTACAGGTTGATTTATGAATCATAAAAATGATGGAAAATCTTTATGGGTCAGTGCACGAGCAATAGTTCTTCTTAAACAACCATGAAGTCTATGGCCGAGAAATTCTATGGATAGTGCAAGGTTTATGTGCACTGCATGATGCAATTTCTATTAAAACTAGACTCGAGTTCATTGCATAGATTGCCAAGTCCAGGATTCTTTGCCCCATCATCTGATGAACTAACAGGAGAGTGCTTATGACACACAATGTAGAATGACATTTATCCATGAATGCATGTCCGCGGAAGTGGTGCAGAAAAATGCCTCCATAGCATGTGTTGTGTTTCATCCTCATTTTGGGCGTCCCAAGTTTGAATCTAGTGCTGGATCCACTTCAGATAGATCTTCTGTCAGTTGGGCATTTTGCATAGTGCAGTGGCTTTCACCACCCATGGGACCCTGATTATGACAACCACCACCACAACGTGACAATCATTCTCACCCACCTAAACACAGATACAGTCTTGCTTCTCAATCTCCACAACCATTTATGATGCCCAGATCCTAATCCTCCAACCCAGCTCTCAATGTCTCAATACTGCCCCCTCCTCTGATTTTTCTTTGACTGAAACCTCCCACCCCGAAACCGACTGTGTATTTCACAGAACAGCGTTTCACTGAATTAATTCTGCAAGCTTCATTCTACTCTGCATTACTGCTTGGCCTTGTGTGGTTTTGAATTTTGTACTTACTGCCCTGATGTGCGCCTCTGATTTAATGCACTTTTCTGGTCACAAACAAATTTTGTACCTCATGAATCTGGCACAGCATTCTCATGTGTTGTGGGGATAGTGGGTGGGGGGAGTTCCAGTGTAAAATCTCTATGATTAACTCTATCCCAGGTATTATTTGCTGAACTAGAAGTTTATGCCCCTTACTATGCAAGGACCTCTGAGGAAACAGGGCACCTTTCCTCATTTCATGAACCAAAAAGACCATAAGATATAGGAGCAGAATTAGGCCCTTTGGCCTCTCGAGTCTGCTTCACCATTTCACCACGGCTGATCTATTTTTCCTCTCAGCCCCAATCTCTTGTATTTTCACCATATCACTCCCCTTGCCCTGACTAAATAAGAAGCTACTGTATCTTTTTTTGCCTTAAATATACCCAATGACTTGGCCTCCACAGATGCTTGTGGCAACAAATTTCTCAGAATTACCACACTCTGGCTGAAGAAATTCCTCCTCATCTCCATTCTAAAAGGATGCCCCTCTATTCTGAGGTTGTGTCCTCTGGCCTTAGACTCTCCCACCACAGGAAAACATCCTCTCCACATCCATTCTATCGAGGCCTTTCAATATTTGATAGGTTTCAATGAGGTCACCCCTCATTCCTCTGAATTCCAATGAGTAGAGACCCCGAGCCATCAAATGTTTCTCATATGACAAGCCTTTCAATCCTGGAGTCATTTTCGTAAAACTCCTTTGAATTCTCTCAAATGTCAGCACACCCTATCTTAAATATGGGGCCCAAAACAGCTAACAGTACTCCAGGTGAGGCCCCAGCAGTGCTTTATAAAGCCTCAACATTATATCCTTGCTTTTATATTCTAGTCCTCTCAAAATGAATGCTAACATCGCATTTGTGTTCCTCACCACCGACTCAACCTGCGAATTAACCTTTAGGGATTCCTGCATGAGGACTCCCAAGTCCCCTTGTGCCTCAGATTTTGATTTTTCTCTCCATTTGGAAAATAGTCTATACTTTTATTCCTTCTATCAAAGTGCATGACCATACGTTTCCTGACGGTGTAATCCATCTGACACTTCTTTGCTCATTCCCCTAATCTGTCTAAGCCCCTTTGTAACACCTCTACTTCCTCAAACCAACCTGGCTGTCCACCTATCTTCGTATCATCTGCAAACTTGGCCATATATCCATCATTTCCATCGTCCAACTCATTGACATAAACCATAAGAAAAAGTGGTCTCATCACACACCTGTGTGAAAAACCACTGGTCACTGGCAGCCAGCCAGACAAGATTTCCTTTTCTCTCACTGTTCACCTCCTGCCAATCAGCCAGTGTTCTATCCATGCTAGTATATTTCCTGTAATATCATGGGCTCTTAACTTGTTAAGCAGTCTCATGTGTGGTACCTGGCCTTCTGAAAATCCACCTACGCAACATCCACTGATTCTCCTTTGTCTGTCCTGCTTGTTATTTCTTCAAAGGATTCCAACAGATTTGTCAGCAAAGGGTTTTCTTTAAGGAAGCTGTGCTGATTATAGTCTATTTTATCATGTGCTTACAAGTACCTCAAAATCACATCCTTACTAATCAAATCCAACATTTTACAAGCCACTGAAGTAAGACTAACTGACCTATAATTTCCTTTCTTTTGCCTGTCTTCCTTCTTCCATTCTTCTTGAAGAGTGGAGTGACATTTGGAATTTTCCGTTCCTCTGGAACCATGCCAGAATCTAGTGATTCTTGAAAGATTACTACTAATGCCTCCACAATCTCTTCAGCCATCTCTTTCAGCAGCCTGGGGTGTAGATCACTGGTCCAGGTGACTTGCCTACCTTCAGACCTTTCAATTTCCGAAGCATCTTCTCCCTCGTAATGGCAACTTCACTCACTTTTGCACCCTGACACTCTTGAACTTCCGGCATACTTCTAGTATCTTTTACAGTGAAGTCTGATGCAAAATACTCATTCAGTTCGTCCACCATTTCCTTGTCCCCCCATTACCCTCCCACATCATTTTCCAGCAGTCCAATATGTGCTCTCGCCTCTATTTTATTCTTTATATATCTGAAGAAACTTTGGGTATCCTTTTAAACATTATTTCTTTGCTTTCCTTCATAGTCCATCTTTTCCTTCATGACATTTTTAGTTGCCCTCTGTTGATTTTTAGAAGGTTCCCAATCCTCCAACTTCCCACTAATTTTTGCTCTCTCTTTGGCTTTGACTATTCTTGCGAACCATGGTTGTTCATACTGCCTTTAGAATAGTTCCTTGTTGGGATGGAAATACCCTGCACTTTCTGAATTGCTCCCAGAAATTCCAGCCGTTGCTCCTCTGCCTTAATCTCTGCTGGTGTTCCTTTCCAATCAATTTTGGCCAGCTTCTCTCTCATGCCTATCTAATTCCGGTTACTCCACTGTAATATTGATACATCTGACTTTAGCTTCTCCTTCTTAAATTGCAGGATGAATTCTATCATGTTATGATCACTGGCCCCTAAGGTTTCCTTTACTTTAAGCTCTCTAATCAATTCCGCCTCACTGCACAACATCCAATCCAGAATACCTGATCCTGTACTGGGCTCAACCATGAGTTGCTGTAAAAAAAAACATCTTATAGGCATACCTGAAACTCCCCCTCTTGGGATCCAGCACCAACCTGATTTTCCTAATCTGCCTGTATGTTGAAATCCTATATGACTATCATAACATTGCTCTTATTACATGTATTTTCTACCTCCCATTGTAATTTGTAGACCACATCTTTACTATTGTTTAGGGGTCTTTATATAACCTCCACAGTCTTTTTAGCTCTATCCATAACAATTCAACGCCTTCCAGTCATATTCCACCTCTTTCTAATGGTTAGACTTCATTTTTTTACCAACAGAGCCATGCCACCCCCTCTGGCTACCTGCCTGTCCTTTCGATACCATGTTTATCTTTGGACATTAAGCTCCCAGCTATAATTTTCTTTCAGCCACGATTCAGTGATGCCCACGTCATACATACCAATCCGTAACTATGCTACGAGTTCATTTACTTTATTCCGTATACTGTGTGCATTCAAATATAACATTCAGTCCTGTATTCACTCTATTCGATTGTGGCCGCCTTTTATATTGCAACTCATCCTGTGGCTGTGATTGTACCTTATCGTAAGCCTCTGCTTGCTAGCCATCTCACAACACATTGCCTCTGTTTGTAAACCAACTCCCTCATCCTCATCACTATTATTCCAGTTCCTATCCCCCTGCCAAATTAATTTAAGCCCTCCTGAACAGCTCCAGCATACATGCCCACAAGAATATTGCACTTCCTCGGGTTCAGGTGTAACCCATCTCCTTTGTATAGGTCATACCTTCTCCAGAAGAGATCCCAATGATCCACAAACCTGAACGCCTGCCTCCTGCATCAGTTCCTCTGCCACGCATTCACCTGCCAAATCATCCTATTCTTGCCCTCGCTGACGTAGGCATGGGCAGCAATTCAGAGATTACTATCCTGGGAGATCCTGTTTTTCAGCTTTCTACCTAGCTCCAGAAAATCTCACTTCAGGACCTTTCTTCCTATGTCACTGGTGCCAACATTTACTAAGACTTCTGGTGCTCACCGTTCCACTTTAGAATGCCATGGACCCGATCGAGTCATCCCTGACCTTTGCACCTGGGAGGCAACATACTCTGTGGGTTTCTCTATTGCACCCACAGAATCTCATTTGTGTTCCTCTGACTATGGAATTTCCTTTCACCATTGCATTCCTCATCACCTCTCTTCTCTTCTGAGCCACAGCACCAGACTCAGTGCCAGTGACCCAGTCACTGTGGCACCCCCCAGTAGGTCATTCCCCTCAACAGTATCCAAAGTGGTATTCTTATTAAGAGGGGAATGGCCACAGGGATCCCTTTCCTTCTGACCGTTATCTAGCCCCTGCATCCTGGGCGTGACTACCTACCAGTAGCTCCTAACTATCACCTACTCGTTCTCCCATAAGACCTGAAGGTCATCGAGCTGCAGCTCCAGTTCCTCAGGTTCTCTGAGGAACTGCAGCTCGGTGCACCTGGTGAGGCGTGGTTATCCGGGAGGCTGGATGTCTCCCAGAATTCCCATATATCATAAACAGAACAAAGCACTGCCCTTGGAGCCTGTCTCACTGCACTAATTGTGCCATAACAGATGAAGAATGAAGAATAAAAAAAGAAAAAGAAACTTGCTCGATACTTACCTCACCCAAGCCTGATGAGCCAAAGCCACTTCCACACCGGCCCACTCACAACAATGGCCATTCCACTTGCGCCTACCTTATTTTTATTCGCCCTTTCTGATGAATCCCACGCAGTGATTAGTCACAGTCCAATTTCAAAAAACTACTGCGAAGTGTTGCCTTTTCAATCTTGAGTGCGAACCTCAGTGAAAAGGTAGCTAACAACAGGAATTCTGCAGATGCTGGAAATTCAAGCAACATACATCAAAGTTGCTGGTGAACGCAGCAGGCCAGGCAGCATCTCTAGGAAGAGGTACAGTCGATGTTTCAGGCCGAGACCCTTCGTCAGGACTAACTGAAGGAAAAGTTAGTAAGAGATTTGAAAGTGGGAGGGGGAGGGGGAGATCCAAAATGATAGGAGAAGACAGAAGGGGGAAGGATGGAGCCAAGAGCTGGACAGGTGATTGGCAAAGGGGATATGAGAGGGTCAAGGGACAGGAGGTCCGGGGAGAAAGACAAGGTGGGGGGGGGAGCCCAGAGGATGGGCAAGGGGTATAGTCAGAGGGACAGAGGGAGAAAAAGGAGAGTGAGAGAAAGAATGTGTGTATAAAAATAAATAACAGATGGGGTACGAAGGGGAAGTGGGGCATTAGCGGAAGTTAGAGAAGTCAATGTTCATTATTTATTTTTATACACACATTCTTTCTCACTCTCCTTTTTCTCCCTCTGCCCCTCTGACTATACCCCTTGCCTATCCTCTGGGTTCCCCCCCCCCTTGTCTTTCTCCCTGGGCCTCCTGTCCCATGATCCTCTCATATCCCCTTAGACAATCACCTGTCCAGCTCTTGGCTCCATCCCTCCCCCTCCTGTCTCCTCCTATCATTTTGGATCTCCCCCTCCCCCTCCCACTTTCAAATCTCTTACTAACTCTCCCTTCAGTTAGTCCTGACGAAGGGTCTCGGCCTGAAACGTCGACTGTACCTCTTCCTAGAGATGCTGCCTGGCCTGCTTCGTTCGCCAGCAACTTTGAAAAGGTAGCTCTTTTTTTAAAAGAAGACTGGGAAAGCAAATAATTTAATTCCAAAATAAATAAAAATCCAGCTAAAGGAAAAAATGTTTGCATCAACAACAGAGGAAGATGGAGACAGCTGCTCTGCCTGCTGAGATGAATAAGACAAACTCTTATTTCAAGGTCTGTCCTGTCTGAAATCTGCTAATTGGAATTAGTTTATTGTCACATTTACTGAGATGCACTGAAAAGCTTGTTCTGCAAACTGTTCATACGGATCAATTCATTATGCAGTGCATTGAGGTTGAACAAGGTTAAACAATAACAATGCTGAATGAAGTGTAACAGCTACTGAGAAAGTGCTGTGCAGGTAAGCAATAAGGTGCAAGATCATTACAAAGACCCTGTAAGGTCAATAGTCCTTCAGCAAGAAAAATGGAATGGCTAATGGTCAGATGAGAGTTGACCCCAGTGGATGGGAATGTGAGGGAGATGAGTAGAACCATACTGATGCCCATTCTAGAGTTTAGCACCAATGACCAAGTACTATTTTTCCACAGTTTCGCTTCACAGGAGCAATATCCAAGAACTTTAATGGAGTGAGGTTGGAGGTAAATTGAGAGTGACAGTTACACAAATATCAGACCCAGAGACAGAGTAGAAATGTTTGGCAGAGCAGCTTGAGTTACACAATCAAGACCACACTCAATGAATGAGCAAATATAAAGCTAAACTCCAGCAGATTAGGAAAATTATAAAAAGCACCAATTGTTGCAAAGGCAGCTATAAGTGGTGCAAAAGAGAAATATGAAACAATTTTTCAGGAGATTTAGCATTATTATTAAAAGATTCTATAAATATAAAATAACAAAGAAGATGGAGGGGACAGAGACTGTTACAGCTGAATACAAGAGAGAATTTCATGGGTAATAAGGAATTGACAATTTGTTAAATTAGCATTTGCATCAGTCTTCATAGTTAGAGGAGTACAAAATGCCTGAAAATAAATGGAGAAAATAGAGTTGGTATAATTTTGAATATGGTAGTGGAGAAAAAAATGGCATTTCATCCCTGATGAACACAGACCCTTTGCATTTGCATCCTAGCTTTAATAGAAATAGAGGATGGAAAGGCAAGGCACAATTTCTGAAGCTCTGTCTCCATTGCTTTTGCTCCAGTGATAGATTTTCCACACACTACCTTTGTATTGTCTTCCTTCTTACTGAAACACATCTTCTCCCTTATTGTCATTGACAGAGCCTTTGGCCACATTTCATCTACTTCACACAGCTCTCACACTCTTCCTTCCTCATCATAGTGTTCCACTGTTTCATCCCACCAGCCTCTACATTCAAGGGATCATCCATTGCAATTCCACCAGCTTCAGTGAGTTTCCACCAACATTGTGCTTGGTGGTCACAACTGGAAGATGGACACTTGATAAGCAAGAGGGCAAAAGACTACAAGTAGGCAGGAATGAACAGTCCAAATAATCAGATCAGCCCCAATCTTGTCAAAAAATAACAAAAGTCTGGGAGGCTGAGTGACCTGTTGTAGCCCCTAATACATATGTTTGTAATTTCATTTGGGATCACCATGGGTCTCAGTCTAGCACTGGGAATCAGACTTGGCAATATCCCTTTTATCTTGTGTATATACTTAAAGGCGTTCCATTGGACCCACTCAGCTAGTAGAGCTGCTGCCCAGTGGCACCAGTAACTTAGGCTCAGTCCTGACCTTGGGTGCTCTCTGGGTGGAGATTGCACCTTCCTCCAAGTGACTTTCTTCAGGTGCTGTAGTTTCCCCTGATTTCCCAAAGACATGTGGTTCAGTGGGCTACCCCTGTATATTATCCCTGGTTTGTTGGTGAGTGGTAAAATCTGAGAGTGGGGGATGGATTGGGAAAGGGATGAAGGGAACATTAGGAGAATTGGTCATTGGGAAAACTAGTTGGACAGTAGGATCACTGTGAGTGGGTATGTACCTGATAGGCTGAATAGCCTCATTATCTATGTCACCTGGAAATGGAGCAGATATGAGGATATACCAATTTAGAGCTCTGGCCTTTTACTAAAAACTATATTGTCATCTCTTGCTTCAAAATATCCATTCTTATAACCTCATCATTACAAGCAATTATGTGATTGTGAACCTCTGCTTGTAGGTAAAAGGAGCTGCATCTCTTGTATAAGATTGGCAGGAGAAAGAATTGATGACAAGTTTGTTAGAATATGCTTTATGACTGATGGTATATGGCAGGTAATTGGTTTATTGTTGTCACATGTACTGAGATAGAGTGAAAAGCTTTTGTTTGCATGTCACCCAGGCTGATCATGCCATGTTTAAGCTCAAAAGGAAAAGAAACAAAGTAGGTGTAGAATATAGAAAAATGCAGTGCAGATAGACAAATAAAGTGCAAGGGCCATGAGGGGGTAGACTGAGATTTCAAGAGTTCATCTTTATCTTATAAAGGACCATTCAAGAATCTTATGACAGAGGGAAGGAAGCTGTCCTTGAGCATGAAGGCACATCTTTTCATCTTTTGTATCTTCTGCCTAATGGAAGGGAGAAGAGGAGAGAGTGTCTGGGGTGGGCGGGCCTTTAATTATGTTGGCAAAATTTCCAAGACATTGTGAAGTGTAGACAGAGTTAATGGGGGAGGTTGGTGTTTGTGATGGTCTGGGCTGTGCTCACAATACTCTGCAATTTCTTGTGGTCACGGGCAGAACAGTTGCCCTATCAAGCTGTGATTCATCTGGATAGCATGCTTTCTGTGGTGCATCTGTAAATATCACTGAAGGTCTCTGTGGACATGCCAAGTTCTCTCAGGAAGCAGAGGGACAGTGATGTGCTTCCTTGGCCACAGCATCAAGAGAGAGGGTTAGAGTCTAAAGTGTTGGGTGACCTTAGTGTGCTGGGGGAGGTGCAAGGGGGCCAGATTTCTTTAGCAGAGCATGCAAGTAATGGACTAATAGTCAAATGTAAGCAAAGATTTTTTTAAAAAGTGATACACGTTGTAACTTGTAAGTGAGGTGGCACAGGAGCATAGTGGTTAGCACAATGCTCTACAGTCCGGGAGAACTGAGTTCAGTTCCTGCTGCTGCCTGTAAGCAGTTTGTCCTTTCTCCCCATGACCACAAGGGTTTTCTCTGGGTGCTCCGGTTTCCTCCCACAATCCAGGGACCTCCCGGGTGGTAGGTTAATTGGTCCTTGTAAATTGTCCTGTGATTAGGCTAGGATTAAATTGGGGGGTTGCTGGGCAGCATTGCTCAAAGGGCCAGAAGGGCCTATTTTGCACTTTATGTCAATAATAAGAAAAAAATTCTATGTACTATTGAACATTCAATACTGAGAATCTCAAATTTAACATGAATATTTCTGGTTATACTGTATGATTAGGAAAGAAAGGAAACTATGCTCAGGTTTAAGGATTGGATACTAATCTTAAACAGTAAGAAAACCTCATTAGAAGAGAATAGCTTGTGTCTCAACCTTCTGTTGTGCTTGAGAAATGTAATCATGCTTGCTAGTATTGTCAGGAAACGTGGAGGAGGCTTGACCCAAAAGCAGAGCAGTAGAGACTATTCTGCTCTAAATGATATTTTACGAATAAACTGCAAAATAACAAGCCATGAGGGACCACAAAATGAGAGAGAACAGATGCTATACACAAGGCAACTGTAGGTTAGAGGCAACTGGTTAAGGATAGTTGATTTGTATGAATAAACAAGGCCTATAGATGAGATCTGGGTTTAAATGGGCTGCGGTGATGATTTGGAATTGACTGGCAGGTGACTCATGGATCCGGTGAATTTCTTCGATGAGTGATGGATCCAAGGTTAAGTTGGATGATACCCAAGACCTCTCCTCTGGGGCATACTCTTCCCACTCAAGAAGGTACTGCACACCCCATCCTCAGCAATATGAATCCAACTGGTGAACCATGTACACTGGACCACCTTCCACCATCCTTGGTTCTGACAGTGCAGACACAGGTGGGTCCATGGACAACAAGCTTGATGCAGGACATGTGGAAGGTAGATGTGATCCTGAGGGACAGTGGCAGCTGGACATGGTAAGTGACTGGGTTGATGTGATGGGCAAACTTAAAGGGACCAAGAAACGGGGGCAAGAGCTTGTGGGAATCGGTGCACAGAGGCAAGTCTTGAGTGAACAGCCACTGTCCACAGGCCAGAGTAGTCTGACCGGATACCAGTGATGGATAGCCTGGCATCAGTGGGCACAGTTGGTGGCTAAGATAGCCCTCTATGCTGTCTTTCAAGCATGCAGACATTGTCAAACCAAGGTCCTGGCAGATGGGACCTCCACCGTTCTCTCCTCTACGGAGAACAACTCCATAGCCATGAAGAACTGTAAAGGGTGGCACATCTATGGCAGAGGACGTGTATAGGTTGTGAGTGAGTTCAGCCCAGCGAAGTTACTTTTACGTAGAAGGGTTAGTGATGAAGCAGTGGAGAAAATTCTCCACTTGATGACTGGTTCTCCTGACTGTTATTGGTCTGTGGATGATAGCCAGAAGACAAACTCGCTGAGGTGCAAGGAGGGAGCAAAAGGTTTCAAAAGGTACATTTAATTCAGAAATGTATACAATGTACATTCTGAAATTCCTTTTCGCAAACAGAGGAATGCCCCAAAGAATGAATGACAGTTAAATGTCAGTGATCATGGTGGGCTACCAGAACTAGCATTGCAGAAAATCCAGGATCTGTTGTGTGCCTGGATGGCCGAGGAATAGGCCCATTGGAGTGCTTCAGGGGGCACGGCCACCTGCACATACATGCCGTTGTCAGGCATGTTGGCCGGAGCAGGCTTGTGCAGCAGGGCCTGGCAGATCTGGTTCTCAAAGTCCCAAATAATCGAGGTGAAGATCTTAGAGGATGTAATGATGGGCTAAGGGTCATTTTTTATTTCAGCTGCAGCAAACTCTTGTGAAAGAGCATTTGCCTTATTGTTCTTGGAGCCGGGCCAGTAGAAAATGGTGAAGTTGAATGGCTTGAGAAAGAGGGCCCAGTGAGCCTGCCATGGGTTGAGGTGGTGGTTCTGTTGAATGGATGTGGTTCTGATGATCAGTCCAGATCAAGAAGGGTTCAGGTCCCAGGAGGGGAGAGGGCGAACAGATGACCTCGGGGAGGGGCAGTTCCTAGGAGATGGTCAATCACACAGTCATGTGGTCTATGAGGTGGTAGGGTACTGATCTGCCTTTTACTGAAGATGATGGCTGGGTCATGGTATCTCTGTGGGAGTTTGATGAGGTTGAGAGGTTCCTCCCTCTCCACAGATTTGTGGGGTGAAGTCAGCTGAAGTTGCAGGCAGGTGGGTCCCCATCTCAGCAGTGAACCCGGATGACCATGCAAAGTGAGAGTTGTGAGAGGTAACCCAAGTATAGGGAGAGTCAATCAGGAGGAATTGGATGAACTCACGATGAGACCAGATGCTCGTACACAGCCCATGTGTGCACTCTGATCATCCCAGGTCCCAAACGACATCTGTCAATGGCCGTGATACAGAAGGGGTGAGGGATAGGCTTGGTAGGGAGTCCAAGCTGCAAACCCAGAATCTGGTCCAGAAAGTTGCCTGCTGAGCCAGAATCCATGAGAGCGTCCCGTGTGCATAGGGCCATCAGGGCATGGTGGAGGACAGAGAGAGTGAGTAGAGTTGTGGTGCCTGAACTGGAGGCCAGGGGAGCTTAGCAAATAGATCAGCACCTCCACAGTAAGTGCACACGTTGTTTCTCCACAGACACTCGTGCTCTTCTGGGAGCTGTCCTGAACTGCCTGGATTCTGGAGGGATTGATGATGAGGGTAGGGTTCTGCTGCCTGAAATGGTTCTGGGAATGGAACAGATGTGCTGGCTGATGATGTGGAGGGTTGGTCCATTAAAATGCTTGTCAAAATGATGAGGCTTTTGAAGTTGTTGGGCATCGCTCAGGTAGACAGTTCGTCTTTGAAGCGCTTTGAGAGGCTGTGATAGTAACTGATAAGCAGCGTTGCTGCACTCTGCCGCGAGTCTCCTCAGCTCCATGGTGTAATCCAGTACTGACAGTGAGCTTTGACACATCCCAAGTATCTGATTTGCTGCCTCCCATCCGCTCCTTGGATGGTCGAAAACCAGGTACATCTCAGCGGTAAAATCTTTGTATTTATTGCAACGAGTGGTTTTGTGTCAGTTAGTGGTGGCCAAGATCAGAGCTCGCCATTGAGAGAGAAATGGCAGGCAGAGGCAATGTTGGTTTGGTCCGTAACATACAGAAATGGCTGGAGCTGGAAGTGTAAGGTGAAGTATCAGGTTGGAGATCCATCAAAGATTTAGCACCGGAATCTGGGGCTCCAACGTAGGAGGTTAACTGGTGTGGGGTTGATGTATGGAGATGGAGAGTTTGTTGAGAATGACAAGCAGATGGTCAGTGGCTTCTAGCTGCTTCAGCATCATGTGCTCCTATCGACAGGCAACTTCCTTTAGGTGAGTGTACTCTGCTCAGTTCATTACTGGTTTGTTTAGCCTGTCAGGAAATGTAGTGGAGTCTTGACTGAAAAGCAGAGCAGTAAAGATGATATTTTACCAATAAACTGCAAAATAATAAGCCACAAAATAACATAGAACAGATACTAGGAACAACTGGTTGGTTCACATGAGTAAACGAGGACTGTGGATGAGTGCTGGGTTTAAATGGGTTGCAGGTGATTTGGAAACAAGTGGCAGGTGACTCCTGTTGACTGGGTGGAGACTAGGAAGTGCCTGTTTATGCAGGCCTGGCAAGTGCATGATATACTGTGTCATTTTGGTTGATATATTTGTGGAGCTTTATCTTTAGTTGTATTTGGGAATGTTAATTTTTCATTCTGCATTCTAATACACATCATGTTTCCTGAATACAATTTATATTTGTATTAATGGGATACATAATATAAATGGGATATCCCCGACAGGGAAAGCATTTATTCTTGATCCTACGCTGCCCTTTAGATGGATTGGAACTTAAACAAAGAAAATCCATCTTAATGGTAAATTTGAAGCATGAAACTGATGCGTGAAAGAGAAGAGAGCTCCTAATTACTGTATTGCTTTGAACAATCTCAGTTTATGCAATTCCACAGGGTCTGATTGTAAACTAGAAGTAATTGCTAGGTGCTGATTTAGTAGATGCAATGCGGTTGAACCAGAGACATTTTGTTGGATGGTATTCATTCCTTTGAGAAAGCATCTGTTACCAATTTTTCTGGGAAGTCAGCAAAGCTGGGTTTAAAAATAGAACTATAGCATATATGCAAGATGTGTATATAGGATTATTTTCTTTTTATGAAAATGTATATCCCTTTGGATACTGCTGGGGGGGGGGCACAGTCTGTAGGTGACCTATCAGGCCACGGCAGCAGCAGCCAGGGCACAGGCAGCGTGGCTGGTTGAGCCTGAGATTCAGCAGGGAAGGGTATAGTGAGGCAGAGTGTTAGTGATAGGAGACTCAATAGTTGGGGGGGAAGAGAGGTCATTCTGTGGTGCGAAAGAGGCACCAGTATGATATGTTACCTCCCAGGTGCTGGGGTCCAGGATGTCTCAGAGTGGCTGTGGAAGATTGTCAAGATGGAGGGTGAATCCTCAGTTACAGGAAAGATACCAGAGGATTGGAGAATAGCCAAAGTTGTTCTGCTCTTTAAGAAAGGCTCCAAAAAATAAACTCGGAAATTATAGGCTGGTGAGCCTGACATCAACAGTAGGAAAGTTATTGGAAGGTATTCTAAAGGACTGGCTATATGAGTATTTGGACAGACACTTATTGATTAAGGATAAATCAGCATGGCTTCAAGTGGGGTTGGTCAAATCTAACATATCTTAAGAGTTTTTTGAGGAAGTTACCAGGAAAGTCGATAAAAGCAAGGCAGTGGATTACACATCGGCTTTGTGGGGGAAGCCAGAGAGTGGCAGTAGATGGTTGGCTCTCTGACTGGTGGCCTGTGACTGGTGGAATGCTCTGGGGATTGGTGCTGGGTCCATTGTTGTTTGTCATCTATATTAATTACCTGGATGTTAATGTGGTTAACTGGAAATTGGAAAACAGCATTGGACAGCGAGGAAGGCTATCATGGCTTGCAGCAGAGTTTGGACCAGCTAGAAAAATGGACTGAAAAAATGGCAGACAGACTGTAATGCAGACAAGTATGAAGTGTTGTACTTCAGTAGGACCTATCAGGGTAGGTCTTGCACAGTGAACTGTAGAGCATTGAGGAGTGTAGTAGAACACAGGGATCTGGGAATGTAGGTCCATAGTTAATTAAAAGTGGCATCACAGGTAAACAAGAGGAAATCTGCAGATGCTGGAATTTCAAGCAACACACATAAAAGTTGCTGGTGAACACAGCAGGCCAGGCAGCATCTCTAGGAAGAGGTACAGTCGATGTTTCGGGCCGAGACCCTTCGTCAGGACTAACTGAAAGAAGAGCTAGTAAGAGATTTGAAAGTGGGAGGGGGAGGGATGGAGCCAAGAGCTGGACAGTTGATTGGCAAAAGGGATATGAGAGGATCATGGGACAGGAGGCCTAGGGAGAAAGAAAAGGGGGAGGGGGGGAAAAAGCCCAGAGGATGGGCAAGGGGTATAGTGAGAGGGACAGAGAGAGAAAAAAGAGAGAGAGAAAAAGAATGTGTGTATATAAATCAATAACGGATGGGGTACGAGGGGGAGGTGGGGCATTAGTGGAAGTTTGAGAAGTCAATGTTCATGCCATCAGGTTGGAGGCTACCCAGACGGAATATAAGGTGTTGTTCCTCCAACCTGAGTGTGGCTTCATCTTTACAGTAGAGGAGGCCGTGGATAGACATATCAGAATGGGAATGGGACGTGGAATTAAAATATGTGGCCACTGGGAGATCCTGCTTTCTCTGGCGGACAGAGCATAGGTGTTCCGCGAAACGATCTCCCAGTCTGCGTCAGGTCTCGCCAATATATAGAAGGCCACTTTGGGAGCACCGGATGCAGTCTATCACCCCAGCTGACTCACGGGTGAAGTGTCGCCTCACCTGGAAGGACTGTCTGGGGTAGATTGGGTCGTAAAAAAAGCTTTTGGCATTTTGGCCTTCATAATCAAAGTATTGAGTACTAAATTTGGGATATTATGTTGAAGTTGTATAAGATATTGGTGAGGCCTAATTTGGAGTATTATGTGCTGTTTTGGCCATCTACCTACAGAAAAGATGGAAGTAAGGTTGAAAGAGTACAGGGAATATTTACAAGAAAATTGCCGAGTGTGGAGGAACTGAGTAATAAGGAACGATTGATTAAGTTAGCCCTATGAGAATAGGTTGAGTGAACTCAGCCTTTTCTCCTTGGAGCGATGGAGGATAAGAGGTGACCTGATAGAGGTGTAAAAGATGAGAGGCGTTCATCGTGTGGATAGCCAGAGGCTTTTTCCCAGGGCTGAAATGACGAACACGAGAGGGCACAGTTTTAAGGTGCTTGGAAGTAGGTACAGAGGAGATGTCAGCGGTAAGTTTGTTACGCAGAGGGTGGTGGGTGCGTGGAATGGGCTGCTAGCGAGGGTGGTGGAGGCGGATACGATAGGGTCTTTTGACGAACTCCTGGATAGGTACGTGGAGCTTAGAAAAATAGAGGGCTATGCATAACCCTAGGTAATTTCTAAAGTAAGTACATGTTTGGCACAGCATTGTGGGCCGAAGGGCCTTTATTGTGCTGTAGATTTTCTATGTTTTTATTCCTTGGAGTGTAGAAAATTGAGAGAGGTTTGATAGAGGTATACAAAATTTAAGGCGTGTAGATAGGGTAAATGAAAGCAGGCTTTTTCCACTGAGGTTGGGTGAGCTGCAACCAGAGACCATGGGTTAAGGGTGAAAGGTGAAATGTTGAAAGGGAACACAAGGGAAAAGTTCTTCACTCAGAGGGATGTGAGTGTGTGGAATGGACTGCCAGCACAAGTGGTGCATGCAAGCTAGATTTCAATGTTTAAGAAAAGTTTGGATAGGTACATGGATGGTAGGAATATGTAGAGCCCAGTGTAGGTCAATGGGAGTAGGCAGTTTAAATGGTTCAGCATGGATTCGATGGGCCAAAGGGCCTGTTTCTCTGTTGTACTTTTCTATGACTCTGAGTCCTCAGTGGTTGCTGATGAATGTAATTTGCTGAGATTTTTCATTCCAAACCTGAGTGACTTTAAATTGGTGAAACATTATCAGCAAGTGATATTTCAATAGATTCACATTGAAAAGAGGCCTTATTAACAAAACTAGATTTTCTTCTTCCTTGGTTGATCCTATTGCCAAATATATTTGCAGTTGCCAATAATTTAACAGCCATTCATTACCTCTTTCGTATGGAGGTATCAGCAAATTTACCGTGTTCCTGCAATTCATTTGATTGACTTTAATGAACTGAATTTCAGAGGCAGAATAACATTGTTGTGATTATATAATTTATTATCACCAAATAGGTGGTGCCTATTTCCAGTTCTGCTAGTAACTGACAGATGAAAATCAACAATGCTAATCCATGGATGTTTTCAGCTAAACAAACAAGCATGCAAAAGGGTGAATAAAGCAACAATGATGATCCAAAAGTTAATTATTCCTGTTTTACCCATTCAAAGCACATGGCAGGAATCCCATCTGACTGAGGATAATTCTAGAATCTAATACAGTTGAGGGGAAACAAAACAGTAAAATGAACACAGTAAAATTAACTGCATGAAGAATATGAATCTTTCAAAGATTTTCCTGAGGCAGCATTGGTGCAATTGCTCCTTGGAGTGCCTGCTGTAGGTAGTGTGGTCTCGTAAGCACACACCATGATGAGCATCTGTGTTACCTGGGATGTCAGGAATCTGAGATCAAGACATTCAAATGGCCAAAGACTGCTGTTATGCCAGAAGTATATTGATGAATTCTGTCATTGACCCCCGACTTTTGGTGGGGGAGGTCTCCAAAATTATTGAAGGTGGTCGACATTTTCCAGAATCTCATTATGGATCTCCATTGTCAATCAGCATGCTGTGTCGTGTAATAGAGCTAAGATCAGAGAGGGTCTCTATCATTTCAACATTAAGTGCAAATCTCCTTTGTTTGTCCTGTATGTTTCAATGAATGAGTTAACAATGACTTGGAGCTTAGTCAGCATTTGTGCACTTCAGTTTGATGACCAAGATTGAAGTAATTTGATTTTGGAGTAGAGGCAGTAATGCATGAACTGTTTCCCATTCATCCTGTGGGAAGCAGCATTAGGGTGCTGAAAAACATTATTGTGGTGAAGAAGATTAAGAAGAGGATTGGAACAACAAACACATTAGACCCCAATCAGCAATGGGATTGTATCGATTGTGGTAAGGAGAATGGAGATAAATTTCTGTAGGCCCCCAAATTTGAGGTTAATTTTTTTTGTGTCTCAGTTGGCAAAACCAACTGCTCTAGTGAGGTTGAATCTAATCAGTGTTTATAGTGTAGAATGATAGTTGATGTTCCTTGTGATTTTCTTTGAATTGTCATGTGGTGAAGATTATATTTTAGACCCCCGCAAACTATTTACCCCTTGCTTTTTGCCGTTGAGGCAGTTTTGGGATCAGCATTCCATTTTTCCTTGGACTATTTGCTCCTACTTTTCTAACCAGACTGCCATATCTAAAGCCTTGTTAATTATCCATGGAGATGAAATTAAATATTGCAGCATGCTGCGCTCATCGACTCTCACAGTAGCCTCCTCAAAACATTTAATCAACTTGGTCAGACGTGACCTTCCTTCAACAAATTCAAACAATTCCAAACCGAAATTTGTAATGACTCTCTTCACAGAGGTGTGAGAGCTATGCTGTGAATTAGTCCCTATCTTGCTTTCACTAAATTAGCACCATTAATTACTTCCAGCTCATAGTGAAAATCTGTAGAACTGTGTGAACTTGGTATTGCTAAATAATTAGTAGGTGTGCCTCGAATAAAGCTGCTGTCACTGTTATTTCATTTTTGTATAATGAAGGCTTTGCATTTCTTGCAAGGTATATTTCCTTTAATATTTTAAAAGTTTTTCTGCTTTAATGTAGAAGAGAAAGGAAGCACAGTTTCATGTCTTTTATCTCTACTCTGCTTAATCTTGTCAATTCCCCTTTACCTCTGAACACCTGGGATAAAATATGTTAGCCTCAAGAAAAATAGTTTTTCTATATTTTGTATCCACCAAGGAAACTCTCAATTAGATGCATCAATCAGGAATGCTTGATCATTACATAGTAATAATTTTCAAATTACTACCTCATTAATTGTGATATTCTAACCATTGTTTCATTAAAATCACACTCCTGCCGCTCTGTGATGAAGGAAGGTTTCAGATTTTTAATTCTTCCCCATTCCATGTTATTGACTGCATTACAAGTAGAAGCCTTTCACAGGCTGATGATCGACTGCCAATACTTTATGGGTGATTGTGGAAGAAAATTCTGAATAAAGGGTTAAAATATCTGAGTTGCTAATGCCCTGCACCGTCCATTAATTAACAAATCATATATCTAGTGCTAGTTCTAGTGCATAACACAGCTGCATAAACAAGATAAAGACAGTGAAGGTCATAAATTGTGGGGAGGACCCTGTGGGTTGTCAAGTCTCTGACCATTAAGGGGTGTCTTTGTTTTCCTTCACATATCAGGTACTAACATGTAAAGCAAATTATACCTCTGTACTTTAATGAACTTACAGGTTTTAAGGGTTTAATGAACCTTCTATAATATCATAAATGAAGATTTACCATTCGGTCTTGGGTTCTCAGCATGCTTGCAATAATTTACCTTGGATTCAAGGATGAATAATAACTTATCTCTGTGAGTTGTGGACAAACTGTGGGATAGGCTGTCTCTGACATTGTAGGATGTGATAAGTCACACAGGACTGAACTTTTTTAACTTTGGCTGATGTAATCGACTTTCTGTATTCATGTATAAGACAGGCTATGGCTGTTACTTTTTGGAAGATCTTGTGATCGCACTGTTAGTGAGCCACTCTTCCTTTGTTTATAAATAAAGGTATTCTCTAGTCACTTTAAAGTCCACGTTCAATTTATTTGTGACCAATTTTAATTCAATTTCCTTTGTAAATTAATTTCCCTAAAAGTGATTTTAATCTTACTTCATGTTTTCATCATGGCTGGCAGCCTTCTCCACCTGCCTTACTGTAATGATGCAATGGGGCTGCCACAGTAGTAGTACTAGTAAAGTGGCTGCCAGAGACCCAAGTTCAATCCTGACTGCAGGTGCTGTCAGAGAGGACCCTGTGTGTTCTCCCTGAGACCACATGGGCTTCCTCTGGGTGCTCCAGATTCTGAAGACATGTAGGTTAATTGGCCACAGAAAATTATCCCCAGTGCATCAGTGAGTGCTGGAATCTGGGAAGAGTTGATGGGAATATGGAAGAATAAAAAATGGGATTAATGAAGAGCATTAGTAAGTAGCTGATTGTCAGTGTGGAGTCACTGAACCAAAAAGTTTGCTTCTATACTAAACTTCTCCATGACTCCACAGTCACTAACCCAGCCCAATCCTGCTTATGTGGTGTCCTTTCACAGCATTCTCTCGCTTTCTCCAGTACTATTATCTTAAACTTCTCCTATTATCCTCACCTCTCATTCCATTCTTCTGTCCCCATTCCTCTTCCAGTCCCCTTTCCCCCTTCATCCGCGGACCTTCTCTTTTTTGGCCCCATCTCTATCTTGCATTCTTTAATCTTCTTCCAAGTGTGAAATTCAAATTAATTTTGACCCACAATATGCAGTTCCACCGCATAATCAGCCTTCTGAAAAGAACAGTAGCTTCCTTTGGATAGTATCCACAATGTGACTGCAAAAGTTGGATTACTAATTAATTAGTGGGAGTGTATTTCAAAGTTAATGAAAATTAGAGAATTTCAAGCTTGTCTAAAGCAATTTGTGGCACTAAACAGACAGCTGGAGGAGGTCATGGAGCCATTAAGAAGAGTGCAATCTCTTTGGATGCCAGGAAGATAAAATAATGGACTGAAGAACACAATCCTGTTTTAAAGTATTTCTAGGCATTACCCAGAATGGAGAAACTTATTTTTTTAATTTATTAATAGAATGTAGGTGTTACTTAGAAGATCAGAATTTCTTGTTGATCCTCAATTGCCCTGAAATTAATTTGGTGAGCTCCCAAGCGGAACCACTTGAGTCCTTCTGGTGAAGGCATTCTGACAGTTCTGTTGAGAAGGAAATAATAAACCTAGAAATTGCTCCTCTTTATTTTCTTAGCACATGAACATGATCATGGATCATCCTAAAACTGTTTGAGGGAGTTGCAAAATAAATCTTCACAGAGCTTCATTGTTAAATTTCTCTCTGTACTGTTGAAATTAATAATATGTGTCATGATTATCCTCAACACTGGTGCTTCAAAAGGCTATGTTCTCAGCCTGCTACTCTACTTCCTGTATACTCACCTTTGCATGGCCAGATTCTGTTCTAATGCTATCCAGGATTTTGTAGTTGGACTGAAACTCAAGCAATGATCAGTCAGAGTGCAGGAAGAGGATGGAATGCCTATTGGCATAGTGTCGTGATAATATTTCCCTTGATGTCAACAAAGCAAAAAAGCTGGTCATTGATTTCAGGAATGGGGACAGTGCATACACTCTTGTTTATATCTAGGATGCTGAGGTTCAAAGGATTGAAGGCTGCAAGTTCCTATGAGTGAACACCATCAGTAGCCTTTCCTGGTCCATTCACATAGATGCCATGGCAAAAAAAGTTCACCAGCACTGCTATTGCAGCAGGAGGCTAAAGAAATCTGTCATGTTCCCATAGACCTTCAACTCTTTTTATTGGACACCATAGAAACTACCCGATCATGATGCATCAGGCTTGGTATGGCATCTGCTCTGCCTTAAACTGCCAGGTAACGCACAGAGCTGTGTGATACTGCTCAGCACATCTGTAGAGCGAAAGATTGCAGAGGGAGTTGGAAGCACTTTGTTGTGGAGTTTACGCACCAGTTTTAAAAAGCCAGTGGGGCCTGTCAAGACTTATCTGTAGAGTGGGAGATTGATTGGGGTGTTAGTAAAGCAAGTATTGGCAAGGGCCAATAAAAAGAAGTTAGATGTAAGCAGAGCAGCTATTGTTGGTGTGAGCCAGGTTTAGAGAAGGAGGCGTTGGCCTAACAGGCTTTGGCAAGAACAGGTGGAGGTTCTAAGTAAGTTTCAAGTAGTTTTACTTTATCCATTAGCATACAGCTAATGTGTCGAGAATCAATCTAGTCTTAGTGATCTGTTCTTCATGTGAGATATGGGAACTCTGGGAGACCTCCAGTCTCCCTTATGACTACACCTGCATGACTTGCATTGAACTGCAGTTCCTTAGAGACTATGATAAGGAACTGGAGCAGTAGATCAATGGCTGAGGAGGCCAAGTTGTTGGTTATATTTAAAATGGTAGTTGATAGATTCTTAATTAGTCATGGTGTCAAAGGTTACAGCAAGAAGGTCAGAGAATGGGGTTAAGAGGGATAATAAATCAGCCATGATGGAATGGCGGAGCAGACTCAATGGCCCAAGAGGCCCAATTTTGCTCCTATGTCTATGTCTACAGTACAAAATCCTGAGGGCACGTACCATTGGACTTAAGGTCAGCTTCTCTTCCACTGTTACAAGGGTGCCCATGTACTATAATCTTACAATCTATCTCATTGTGGCCTTGCACCTTACTGGCTGTCTGCACTGCTCCTTCTCTGTTAATTATGGCTCTCTATTGTACTATCTCAATGCACTGTCACAATTAAATGATCTGTATTGATGGTATGAAAAGTTTTTGACTGTATCTTCATACATGTGACATTAATAAACTAATTTACTAGTTTGCCAGCAGGTAACACAGGGTATAATCAGAGTGGTCAACTCTACTTGCAGGGACATACTACACATAGAAGCCAGAACTGGAGAGTACTGAGTCTGAATGAATGAATTGTGTGATGGCTGCACGGGGATGGAAGATTGCTCTCAGACAGTCAGAGGGAGCTGACCTGCCTGGTGAATACCTGTGCTCACAGCAGGTTTGTTCCCCGTGCTTTGGGAACATCGAGACTCTCTAGAGCATGTGCTGGACGTATTTGGCAAGAAGTTGCCTGGAAGGTCTCTGTAAGTGAAGAGTGCAGTTGTAACGTCTGTAGTGGAAGCAAGTGGTCCAAGTATTTTAAAATGTGAAGTTCGTAATGCAGTAAATAAGATGAAGAAAGGAAAGGCAGCAGTTCCTGATGAATTAGTAATAGAACAAATTAATGCCCTTGAAGATTATGGAATTTAAACACTTACTGATTCAATCAATTACATTTATGAGACTGGAAATAATACCAGAAGAGATGAGAAAAATCAGTGTTTATCATTCTTCCTAAGAAACCTGGAGAAATAGAATATGAATTACATAGGACCATAAGTTTAATGAGTCATATCACCAAGATACTGCTAAAAATTTTGATGACAAGAGCTAAAAGTAAGATACAAGCTGAAATAGGTAAAGAACAATGTGGTTTTGTGTAAGGCAAGGGTACAAGAAACGCAATATTGATGTTAAGGATACTATCAGAATGAGCTATTCAAGTGCAAATAGATTTGTTTGTTTTATCGACTACACAAAAGCATTTGATAAAGTGAAGCACAATAAGTTATTTGAAATATTACAGAAAACTCCAGATCTAGATTCGAAAGACCCCTGCCTAATCAGAAATCTGTACTGGGAACAAACTACCGCTGTAAGAATAGATGGAGAAGTGAGTCAGTTTACGAAAATCAAGAGAGGCTTTAGACAAGCGTGTGTTTGCTCCCCTGATTTATTTATTGTGTACAGTGAAACAATATTACAAAAAATAAAGAGACATCTTGAGAATCAAAGTTGGTGGAAACATCAATAATTTCAGATATGCAGATGACATTGTGTTAATTGCAAGTACGGAGGAAGAACTACAGAACTTAATTGATATAGTTGTTGAAGAAAGTGCAAAAATGGGTCTATCTATCAATTGCAAAAAGACAGAATGTTTGGTGATATCCTAAAAGAAGGAGAATCCTATCTGCGGGCTGAAGATAAATTGGGAAGACATAAAACAAGTACAGATCTTTTGCTACTTAGGAAGCTGGGTGACATCAGATGGAAGGTGCGACATGGACATCAAAAGAAGAATAGGGATGGCAAAAGACACCTTTATGAGAATGAAGAGTATACTGACCAACACTAAACTAGGCATGACAACCCGCCTCAGAGTACTGAAATGTTACGTTTATCCAGTTATGTTATATGGCTCAGAATGTTGGACAATATCTAGTAACATGAGGAAACAAATTGAAGCAGCAGAGATGTGGTTTTTGAGGAGGATGCAGAGAATATCATGGATGAAACAAATATCTAATGAGGATGTCATGAACAGAGCAAACACAAAAAGAGAAGTAATGTATGAGATCATGAAAAGGCAACGTAACTTCATTGGACATGTTATTAGGAAAGAGGAGTTTGAATGCACAGTAATTATGGGAACGATTGAAGGGAAGAAAGCAAGAGGAAGACAAAGACAAATGATGATGGAGACAGCAGCCAGAGAACTAGAAATGAATACCATTGAATTGATCCGCTTGACCCTAAACAGGAGTGTGTGGGCCATGGCAGGCAAAGCTCAAACTGGGCACGGCACCTGATGATGATGATGAGTGGAAGCAAATTGTTCTGCCTGCTTTGCCTGTTGCTGTAACTGAAGGTAAAGTGGATGAATTCTCCTTGAATAGCAGTAAGCAGCAGCAAACTGAAATGATCCTATTCTTAGTCACAGGGTGAGATAGACAGTACAGAAACTGGCCCACTGAATCTACACTTGCCCTTCAATCAGAAATATTTATTATGTAAATCCATCTGACTGTGTGGCTCGGCACATCTCAAATGCCATCTGTAAATTTGCTGCTGACGCAACCATTGTTGGCAGAATGTCAGACGCTGACAAAGGGCGTACAGGAGTGAGGTATACCAGTTAGTTGAGTGGTGTCGCAGCAACAACCTTGCACTCATCGTCAGCAAGACCAGAGAGCTAACTGAGGACTTCAGGAAGGGTAAGATGAGGCAATAGAAACTAATCCCCATTGAGAGATCAGAAGTGGAGAGAGAGAGCAATTTCAAGTTTGGTGTCAATATCTTTGAGGACCTAACCTGGACACAACATATTGATGCAGCAATTAAAAAAAAGGCAAGACTGTGGCTGTATTTCATTAGCAGTTTGAGGAGATTTGGTTTGTCAACTAAAACACTCGAAAACTGCTACAAACGTACTGTGGAGAGTATTCTGACTGGTTGCATCATCATCTGGTGTGGGGAGGCTAAGACACAAGATCAAAATAATTTGCAGAAACTTGTAAAATTAGTCAGCTCCAGCATGGGTACTTGCCACCATAGTATTCAAAACATCTTTAAAGAGCGGTGCATTAGGAGGTGATGTCCATCTTTAAGGATCTCCACCACCCAGGGCATGCCCTCTTCACACTGTTGTCATCGGGAAGGAGGTACAGAAGCCTGAAGGCACACACTCAGCGATTCAGGAACAGCTTCTTCCCCTCTGTCATCCAATTTCTAAATGGATATTGAACCTGTGAACACTATCTCACAGCATTTTTATTTCTTTATTTTCTTGAACTACTTATTTTAACTTAACTATTTAATAGTTATATATATATATTTAATATAACAGGTTTTTCTCTATATTTATCATGTATTTCATTGTACTGCTGTTGTAAAGTTAACAAATATTACAACATATGCTGGTGATACTAAATCTGATTCTGATACTTGAATCCATAATGTAATGGAGCTTTAGTAACAGAACAGACCAGGTGTCATGAGAAACTGAGGTTGCGGAATCTTTTTGGTCTTGCCAAAGTTGAAGTTTCAGGAGAGATGTGGGTAGTAATTCCTGGCTATTCTGTAAGGAAATAAGAAAAATTGACAAACTGCTTTTTCAGATGAGTGAGATTGAAGATCTCTCTGTAGTTGACCTTTTTACCTTGTTCACTGTTGATGACTCTTAGAGAGTTTTGCAGCAGAAAGAGAGTTGAGAATTAAATCAGAATGAAAGTGAGTTTCAGAAGCAGAGTTCAACACCCAACAAATTTAGAGGAGGCTTTTTTGGGTGCTGAAGGTGCTGGAAATCATAAGGAATTTGCTGTATTCCTGATTAATTTGTTTTCAATAGCACAGCAGCATTTTTGAGTTGTATGAATTAATTTCCAGCTTGGGGAATTTGGATCATGTGGCGATGGGGTAACAGTGAGTATAAGAGTCTGCATGTCTACACCAGGTTGCTGTGGTCTTGGAAAGGAATCTGCAGATGGTTACAGTGGTGTTTCAATGTTCTTGCTGCTTTGTCATTCTTTGTGGCAAAGGTCATTGGTTTACGAATAGCCTAGATGAATAATTGCAGTGTATTTTGCAAATGGTCCATATTGTGATCAAGGTTTATTAGGGTTGGAGTAACTGAATAGTTATGGTGGTGGAATTGGTAGTGATCAAAACTTAATTAGGCATCTTTTAAATATCAATCAGTTGATCTATCAAAACTAATAATGCCATAAATTGGTCAATGAATTAAAATCACTGATTTTTTTGATTAGACACATTTTTCAGGAGTGATAATTAGACTGTGTCAGGTCATGACTTTTAACCATCAATTAATGTATTTCATTGCAAGAATAATATGTAATTCTTTCATTCTACTTGTAGATGATGACCCCTCCTGTCAGACTGTTATTAACCTCTGCTTACCAGAGCTCTGTTAAGCTCTGTTTAAGCTCACACCCCACTATTGCACGCATCCTGTACAATACTACCATCATTTCTTATCTGGAAGGTGTGAATGTGCACTATTACTGTATTAACTGTAATTCTTGCACAGCCATCTTAGTGTGAACTTGTAAATCTTGAAAATCTTGTGATCTTTGACTTGTAAATCTTATACATTTTGTTTTTTATTTTTCTTCTAATATTTGTATATATTTGCACTCATAATGCTACTGTGGGATCAATAAAGTATCTATCTATCTAGAGGATTACATGTTTGTGATAATCTAGGTAAGTCTAATGGATCTCTAATTCATTTGGTTTTCATTTCGATGCACATGTTTACAATACTGCAGAAAATTTTAACCCAGTAGCCTTGAAGATGGTTTTTAAAACGCTGTCTTTTAGTAACATAGCAATTATCTGGGGAAATGGGATTGAAGGGAATGACATGAGGGCTGATGTGAACACAATTATATGAATGGTCTGCTTCTATATTGTCAGAAAATATGAGAAATGTGGAAATACAGATGTACTGCACTGAATCAAATATAAAACTGATCCCTGCAATCTTTACCGAGGACTAAAATAGTTATTTAACTGAGCTATTGTTGGTTTGTAGTGCTAATTAAAGAACAGGTAAGATAGACAAAGGAGAGTCAGTGGATGTTGTTTACTTTGATTTTCAGAAGACTTTTGACAAGGTTTCACACATGAGATTGCTTAACAAGATAAGATCCCATGGTATTACAGAAAAGATACTAGCATGGACAGAAGATTGGTTGACTGGCAGGACACAGAGTGGAAGTAAGGGGTCTTTTCTGGTTGGCTCCACAGTTGTCAGTGTTGGGATTGCTTCTTTTCATTTGTGGCCAGGTTTGCAGATGACGTGAAGATAGGTGGAGGGGTAAATAATGTTGAGGAATCTGGGAGTCTGCAGAAGGACATAGAGAGATTGAGAGAATGGATAAAAAATACAGCGTAGGGAATTGTACGGTCATGCAATAAAGGTATAAACTATTTTCTAAGTGGGAGAACAATCAAAAATCTAAAATTCAAGGGGACTTGGGAGTCCCTGTGCGGGATTCCCTAAAAGTTAAATTGCAGTTTGAGTTGGTGGTAAGGAAGGCAAGTGTAGTGTTAGCTTTCAGTTTGAGAGGAATAGAATATAAAAGCAATGATGTAATGCTGATACTTTATAAGGCAATGGTTGAACTGCACTTGGAGTATTGTGAGCAGTTTTGGGCTTCTTTTCTCAAAAAAGATATGCTGGCATTGAAGAGGGTCCAGAGGAGGCAATCAGTATGAGAATGATTCCAGAAATAAAAGGGTTAAGGAGTATTTGATGGACCTGTACACCCTGGAGTTTAGGAGAGTGAGAGGGAGATCTCATTGAAACCTATGAAATGTTCAAAGACCTAGATACACTGGATGTGGAAAGGATGTTTCCTATTGTTGGTGAGTCTCGGAGCAACGGGCACCGCCTCAGAATTGAGCGACATCCATTTAGTGCAGAGATGAGGACAAACTTCTTCAACCAGTGAAAAGTGAATCTGAGGAATTAATTGCCTCAGATGGCTGTGGAGGCCAAGTTGGTTATATTTGAGACAGTGGTTGATAGGTTCTTGATTAGTCAAAGGTTAAGGGGTGAAGGCAAGAGAATAAGGTCAAAGGCAATAATAGATCAGCCATAATGGCATGGCGAAGCAGGTGCCTCTGTGTCTATGTCTTAAAGTACAAAATCCTGAAAGTGCATACCACCAGACTAAAGGACAGGTACTCTCACTCTGTTATAAGACCATTGAAGGGTGCCCATGTACTATAAAATGAACTCTTGACCTTACAATCTGCCTCATTGTGGCCTTGCAACTTACTGTCTGACTGCACTGCTGCTTTCTCTGTTAATATACCACTCAATTCTGCATTCTCTATGGCTTTCTGTTATATTATCTCACTGCACCATTATAATGAAATGATCTATATGGATGGCATGCAAAGTGTTTGACTGTACCTTCATACGTGTGCCAGTTTACCAATTTGCCAGCCAGTGGCACAGAGGGTATGATTAGATAGTCAACTGTACTTGCAGGGACATACTACAATCATAAGCCACAGCTGGGGAGCGCAGAATCTGAAGGAATGAATTGTGTGATGGCTGCACAGGGATGGAAGATTAATCTCAGGCAGTCATATGGACCTGACCAGCCTGGTGAAGACCTGTGCTCAGAGCAGGTTTGTCCTCCTTGCTCTGGAGTCATTGAGACTCTCCACAGCCCCAGCTGGGCACATCTGGCAAGAAGTTGCCTGGAAGGTCTCTGAGTGAAGAGTGCAGTTGTGTGGCCTGTAGTGTAATCAAATTGCTGTGCCTGCTCTTCCTGTCTCTGTGGCTGAAGGTAAAGTGGATGAATTCTCCTTGATTAGCAGTGAGCCCCAGCAACCTGTAATGATCTTATTCTCAGTCACAGGGTGAGATATACAGTACTGAATCTGCAGCCCCTACAATCAGCGATCAGCACCAATCCTACATTAATCTCATTTAATGTAGCTCTAGGATTATTCCTATTGTAAATTTATATGTGAATCCATAATGTAGTGCAGTTCTACGAGCAAAATAGACCAGGTGTCATGAAAGACGGTGAGGTTGCAGAATCTCGTTGGTCTTGCCGAAGACAAAGTTTCAGGTGAAATGTGGGTGGTAATACCTGGGAAAAAAAGGAAATAAGAAAAATGAAAAACTGATCTTTCAGATGAGTGAGATTGAAAATCTCTCTGTAGTTGAACTTTTTACTTTGTATCACTGTTGATGACATTTAGGAGAGTTTTGCAGCAGAAAAGGAGTTGGGAATTACATCAGAATGGAAATGAGTTTCAGAAGCAAAGTTCAACACCCAGCAGATTTAGAGGAGGCTTTCCTGGGTGCTGAAGGTGCAAGAAATCATGAGGAATTTGCTGTATTTCTAGTTAATTTATTTTCAATAGCACAGCAGCATTTTTGTTCAGAAAGTTAGATTAAAAAATCTTTCTTTAGTTGAAGCAACACACACTATAAATGCTGGTGAGCGCAGAAGGGTCTCGGCCCGAAACGTCAACTTTACCTCTTCTTATAGATGCTGCCTGGCCTGCTGCGTTCACCAGCATTTTTTGTGTGTGTTGCTTGAATTTCCAGCATCTGCAGATTTCCTCGTGTTTGCGTCTCTGTAGTTGAATTTTTTTTCCTTGTGTTGCTGTTGATGTTATTTAGGACAGTTTTGCAGCTGAAAGAGCTGAGAATCAAATCAGATTGGAAATGAGTTTCAGAAGCAAAGTTAGATGAAGCTTTTTTTTGGGTGCTAAAGGTCCTAGAAATTGTGTATGACTTGCATGTATTTTTGGTTAATTTGTTTTCAATAGCACAGCAGCATTTTTGTTTGAGACGTATGAATGAATTTCTAGCTTAGAGAATTTGGATCATTCGATGATGGAGTAACAGTGAGTGTAAGAGTCTAGATGTCTGCATCAGGATGCTGTGGTCTTGGAAAGGAACCTGCAGACTGTGATGGTGGTGTTTCCATGCTCCTGATTTGTCATTCTTTGTGGGAAAGGGTCATTGGTTTCGGGATAGCCTGAGCATTAGTTACTTAATTGAGCTATTGTTAGTTCGTAGTGCTAATTAAGAAGCAGGCAAGATAGATGAAGGAGAGTCAGTGGATGTTGTTTACTTGGATTTTCAGAAGGCCTTTGACAAGGTGTCACACATGAGATTTCTTAACAGAATAAGAGTCCATGGTATTACAGAAAAGATACTAGAATGGATAGAAAATTGGCTGACTGGCAAGAGGCAAAGTGTGGAAATATAGGGGGCCTTCTCCGGTTGGCTGCTGCGGTGTTTGGTGTTGGGACCACTTCTTTTCACATCATATGTGAATGATTTGGATGATGGGATTCTGGCCCAGTTTGCAGGCAATACAAAGATATGTGGAGGGACAAGTAGCATTGAAGAAACTGGGAGTCTACTGAAGGACTTGGACAAGTTGGGAGAATGGGTAAAGGAATAACTGATGAAATATTGTGTAGGGAAGTGTATGGTCATGTTCTTTGGTGGAAGGAATAAGCGATTTTCTAAATGTCTATGAAGGTTCTGAATTATTCAGGTCATTATATATCCTGCTTTTCTTTCTTTTTAAATCTTTTTATTAATTTCAAAATTATAAACACAGTAACAATGTTGTGTTACGTACCCCGTAACTGGGTTGCCAAACCAGCAGAAATGGAACACTTGTTGGAGTCTGGATTACTAGGAACTAATAAAGTTTTATTAAAGAACTAAGTAATACGGTACTCGAATCGTAAGGATATAAATGTGACAGGTTAGCAATGATAATACACACATGTACACAGAACTAGGGTAATAGGAATCAACCAAGCTCTATCGCAGTCTAGGGGTAAAATGGTCAGTCTTAAGTGACACAGAGTTCAGTTCAGTTTAGTGCAGTTCGCAGTAATCGCTGTTGTGGTACCACTGGGGGGGGGGAGGGAGGGAGAGAGAGAGAGAGAGAGAGAGATAGATATATGCAGTTTGGATCAGGCAGACCTTTGATGTCTTTGCAGTTGGTTTCGGGCCGACCTTTTTATGTCTTCTATCCCGCTGTGGTCACTGACTGTGACCCCTCCGTTCCGGATACGATCGTTCTTCTGCGGTGAACCCGGCACCCAGGCAAGGATGGACACACACCCCAGGTTCCCACCAATCGTACCTTTACACCCTGTGAGCCTCTGGTTGGTTCCCACGAACGGGGCCTCCAAACTCCCACGACTTGTGGGGGCACACCGCTCTTTCCAGGGTCTCGTTGACTCGTGGTGTCGTGGTGTGTCGCGTGCCTTAGCAAGCCTGCTGTTTTTATCCCCCTGCTGGGGTATCACCTGTCCATCAAACTTCAAACAGTTCAGGTTCAAAGTAACCGGTCTGTCAATATTCTGAATTGTGTTTCTTTTCCATGAATCCCTCTCTTCTCTCTTATCAGCATTTTGAATGTTTCTCCATTGTCTCTCTTATCTCTCTCATTAGCATCCATCGTTTGATAGCTTTGTTTGGCGTCACAGTTGATACAAAGAGATTGGAATAATCTTAATAAATATATACCAAAAAGATTTCAAATAACATAGGTATAATAGACTTCCAAACTCATAATGAAATTAGTCATAAAGAGAAAAAAGACATAAAAAGAAAAAATATATACATAAACAAAGAAAAACCCCCAAAAGAAAAAAAAACTGAATACTACACCCAAAAAAAAAAGCAAACAGAACAAAACAGGGCTAGACCAATATCTTGAATCAGACACATTCAGTAATGTCATCAACTCCGCTCCTCTATTCGTATATTTTAAGTTAATAAAGAAGATTCAGAAAGGTCAAATTACATCATATGAAAATGTTGCATAAAAGGTTTCCAAGTTTCTTCAAATTTAACTGAAGGATCAAAAATATCACTTCTAATTTTTTCAAAATTTATACTTGATATAGTTTGAGAAAACCATTGGAATGTAGTAGGACGATTGGTTTCCTTCCAGTTCAATAAAATAGATCTTCTGGCCATTAATGCAACAAATGCTATCATCCAACAGGCTGAAGAAGACAAAGATCTATGTTCTACCATTGGCAATCCAAAAATTGCTGTAATAGGATAGGGTTGTAAATCAAAACATAGAACTGTTGAAATAATATCAAAATATCTTTCCAATATTTTTCCAAAAGAGGACAGGACCGAAACATATGAGTTAAAGAAGCCACCTCAGAGTGACATCTATCACAAATAGGGTTTATATAGGAATAAAAACAGGCTAATTTATCTTTAGACATATGGGCTCTATGCACTACTTTAAATTGTATTAATGTATGTTTAGCACATATAGAAGAAGTACTAACTAATTGAAAAATTTTATCCCATTTCTCTATAGGTAGACAAAGTTGAAGTTCCCTTTCCCATTCATTTTTAATTTTATCAGATATACCTGGCTGTAATTTCATAATGATATCATAGATAACTGCTATCAATCCCTTCTGAAAAGAATTTAAACCTAAAATTTTATCAATGATATCAGTAGGATATGAAGTCGGAAGGGTAGGCAACGTAGTATTTAAAAAATTTCTTGTTTGTAAGTATCTGAAAAAAATGGGATCTAGGCATATCAAATTTCTTAGATAACTGCTCAAAAGACTTAAAGCAGTTATCCAGAAATAAGTCACGAAAACATGTTATACCTTTCGTTTTCCTTATCAAAAAGGCTTGGTCCATAACCAAGGGTTGAAAAAAGAAATTAGATATAATAGGAGTTGATAACATAAATTCGTTCAGGCCAAAAAATTTACGAAATTGAAACCATATTCGCAATGTATGTTTAACTATAGGGTTAAACATTTGTTTATTCAATTCAGATAGTACAAAAGGAAGTGAACTTCCTAAAATGGAAGCTAAAGAGAACCCCTGTACAGTGTAGTCTTCAAGGTTTACCCAATGTGGGCTTGGAGTTATATTCCAATCTTGTGTCCAAAATATTAAATATCGAATATTAATTGCCCAATAATAAAATCTTAGGTTGGGCAATGCCAAACCACCATCTTGGATTTCTGTAAATATTTTTTACTTAATCTGGGACTTTTGTTTTGCCATGTTCCAGGTAGTTTTCAGGCTTCTAAATTCTGTGAGTTATTTATAAGTATAGCAATCACATGAGGGTAATGAGAGGGTCATTCGTCTTATCTTTGCAGGAATAGAGGCGAGGAGATGCCGAGGTAGAGATGTTAGGACCTTTATGATTCTTAATAACCCACAAGTCCAGTTGCCTTGATTTACTACTACCTAATATTTTCTAAATGGGCAGAAAATTAAAAAAAAATCAGAGGCTCAAAGGGACTTGGGCATCCCTGTGCAGAATTTCCTAAAAGTTAACTTGCAGGTCAAGTTGGTGGTAAGGAAGATAAATGCAATGTTAGCATTCATTTCGAGAGGACTAGAATACAAGAGTTAGGATATAATGTTGAGGCTTTATAAGGAATGGATCAGACCACATTTGGAGTATATGAGCAGTTTTGGGCCCCCTTTTCAAGGAAAAAAATTGCTGGCATTGGAGAGGGTCCAGAGAAGGTTCATGAGAATGATTCCTGGAATAAAAGGATTAATATAAGAGTAGCATTTTGTATCTCTGGATCTGTACTCAATAAAATTTGGAAAAATGAAGGGGGATCTCTTTGAGACCTATCAAATATAAAAAGCTCTGAATATAATGGATGTAGGGAGGATGTTTCCTACAGTGGGGGATTGTAGGACCAGGTAGCATGGCCTCGGACTAGAGGGACGTCAATTTAGTACAGAGATGAGGACGAATTTCTTTAGATACAGGGTGATGATATGTGAAATTCATTGCCAGAGACAGCTGTGGAGGGCAATTCATTTGATTTATTTAAAGTGGAAGTTGATAGGGTGTCAAAGGTTACAGGGAGAAGGCAGGGGAATGAGGTTGAGAGGGATAATAAATCAGCCGTGATGGAATGGCAGAGCAGACTCGATGGTCTGTTAGCCTAATTCTCTTCCTCTATCTTAAGTTCTTATGGTGTAACTCAAGGCATTATACAGTTTATTCCAATCAATCGATTTTGCCTTGACATTTTGCAGCAGCTCCAGTGTTGGGTGAGTTTCATAATCCTTTAGTGATTGATATGAACTGTGGTGAGGAATGATTTTGGATGATTGATCTGATGCCAGAATGGCATTTTATATCTAGCACTGCTTTTTATTGAAGTCAGGAAGTCTGCTTCACTCGGATCACTGTTTCATGATCTTGCATTAAGTACAGTTAGGCAGTTTAAATCCTAGATAGTGTGATGCATAAATTCAGAAGCTTAGCAGCCTTCTAAGCTCTTGTATAACAGACAGGAAATAACTGTCAAAGCAACATTTGTCCAACTCTGGTATCAAAGGGTTTTTTTAACCTGAAGTCTCTGGGCACCAAAATTGCGTCATAGCTTAAAAAAAATAAGGTGCTCATGATTGTTGGAGGCTGATATTTTCAGGCCCAGAACATGAATACTGGAGCTCTGCAGCCCTAGACCCAACCGTCATCAGTTGCATCATCAATGACCTCACTTCAGTTATAAGGTCAGAACAGGAGATGTTCATGATAGTAGGATGAGAGGAAAATGTTCAATATCATTTGTAAGTTCTCAGTGAAGCAGCCTATTCCGACATCTGAGAACACCTGAGCAACAGTCAGGCATGAGCTGATAAGTAGCAAGTAACACTTCTGCCAACCAATGTGTATCTCCAATACAAGAATCCAGCTTCCTAACTTTATATTCATTTAGTGGTATTTCCATCTCACCCCCTGCCATTAACATCCTGGGCATCACCATTACCAAAAATTCAACAGGATCAGCCATGTAAATACCATGCCTTTCTGTGCTGATCAGGGGTTAAGTTTCACCATCTCTCTACTTCTACTATCTACCAGGCACATCAGGAGGGTGATGTTAAGGTCAGTCCCAAAACATTTGAGATCCTGAACGCTATTGAAGACAAAGCAACCAGATTGATTAGCACTTCTTCAACTCTCCTGAACATTACTCCTCTACCATCAGTCCAAAGCGGCCTTCTATAGAAAGGGCAATGATTACTTGTCTAGCTACTCCAACAGCAGCTCATAACCCTGCAATGTCTTTAGTTGCATTGGAATACCAGCGTCTGTGGATTCCATTACAATTTTTTTATTATCTGAATTGGAAGCAACCTTTTTTAGTTGTAGGTCTGAATCATGGAACTCTTGGAGTGTCTTTATCAGAAGGACTGCTGTAGTTAAAAAAAAATGACTCACTATCAGTTTCCTCAAGGCATTTAGGATTGGGCAATAATGCTGGCTTTGCCATTGATCCCCAGGTCCTGAAAGAAGAGTAAGTTTCAAAAAAATGCTACTAGACTATCAATCATGAAGTGCTTGTGCTACAAAGAGGCAGGAGTAACTCTACATCGGCAAGGAAAGAACCAGGGACTGGCACATCTTTTAAGGCTGCTGACGATTTGGTGTTTGTCCCAAAACCATATGGAATAGCTAAAGTAGATCTTGGACTGTATGCTTCCAATAAACAAAGTAATTATTGATATATGCCCAGATGGATCAGGAGAACATGGACTATTAGTCCTTAACCAAATGCCTGGCTTTACTAATCTCCCAGACTTGACTTCTGGTCTTTCCCCCCTACCATGTCCTCTATCATCACAGAACTCATTGACGTTATATAACATGGTGACTCATTTTCATGAGTTTAAGGTCAATAATACCTAACTGTCAAATTTCAAAGTGCAAGTTAAATTTACTATCAAAGTACATATTTGTCACAATTTACTTGCAGGTTTATTTTCTTGCAGTCTGTTGCAGTAGAGCAAAGAAGTACAATATAATCAATGAAAAACTACACACAGAGAGTGACAAATTTGGATTGACTTACCAAAATTACCATCCTAAAATAATCGACACATAGCAAATCAGTGAAAAATCTGATTTATTTTCCATTTGGTCTGTCAGGCAGTGTGAAGAACAATATGCCTGAATTTATTTAAAAGAAAAACCACCTTTGTAAAATGATCCATGCTTTTGATTCTCACAAATTGGCAGAACCAAAATCTGGTGATTTTTCAGAACTTGTGCTGGTTCCTCTGATCAAATAAGGACACTTTGAGAGAGAAGTTGTTCAAGCTGTAGAATGCTTGCAGCAGAAAGTTATTGATAGGAAAGCCACTGGCATCTTATTCCTCACATTAACCCCCCAGACTAAATGGTCGCTGTTGGCACCTGCTGCATCTCAATGGCTTCTACAACTCATTACTTGCGACTAACAGTGGGCAATTTATTCTGATTAAATCATGTACTCAGCAAGATCTAGCAATTAAAGAAAGGGCTTAGAAAATGTGAAGTAAAACAAAACACAGATGGCTGTTCCCTTGAGCAGAAACACAACCCTTTAAGGTGCAACAGAAGCATACCGATAATGATGGTTCAATCTGCCATCACTTTTTCTGGACGATAGCCACATCAGTCCTTTTTAACTTCCTTTGATGAAGATAACGTGCTGGGGATAAGCTTCATATCATCAGCAACTCTGCCTCTCCACCTTGTTTGGTCTCCTGCCAAACACTTAGAACTATCAGCTTCACTGTATAATTCACAGCTCCTCGGGTGGCTGTGAGGCAGCTTTTTCACTGTTATCAGTAAATTTCCTTTCTCTGTAGTAGTCTATTTCTCTGTTATGAATAATATTGTGATAGTATGTCATGGCACAATATTAAAAGAGGCAAAACAATACAGCCCTTCAATTTCCCAATGCTGCCTGCCCAGTAAATATACTTGAAATATCTGCAGTGTTAATTAGACATTGAACAGGTGGCCCACATAAATAGCTCAGTCTCCTTAGTTGCTGGAAAGCCAAAAGGAAAGATATAATGAAATAGACAAAGAGCAAAAAGCAATAAGTACTGATTTTTTTAAAGGTTATACTTACAGGTGTTTTGTTGTAGGCAATATATCTGTATTGCTGTTATGTATAACATTAAGTGAAAATCTGCAGCAGGCTAGACATTTTCTGACTATCCTGTTTAATGTGAGCTAGGAGTCTCTGTAAGGCTGCTTGCTATCGATATTTGCATTCAGGAGGATACTGCTTGGGTGAACCAGCAACAATTATATTTGCGCATCCAATCAAATGTTCACTTGTTCGTTCTAAACTGTTGCACCTTTAATAACACAAATGATTTATTTTATTATGCAATCCTACTTTACAGGAATTAGCTGTGTATATTTAACGATCTTCAATTTGTCATGATGGTTTCTAATGATTTTGCAATATGTTGTCATTGTATCTCAGTGGTCTATCAGTTTAGCACTCCACCTACAAAAGAAGTGTTAGTGTCACGCTGCAGCTCTGTTGCGGACACTCTTTCCTCTAAGACAAAAGATTATGGTTTCCAGCCTTACTCTGGAGAATTCAGTAACCGAGGTTGATTCTGTGCACAATTGGTGGTGTTCTTTTGTAAGTGGGGTGCTAAACTGATAGACCATCTCCTCTTTCCAGTTTATGTAAAAGATCACATAACACTCTTCTGGAAGTGAAAGGAAGCCATCCTGTTACTCTATCAATATTTGTCCCTCAGTCAACAGTTCTCAATCAGATGAACGGGCCCTCTGGGTGCGTGAGAAAGCTGTGTGCAAACTGTCTTTTATATTACAGCCAAAGCCTCACTTTGAAGATACTGTAAAGCACTTTTAGATGTTGTGAAGAAAGTGATGTACCTGGTCCTTATTTAAAAAGAATGTTTATAATGTGCTAAATGTCAACTGCACTCGGCACACTTGTGTTTGACATTGAGGGAGAGTGTAGAGCACACGAGGACACCAGCATGCAGGCTGTTCAACTGAACTTTATTGATAACACTGCTTGAACTCCTCCCATGTGGGAGAGGATAACTGAGTGGTCCAAGGTTAACCCATTAACTGGCACAACATACACTTTTCCCAGTTGCAATGAAGTACACATCACCCATCTGAGATTGATGAACTTATGCAATATTTATCCTTTTCTACAAATGCATTACTTCTGCCGAGTGTGTGTGGAAGCAGAAATCGTTTCAGTTACATGGCCGAATGTGGATGTGTACAAAGCAGTACAGTTATATTTATTATTGCTCTGTAACTGTACCGGTTACTTCCAGTGTGATGCTGTGTACATACATCTATTGATGCTTCTGGACACATCTTCAGTGATGTTCCTGGAATCATCGGGTGTTTCAAGTCTTTCAACATCATACAACCTCCTCCAAGTGACCCAGCCGGGGCTGATCAGACCCCAGCTTTTGTCCAGATGGCTAGCTACTTATGACTCCATGGCTCCCCTCTTTTGAGCCACTGCCATCTTGAGGCCCTCTCTGCCGCATCGGTGGTACTGCGGATGGCTCTCCTCTTCCTCTCTCCCTCAATGCCCAAAACGCTGAAGGCTCTAACTAAAGAGCGGGCTACAAATCCTCTACAACCAACCTCCACTGGGAGACACCTCGCTCTCCATCCAGCCTGCTGACAGTTGCTGACCAGTCCTGCATACTTGGAGAGCTTCCTTTCAAAGGCCTCTTCCAAGCTATCTTCCCATGGGACTGTCAGCTCCAGCAGCACCACTTGCTTAGTAGACTCAGACACTAGGACAATGTCTGGTCGCAGGGTGGTGGCTGCGATATGGTTGGGGAACTTCAGCTGCCCTTCGAGGTCCACCAACAGCTGTCAGTCCCTTGCAGAGGTCAGAATGCCTGCAGATGTTCTTTTGGCAGGTATTGGCTGCTCCCCAGCTCTGACAAAGGCAATGGTCTGCTTGGAGGGTCGGGACCGCTTCGCCCACTGAACTCCTGCGCTGACGGCTTCAGCGATGGTCTTCAGGACCCGATCATGCCTCCACCTGTACCGTCCCTCGCCAAGTGCCCTTGCACAGCCGCTGAGGATGTGCTCCAGGGTTCCTCGCTTGGAGCACAGTGGGCATGCAGATGACTCTGCCTTGCCCCATGTGTGCAGGTTCGATGGGCTTGGAAGCACATCGTACACTGCCTGGATGAGAAATTGGATACGGTGTGGTTCGGCTTTCCAAAGATCAGCCCAGGTCACTTTCCTCTCAACCGCATTCTCCCATCTTGTCCAAGCTCCCTGTTGCTTCATTCCCAACGCCTTGCAGGCTCTCATCTCCTCCACTACTGTTCTCACCTCCTCCTGAACTAGACGACGCCTTTCCTTCCCTCTGGTGTCCATTTGGGGAGTTGGAGAGGATCCTAGCCCAGCTCGGCCTCGTGTGACCACTCCCACCAACCTCCTGTGACGCAGCCTCGCCTCTGCCTCCTGAACAGCTTCCTCTGCCCTCCACTTCCTGCCAGTACTTACTTGGATCCCTGCTCTCGCCACCTTCGGGTCACTTGAGTCCCTATACTGTAGCACTTCTCTGGCTCTTGTTACCTTGAATTCTTCCTCCAAGGATTTGAAGGGCAGTTGCAGTTTGTTGTGGTGTCCATAGAATGCGATGCTGCTCAGGCTCTTTGGCAGCCCCAGCCATCTCCTGAGGTGGTTGCTAACCCTCCTCTCTAAGGTTTCGACTGTCGAGATCAGAACTGCGTAGACGAGGAGGGGCCACAGGATTCTGGGAAGAATGCCATGCTGATACACCCAGGCTTTAAACTTCCCAGGTAGGCCAGACATGTCCACAGATTTCAGCCAGCCATCCAACTCGGTGCAGGTTGCCTGAATGGATGTTGTGTCCCTTAAAGAGCTGTCAAAAACCTTGCCTAAGCTCTTGACTGGTTTTTCTGTGATGGTTGGGATGGCTGTGCCTGCGATGCTGAACTGGAACTTGTTCTCCACCTTCCCTTTCCTCAGCACCATCGATCTTGATTTGGCAGGTTTGAAACACATCCGGGCCCACTCCACCAGCTTTTCGAGCCCCTGCAGAATCCACCGGCAGCCTGGGACTGATTCTGTGGTGACTGTGAGGTCATCCATGAATGCCCTGATAGGTGGTTGCCGTTGAGCAGAATTCATTCTGGGCCCTCTGCACTCTGGTTCAGCAGACTTAGTGAGCATGTTCATGGCTAGGGAGAACAGTGTCACTGAGATAGTGCACCCTGTGATGATGCCGATCTCCACCTTGTGCCAGGTTGATGCAATTGCTGCTGAAGAGACCCTCATCCTGAAGTTGCTGTAATAATCAGCGATAAGGTCTCTGATTCTGCTGCGGACGTGATACTTGGTCAGTGTGAGCTGCACCAGCTTGTGCGGAATGGAGCCATATGCATTTGCCAGGTCGAGCCACAACACTGACAGGTCGTCCTTGTTTTCTCTGGCCTCCCTGATGAGCTGTGTCACCACACCGATGTGCTCCAGACAGCCCGGCATCCCTGAAATGCCACCCTTCTGGACTGATGTATCAATATAGGTGTTCTTTGCTAGGTAGGTGCACAGCCGGTTAGAAACGGCACTGAAGAAGATCTTCGCCTCGACACACAGCAGGGAGATGATGGGAAACTGATCTATCTGGGTGGCATTTTCCTCCATCGGGATCCACACCCCTTCAGCCGCTCTCCACTGTTCTGGGATCTCCAGAAGATTCTCAGGATCTTCCACAGACGCAGCAGGAGTTTGGGACAGTTCTTGTACATTTTGTACGAGGTGTTGCTTGGTCCTGGAGCCGAGCTTGCCCTTGCTTTGCAGATGACCTCTCTGACTTCCTTTAGTTGCAGCTCTGACATGTCGAACTGCACATCCGGTTCAGGTGGGTCTATTAGGATGTCGCACTCTCCCAACTCCTGCTCTCTTTCAGGATCATTATATATCTTCTTCAGATGTTGGTCTATGTCTTCCTGTGAACAGGCCAGTTTCCCACTGCGCTTCTCCCCCAGCAACTCCTTGGTGAACTTGAACACCCCTCCCTTTGCTGTTGCCTCCAGAATTTGGTTAACATCTTCATCAAACTGCTTCCACAGTGAAGTCATGTTAGCTGCAGACCATTTGATCTGCCTCCTGCTAGACTTCATGTTAGAGGGATTAGTTTGCAACACTTGGAGGTTCCAGGCACTATGGGGTGACTCCGGTCCTGGCCCCTCCTTCGTCTCACCAGGTTGGACACCTGCACGTTGTGCTGCTCCTGCTCCCGCCAAACACTTCATCCTCGCTTGGTAGATCTTCAAGCCGCGATTGCTAAGTACTAGTTATGGCAAAAATTCCCTTGGACACAGAGTCCTTATATTAAACTTTAAAAAAAGCATTTAGTATTTGACAGAGTGACTAATGCTTCAAAAAATGAAGAGGACAAATGTCACACGTTTTATCTTCAGTTCCAAGTTCAGGTCCTCCCCTGTTTACGGACAGTCCATAAATAGGTAGGTGCATTTGGGAGACTCGCAGGTTGGATAGCAACAGATTTGCTGGCTGTTGCAGGGCTGCAGGCATCTTCTGCCAGTGGGAATGGTGTATTTCTGTGTGCCTTCTCTTCCTTCAACCCTTCTGAGTCTACTTCACTACATCTAGGGACTAGGTGGAGATGAGCAGAGCTGGGAACATCGATCAGGCTGACTTGCACACTCACTCAGTAAGTGACGTCAGCTGGCAGCCATTGTTCCTGTAACTACTTGCTTTCTGACATTCTGTTTTTATTTGTTTCTGACCTATGAACAATTTGGGTTGTGAGCAGTTCTCAGAACCAGAACACTATTGTAACTTGGGGGCTTCTTGTAAGGCTTTATGTTTGTATTCACTTCCATAATTCATAGATCATTGAACAGTGCAGCACAATAACAAGCCCTTCACTAGTTGTACTAACTAATTAAACTAGTGATATCTCATCCTTTCTGCCTGAACATAGTCCATATCCCTCTATTCTCTGCATATTCGAGAGGTAATGTTGCAGCTATATACGACTCTGGTCAGACCCCACTTGGAGTACTGTGCTCAGTTCTGGTCGACTCCCTATAGGAAGGATGTGGAAACTATAGAAAGGGTGCAGAGGAAATTTACAAGGATGTTGCCTGGATTGGGGAACATGCCTTATGAGAATAGGTTGAGTGAACTCAGCCTTTTCTCCTTGGAGCGCCGGAGGATGAGAGGTGACCTGATAGAGGTGTACAAGATGATGAGAGACATTGACTGTATGGATAGTCAGAGGCTTTTCCCCAGGGCTGAAATGGTTAGCATGAGAGGGCATAGTTTTAAGCTGCTTGGAAGTAGGTACAGAGATGTTAGGGGTACGTTTATTTTTAACGCAGAGAGTGGTGAGTGGAATGGGCTGCTGGTGGTGGAAGTGGAAACAATAGAGTCTCTTAAGAGACTCCTGGATGGCTACATGGAGCTTAGAAAAATAGAGGGCTATGGATAAAGCCTAGGTAGTTCTAAGGTAGAGACACGTTTGGCACAACTTTGTGGGCCGAAGGCCTGTATTGTGCTGTAGGTTTTCTATGTTTCTATTCCTATGCCAATCTAAGAGCCTCTTAAAGCCTCCTGCTTTTAGCATCCTGGAAGACCTCTTCTACACCCTCTCCATAGCCTCTGCATTTTTCCTAAAATCGGATGACCACAACTGAATGCAGTATTCCAGATGTGACCTGACCAGAGTTTTATAGAACTGCAACATAACTTTCTGACTCATGAACTCAGTGCCTTGTCTAATTAAAGCTAGCATGTAATACACCTTTTTTTTTTGCCAGCCTATCAGTTGACTTGTGTGGCAACATTCAGGGAGAAAAAGGTCAGGAAGAAATTTATAACACTGAAATGTGAATTTCAAAAGCTGTTTAGAGACATTGATAGGAGAATTGATCAGTACAGGTTGAAGGAGTGTAAATAAATTGGCATAATATTTATTGTTGTCACTTGTACCACGGTACAGTGAAAAACTTGTCTTGCATGCCATCCATACAGATCAATTCATTACAACAGTTTATTGAGGCAGTACAAGGTAAAACAATAACAGAATGCAGAATAAAGTGTTAAGGTATTGAGAAAATGCAGAGCAGGTGAGGTGCAAGATCACAACAAGGTGGATTGTGAGGTCAAGAGTCCATCTTATCATGCCAGGGAAACTTTCTATAGTCTTATAATAGTATGATATAAGCTGTCCTTGAGCCGAGTAGCTGTGCTTTCAGACTTTTGCATCTTCTGCCCAGGAGGAGTGGGGAGAAGAGTGAATGTCCATTGTGGGTGGTATCTTTGATTATGCTGATTATTTTAGTGAGAATTGTAGATAGAGGCCATGGAGGGGAGGCTGGTTTCCGTGATGTTCTGAGTTGTGTCCACACAGGGACGGCTGTCTGATAACAATCCCTGGAGTATGTGGCTGGGCATCAAGGGCATTACTGACGATGCAGGGAATTACAGTGTCGACTGTACTAGTGATACCTCCCTCCATGATGCTCTAAACAACTTTTATACATGAAGCGCAACACTGGACACAAGGGCTATCTTCCCACATGATCAACCGCTGTCTGTAACAGTAGCAGACGTGAGAAGGACTCTGCAGAGAGTTGACCAGGTCAGACAACATCCCAGGTTGAGTACTCGGAGTGTGTACTGCAGCTCACTAACATCTTCACAGACATCATCAACACTTCACTCATCCAGGTTGTTGTGTGGATATAGAATCAATCTATGTATAGAAGCTATCTTGTGTATTTGAATTTATTGAGTATTTTTCTAGTATTATTATCATGTTCTTTACCTTTTGTGATTTTTATTTGTGCTACATCAGATCCAGAGTAGCAATTATTCCTTCTCTTTATACAAGAAATGACGTTAAGCAATCTTGAGTTTTGAACTCTGCAATTTCCTGCAGTCATATGCAGAGCAATTGTCATATCAAGTGACTGTGTTGCTAGTTTACACTGGATATAGTGCTTGCTAAGCTAGATGCATTTTGTTATTTTTGCTGTCTTGCCTGTGGTTGGGGACCGCTGCTTTAGTTGATTGTGCTGCATATACTTTCTTTTAACTAGACAGATAGATCAACAGAAATTTTTTTTTTGAAGGCAGCTAATCTCAATTTTTCCAATAAGAAATATACCAATCGCATACCAGATTGTACACTCACAGACCTGGAAGCAAAGTGATGATATGCAAAGGTTGCATATGGATCAAATGGAAATGATTTTTCTAGTGTAGAGTTGTTACCCTCAAATAGAACAAGAGTTCAACCAGAATCCAAAGAATTAGGATGAGACATCAAGGTTGGTGACGAGTTCAGATGGAAAGCTGTTAAAATAACAGTCAGAGAGAGCACCGGCAGTGGAACTGCTTTTAAGATGCTCTTTATAGTGTACTTTAAACCCAAAACTACTGTGTCATTTTTATAGTATTGGCCTAAGTCAGGTCTTTCCTTGTCTTCATTTTCATTGTGGACCCAAGTCATTTGGGAAAACTCATGTCATTAAGAACTTATAACTGGAGACAATCATTTTCTCTGCAGATCTGCAATCATGTCTAATTCAGGTGCCAGAGGAGACAGTACTAAATCAAAAGAATCATAATCAGCAAATCAGTTGAAAACTAATTGAATTAACATATCCTTGCATCTTCATGGGGTTTCATTCTTGGTCTCTTTTCATTCCTCACTGGCTGCTGAAAGCATTTGCCCAATTTAAAATGCCTGCCCCATTGTCTATTTACATTGAAGCAAGTAGGGTTTGTTAGAGCATATTCTGGACTTGAGGTATATAGCAAAACAACTAACTTCATCTACCAATCTTCAGATCTGAATATGGACTGTACATTAAATTTAAAATGTAGATCTGAAAAATGGGTTCCTAAGAACTATGAACCACAGTTAATCGGAAGACCATGCGATGCGGATTTAAAATTTATTTGTGTGTCTGTAGTGTGGGTGCAAAGGAGGAGGTGTGAAAGTTATAAGTAATTCAAAGGAAAGCATTTTAGATACCTGCAAATATAGAATTGTCCTTTGATCTTTAGCATTTAAAATTTCATGTAATGTTGGGTCAAGCAAGCCTCTTCCTCCAAAAGGGTCTTAATATGATGCCTGATATGTCCCAATATCAGCCCATGAGAGGCTTGCATCAGGCATTTTTATGCCTTACAAGGCGCAGATTGGAAGTCTCCTCTCACAGACTAGAGCAATGTGTAATTAAGTGCCTTGGTCAAGGGCACAGACACGCTGCCACAGCTGAGGCTCGAACTAGTGACCTTGAGATAACTAGACGAACACCTTAACCACTTGGCCACTTGCCCAAGATAAGGATAAGGAGACTACTTCATATCGACCTGCTGCTGCTCTCCGGTGACTTTGTTCATGTGATAACAGTTCATTTTGTTGCTGAGGTTAGAAAAAATCAGTAACACACAAAAACACACAAGCGTAGAGTTGTTACCCTCAAATAGAACAGGAGTTCAACCAGAATCCAAGGAATTAGGATGAGACATCAAGGTTACATACGCTAGACAGATGCACACACGGAGACAGACAGACAGACAGACAGACACACACACACACACACACACACACACACACACACACACACTACTGATTAGAATAATAATGTGACTGTAGTTTGAAATTCACCCAAAACTCAATAAAATCATTTGCAAAGAACGTAATTTGTATTTGACAGTAATAATGAGTGTAGAATGCAGTTGGCATCAACATTGTCTATAATGAGATGATCACCAGTAGATAATAAATACAGCTACTACAGCACATGTAATCAAAAAGAGAATTTGCAATTGGTCAGTGTTGCTTAGGTTTTGAATTAGTTTCAGGGACTTTGTTCTTATGACAAACAGCTCTTTTGATCTACTTCATTATTATTGCAATCTCTTAAAAAAATGAATGTGTGGAGAAAGAATGTGTGTGTCTGTGTTGCTTGTGCGTTTTTTGTGTGTTTGTGTCCTGTTCAAAGTTAGCAGCAGAACCTTAATCATTAAGTGTAGGTGAAAATTATTTGGCTTTGGCTTCTGCGGGACTTCCTGAACTAGAATGAGCATTTTGTACAAATAATAATTTGCAATTCATTATCTACTTGGACCAGCACATTGAAATTTGTGACTTTGCAGTGTCAAAGGTTCTATCAACTGTAAGATGTGAAATTTAAGGAATTAGAGATATCTTGCAAGCTTTTCTTAATCCTATTAGATGAAATCGCCTGCAACTTTTTAATTATTAGATTGCTGCAATTCCAACAATATCTTACATTAAAAAGCAATTAAGCTGACCAATCTCAAAATATAGTGTCTCCTTCATAGAATGCTTGTGATGTGATGTGATCACTCAACTTGTCTGTGTTAATTATAATAGTTCCAGCAGTGTAGTACCCAAATTACTTTAATTAAATGTTATCTTTGCTATTCAAATCGTGGAGCCAAGTACCTCTGCAAAGATATGATTGTTATTTCATGAAACAAATGCAGACATAGCAAAGGAGAGGAGGTCAATGTTGAAACATTTTTGCTAATAACTCTAAAACAGCAGGAATGGATTTCTCAGGATTAGAAATATATAAAAGTAAATCATCAGCATAGAGTGATAATTTATGGGACTTTAATCCCCGAGTTATCCCAGTAATATTTGAAGATTCTCGAATGGCAATTGCAAGAGGTTCTAATGCAATATCAAATAATAGGGGACTAAGAGGACAGCCTTGTCGAGTACCTCGAAAAAGAGGAAAAAAAGGTGAGTTTAAAGAGTTAGTACGGACCGAGGCTACAGGGGAATGATATAACAGTTTAATCCAGGATATAAATTTCAAGCTAAAATTAAACATTTCAAACACCTTAAATAAATAAGGCCATTCTACTCTATCAAAAGCTTTCTCGGCATCTAAAGAAATAACACACTCAGGAACATTTTGTGAGGGAGTATAAACGATATTTAACAATGTACGAATATTATAAAAAGAGTAACGACCTTTAATAAAACCCGTTTGGTCTTCCGAAATAATAGAAGGAAGTACTTTTTCTAGTCTATTTGCTAATAACTTAGAAAAAACTTTAGAATCAACATTTAATAGAGATATTGGTCTATAAGATGCACATTGAGCAGGGTCTTTATCCTTCTTTAGTATTAAAGAAATTGACGCTCTATTAAAAGATTCAGGAAGTTTACCAAGTTTCAGAGAAGCCTCAAAAACCCTACAGAGCCAAGGGATCAATAAAGAAGCAAAACATTTATAAAATCCAACGGTAAACCCATCCGGGCCAGGAGCTTTCCCCAAATTCATAGAAAGAATAACATTCTTAATCTGATCCATAGTAATGGAAGTATCTAATATAGAAGACATATCCTGTGAAATCTGAGGGAAGTCTAAATTATCTAAAAAATCATTCATATATTTAGAATCTCGAGGAGACTCTGATTGATATAAAGAAGAATAAAAATCACAAAACGTTTGATTAATCCCCACATGATCCAGTATCAATCGATCATTTTGGTTATAAATCTGATTGATTTGAGATTTAACATAATTAGATTTCAATTGATTAGCCAGCAGCTTGCCAATTTTGTCACTGTGAACATAAAATTCACTTCTTGTTTTCTTTAATTGGTTTACAATCGAGGACGAGAGTAGTAAACTGTGTTCCATTTGAAGTTCAGTTCTTTGTTTGTATAACTCCTCAGAAGGAGCCATAACATATTTCTTATCAATTTCTTTAATCTTGTCCACAATTACCATCTCCTCCTGCTTCTGCTTCTTCCTCAAAGCAGCAGAATACGAGATAATCTGACCACGAATATAGGCTTTAAAAGTGTCCCAAAGAGTGTTAACCGAAATATCCTCTGTATGGTTAATTGTAAAAAAAAGCTCAATCTGTTCATTCATAAAGTTAACAAAGTCCGAGTCCTGAAGCAACAGCGAATTAAAACGCCATTGTCTATTATTTTGTATATTGGCCATAATTTTAATAGAAAGCTTAAGTGGAGCATGATCTGAAATGGTTATAGAATCATAATCACATTTAATCACTGAAGGAATAAGACGAGAATCAATAAAAAAGTAATCAATTCTTGAATAGGAATGATGAACATGTGAAAAGAAAGAAAAATCTTTTTCCTGAGGATGCAGAAAACGCCAAATGTCCGTCGACCCAGAATCAGAAAGGAAAGAGTTAATCAAAGTTGCAGATTTATTAGGTAAGGTCCGTAAAGGAGCCGAACGGTCCAAAGCTGGAGACAAACAGGTATTAAGATCTCCGCCCCAGATCAATGAAAACTCGTTCAAATTCGGAAACTGATTAAATAATGATTTATAAAATTCCGGACAATCCATATTAGGAGCATAAACATTAACCAAAACTACTTTTTTATTAAATAGTAAACCACTAACCAATAAAAATCTACCATTCGGATCAGAAAAAATATCCTGTTGTATAAAAGTAACTGAGGAATCTATAAAAATAGAGACGCCTCGAATCTTAGCATTGGAGTTCGAATGAAATTGTTGTTCCTTCCAGAATTTAAAAAAACGTAGTCTGTCCCCCCTCCGTACATGGGTCTCTTGTAAAAATAAAATTTGTGCTTTAAGTCTCCGGAACACTTTAAAAACTTTTTTCCTTTTAATAGGATGATTAAGACCGTTAGTATTCCAGGTTCTACAACTAAGTTCAATTTTTATATGTGTTTCAGGCATTACCAATTTTTGTTCCAAAATCTTTCTTTGATAAAGTTGACTCTAAAATTTCTTCATTTATTTGGCAGAATAAAAATCCGAGACTGGGTAAAATATATTTACAGAAAGCTAAGAGAGATGGAGGTTTAGCATTACCTAACTTTAGATTCTATTATTGGGCAATTAATATTTGACATATGAAATTTTGGTTACTTGACCAGGATATACTATTTATTCCTAAATGGGTAGCATTGGAACTACAATCTGTTCAGGGCTATACACTTGGTTCTATTTTAGGTTCCTCTCTCCCTTTTGATTCGAAACGCCTTAAGCAGGTGTCTAACCCGATAGTTAAATATGCTTTGCGTATTTGGTTTCAATTCAGAAAATTTTTTGATCTTAATCAATTCGGGTTAGCGATTCCTATTTTAGGTAACATATTTTTTCCTCCCTCTTTTACGGATCGCAATTTTCAAATTTGGAAGACTAAGGGTATTTTACGGTTTTTGGATTTATTTTTAGATGGTTCCCTTATGTCTTTTGAACAATTATCTAATAAATATAACTTATCAAGAATACATTTTTTTAGATATTTACAAGTTAGAAATTTCCTAAGTACTATACTTTCTTCCTTTCCAATGCTTCCTCCTACATATATTTTAGATTCGATAATTAACCTTAATCCATGTCAGAAAGGTGCATCGGCTATGATTTATAATATTATTATGAAACTTAGGAAAGCTCCATTCGATAAGATTAGGGTAGATTGGGAACAGGAATTGGGGCTTACCATTTCTGTGGATGATTGGGGGCAGATTTTACAATTAGTTAATACTTCCTCTATTTGTGCTAAACATTCCCTAATTCAATTTAAAGTTGTTCATAGAGCACATATGTCCAAAGATAAGTTAGCGCGTTTTTACTTGCATATTAATCCTTTTTGTGATAGATGTTCGGGGCAGATAGCCTCTTTAACTCATATGTTTTGGTCTTGCCCTACTTTGGAAACTTTTTGGAGAGACATTTTTAATATTATTTCTAAGGTATTAAATATAGATATCTCTCCTCACCCTATTACTGCTATCTTTGGACTACCTAAAATTTTTAGTAATCTTTCCCCTTCAGCCCGTAGAATGATTGCATTTCTTACTTTAATGGCGAAAAGATGTATTTTACAACATTGGAAAGAGCTTAATGCTCCAACTACCTTTTTTTGGTTTTCTCAGACGATATTATGTTTGAATCTGGAGAAAATTAGAAGTAACCTTTATGATTCTTCATTTAAATTTGAACAGATTTGGGGATCTTTTATTCGATATTTTCATTTAATGTAATATATACCCTTGTTGTTTTTTTTCACTGTTTTTAATGGAGGTCGGGATTGAGGACGTGATTTTAAGTTTAACTCTGTTTGGTTTCAAGTTAGCCCATTGCTTTGCTTTGCTTTTAGTTAGTTGCACGGTGGGTTTTTTTTTGGTTTTTTTTTTCTTTTTTTCTATTGATATATATAAAATTTAGTATACTATTATGTTATCTTGGTTTCTTATGTTTAAATTACATTGTTTGTAGTATTTTTTTTGGTATTGATACCTTCTGTAATTTTATTATATTTTAACATTGTATTAATGTTTATATGGCTTACCTTTTTGTATACTTATTCAATAAAAAGATTTAAAAAGAAAGAAAGAAAGAAACTTTTTTTTCTGCTTTTCCCATTTTCAACACACCATGCACCGCAAAGTCAGAAAGCCAGGATATTGTCAAATTCCTTAAAGCTGCTCTGATAACATAATATGACCGTAAGATACCTCTCTTTGGCCTCTTCAAATCAGACAGTATTGATCCAAGCCAAATATCTGCTGAGAACCCAAGTCACTGATCACTTAAGATTTATAATTGAAAGTAGTTTTCTCCCTTGCGGCTCTCTGATAGATTGTATAAAATACCAAAGTTCTGAGTGACTGCCAAGTGACAAAGTTTCTACTTCTTCAGTCCCAGATGAGCCCATCTCTGGTGCTTCCTGATACAGAGTCTTGACCTGAAATATTGATCGTCTCTTAGCTTCCACAGATTGTGCTTGTCCCAGTAAGTTCTTCTGCAGTTCGTTTATTTATTGCTCATGTTCTAGTATCTTCAGTTGCTTGTTTTCTTTTCCTCTGATGTTTCCTCATCTGCTATAGAGGCAGGTAATATGTTAACACTTATATCACCCTCTCTGTTGAAAAAGGATTGAATAAATGTTAATGGACAGTAAGGAATAAATAGGTGTGAGTTCGCTCATCTTTATGGCCACTTCTTTTTCATTCTTTGCTTATTTTTATTCCCAAATCACTGAAAACTTTTGTCTGGTGCTGATGGGAGTGATCACTGGGAAATAGTTCCGTGCTCCTTTCTACAACAGCCCTACACCAAGTTAGAGTCAGTTTACAAAGTGACCAACTATGATAATTGGGGCTCAATCAATCTTCACACTTGCATCTGTAGCATCTATTGCTAGAAGTGATATTCAGTTTCTAAAACATGGAAAAGCAGAAAGCTGTTTCAGGAAAAATTAAAGCAAGCCGGCAAAACTGAAGCCTGTTCTCAGCCAGCACAGGAGCTTGGAATGTATGCCTCCAGGATCACTGTTTATATTCACTATCATTTGCATAAAGCTCCATGCTGAATCTTTCTCAGAAGAGCCTTGATGGACTCTGCTGCCACTGTATGTTGTGAGAAAAATGAAGAAGAAATTGAGTTTAGTTTTAATTTAAGGATTTTATTTATTCTGTATTAGGGGCATTAATTCACTAAGCAAAGTTATTTCCAGCCAATGGAAAGCTGATTTAACTTGTCTGTTACAGGTGAATTTAATTTGGATGGCTGATCCTTTCATATAGGAGATACAGATGCAGTCATGCTGCATCCCACATTGGAGACCTGCATTTTAAAATCAAATGATTAAACTCCTTTAACCCTTTAGTGATACTTGCTTGAAGCAACTTTCCAAGGGATGATTCTAGTTAGGGAAGGCTAGTATTATCGTGGCACAGCTTTGATAGTGCAACTTAATATGACAACCATTTCAAACTATAACAGCCATAGAAATAACAAAATTGTCACAGTAGCTGACATTTTTAAAGGGTGTGTTTAATCTGAGTTATTTAAACTTTTGTCCTGCATTTTACCTACACTTGTAATTATACTTGCTAATCTAACAACAGTTAGTTCTGTAATTCAACCTTCAAAGAATAATTACTGGTTTATAAACTCAGTCTGCAGATATAAGAATGGTTTGCACAATTTATTTCAGCAATATGTATTTCCCTTCCAACATCTCTATAAAAGTAAAAGGAAGCACAATTTTCAAATATAACTTTTCTCTTTTTTTAATTGAGGCTTAAAATAACTTTTTTTATATATGTTGCTGACTCTGGTCTGCTCTACTGTTACCAGTAGAGTCAGAAGTAGTGTAGCACCTCAGAAAAAAGACAAAGTATTGAATTTTCAGGAACTGGTTGAGAATTAATTGCAAGGGGTGCAAAATGATTAGACAAATTCAGCGTGATTAGACATAACTCAACATTTCTCAGCAGATCTGCTTGGGCCATATTAAGTACAAGTGGACTTAAGTACAAAAATAATTTGTAAACTCCTATCCAGTCTCCCCAACCTCAGTTTTAAGTGTGAAGAGCTCATGGGCTTACTTGATACTTTATAATTTATGACCGTTAAATTGACAGAGTGGCTGTGGAGAAGATGTTTCCTGCAGCAGAAGGCCCTTGAGTTAGAGGTCACTGTTTAAAAATACGGCCTTATCCATTTATGGCAGAGGGTGGTGAATCTTTGGTAACCTTCTTATTCTCCTCAAGGAGTGGTGGAGTAACTGCCTATTTTTTCATAAGCCAAATATTTCCTCAAAGCTTTACTTTTCAAACTCAGATTCTCCAACCCAGTGACTGAGTCTATTCTCCTTAGAAAAGACTTGAAATTGAACCCATGTTTTCCTGACTGATGTGTAAAGTGTCACCTTAAATTGAATTTGTAGATATACAGAATATTTAAGACGTTACTAAGACCATTTATTTCCACCTCTGTAACATTGTCCTGCTCTGTCCTGCCTCAGCTCATTTTCTAGTTCTGAAACCTGCATCCTTGCCTGCTGCCTCTAGCTTGGCAATGCCAACTATTCTTTATTTCTGGATGGATTCCTAGTTGCTTGTGTCTCTAGCCATGCCATATTATTTTTTTCCCTTAGCCCTGAGCATGGTAACCTACTTAGTCCTCAGGTCAAGCAGTATCTCATTAAAAAGTTTATCTTTCATTGTTTCAAATCACTTCTGCTGTCTCCTCTCCACTCTGTTATTCCCTAACAAAGTATCACTTGCCGTGTGTTCCTCCCCAAATTCAATTTCTTTATTATTTACAAGTGCATCTTCACTTGCCAATATCCAACTTTCCCCAACCTCTTCTTCCTAAACCTCTTTCTTTAAGATAAATGTAATAACCCATCTCTTTGGTCGACCCTTTGCTCGTTTGCCTTAATGTCTTTTGTAACTTGATGTCCAATTTTATTTGATAATGCATCTGTGAAATGCCTTTAGGAGCTCTGCTGCCATAATGTATGGATCTATTTCTTTTTGAACAATGACTCCGCTCCCAGAACTACGTATTGATCTGTGGTCTACGTATGCGCATTGTTCCCCCTCTTTCACTGCAATGTGAATAGACCAATTAAAGCCATCTCCAGCATGCATGCTTTTAACTAATATATATGTAGTTGTGCACAGGCACAACAAATTGGTGACGAGTACGAACCTGAATGTCAGAAAATATCACGAACTGCACCAACAGTTACGGTTCGAAACAGCGACAGTTAAACAGCACAAGAAAACTGTGGGACCCGTGAGTAGCGGTGAAAGATGTGCTGAATTTAGAGTGAAATTAACACGGCGATGGCTTCAGTCAGGAAAGTTGACTAATTCAATGGTGCTATTGAAGGCTTGGAGCCGTATATTGAGGGTTGAACTGTATTGTAAGGCGAACAACATGGAGGAACAAAAGAAAGCCCCTGCACTTCTTAGCTTAATGGAAGCAAGGAGGTACAGTCTCTTCCAAAACCTAGTAACCGCTGAAAAGTGAGCAAGCAAGACATTCGACAACATTGTTACAATTTTATAAAATCACTTGAGCCCTAAACCACTGGTACTAGCTGAGAGATTTTGATTATTCAAAAGGAATCAGTCAAAAGCTGAAAGCATTTCTGAATACATTGTAAGACTGCAGGAACTTTCCCAGTACTGTGACTTTAGAGATGGACTTTCTGATGCATTAAGGGGCAGGCTGTATGTGGGATGTATAGTCAAACCACTCAAAAGAGACTACTGTCCAAAAGATACTTAATTTTAGAATAGGCATTGACCATTGCAATATTGTTAGAGACTGTTGCAAAGGATACAGCAGAACTACAGAAAAGTAAGTTAGAATGTGAAGTGTACAAAATGTCCCTGAATGGTGCAAAAAGGCAAAGATATTATCGATGTGGCAAATCCTCCCATGATGCAAATGATTGTTTGTTCAAAGAAAAAGTCTGCAGAAAGTGTCACAGACAAGGCCACATAGAGAGAATGTGCAAGGCAGACAGAAAGCAAAACCAAGTGAAAAGTCTTAAGCAAAAAACTAAGCAAGTTGCCAGATGTAAAACAGAATCAGACGACAAAGATAAACTGTCATGCCTGGAACTGCATAGTATAACTGAAGCAGATCACAAAATCAACTAGATCACAATAGATATGTTCAGTGTAAAACTGAAAATAGAGCTGAATACAGGGTCAGCTTTGTCCATAATTCCAGAGGCTGACTACAGCAGACTGTTTTCTACGATACCATTAGAGAAGACCTCTGTGATGCTAAAGACTTACACAGGCAAAAAAGTGTCACCCAAAGGCAAACTGAAAGTAAATGTGACATATGCAGGCTAAACACAACAGTTAGAGCTTCATGTATTGAAAAGTGGGGGCCAGCACTTTTTGGACGTGAATGGCTGAGAAAAATCTAACTGGACTGGCACTCAATCAAAGCTCCCAGTGTGGCATCAACTCCAGCCAAATGGTAGCACTAACCAAAGACTGGCACAGCTGCTTAATGCTAATGAGAAGGGGATTGGTAAACTCAAAGGCATGAAGGCCAGAACTGAACAGGATGAAGCAGCAACACAAGGATTCCATAAAGCTCGTCCAGTGCCTTATGCACTACATCCTAAAGTGGATGCTGAACTGCAGAGCTTGGAGGCATCTGCAATTCTCTCCAAGGCTGAGTGGAGTGATTGGGCCACGCGCATTGTCCCGGTGATGAAGGAAAGGAAGACTGGAGCCATTTGCATATGTGGGGATTTCAAAGTGAGCATCGATCCGGTGCTGCAGACTATGCAGTAACTCCTGCCATGAATAGAAGACACTTTTGCATCTTTGGCAAGCAGGAAAAGGTTTTCAAACATTGACTTGTCACAAGCTTATCTGCAAATTGAGATTGAGGAGTCAAGCAGGAAGTTCCTCACAATCAACTCTCACAAGGGATTGTTCCAATATAATTGTCTTGTTTTTTGTATCGCATCAGCTCCAGCAATTTAGCTAAGAGTAATGGACCTTTGGACTGTGGGCGGAAACCAGAGCACCCAGAAGAAACCCACACAATCACGGGGAGAATGTAGGCAGCAGTGGGAATTTAAACTGGGTTACTGATACTGTGAAACATTGTGTGGACCATAATGCTACTGTGCCACCCACTTGGGTCCAGAAGAATTGATTTTATTTTCCATTGAATAGCAAATGCTTGCCTTGAATTTCAACACCATTTAGTAATTCTGACATGTCCATAATACTTATCCTCATGAATTCACTTGGCCTGCCACGTTACCTCCAAGGTTGGACTCCCTCAGCAATCAATGGGAGGTTGTTTACATGTCATCTTTCATTCCTATGAAGCTGTCAGATCCCCCTGCCAATTCCTACTGATTTCATAGTTCATGTGCAAAAGAAAGTCTATCCATTTCTTCCAGTACCATCCATCCATTGTAGATAAGGGCATTTCTGCCAAGATTTTCAGATATGATGGGAAGTATGAAAGGAAAGAAGTGAGAGAAAAGAGTCTGAAGGAGCAAAGCAGAAGGAAAGGGATATAGAGGAGGGAGTGAAAACCTCCCAATATTGTGCTAGACAGTGAAGCTGTGGAAAAAGGCAGAGAGAGTAAAAGGAATGCTTCTGCATTGCCTCCAGTACCCTCAGCTGTTTGGCTGGGAGCTTGGATCTTCCAGCTGGCTCTTTGGTGTCAAGGACTGTAATGCATTTGCTTACAAGTCTTCATGCATGGAGATGGTTCATCCAAATATTATTAATGACAGTACTCCCACCTGCCCTTGCCTCCATCATGGTTGGGAAGATTTGGTTTCAACCCCACTCCAGAAATTTGAGCACAAAAGTCTAAATTAGGGGTTCCCAACCTTTTATTAAATGCCTTAGACCCCTACCATTAACTGATGAGTACTTATGCAATCAATTATTTTGTGTTTTTTATTTCTAATTAATTTCGATCACTTTGTAGAGATCTGTTTTCACTTCAACACGAAAGTGTTTTTCTGTTGATCAGTGACAAAAATTCCAAATTAAGTCCACCTTGATTCAATGTTGTAAAACACTAAAACGTGAAAACTTCCAAGGAGAGTGAATACTTTTTACAGGCACAATATGTTATTTATAGAACATGCTGCAGCTCTGGAGGTTGTATAACCAGCATATGGGATACCCAGGGCAGGCATACCCTGGACTCACTTTCAAGGACTCTTCATCTCGTGTCCTCGATATTTATGGCTTGCTTATATATTTATTATTATTATTCCTATTTTTCTTTCTTTTTTTATTTGCACAGTTTAGTCTTTTGCATAGTGGCTCGTATAGTCTTTCATTGATGCTATTATAGTTATTGGATTTATTGAATATACCTGCAAGAAAATGTATCTGAGGATTGTATATAGTGACATACATACTTCAATAATAAATTTACTTTGAACTTTGAACTTCATCAAAAGCTGTGATGTCTTAAAAGATACTGAAGGGATAATCTTGAAGTTAAAAAAGTTGTTCATTGTCAACAGATGCCTCAAATACAAACCAATATTTACGAAAGCTTCAAACCATTATCTCATGACCCACCTCTAAACCAATAAGCTGAACTGTCCATTTCTCTCCACAGAACCTGACAGACCTGCTGAGTTGTTCCAGCATATTGTTTTTGTTTTGCTCCAGATTCCAGCATCTACAGCCCCTTATGTTTCCAGATTTAGGCAATTATCTAAGTCACCATGCCTCAAAACACGTGTAGTGTGAGGTGCCATGATTAAAAGTGAAGCTAATGGGCATCAACCAGAGGATGTTCCAATGGCTGGAGTTATCTGCAGCCCCAGCACATTACAGCTGCTTCATCTTTCCATCATGAGGCCATAAGGTGGGATGTTTGCTGATGACTGTGTAAAATTCTGTTCCACTTGCAATTCCTCTGTGAATGAAACACTCCAACCTGCACTAAGCTAAATCTTGGCAATAATCAAATGTAGGTGGATAAGTGGCAAGTTGTGTTTTGCTGTGTAGGATTGCGACCTGATCTAAGCTAAGTATTAAACCTCAGAAACCATTATGTCCCAGAGTTTCTACAGGCACAGAAGTACGTATTGGTATATGTAAAATGCACAGCTTATATTCAAAAATCTATGTTGGCTAATAAATAATGGATCCATGTCTTCACTACCTTGTAGACTGAAGGATAAAGTGGAATGTTGAACACATCAGTATTTCAACCGTATTCTAATTTGGTAAGACAGTTTATGTAAAGTAAGCTATTTAATTATTTAATCTAGGCCCATTAAAATGTTATAGTTGTAGAGAATGAGTGAGCATCCAACAGGAAAGATGCAATTCTAATATATGAACAAATTATCTAAATAAGGATGTGTGGAGATTATTCCTGCATTTTTGTGAGTCTGCACTTATGCAATGATTCCTAATGTAACTCGCATTCTGAGGTGTAGTAATCAGTTTGCAAGTCTATCACTAACATTTTAAGAACTGGTGAGGTTTGCCTTTAATTAACCAGTGTTAGGATTAACAGAACTCCATGAAAATATTGTCATTTAAGAGGAATTGTTATTACCTTAGATAGGACAGGCAGTTTGGTAGTTGCAGAGACCTCATTTTTGCAGTGTATATAGCTTGTTTAGAAGCAAACTTACATAATTGGATCATTGTTTTGTGAAACCCCACTTCCACGACACTGTCCCCTCTTTAGAGCAGTAACGAACACAGTGTACCCACATCTGTGTAAGTTGTAGAGGTGATTTTTTTTTAAAAATCCTGCCTTTTGATTATTAACAAATTCAGGAAAACTGCTCTCTATCCAGCTTGTGGTTTTGAATGTGGAACTCGCTTCAATTTTGTGTGAGCTGAGGAGTGAAAATGCATATAGGAGGAGCTAGATGAGGAAGAAAGGAACAGTGGAAGCTCATACAGAGGATCAGCAGAGACATTGACTCGAATGTCCTCCATCGCTGCTGAGAAAATCCATGCGTATGGCTGCCGTGACAGCATTGTGGTTGCCATGACAATATTTCAGCTCTGGGCGTTCCATATTTGGAGTTCAATTCTGGTGCCATTCCATAGGGTGTCTTTGTACATCCTCCCCATGGAATGCATAGGTTTTCTCCGGGTCTTACAGTTTCCTACCACTGTCCAGTCGTGGGAGAATGCCACGGCAACCGGGTCATAGGCACTGAGCATGGGTCCCTGGTGCAGAAGGGAAAGAGAGAGAAGGGAGCGGTAGTGATAGGGGACTCAATAGTGAGGGAAACAAACAGGACGTGAACGGGACACCCGGATAGTATGCTGCCTCCCAGGTGCCAGGGTCAGGGACGTCTCAGATCGCGCCCACAGCATTTTGGAGAGAGAGGGAGAGTAGCCAAATGTCTTGGTACATATTGCTACCAATGACATAGGAATGAAAAGCAAAGATGCTCTGAAGAGAGATTTCAGACAGCTAGGTAGAAAGCAGAGAAGCAGGACCTCCGGGGTAGTAATTTCTGGATTGCTGCCTGTGCCACATGCCAGTGAGGGTAAAAACAGAATGATTTGGCAGATAAATGTGTGGCTGAGAAGCTGGTGCAAAGAGCACTGTTTCAGGTTCTTGGATCATTGGGATCTCTTCCGGGGGAGGTATGACCTGTTCAAAGGTGACGGGTTGCACCTGAACCCGAGGGGGACCAATATTCGCGTGGGCAGGTTTGTCAGAGCTGCTGGGGAAGGTTTAAACTAATTTGGCAGGAGGGTGAGAACTGGAGTGAAAGGACTCAGGATAGGACAGATGGTAAAAAAGTAAAGACTGTGTGCAGTCAGACTGTCAGGAAGGGCAGGCAGATGATGGGACTTAGTTGTAGCTGAGTAGCAAAACATTAGGGATGCAGAATCAGAAAGGATGGCAAATATGGTATTCAAGGTGTTGTATCTAAATGTGTGTAATATAAGAAATAAGGTGGATGATTTTGTTGCACTATTACAGATTGCCAGGTATGTTGCTGTGGCCATCACTGAATCGTGTCTGAAGGATGGTTGTAGTTGGGAGCTGAATGTCCAATGTTATACATTGTATCGGAGGGATAGGAAGGTAGACAGAGGGGGAGGCGTGACTCCACTTCTATCGAGAGAGAGAGAACGCGAGCGAGAGAGTGATCACCCGAGTGCAGAGGCCTCTGACGGCTGCTCCGGCTGTCTTGACATTCCAATTTCTCAGGACATTCTAGTTGGCGACATGAGTGAGGAATCGAGTCTACAGGGGCTGCGCAAGGCCACAGCGTGAAGGTGCACGTCTTTCTGGCAATATTGAAAATGGCCAGTCAGCAAGCTCTGGAAATGGGAACCCACTGCCATGAAGTACTGTGATTTGAGTACAGCTGCTGATCACGGACTCCGTCAGAACCCCAGCCACCTTGAAAAGGGAAAAAAAATTAAAGTGAGGGAATTTAAGCTGTTTCACAGATGAACTCAAAGAAATTGCCCTGTGGCACTATCTTAGCTCCTTCTCCTTTTTCTCTTTCTCTGGTTGTCTGCATTAATTTATCAACACTCAGCTTTGTAAAGAGTGAAATCACCCAGGCAACTTTGGCTATCCTATCAGAGAGATTTCCTTTGCCCTCTCCTCCCTCCTGCACAATCTCTGCAATAAGTAGCTAAGTTTTCTGCTTTTCAAATTCTGAAGAAGAGTCCCTGTCAACAGTGCTTCTCTTTCAGAATTCATTAACTGTCCCTATTTCCACGGATGCTGCCTGACCTACTGAGAGTTTCCAGTATTGTCAGCTTCCATTGAAAGATATTATTCATTTACCAGCTGAGACACCATGGGGTTGTTTGATTTCAGCATCACCATAGCAAACAGAAGGTTTGTGGCAGCCACCTGCTCCTTTAATAACACTGCAATTCATCAGGCGGATCTGAGAGTGTTTTCAGATCATCAGAATGAGTAGGAAATGAAATCTCCAGATCTACACTTGTGAACCATCAAGTCTTCAAGTGCCAGCCGGTCGTTGTTGATATTTTCATCATAAAATGTGAAGCCCTCCAATCCCTTCTTGACCTTTCTTTGGCAGCAGTTGTAGGCTGGGGTAATCAACTCCTCAGCACCCAGTGGAGCTGCTGTGTTAATTTAATGTGACTATACTACAAGCAGTTACTGTCGGTAGAGTTCCTGTTCATTGTTCATCGATCCATACTTAGGCAGGCTTTATTTTTAATCAAAGGACAGAAGATGCTGAAGTTGAAATGATGAGAGTTGTTGGTGAGGTATTTTATTCATAGGATTGGGTCAAAAGAGAAAGCAGCAGAGAGATGGAAGAAAGTAATTGGTATCTGATTCAAAATCTTATGAAAAGGCCAGGTTAGACCATGCCTTGAATATTTGGATCGACTCTGAACACCACATATTAGCTTGGTATTTTGATATTTGACTTGGTAAAAAACAAAATCAGATCCTTAGTAGGAAGTGACATAGGATGCGAAGATGTAGTTCACTGAGGGCAGAATTAAAGAAGGTTAAAAAGAGGCTGATGGGAAGGAGTCACTTATTGATTGATCAATTGATTGAGGTATGAGATACAGTGTGGAGTAGGCCCTTCAAGCCTCGCCGTCCAATTTAATCCTAACCTAATCACAGGACAATTTACAGTGATCAATGCATCTACCAACCGGTATATATTTAGACTGTAGGAGGAAACCCACATGGGCACGGGGAGAACGTACAAGCCCCTTACAGACAACAGCAAAAATTGAACCCAGATTGCCTGTGCTGTATAGCATCATGGTAACCTCTGCACTACTGTGCCACCCCACGTGGAACCAGAAGAATTGATTTTATCATCCGTGCCACCCCGAGTTTACATATAGCCCAATGAATAGGATCCAGGAGATGGGGTATAAATAGGAGATAGATGAGGCCTGTAAGAAAGGCTGGGTCATGATGGTCAAGGGGAAATTTAATCTGGAGGCAGACTGAGAAAATTAGGTTGGCACTAGATTCCAAGAGGAGAGATTTGGAGAATACCTAGTAGATGGCTTTTTAGAGCAGCTTTTGGTTGAGCCAGAGCCAGAGTACCCACATCATTATTCAGAGGTGTAAATGTGATTCACAAAATATATATTAAAGAATTCCAGATTGTGGTCTGAAGGTGGAGCTCGCTGTTAATTTGAGTGAGATGAGTAGTGAAGATGCATGTAGGAGGAGCTGGATGAGGAAGAAAGGAACAGTGGAAGCTCATAAAGATGATCAGTGGAGATTGGCTGAATGCCCTACATTTGTACTGTAAATTCCTTGCAGATTAGAAAGGTACCTCAGTATACTGGGAAAGTAGCTAACCGTTGACGGTTCAAAGTCAAACTCAGATGTGCAAAGGGACTTCAGAGTCCTGGTGCAGGATATCCTAAACATTCACGTGCAGATAGAGTCAGCAGTAAAGAAGGTAAATACAATGTTAGTATTAACTTTGAGAGGACTAGAATATAAAAACAAGGACATAATGCTGAGGTTTTATATGGCATTGGTCAGACAACATTTGGAGTATTGTGATCTGTTTTGAACCCCTTATCTAAGAAAAGATGCGCTGACATTGGAGAGGGTCCAGAGGAGATTTATCAGCATGATCCCAGGGTTGAAAGGGTCTGACGAAGGGTCTTGGCCCGAAACGTCAACTGTACCTCTTCCTATAGATGCTGCCTGGCCTGCTGCTTTCCACCAGCAACTTTTATGTGTGTTGCTTGAAAGGGTTAATGTATGAGGAGTGTTTGATGGCTCTGGGCCTGTACTAACTGAAGTTTAGAAGGATGAGGGAAGATCTCGATGAATCCTACCAATTATTGAAAGGCTTAGATTGAGTGGGTGTAGAGAGGATGTTTTCACGAGTAGGAGATTCTTGGATCAGAGGTACAGCCTCAGAATAGAAAGATGTCCCTTTAGAAAAGAGATGAGGAGGAATTTATTTAGCCAGAGCGTGGTGAATTTATGGAATTCATTGACACAGATGGCTGTGGAGGCCAAGTCTCTGGATATATATTTGAAGTGGAGGTTAATAGGTTCTCAACAAGTAAGGATGTCCAAGGTTAGGGTAGAAGCAGAAGAATTGGGTTGCAAGGCAAAAAAGAAATCAGCAATGATTGAATGGTGGAGCAGACCTGATGGATCAAATGGCCTTATTCTCCTAAGTCCCATATTTACCAACCCATATGTCTTTGAGATGTGGGAGGAAATCAGGGTACACTGGCAAAAAGCACGCAGTCCAGGTTTGAATCTGGATCATTGGAGCTTTGAGGCAGTGGATCTATTAGCTGCATCACTGTGCTGCCCTCTGCTAGTTCACTACTGAACGCTAAATTCTGTCAATCAGCACAAATATTCCTCGAACGAAGTGCCAGATTCTGTTTGAAAGAATAACTGCTCTCTTCAAGAGAGTGCTTATCAACTAACTTGTGTTCAAACACATTTCCTTCAGTGGGACTTAAGATCTTGAAGACTTTTTAATTCATTGAGACTTATGAAAGTTTAAGACTTGGATTGAAATCTATGCGCAAAAGGTATTCAAACATTATAAATAATTTCTCATCTGAAGTTGCTTTCAGTGTAGTTATTTACATAAGAATTGCTGTGCAGAGAGGGATCTAGCAATTCATTTACATAACTGTAAGAAAACTCAGCATGATTGAAGTTTAATTTAACGCAGAATAATTTTGTGTCCAATTAATGTGTTATCAAAAAGTTTGATTCCTGACTTTTTTGTGGGGATTTTGCTTTCCATTGCAGCTTGCCTCTAAAGCACAAACTCTCCCAATTACATACACAAATTATTTTATAACATGCAAAATACTGTACATTCCCAGACTGATGTACAACCTCACTGGGAGTACAGCACATCATCCCATTACTGCCACTTCCATTCATTCATTAACAACACTGTCCCTGAGATGGAAGAGTGCTGCTTCCATTGTGGATGTCCCTTTAGGAGTTAGCTTCACAGATTGCACCTGCTGCGTTCAGTGCTGGTAGCTGTGAAGACATCACCAGGTAATCCTGCTCTGAAACTAACAATGTCAACCTCAGCTTGCTGTTACACAAGGAACTCCAGCAATGCTGTGCTGCAAATCTCACAATTGAAGTTCTCACTCTTTTCGCAGCTTTGATAAATATGTTAGGGTGACCTTAACATATTTATCAAAGGCATTAAAAAGGATTACTACAATGGCATTAAAAGGAATTAATGAATTTCTAGCTAGTTTGATCAGCTCTGATCTCATGTTTCAGGAGTATTTCATGGACATTTTGACAATAGTGGACTACTTAATTTTCTCTTTCTATAAATATGATATACCTGCAGTTTGTGTATAACAAGGCATTCTGAAGACCTGCTTCTACACTGACATTATCTTATACATTCTTGTATTACCTTCAAGGAGATGGCTGAGACTGAACTTAAAACTGCACAATTTCCTAAGGTTTGTGGCTTCTGCCATATTGGGCCTTCACTGGAACCGTTTGGACTGAGCCAATGTTGCAGTTCGACTGGCTCCCTCACATACTGATTTTCCCCTCTCCTCCCTCCCCCCTCCCTCCTCGTGTTTTGACACCCCCGTCCCATAATAACACTCTCTCCCTTCCTGACTCTCGTCCCCTTCTTCACACTTTAACTCTCCCTACCTCTCATAAACTTGGGCCCTCCTTTTTGCATAGTGACTCATTTCCTCTGTACCCCCACACTCTTTCACTGTTTCCATGTCCCTACATTACACTCCCTCTCCCTCACACAGACCACCCCACCTTGCATACACATTAACAGATTCCATTTATTGAATTTTTTTTCTTAAATATAAAAGAAGGCCTTTTGGCCATTCAAGTTGTTGCTGGCTGTCAGAGCAGTCCTATCAGTACCATTCCCCTCTTCTTTCGCCGTAACCTGTTCTCTCCTTCATGCTCATTCATCCCTGATTCTTCTGCCACCCACTTACACTGATGGCCAATTAACCTATCAAATACTGGAGCACTGGGAGAACCTCACATTACCACAGTGGGAATGTGCAAGCTCATCACAGATGCTCCCAGAGGTTAGTACCGAACCTAGGTCACTTGAGATATGCATCAGCAAATCTCACCGTCAAGCATGAGACAATTTTATGTTGCTTCAGATTCCAGCATCTACAGAATTTTTCGTGTCCCCAGATAATTTTTTTGGAGCATGTTGGGCACAACAGGGCCCAATGTGGCACAAAGGCAGTAGGTCATTATATTAATATAGGGTTAAATAATGGAAGTACTTGGAGTAAAGTTGAGAATATTTTCCTACAACTGACCTGAGAAGTATTTTAAATTTGAGAGTGAGGTAGACAGTGTAATAGCAAAGCAGCGATGAACATAGTTGGAAGGCCCAGAGTAGGTGAAAAGCTACCTAGGTGACCTATTTTGGAATTCAAAGTGAAGCAACATGAAGGAGACCCCAGCAGAAATATGAACTGAATTATCATGTTAAAATTTGCCATTCGGTGAGGAATGATGAAGAGAAGAGGTAAACAGCAAATAAAATCGTGATAGTTTGTTAAAATCTTAAGTTATTTAAAAAGGTATACAAATATTTAAGAAATAGGTGTGCACCATTTAGCTTTTTATCCCCTTGCCATAAGAGCATAGCTGATCTATCGCCACCTACCTACTCAAAGCCCATCTCATTGTTACTTTGGTGCTGAAAATCTATTGATCTTGGTCAAGAAAGTGTTCAAAGACAAGATATCAGCAATCCTTAACAAATGCTATATTCCAAAGAGTCAATATCCATTGAGTGAAAAAATGTTCCTTTCATCTCTCTCCTCAATATCAAATCATTTAGGTGAAAGCCCAAATCTAGACTCACCCAGTGAGTTAAATATCTTTCACATCAGGTTCCGTAAAAACTTTATATGTTTCAATGAGATTATCTCTCCTTTTTAAACTCTTGGAAATGAAGGTTCTGACTGTCTATTATCTACACGTAGGATTATCCTTTAATCCCAGAAATAAATCAAGTAATTGTATTCTCTGTGCCAAGTGTATCCTCTTTTTGTAGGAACTAAAATTGTGAGCAGTTCTTCTCCTGCGCTCATACAGACTTGTACTGTTAAAATAAACTGCTCACTCTTCCATTCTACTGGATGTAAAGTCACTGTACTATTGGCATTTTTAATTACACCTTGTACCTATCATTGGGATTTTAATGATCTATTTATTAATCTCTCTGATCTCCCACTCCTTCTAGATTTGCACCACTTAAAATATACTTTGTTGAATCCTCTTTTGGGTCCAAAATGTATAATCCCTCAACCATGAAAATTGATTTGTCATGGTTTTGCCCATTTCCTTAATCAGTTAATATAGCTTTGCAATTTCGTGCTTCTGGCTGTTTTGCTCAAAATGTCTCCTGTCTTTATCATTAGCAACCTGAGAACTTGACTTTCTATTGCTTTAACTACTGAGTGCTAAGTGTCCTTCTCAAATAAGTGGACTAAATCTGGAAGCAGTACTCAAAGTGTAGCTTTTATCATTCCAAAAGACTGTTTTTACTTTTGTACTCCAAACTTGTTGTAAGATCAACAAGCCAGATGTTTTTCTAGGTGCTTGGTGTGCCAACATATTAGTTTATGTACACTGTGCACGTGGATATCCAAGTTCCCTCTGAATGCCAAGTTTCTAGTCTCCTAACTTCTAAATAAAATGTATTAGCTTTCAATTTTTTCTATTAAATTGGATAACACTACCAGCTTATCTTCTTTCCCACTTAACGGTATAACCCATTGCAACCTCTTTGAATATAGAGTCATAAAGCAGAGAAACAGCTCCTTTAAATCAACTGGTCCATGCCGACTAAGATTCAATTTGTCAGTCCCATTTGCACACATCTGGCTCATATCCCTCCAAACCTTTCCTCGTCATGTACCTGTCCAAGTAACTTTTAAATGTTGCTAATATACCTGCCTCAATTACTTTCTCTGATAGCTTATTCCATATTCTGACCATCCCTTGAGTGAAAGTGCCCCTCAGGGTCCTCGTAAATCTCTGCCCCTCACCTTAAACCTGTGTCCAGTTCTTGATTCTCCAGCCCTGGGAAAAGACCGCACATTCAGTCCATGTATGCTCCTTAGCCTACTTTCACTTTGTATCTTGAGTGTATATCTTATATTCAATCTTCCAACTAAATTATTGAAAATGATTGTACATGGCTCCAGCCCAAATATTTTTACACTTAATTACAAGTTGGCATCCTGAAATTGACCCATTTTTTCGTATTAATTTTCAGTTCATGAGCCATTCTTGAACCCATGCTGACTTACTATCCCCAATCCCCACAGTGATGGACAGTGGAAATAATAATATGTTTCATTTGAAGTGGGGCTGCTTTTGGTGGGTGAAGCAGTGGCCGAATAGCTGAGCCTATGGGTTATGTGTTTGGATTTGTAACAACAAGTGCCAGTGGGAAGGAATGTCCAGGAGATACCTAAATGACACTTAAATGAAGGAAATAGAGCAGACCAAAATTTAGTATGTTAAAAAGATGGCCTTCTTTAACCATCTCCAAAATGGCATATAGTTATTTGACTACATAATCAGTAACTTTGAGCATAAGATAGAATTGTGGTTTGCAAAGGGTAGAGGAGGGCATCAAAAGATAAATTCAGTTAGAACTGGTACAGTCACCTTCTTGAAGTCATTCTCCTTACTTCTTATGATATTGATCTTATAGAGATTGTTCCATTTGTTGATCAACTGGATGAACTGACAATTGGATCTGCAGTACTGAACATGAAGTTGGGAGATACAATACTGAGGATACATTGAAGATATATGTGAGAAGTTTACGCATTAGTTTTCATTATCATTATGCACATGGGAATTTATAATTGAAAACTTATGTCAATGAAGATAGATTTATAGACAGTATGTGCATGCACCCAGAAGATTGCCGTATATTCCACAGACTGGATTTGTAAACCAGCCTTTAACTTTTTATCTGTAGTGATTCCTTTACAAAAATTGTTAAAATTATGAGATCTATATAGGAACCTTAATTTGTATTTAGTAGGTTGCTGCCAGTATGAGAAATCCAGTTGATGGATTTCTTATAATCACTGTGATTACATAACAAACAATTGTGCTTTTTATGTTTCACTTAGTAATTTTGTGTAATTGGCTATTTACAACCTGGATATTAGGCAGGTGGTCTGAGTAGACTGATAACTCCATGCTAGGTGGAGGTGGACTATTCAGATGCCTAATCCATGTCAGGAGTTGGCCATTTTATACCAATAACCCCATGCCACAAGGATGTGATCCGATTATAGTACCTAACCAGCAACTGAACCTCTTGACCATATCTGTATGCTTTTGTGCATTGAGTTGCTGCCCCATGATTAACTGATTAGATATTTGCATTTACAAGCAGGTGTACCTCATAAAGTGACCCATTGAGTGTATGTTGGGGTGGACTCGAGAACAAGGGAGTAGGATAGAGTTTGTTCAGTGGCACAGCATAGAACTAGTGGGTTGAATAATTTTCCTGTGATGCGTGAAAGCATTGTACCATAGGACTTGCTGACTAACTGCAGTTACAGTTTCAGTCACAGGTACTACATTGAGAGAAGTTGATTACACCAGCCTTTCAGGTAATGTGTGGAAGTATATTTTCTCTCAAAATCCATGACCTTGACCACTAAGGCCATGGGCAACAACTGAATGAGAACACATGCAGGTTCCCTTCAGACAAGCCATCCTGAAATGGAAATATGTCACTGGTACTTCATCATTGCTGGGTCTAAACCTTGGAACTGGAACTTGGAATCACGTAACAGCACCGTGGAAATATCTTTGATGCAAGGGCTGCAGTGGTTCAAGGTGGCACCTCAGCACCACCTTTGCAAGGCATTTAGAACAGGGCAATAACAGATGGTTTTATGAGTGAAACCAGATGCTGAATAATAATTAAGTAAATTAAAATCTGTTACCGTACATTTTAAAACCACAATCTCTAGTAATTTCTTCCAGAGCAAATAGTTCAATTGCTGATAACTGTCAAAATACAGGTTGTGTCTTACAGTAGGGGTCAAACCTTGTGTATGTCTTTTCATACTACTGTAGCACTCTGGGTTCTGTCCAGTAACTATGATCGTTACTTTATCCAAATACTTGCTATGAATTTTAACTCACATAAAGCTCAGTCAGATCTTCCTCTCCTTACCATCCTTGTTCTTCCCTTGGGATGTGGTTAAATGTAATTTGCTGTGTGCTATACTGTGCCATGATGCGCTTCTTTGAAGCTGCTTATTAGTGGTTGTCCTTTCTTCTTGTGGGCTGCCGTGGTTGTTATAAACAATCACACTGACCATTTGGCAGCTCCTTTTTGTACAGTATTTTTTGTTGTTTCCATGATGCAGAAACCCAGAGTTTTCATTCATGATTCATATATCTCAGTGAATGGCCATTTAAGTTGTAATGAACAAGAGAGGTTCTTTCTGTGGAAGGAAGATCCAAGGGTCTGCAAGGTGCTGGAATCTGGATAGGAGAAGCTCAGGGTTGCTCCTGCAGATTGATCCTTCCTTGCATGTGCTTCCTTCCTTTGTCTTGCATGTGTTGGTACATATGTGATTGTAATGCGAGGTCATCTGCAAAATCAAGGTCTCCTAAAGTAAAGAATCGAGTCCACCTAATGCCTCTCTGCTTATCTTTCACTGTTTGTCTCATAACCCAGTCAATCAACAGGTTAAACAATATCGCCAACATCACACAGCCTTGCCTGACTTCAGTCTTGACTTCAAACTTCATGTTACTGTCTCCAACTGTGCAGGTGCAGTTAGCTTAGAAACTCTGGGTGAGCTGGACTGTTTTGGAAGGGATTCTGTATGCTCTGAGAATTCACCAGAGGCACTCCCTATGGATGCAAAGTCCACAAAATTTAAATACAGTTGTCTCTGCCACTCTGTGCACTGTTCTATGATGTTACACAGTGTGAAGATCTCGTTGACACAACTTCATTTTAATTAAATTTTTTTGTCTCTGGGAGTTCTGGGAGTGGAGGACCTGCCCAGACTGACTTGCTCAGCATCTCATCCACACTGTTTTTCTCATCTCCTGCATTCACGATCAGAATCAGGTGTATTGTCACTGACGTGTTGTTCTGTGACAGCAGTACAGTGCAAAACATAAAAAAAACTATAAATTACAATAAGAATATATAAAAATCAATAGTGTAGAAAGAGAGTAAAATAATGAGGTTGTGTTCATGGGTTCTTCAACCATTCAGAAACCTGATGGTGGAAGCGACAAAGCTGTTTGTAAAACATTGAGAGCTCTTCAAGCTCCTGTACTACTTTCTTGATGGTGGTAATGAGAAGAGGGCTCTTCATGATTGATGCTGCCTTCTTGAGGCATCGCCTTTTGAAGATATTCCCAGTGGTGGGGAGGCCAGTGCCCATGATTGCAGTGTTGCCAGGTAGGAATTAATTCCAGCCATGACTAACCTCTCTAAACACCTCACCACAGTAGATGTGAGTATTTACTGGGCACTATTCATTCAAGTAGCTCTTCTTGGGCACCAGTAATGATTGATGCACTTTTGAAGCAGGTGGAACACTCTACCTTTAGCAATGAGAAATTGAAGCTATCTTTGAACACTCCATCCAGTTGATTAGACAAGTTTTCAGTGCCCTGCCTGTTGCACCATTGGGACTGATGCCCTGCCAGTGTTCACCCTCTTGAATGATGACCTGACTTTGGCCACTGAGACCAATATCACAGGGTCATCAGCTGTTGTAGGGATTCACACATTATTGTTTCATACACCTTTTCAAAGTTTAAAAGGCATTCAGCTCATTAGGGAGTGAAGCATCACAGACATTTATTCTTTTGATCTGTATTCTTTTTATCGATGTTCTCGCCCTCTAACTGTTCCCACTCACTGATCATTTAATCCTTCCCATAGTCCATGACCATCTCAGTTTTACCATGTCAGAGACATTACCCTTCCCTGCTCTCCCTACAGATTTACTAGATTCCTTTGTCTCTTATTTTGGTTCTGATGAAGAATGTGAATTATTGACACTTCTTGTCTTCCCACCTTCTGACCTTCTGAGTATTTTCAGCCACAGTCCATTGGAGAGCAATGAACGCCATTTGGGTGTCTGAGTGGACTGTCTCTCTATCAATATGGCATAGTTTGTTTAATGGTAGCATACTCGTTTCTGGCTCATGAAGTTGTAGTTCAAGCCAATCTACAGAAACTAGAGTTCAGAGCAGTAATGAGAACATTTTGGACCATTGTGCTGAAAACTAAAGCATTGATTTTCAATATTTTTATTTGCAAAGTCTTGCTCACCATCAGGGGAGCACAGTCCTTTACGAGTCTATTGCTCATACAGGGACCATAAGTAGATCATTTATGTACTATCCAAATTCACTTTCATGGTAGAGATGATTAATGTACTAAGCTAATCAAAAACCCTCTTGAACGTAGAAGTTCATCAAGAATCTTATTGGACTCGGATTGCTTTGTTGCAGATTGAATATGAATTGAGTATGCTTTACAATGTAAACCAAATATTTATCTTGGAAAAAACACCACAGACTGAAGCTAACCACCAGGGAAAGAAGATCCTCATACAGTGTGAATACCGTAGACCAAAGGACAGAGGGGGGAGTTGTCTCTGATAAGGCACAGATTTGGTAGATGGTTAAGGTCTCTTTCTGAGGATGGAATTGTCAAGTGCTGAGGGCATATGAAAGGGGCAAAAATCAAAGGAGATTTATGAGGAAAGTTGCTTATAGAGAGTAGTAAGTGGCTGAAACATATTGCTGAGGAAATGGCAGAAGCAATTTTTAACAGATATTTAGACAGACACATCAACAGGCAGGGAGAGAGGGATGTAGATTATGTGCAGTCAGATGTGCAGTTTAAATTGACTTTATGAATAGCACAGATATTATGGTTGAGAGCCTATTGTGCTGTACTGTTCTGTGTGCTAAGAGTGTGGTCAATATAACAAATCAATGACATCTGGAGCGCTGTGTATGGTATTCATTTATTTATTTAAGGAAAAATGTCCATGCATTGGAAAGAATTCAGCAAGACAAGTACCTGGTATAACTGTGTAACTTTATGAGGAAAGGTTGCACATACTGGGCTTGTATACATCCCTGTTTTGAAAAGTGAGAGGTGACTTGGTGGAATCCGGAAGATGCTGAGGAGCTTTAACAGGAGAGATGTGGAGAAGATGCAGATGTGGGTTGCCATGGTAGTGTAACAGTTAGTGCGATGCTATTACAGCTCGGTGCATCAGACTTTGGAGTTCAATTCTGAAGTCTTCTGTAAGAGTTTTTGTATGTTCTCTCCCTGATCGTATGGGTTTCCTCTGCGTGCTCCGGTTTCCTCCCACGTTCTAAAGACATACTGGTTAGTAGGTGAATTGGCTTTGGATTAGCCTAGGGCTAAATAGGTGGATTGCTGGGCGGTGCTGCTAGTTAGCCCCAAGGGGCCTGTTCTGCGCTGATTTTGAAATAAATAAAAAATGAATGAAATAAAGAAAGATGTTTTCCCTTTTGATAGTACTATCTGAAAGTAAGGATCACTTTTTAAAAGAAAGTTCTCTCCAAGGTTGAATTCATCAATGAGGTGTTTTTTTTTCTCTGAGGTTGTGAGTTTTTCGAGTATTCTTCCTCAGTAAGACCATAAAGTATAGGGGCAGAAGTAGGCCATTTGGCCCATCGAGTCTGCTCTGTTGTTCAGTCATGGGCTGATCCAAATCTTCCAGTCATCCCCACTCCCCTGCCTTCACCCCATTTCCTTTGATGCCCTGGCTGATCAAAAGCCTATCTATCTCTGCCTTAAATACACCCAATTACTTGGCCTCCACAGCTGCTTGTGGCAACAAATTCCACAGATTTACTACCCTCTGAGTAAAGTAATTTCTCCACATCTCAGTTCTAAAAAGACGTCCTTCAATCCTGAAGTTGTGCCCTCTTGTCGTGGAATGCCCTACCATGGGAAATAACTTTGCCATATCTAATTTGTTCAGGCCTTTTAACATTCAGAATGTTTCTGTGAGATCCCCCCTCATTTTCCTGAACTCCAGGGAATACAGGCCAAGAGCTGTCAGACGTTCCTCATACAGTAAACCTTTCGTTCCTGGAATCATTCTCGTGAATCTTCTCTGAACCCTCTCCAATGCTAGTATATCCTTTCTAAAATAAGGAGCCCAAAATTGCACACAATACTCCAAGTGCGGTCTCACGAGTGCCTTATAGAACCTCAACATCACATCCCTGCTCTTCTATACCTCTTGAAATGAATGCTAACATTGCATTTGCCTTCCTCATAACCGACTCAACCTGGAGGTTAACCTTTAGGGTATCTTGCCCAAGGACTCCCAAGTCCCTTTGCATCTCTGCATTTTGAATTCTCTCTCCATCTAAATAATAGTCTGCAAGTCTGTTTCTTCCACCAAAGTGCATGACCATACACTCTCCAACATTGTATTTCATTTGCCACCTCTTTGCCCATTCCCCTAAACTATTTAAATCTCTCTGCAGGCTCTCTGTTTCCTCAACACTACCCGCTCCTCCACCTATCTTTGTATCATCAGCAAATTTAGCCACAAATACATTAATACCATAGTCCAAATCATTGACATGCATTGTAAAAAGCAGTGGTCCCAACACTGATACCTGTGTAACTCCACTGGTAACCGGCAGCCAGCCAGAATAGAATCCATTTATTCCCACTCTCTGTTTTCTGCTGACCAGTCAATGCTCCACCCATGCTAGTAACTTCCCTGTAATTCCATGGGCTCTTATCTTGCTAAGTAGCCTCATGTGAGGCACCTTGTCAAAGGCCTTCTGAAAATGCAAGTACACCACATCTGCTGAATCTCCTTTGTCTACACTGCATGTAATTTCCTCAAAGAATTGCAGTAGGTTGTCAGGCAGGATTTTCCATTCAGGAAACCATGTTGGCTTTGGCCTATCTTGTCATGTGCCTCCAGGTAGTCCGTAATCTCATCCCTAGCAGTCGATTCCAAGAACTTCCCAACCACTGACGTCAAGCTAACAAGTCTATAGTTCCCTTTCTGCTGCCTCCCACCCTTCTTAAATAGCAGAGTAACATTTGCAATTTTCTAGTCATCTGGTACAATCTATTGATTCTTGAAAGATCATCATTAATGCCTCCGCAATCTCTCCAGCTACTTCCTTCAGAACCCAAAGGTGTATTCCATCAGGTCCTGGAGATTTATCCACCCTCAGACCATTAAGCATCCTGAGCACCTTCAGTCATAATTTTCACTGCACAAACTTCACTTCCCTGACACTCTTGAATGTCTTGTATACTGCAGACGTCTTCCACTGTGAAGACTGATGCAAAATACGCATTCAGGTCCTCTGCCATCTCTGCATCTCTCATTACAATATCTCCAGCGTCATTTTGTATTGGTCCTGTATCTACCCTTGACTTTCTTTTACCCTTTATATACTTAAAAAAAGCTTTTAGTATCTTCTTTGATATTAGTCGCCAGCTTCCTCCCAGAATTCATCTTTTCCTTCTGAATGACCTTCTTAGTTTCCTTCTGCAAGTTTTTAAAATCTCCCCAATCCTCTATTTCCCCACTACCTTGTATGCCCTCTCATTTGCTTTTACTTTGGCTCTGACTTGATTTGTCAGCCATGGTCATGTCCTTTTTCCCTTTGAAAATTTCTTTTTATTTGTCTTGCACTTCTCCCATTTTTCACAGAAACTCCAGCCATTGCTGCTCTGCTGTCCTTCCTGCAAATGTCCCTTTCCAGTCAACTTCGGCCAGTTCCCCTCTCATGCTCTCATGCCATTGTAATTTCCTTTATTCCACTGAAATACCAACACACATTGGATTTTATTTTTTCCCTCTCAGATTTCAATGTGAACTTGATCATATTATGATTACTGTTCCCTAAGGGTTTCTTAACCTTAAGCTCTCTTATCACCCCCGGATCATTGCACAGCACCCAATCCAGCACAGCCGATCCCCTAGTGGGCTCAACAACAAGCTGTTCTAAAAAGCCATCACTTAGATATTCTACAAATTCACTCTCTTGAGGTCCAGTACTGACCTGGTTTTCCCAATCCACTTTCATGTTAAAATCCCCAACGATTATCATGACATTGCCTTTCTGACATGCCTTTTCTACCTCCTGCTGTAATTTGTAATCCACATCCTGGCTGCTGTTTGGAGGCCTGTATACAACTGCCATTAGGGTCCTTTTACCCTTGCCATTTCTTAACTCAACCCATAGAAAATCTACACCTTTCAATCCTATATCATCTCTTTCCAATAATTTAATATTATTTCTTATACATAGAACCGCACCACCCCTCTGCCTACTAATCTATCTTTCCGATATACCATATATCCTTGGACGTTCAGCTCTCAGTGACAGCCACCCTTTAGCTAAGTTTCAGAGATGGCCACAACGTCATGTTTGCCGATCTGTAGCTGAATTTCAAGATCGTCCATTTTATTCCTTATGCTGCATGCATTCACTCTTAGTCCAGTATTTGTTGCTTTCTTTTTTAACTGCACCACACCTCTATTGCCCCGTAAATCATGCCACTGGCTTTGATTAAGCCTCATCTCCTGCCTGTTCTGTCATCTCTGTTGCATGCTATCTTTGATTTTTTTCTGTTTTCCCCTTCCTCAGCCCTGACACTCCAGTTCCCATCCCCCTGCCAAATTCGTTTAAACCCTCCCCAACAGCTCTATTAAATGTGCCCACTAGGATATTGGAACCCTTTGGGTTCAGGTGTAACCCGTTCTTTTTGTAGAGATCATACTTCCCCCAGAAGAGGCCCCAATGATCCAGGAATCTGAAGCCCTGCCCCCTACACCAGTCTCTCAGCCACACATTAATACGCCTGATCGTGCTATTCTTGCACTCGCTAGCACGTGGCACCGGTAGCAATCCTGAGGTTACTACCCTAGAGATCCTGCTTTTCAGCTTCCTACTCAACTCCCCGAATTCTCTCTTCAGGACCTCCCTTTTTCTACCCACGTCTTTGGTACCAATGTGTTCCAAGAATTTTGGCTGTTCACCCTCTCCCTTTAGAATACACTGCACCCAATCCGAGACATCCCATACCCTGACACCTGGGAGGCATCACACCATGGGTATCTATATCAGGCTGACAGAACCTTCCGTCTGTTCCCCTCACTATGGAATCCCCTATGACTACCGCATTCCTCATCTTCCTCATTCCCTTCTTCACCACGGAACCAGGCTCAGTGCCAGAGACCCGATCGCCATGGTCGTCCTCTGTCAGGTCATCCGCCTCAACCGCATCCAAAACGAGATAACGATTACTGAGGGGGATGGCCACAGGGGTGCTCTCTACTATCTGAGCTCTTTCCCTCACTTCCCTGACCATCACCCACTTATCTAACTCCTGCAGCCTTGGGGTGATTAACTCCTTGTAAGTATAGCCTTTGAGTATTTTGAAGGCAGAGATAGATGGCTTCTTTATAAGGAAGGGAATGAGAGATTACTGCTGGTAAACAGGAATGTAGAGTTGAGGTTACAATGGGATCAACCATGATGAAATGGCAGAGTGGCTTATTCTGGTCCTAATTCATAGGTTCATGAGGGAAAAGAATTCTGAAGCCAAAAACTTTTATTTTCATGGTCAACTTCCTAAAACAATTGGTGATTTTAAGTCGCGGCTTCAATTATTTCATTGCTGTTTCTTCTTGCTGTAGTCAAGTTGGCTATTGTGTTTCCCTGGATTACAGGAGTAAGCATAGGGTACTTTGTGGTACTTCCTTGGCTCCTTTTTCTTGAAGTTAAGAAAGGCAGAGTTGTAAGTACAAATCGTTTCCCCTTTATGCATAACCTAGGTCAGGAAAATACACAAGGTGTGGACCACTGTAGCTGTTATTCCACCCATGATCACTGTTTGATTTCACCCACCACCCCGCACCAAATACACAGTACAGTGGTTGAATGCTTTTAAAATTCAAACAGGAAACTGTTTCTTTGTGTGGTTTCCATCATCAGCCCTGACAACTAATTGAAACTGTCAATGCGTATTAAATAAATTGAATGTTTATATGGTGCACTTTAATGTGAGTAGTTGCCAAGTGCAAGATTTAATGCTCCTGGAAACCATTGACTCGTGCCCTGTTGAAAATATAATAGCAATTTGTGTGCTGAGAAGTCAAGTACAGTATGACTGCTGTACTTTAGCTCGCAAAGATAGATCCTTTTCTCTGAATTTAATTCAAAGTGTTTCAAAGTCTGGTCTCAGATAAAAGCATTGCATTAGGCAAACCAGGGAGTGGTTGTATTTTAAATCTACTACCTGTTTTATGCACTATGATTGCTAAAACAGAGTGGCTATCTAAGTTAAGAATATAACTTTATACTAGATTAGTATTAGGGAGAAATTAAATCAGTGTCTAAAGTCATTTGCGCAGCCTGAAGCATCTTTTCATCTTTGCATCCAAACACATCATATCAGAATGCCACTTTGTAATTTTGCAGATTAATCTTTTGTAGAAAATAAGTCAACAGAAATTCTGCTCAATTCTTCCAATTTACTGACGAAATAGGATTCAAAGGTGCTGTAGGCATTCATACTTGTTTTATTTGTAGGAGAATACATAAATACGCAACAGTCTTTGGGATTCTGTAAGGAACATAGCAGTTATAAACAAAACATGACCTTGTGCTGCTTCATTCTGAAAGTGTCCTATTTAATCTTGGCTCTGGATTTAAAGAAAGGAGAATGAATAGAAGGGGTCAGCTAGAGAAATGCTGAGCTGTCACAGCAATGATCTGGAATCAGAAAATGTTGGACCAGCGCATTTTACGAGGAGTTTAAATGTTTTTTTTCCTCACCCAAGAACTTCAGCTTACTTGGTATCAGAAGATCCATGGACAATAGAGCAATGAGATCAACAAGACACCTGGGACCCCAGTGAATGGAAAAAATAAAGTCAGTCATTTTTAGGGTACAACATCTCATATTTAAAGCAGGCACACTTTGGCCTTCTGGACTTAACAATATGTGCATCAGTCTCAGGCCATGGCTCCTCTCCATCAGTCTCTCAACCCATTGTTTGCTTCCTTTATTGATGGAAGTTATAATGAGGTATGAAATAGCCACTGCCTTCCAGGTAAATACTGTAAGAGTGATGGCTCATGAGACATACAGATTTCTTGGATAGAAAATCTACAGAAGGAATGCAGTCCATTCCTTTTCACGGACGTTCATAATGCCTACACCATAGGTCACATTATTGAACTTCTGCACAGGAAGCAGAGCTGTAGTGTCTGTGAACGCTGCATTCCACAATGAAAACTTTCATTGGGTTTGTTTTTTCAGTTTTGATGGCGCATGATAAGACTGAAAAGTTAATCTTTTTCATTTTCAGCATACTGCCTGATGCATACATGCATTTCCTAATTTTATTAAATAAAATTCAATGATCGAGGAAGCTCGGAAGAGACGTGTTGGACATTGGATTATGTAAATGAAGATTACCAGATTATCACTGAATTACATGCAGGGAAAACGTCTTTATCTTGGTTATAGAAGATGACAAGTAAACAAAAAGAAGGTGCAACTAGTTGCCTGGGGCGTAGATTTTCTTTTGCTTCATGAAGTTCTGGGACCGGAGTTAGATGTCCATGGGTAGAAGTTGCACATCTTCTAACACTGTGTAAGTCACATGGTGATTGTTGGTTATGTACAAATCACTGGACCCACTTCCTTTCAGTATGCTTGGATAAAACATTTTCTGATAAGCTGAAATAAATTTGGCTTTGACTCGCCCCCAGCCAGGAATTCACAGTGGATCGATGCAGCAAAACCATGTAATCAGTTAAACATCTCATTTTAATTGCATTCTTCAGTCTTCACATGGAATTGTGGAATAATCTTTATTTTACAGTTAGATTCACAGCAAAGGCAACTTAAAGGATAAGTTGGATCACAAGTTCCATTCAACACAACTTGCTTTTTGCATCAGGTTTAATTTACATTTGCTTTGTACCTGCCCATTGTCAGTTAAGAAAGAACTTTCCTATGGGTATGTGCACCCCAGGAAAAAACACACACACAGATTTGCACTTTTCAATGGTTTGCAATCCATGAGGTATAATACTTGTAGAACAGTACACTATAAGCACAATAAGGGCCTTCAGCCCACAATGTTGTGCCAACTTTATAATCTATTCTAACAACAATCTAGCCCTACCTAACTCTCCATTTTTCTATCATCTGTGTGCCTACCTAAGAGTTTCTGAAATGTATCTGGCTCTACCACCACCATTGACCGAGCATTCCACACACCAAAAATGCTAACCTGTGACATCTCCCTAGACATCCCTCCAATCACGTTGAAAGTATACCTCCCTTGAATTAGCCATTTCTGCCATGGGAGAAGGTCTCTGGATTCGGTCTGTCTATGCCTTGTATCAAGTAACCACTTGTCCTCTTTTACTCCATAGAGGAAAGCCCTAGCTCTCTCAACCTCTCGTCATAAGATATGCTCTCTAATCCAGGCAGCATCCTGGTAACTCACCTCTGCACCCTCTCTAAAGGTTCCACATACTTCCTACAATAAGACAACCAGAACTGAACACAATATTCCAGGTGTGATCTAACTAGAGTTTTATAGAGCTGCTACATTACCTCACTGCTCTTGAAATCAATCCACCAACTAATGAAGGCTAACATACCATGCACCTTTTTAACAACATCAGCCTCCATGGCAATTTTGAGGATTCCGTGGATATGGACCCCCAAGATCTCTCTGTCCTCCATACTGCTAAGATTTTCTGCCATTAAATCTACTTCTGCCTTCAAATTTGATCTTCCAAAGTGAATCACCTCACACTTTTCCAGGTTGAACTCCATCTGCATTTTCTCATGAAACTACCTAGAGTGCCAGTTCTACATTAAGAATTTTACAAAATCATCCAGAGCTGATCAATTATAGGCCAGAATGAGCAACATAAATAAATGCTGGGGAACTCAGCAGGTCAGGCAGCATCTGTGGAAATGAACAGAAAGTCGACATTTTGGGTTGATGGAGGGCCTTGACCCTAAAAGTTGACTGTTTTTCATTTCCATAGATATTGCCTGACTTCTGAGTTGCCCCACCATTTTGTTTTGTGTTGCTCTGCATTTCCAGCATCTGCAGAATCTCTTGTGTTCCAGGCCATAAAGACCCTCTTTGTGGTTTTTTTGTAATTATATCATGAGCTGAAGTACATCAAGTCTACACTGACCATCAACCACCCTTTTATGCTGATCTTGCATCCATCCCACTTTATTTTCCTCACATCCCCACTCCACGAGAACCTACCACTCATCTACACCCTAGGGTTAGCTAATGTATCAACGCACACACCTTTGGGATTTGGGTGGTAACCCATACTATCACAGGGAGAAATGTCAAAATTACTCACGGACAATACGAGAAGCCGGGATCAAATCCAAATGGACTTTTCTCTTTATCTTGCTTCACATGTGGGCCTGAAAAATTGATGGAGTTGCTGGCCTGTGCAAACCTCCAGTGTGGCAGCTGAGAAACCATCCTATTACATCCTAGAAGTGCATCACCTTCCACACAAGTATCAGCAAACATGAAAGAGAAGACTCCAAACCAAGTCTAGAACTTTTGTAAAACAATTGATTGCACACTGGCTTGAAGCCTCCTCTGTATAATCCTGTTACTCCAATGCAGATGGTAGATGCAGTGCCAGTTATTTTCAGATGACCCAGGTGCCCACCGATCTGAACCAGCAATCTTCAGTATGACTGTTGAAGGCCCCAACTGCCAAGGAAAATCTTAAGTAGTACATTTCTGAAGGTGTGCAAGTAAAAACCATGGGATGCTACATGCCAACTGCCATCATAGGTGGCATCCTGATCACACACTCTGTTTCTCCCCATTCTTCTCCTGTTATGCTCACTTTGCCTCTGGTTTCCTGAGATGGGGTCTGCATATTTATTTGATTTTGATCTGCACAAATTGGCGGCCATATTTTTCTCCATTCCAGTAGTGGCTATCTATCAATGACTGTAAATGCTGTGATATTTAATTGCAAATAACTTCTATTTTTTTAAAATGATGTTCGTGAGTGAAAATTTTGCCCAATTTCTGACCCAGACTCAGTATGATTGAACGTCATAGAGTCATAGAAACAAATCCTTTGGCCTACCTAGTCCATACTGAACTGATTTGCCTCGTTCCATCTACCTTCAACCAAACCATATTCCTCTAAATCCTTCCCATCCATGTACCTTACCAAACTCACCTCAAATGTTACCATTGAACACACATCTATAACTTCCACAGGCAGCTCTTTAAACACTTGCAGGATCCTCTGAGTGAAGACGTTTCCACTCAGCTTCCCCTTAAATATTTCACCTTTCACTCTAAATCTATGAACTCTAGTTCTGGTCTCATTCAGCCTCGGGGAAAATCCTGCATGTATTCACCCTATCTATCTGTCATCATCATTATCATTATGTTTCGTGTCGTATGGCATAGGCAATCATGGTCCCATGACCATGATTGTTCTTAGAATTTTTTGTGGTTTGCCATTTCCTTCTTCTGGGAAGTGTCTTTACAAGTTGGTTGACCCCAGTCATTAATAATACTCTTCAGAGATTGCCTGGCGCCAGTGGTCACATAACCTGATTTGTGATATGCATCAGCTGTTCATACGACCATCCACCACTTGCTCTTATGGCTTCGCTTGACCCTGATCAGGGGGCTGAGCAGATTCTACAACTTGCCCAAGGGTGACCAGCAGGCTAGCAGAGGGAAAGAGCACCATACACCTCCTCTAGTAGAGACCTATCTGCACCCCGCAAACTCTCATAATTTGCTATACCTCTTTCAAATCTCCCCTCATCCTCCTACAGTCCAGGGAACAAAGACTAATTCAATCTTTCCCTATAACTCAGGTCATAGTAGATATGAAGAACACTTGGGAAGTGGTATTTTTGAGGTAGGAATTAGACTGATGATCCATAATATTTTTGAGGCCTCACACAAGAGAACCTTGAACCTCTTGAGAGGTGCCGTCTTCTCCTTCAGATAGCACTGTTTCAAGAACTACACAGTTCAGCCAAGTTTCTAGACTATTATTCAATTCCTTATTCTCTGTTGATGCTCCCAGAGGAAACAGACTCACAGTTTGGGGAGTAGACGATACCACTGAGGGCTGGTGTTCAGTAGTCAGTGTGAGTGGTGCAATAGTACAGCACCAAGTTGTGGGGACAGGTAACCTCTGCTCCATGTGTTGATAGACACCAGTCTCCTACAGTCACTTGAACATGATGAAATCTGTTGTCTCCCTACCTCCTTGTTTCTCTGCACAGATCTCTCAGGCCTGGAAATAGCAGGCTTAATGGCCAACAACCTCCACTGAACCTGTTACTGTAGAGAAATCGCTGGGCTGGGGAGAGCCATGCACTAAAACCAAATGTGGAGGACACATACACAAAATGCTGGAGGAACTCAACAGGTCAGGCAGCATCTACGGAGGGGATAAATAGTTGATGCTGTGGGCTGAGACACTTCACTAAGACTGGAAAGACAGGGGAAAGAAACCAGAATGAGAAGATGGGAGGTGGAGGGGAGGAAAGGAGTACAAGCTGACTGGTGATAGGTGACTCTTCCCACCTTTTTTTCCAGTCCTAATGAAGGGTCTAGGCCCAAAACATCGACTCTTTATGCTACTCCATAGATGCTGCTTGCCCTGCTGAGTCCCTCCAGCATTTTTGTGGGTGTTGCTCTAGATTCCCAACATATGCAGAATCTCTTGTGTTTATAAGTGGAGGGGACAACACCATCTTTCACAGCCAATGGAAGATACTACAAGAGACTTGCAGCAAATGCTGTCTGTACCCAGCAACTCCTTGCAGATTTAGGGTACAGTCTTAAACTCCGTTTCTTAGCACTGAGCGGCCACACACTTGCCCTGGTTTGCACACCAAACTAGCAAACACAGAAGCTTTTTCATTTGTAATATTGGTTGAGAGGAATGGAGTCGTCAACACTTAAGGTTTCCTATTTTTTTATGAAGTTACATAACAGCCCAAGTCTTTTTTTTTAGTTTATTTGATTAGTACTGTTTAGATTAGTTTTTTTGGGGGGGGGGGGTTATAGTTCTATTTTTTTTCTTTTTCATGATTTTTTAAAGTTTTTTTTGTTTTGTTCATCTGTATCCTATATGATTGGGAGGTTTATCATCTAAGTGTCAACTGGCTTTATAATTAACTATGTGAATTATAACAATGTATTCCCAATAACTTTGTACCATTACCATGTTATGTTTGTTATTATGAAACTAATAAAAAGATTGAAAAAGAAAGAAGCTTTTTCACACTATGCCACGGTGATGCAACAGCTTGGGTGAAGTGCAGGGGTTCTCACTGAGCTCCTGTCACCCACCTCAGTGTGTGATAATAGGGAGAGCAGGGGGCTGCTCCAGGCTCCCCGGTGAAGCAGGTAACAAATCCTGATGCTATAAGGGTCACTTTCAGTACTGGTTCCGTTGGTGCTCTGGATCCTCGGGATGCTCCCGTGCAAGAATTTACTTCAGTGATGTATTAGAAAAATCAAAGCTGCTTCCTTCAGCTAATATCTCCACTTTCTCCCTAACAAATGAACCAAACTCATTGAATAGTGTCATATCCAGTGCAAAGTTAAACTTCAAAGTGCTTAACATCATCACTAAGGTTCAGTGTCTCCACCTCTATAACTTTTCCCTGTTCTGTGCCAACTGGAATAATGTGACTAAAGGCAACGCCCTTCATACAATTCATAAAACTACTTCTTTCAAATATGATTCTTCTACTAAGCTGTGTGCGATTGGAACCTGTTATGTACATTTTGGTGTGTTTTTGAGCCGAATGAATGATCTGACACTCTGCCATCTCCAAGAGAGTTTGCTGAGGTTTGGAGTGGAGTGTGAGGCCTGGAGATGGGGTGCGCGCCGATGATCGGTTCCATTTCTCACTGATCTCACTGATTAAAGCATTGAGCAAGATTGAAATCAACGAGAAAGAAGAGCTGAAGTCAAGTGGGTGTTCTGTGCCATCTGCTTGCTTTTAACCGGGCTTTCTCTCCCTCTTGCTTGCCACTGCAAGAAGAAGCTGCCTGTTCCCTCTCTTTCCCTCTCGCTCGATGATGCCGGAGGATGGTGCCAGAGTCATGGTTCTGGGCAAGGTTTAATTGTTGTGGATTAGACTCTGGAATTCATGTTATTTATGCTTCTGGTTACTCCTTTTTTATTGCTATTTTGTGCAATTTTGATCTGGGTGCACTGGCTCTGTGACCTACAGCGCCAAATTGAACTGAACTAAAGTGAACATTCCTAGACTGTTTCAAGGGCTCTGTGGTTTGATATTTTATATTCTGTGGTTTCACGCTCATCTTGTGTTGTTTGCGTGATTTATTTTCTTTTTTTTGTGCGTTTGGTGTTTGACGCTGTCTTTGAATGGGTTTCATGGCGTTTCCTTGTTTTGTGGCTGTCTGTGGGAAGACGATTCTCAGGATTGAGTATTGCATACATTCTTTGATAATAAATGTACTTTGAATTTTTGAGGCTTTAATCTCATCTCATCAACCACTGATATCCTTTCCCTGTGTTCATTACCTTGGAAATCATGTATTTCCAGCATGTTCTAGTCAGTTATCCCCAGTCCATCCTGTACAAACATGAGGACTTCGGTATCTCTGTTGGCTGGGATATGACTGACAGTCATTTCTATTTCCCTGCCAGTCCAGTACTACACAGGCTGCTGCTTAAGCAATTTCTCAATTTAAAAATTGTGATTTCTGTCTTCTAATCCCTCCATTATCCCTGTCTGAACCAATCTTCCTGGTTCCCTACATCCTTCTAATTCTAGGCTTATGATCATATCAACATTTAATTACAGCATCCCGCGACAGCTTCCCTGTACCTCCACCTGGATTGGATTCACTGAATGCAGTGATCACCACTATTGAGCACAGTGTTTGCAAAGAGCTGATTATCGATTCGTGGGAGGAATTCAATGAACCAGTCCTCATTAGGAGATCCAAGGTGGAGAGGGTCAATAGCTTTAAGTTCCTTGACATTAATGTATCAGAGAAGCTGTCCTGGGACTAGCATGTAACTGTCATCATAAAGAAGGCATGGCAATTCCTCTACTTCCTTAAAAATTTTCATAGATTCCGGATGTTACCTAAAACTTTGACAAATTTCTATAGATGTACAGTGGAGAGTATCCGAACTGGTTGCATCGTGACCTGATAAGGAAACAGTGGTGACCAGGAATGGAAAAGACTGCAGAAAGTAGTGGACACAGCACAGTCTTATCACAGGCGAAGCCCTCCCCTCCATTGAGTACATTTACAAGGAGTGCTGCCACAGTAAAGCAGCATCCACCATCAAAGACCCCCACCATCCAGGCCAGGCTTTCTTCCTGCTACTGTCAGCAGCCAGGAATTACAGAAGTATTAGGTTCCATACCACCAGGTTTAGGAACAGTTATTACCCTACAGCCATCAGGCTCTTGAACCGGTGTGGATAACAGTCACGTTAACTCTGAACTTATTCTATAACCTATGTTAATCTGTTAGCTTTGTGTACATCCTATTGTATCTTTCCCCACAAATGCAGGAAAGAAAATGAATCTCAATGAACTACGTGGTAACATGTACATACTTTGATAATAAATTTACTTTGAACTTTTTCCTTCAGGGTATATTGTTTTTTTGCTCCAGATTTTAGCATCTGCTGTGTCCTGTATCTCCACAGGATTAGTCATGCTCTTATTAAATAACGAAGAAAGCTGAGGGAACACGTAGTCTATCCTTGCTTGTACTTCTTACACTGAGCGGCCATGTCCTCCTGTGAGGGAAACCAGAAAGGAAACGGGTATAGCCTTAAAATATGAGCTGGATGACTCAGATGGGATATCAAGAATCACGTAAAGAGGAGTGGCATTTTGGAGGTCTCTTCCTTCAATTCACTTTAAATACTGAGGCATTTGTAATCTCAACATTAAGACTGATAGATCAGTGTGAGTAAGAAAGGGTGCTGGGCAACAAGCATCTGATTAAATGGTCTGGTTATCAGATTATCCTGGAGCATGCCACATTGTGGCTGATTCTGTCATCAGGTATTTTCTGTGTGGAGCTTACATGTTCTCCCTGTGGCTTTGTGGGGTATCTACTAGGTGATCTGTTTTTCTGCCTCCTAGAGATGTGCTGCAAGGTTAATTGACAACTGTAAATTACCCTTGATGTAGTTAAGTGAAGTGTTGGAAGAGAAAAATTTGCATGGTATAGAGAAATAAGAAGGGAGTTATTGATTGGTTTGAAGGGATTGCTCTGCTGGAAGCTGACATGAATTTAGAAGAATAAGTGGACTCTTGAGTCATATTAAGTAAAGTTGACTCCTTGGATTCAAGTGTATACATCTGTGTGCATGAAGAACTTGACAACCACATTGACTTCTTCGGACACAAAGCCACTGATACAAAATAACAGACATTTTAAATGCAATTTATTATATTGTTTTTGTATACTTAATTTTCATTCAAAGTCATATCCCTTTGTTACTTCCCACCATTTTAACTAATTCCACTCTATTTATATGTTAAAAGCCGTCTTCAATTTCCATTTGCGAATTTTACACTCCCATTTCTTTGCTTCATGTGATATTTTATTTGCTTCCATCCAGAAACTTTTGCCACATTGAAAGAGAAGTTCACATCAAAAGGGGGAGAGTGCATGGATACCAGGGTTGTTATTTTTTAACAGTGCTTTTATGGCCTGTATTGGATATTGATGTAAAATCCTATTGCCCAGATTACCAGTCCTATGTTATCTTAGCTCCGAGACCAATCATCTTTGAAAATATAGCCTGAAAAGTAATCAAAATATAATCAAAGGATTGCAGATCCATGATAAAACAGATTAAAGAAGTATCTTAAACATCACTTGGATTAAGAAGCAAGAAAATGAGTAAAACCCTGTGAATTAAGAGGACAGGTTAAACAATGTCACACTGTACCTCTTAAAGCAGCAGGATACACATTGAAGTGGGGAAGGATGAGGGGAGACAGGGGTTTGGTTTAGGAGTTATCTAGTTAATGAAAATTAAACAATCTACCAGGATCCAGAGTGTTTATCAGAGCGAATCCAAAGAATGTGGTCAGAGGTACTAAATCTCAATTAGCAAGAAATGTGATATTGGTAAGTCTATTTTTCATTCAGAAGAATAACAGATAATTAGGCAATGATGCATTCTATATTGCCATTTGGTCTGTTGCTGATGAGCAATTTGCTTTCAGGAGTGGTACAGTAGCTGAGTGGTTAGCATAACACAATTAAAGCACCAGTTACCCAGGTTCAATTCTGCCACTATCTGTAAGGAGGTTGTACGTTCTTCATGTACCACATGAGTTTCCTCTCATGCTCTGTCTCTCTCTCTCACATTCCAAAGATGTACGGGTTAGTAAGTTAATTGGTCACATGGTTATAATTGGGCCACAGGGGCTCATTGGCTGCAAGGGCCTATTACTGTACCATATCCCTAAATAAAAAATTAAAGCATGGAAGCCACTGACCAAACCTCCGTTTGTCTTCGACCAGCCTGAGAGCCATAAATTTTCCTCCTAAAACATTAAAGCATCCAAAATGGATATCAGACTGAGAGCATTAGGGCACTGCTTAAGATACTGTTGCATTGTCTCAGTAGTTCATTCATAAAGCAAATCAATGGAATAGCTTCTTTAGGCTTCAATTATTGCATGATAAACTATCACATTCTCAGAATGAAATTGGATTAGTTTCTGATTCAGCAAAGAGAGAAGCGATAAGGCTCCAACATCGAATTATATTTAGGTCGGCTGGGAAACAGCTTTGCTTCTTTGACAGAGGAAGATCAATCTTTTCTCAGTGCTGCTTTCTTTTACACTGTAGGTTGGATTACTCCATAATGAGGCTTTCAGAGCAGAGACACTAATTTATCAACAATCGGAAAGATAGAAGTTTGTTCTTGGTTGTATGCAATAAAAGGAAATAAATTTCAAATTGATGTCTATATAACAGTATCTTGTTCAATAGATGAACTTCCACTTTTTTTGCTGAGTATTTGAACAGCAGCAATTTAGTCTTGTAAATCTCTTTTTGTGCTTTAACTATTTCCTTAATAATGATCTTTTGAATACTTATACACATGTAGAACGTTCCTCCAGAGCAGGGGTTCGGTGGCACCATAGTATAGTGGTTAATGCAACCCTTTACAGTACAGGTGACTCGGTTGCAGTTCCTGCAGCTGTCTGTAAGTGGTCTGTATGTTCTTCCCATGACTGCGTGGGTTTCCTCTGGGTGCTCTGGGTTCCTCCCACAGACCAAATGAATACTGGTTGATAGGTTAATTGCTTATTGTAAATTGTCCCGTGATTAGGCTAGGATTAGATTGGATGATTGCCGGGCAGCACAGCTTGAAGGGCCAGAAGGGCCTATACCACACTGTCTCAATAAATAAATAAATACCATTAATCAAAGGGTCTGTGGACCCTGGTTTGGGAGCCCTTGACTTAAAGTTATTTTAAAGTAGTCTTGCAGCATTTGTGTCTTTATTGATGCTTTGCTGCACGCTTGAGTGCTCCGTGAAGGATGCTGATGTTTTTTTTCTGGTGGGGGAGGGGGGATCATTGCCTTGCTGCTGCTTGTGTGTGGGGTGGCTTTGGGGTTCTAATGTTTTAACTGTCAGTCATTCTTTGGGGCACTTCTCTGTTTTTGTGGATGTTTGCGAAGAAAAAGAATTTCAGGATGTATATTGTATACATTTCTCTGACGTTAAATGTACCTAATGAAACCCATTAGGGTTCCACTTTCTGGGGCAGGTAGTTTTCTTATGCTTGAAGAAGAGCAAGTAAAAATGTTATTGGGCCGGAATATATCAGGACCATTGGACAAGTCCTGATGATGCCTCTTTGCACCCTAATGATACCACTTGGTTTCTCTTGCATGCTTGCAAGGAAGATTGTGCTATGCAGAATGACCCATTAGTGTATTGATTTGAGACTTACAGCATAATGTAAGTTATCAGCTGTTTACTCAAAATTGATTGGAATTTTGAGGAACAAGCTTAGAAAATCTATCCACTTGGGTGCAGCATTTTTATATTCAAAATGATTTTCTCTGGGTTAGCAATAATTTCTAGTTGAAATCACATCCATTGGCAATTTGACACATCACAGACTGTTTAGTGCATGTATCATTCTTTGCTTCTGTAGATAAGTTAGGAGCATGGCAATATCATGTCAGTGAAGGGGCTCATAATGTGATGTTGCCAGCCTCATTGTCAAAGTCATATAAAACATGTCTCATGCTTTTCCTTCTCTTTCTGCGGTGTCTAGTGTAAATCAGCCCACATCTTGATTACCTGACTGGCAGACCACAGTACGTGTGCTTGCAACACTGTGTGTCCGACAGAGTGATCAGCAGCACTGGGGCTCCACAGGGGACTGTCTTGTCTCCCTTTCTCTTCACCATTTACACCTTGGACTTCAACTACTGCACAGAGTCTTGTCATCTTCAGAAGTTTTCAGATGACTGCCATAGTTGGGTGCATCAGCAAGGGAGATGAGGCTGAGTACAGGGCTACGGTAGGAAACTTTGTCACATGGTGTGAGCAGAATTATCTGCAGCTTAATGTGAAAAAGACTAAGGAGCTGGTGGTAGACCTGAGGAGAGCTAAGGTACCGGTGACCCCTGTTTCCATCCAGGGCGTCAGTGTGGACATGGTGGAGGATTACAAATACCTGGGGATACGAATTGACAATAAACTGGACTGGTCAAAGAACACCGAGGCTGTCTACAAGAAGGATCAGAGCTGTCTCTATTTCCTGAGGAGACTGAGGTCCTTTAACATCTGCCCGATGATGCTGAGGATGTTCTACGAGTCTGTGGTGGCCAGTGCTATCATGTTTGCTGTTGTGTGCTGGGGCAGCAGGCTGAGAGTAGCAGACACCAACAGAATCAACAAACTCATTTGTAAGGCCAGTGATGTTGTGGGGATGGAACTGGACTCTCTGACGGTGGTGTCTGAAAAGAGGATGCTGTCCAAGTTGCATGCCATCTTGGACAATGTCTCCCATCCACTACATAATATACTGGGTGGGCACAGGAGTACATTCAGCCAGAGACTCATTCCACTGAGATGCAACACAGAGCATCATAGGAAGTCATTCCTGCCTGTGGCCATCAAACATTACAACTCCTCCCTTGGAGGGTCAGACACCTTGAGCCAATAGGCTGGTCCTGGACTTATTTCCTGGCATAATTTACATATTACTATTTAACTATTTATCATTTTATTACTATTTAATTATTTATGGTGCAACTGTAACAAAAACCAATTTCCCCCGGGATCAATAAAGTATGACTATGACTATGACTATCTCATCTGGGCTTCAGGCAACCTGAAGTAAGGGAGGTGATCATCACATGAAGGTCACACAGGAAATATGCAGCTTCCTCGTCCCCTGAGGCAATGTAAGACTAGAATGAAATAGAAGCAGAAATAGGCCACTTGGCCTTGCTAGTCAATGGGTCATATTGGTACCCTAGTGTTTCTCTCCTACACTGACCTACGTCCTTCTATATCTAATACCTGGAGATTTACAGATTTATGGCTTGAATACATTCAATAACTGACCCTTCATACTTTCTTAAGAAGTGAGCTCCAATGATATTGTTTTTTAATTATTTGGACCATCTGAGTTAAGGTATTTCCTCTCATCTCTATTCTGAATGATTGATTGAGTCTGTAGCCTGTGTTTCTGGATGTTCCACGCTACAGTTGTACGACATCAACTGTCAGTGCCAGTTTCCCAATGGGCACACTTCCATCCAGAAATGATTGAGAACCCAGGGTACAATCATTTTCATGCAAATACCATCTGTAATTTTGCCAATATTGGTGCTGGTGGCACAATTTCAGATGGTGATTAGGAGGTGCACAGTGTAGTTGGTTGATTGGTTTTGCAGCAACCTTGCATTCAGCAGCAGCATGATCAAGGAATGATCATATGAACTTATGATCTTATGAACTTCAGAAAGGGGGAAGTCAGGAGAAGAGACACCAGTCAGTGATGGAAAAGCTGACAAACATGAGAAAATAAGGGTCTCGGCCCAAAACGTTGACTGCTTATGCCTTTCCATAGATGCTGCCTGGGCTGCTGAGTCCCTTCAGCATTTTTTGTGTGTTGCAGTGGAAAGGGTGAGCAGCTTCTAGTTCCTGGCCATTACTATCTCAGAGCATCAATCCTGGGCCCAACACACTGATGAAATCACAAATTAGGCATGCTAGTGGCTCTACTTTGAGAGAAGTTTGAGGAGCTTCAGTATTTCATCAAAGACTCTTACAGTTTATAACAGATGTAAGGTGGAGAGCTTTCTGACTGGTTTCATTGCACCCTGGTATGGAGGCCCCATTACACAGGTTTTTAAGAGACTACGGAGGGTTGTATATTCAGCCAGCTCCATCTTGGCACAATCCTCCCCACCACTGAGGACATCTTTAGCAGGCAGTGCTCAGGAACGTTGTGTCCATCACTAAGAAACATCACCATTTGGTTTGGACTATGGGATTAATGGATTTGTGGCTAAATTTGCTGATGTTGGCAATACAAAACGTAACAGGTCACTGTGGGAGGGGTGGTACTGAGGGAGGGTCACACTGGGAGGGTGGTACTGAGGGAGAGTCACTGTGGGAGTGGTAGTACTGATACAAAGTCAGGTGGAGGAGCGGGTAATGTTGAGGAAATAGAGAGACTAAGATAGTTTAGGGAATGGGCAAAGAAGTGGCAAATGAAAGACAATGTTGGAGAGTGTATGGTCATGCACTTTGGTGGAAGAAATAAACGGGCAGACTATTTTTTAATTGGGGAGAGAATTAAAAATGCAGAGATGCAAAGGGACTTGGGGGTCCTTGTGCAAGATAACCTAAAGGTTAACCTCCAGGTTGAGTTGGTGGCGCAGGAGGTGAATGCAATGTTGGCATTCATTTCTAGAGGTATAGAACATAAGTGCAGGGATGTGATGTTGAGGCTCTATAAGGCACGCATGAGGCTACACTTGGAATACTTGTGCGGCTTTAGGCTCCTTAGTTTAGAAAGGATATACTGACGTTGGAGAGGGTTCAGAGATTATTTACAAGAATGATTCCAGAAATGAAAGGGTATGAGGAACGTCTGGCAGCTCTTGGGCTGTATTCCTTGGAGTTCAGGAGAACAAGGGTACTCTTGTAGAAATATTCTGAATGTTAGAAGGCCTGAACAGATTAGATATGGCAGTTAATTCCCATGGTAGGGGAGTCTAGGATAAGAGGGCAGAACTTCAGGATTGAAGGACATCCATTTAGAACAGAGATGTGGAGAAATTACTTTAGTCTGTGGAATTTGTTGCCACGAGCAGCTGTGGAAGCCAAGTCATTGGGTGTATTTAAGGCAGAGATAGATAGGTTCTTGATTAGCCAGGGCATCAAAGGGTAGGGGGTGAAGGCAGGGGAGTAGGAATGACTGGAAGAATTGGATCAGCCCATGATTGAATGGCGGAGCAGACTTGATGGGCCCAATGGCCTACTTCTGCTCTATATCTTATGGTCTTATGCCTCTTCACATCATTCCTATTAAGGAGGAAGTACCAGAGCCTGAAAATTCTCACACAATAATTTAGGAACAGCTTCTTCCCAGCTGCCATTAGATTTCTGAACAGTCCATGAACCCTTTTTTTCTTCAGTTTATTTATTCTGTAATTTATAGTAATTTTATGTCTTTGCATTATATTGCTGCCACAAAACTACAAATTTCTCATCATTATCAGGGATAATCAATCTGAATCTGAGAAAAATGAAAATGCAGTTGTATAGAATTCCTCAGCTTGTTTCTCTAAATTCCAGGTAATCTTGAGACCAACAGAGCACAAGTTCAATTAAGTTATAAATCTCAAATCGATACCTGCATGGCTCCAGCTTCCTTTCTGTCTGTAACCATGCAAGAGATGCTAAGTGTATCTGTAGAAAGCTGAAGCATTCAGCAGGTCAGGTGGCATCTATGGAAGGAGAAATATGATAAAATTTCTAGCATTCTAATTTCCAACTTCCTATCTACTCTTACTAAACCTTTCAGTGTGATTACTTCCCATTCTATCAAACTCAAGAGCAGAAAGGCTACATCCTGTACCGTACTTCCATTGTTCCCTTTGTCATCACATGGAAGGAGATCTCCAAGCTCCAACTCGCTTCCCAGCAGCCAGCATGACAATTTTGCAGCAGACCTGAGCTCTGTCTGCACCTCCCGGCAGGAACTGAACGTCTTGTATTGCATGATTCTGTGTGCGACACTCTGCAATGCTGCTTTACTCTCAAACTCGTGAGTTTGCAGGGCATATAACTAGTCACAGACAAGAGAAAATCTGCAGATGCTGGAAATCCCGAGCAACCCACACAAAATGCTGGAGGAATTCGGGTCAGAAGACACTAGAACACAGAGTTCTTACTCTGACTTCTCCCCTTCCTTTCCAGTCCTGATGAAGGGTCTTGGTCTGAAACGTCAGCTGTTTACTCTTTTCCATAGATGCTGTCTGGCCTGCTGAGTTCCTCCAGTATCTTGTGTGCATTGTACTGATCATTAGCACCATATGTAGTGCAAGGTCAGTGTGACAAGAGTGTGAAATGTCTAACTCACTTTCTATCAGCAGAGTTACTGCCAAATTAGGATAAAATGTATTAAGTGTTGATTGATTGAAAAAATATCCTCAAAGAGGCACTTTTGCATTTTTATTTCCATACATTTTCAGATATTGCTCAGTGCATTATTGATTTTGCAGTACAGTAATGCTCTGATAATCCAGTATCCAATTGTGCAGAAATCCTGATGTTTTGACATCTGGCACACCAATTAGCTCATCTCCGTTTCTTCCTGGAGCCCACGGATCCCTCAATTAGTGGTAGAGATCCATGGCTTAAAAAGGTTGGGAATCCCTGATCAATGGATATGCCTGTTCCTTTTCATATTTCAAAAATGAACTTAATTCATTAAAAATCAGTTGAGAAAATGCAATAAATCAGGTCAATGCATTCTATTTACAAAAACGCAGCTGCACATGTGGCCTGTTTGATCAATACAACCATTCAGTTTTAGGTATTCTGTTACACAGGACACAGGCCCTGAGTGCCCACTGGCAGTAGGACTGGAGACTATAGTCCTTCAAACAAAACCTTTGTATTGGCTGCACTGAGCTTTGGTTTCCCCTTCAGCATGTACTCCTCCTGGAATGTGCCAATCACTTTTTAGTTTTGTTATTCTGGAAGACGAATAAGTTTGATGCAAACCAAAATGCATCTTTCACTGAGTTGGTAGTATTTCAATAGCATTTGAGGTTTGTCTCAGTATGCGTCCCTGGAAATAGCTCGTAGATCAGAGAGTCCTCTGTTATACAGCTTCTTGGAACAAACCTTAACTGGAACCCTTGTATCCTTCTCTAGATCGTGTTTGCAAACGCACAGACCACAAAGAGGTTGACAATCATGTTGTTTTCATTACAGCCACCGTAAGGACACTTTGCATTCAGAATAGTCATGCAGCCAGGGTCTCTCTCACTGCCAGCCAAGCAAAGTTTTGCTTACAAGGTTTGGCTAAACTGAAACTTACCAGGTTCCATTTCCTCTCCTTGCTTTCCACTCACTCGAACGCCTTTCCCACATTCCTTATAAAGGCACTGAGTTTAATGGGAATTTCATTGACCTCCTGTGTAAGACACAGAAAAACTAAAATAAAAGTGTGTTGGTGTAGGAGGGAAAAACCCAATATCTAGAAAATCGGCTTGTCAGTTTCCACCTACATGAGATTATTAGTTTTATGGTATTTTGGAAAATAGTTCGTTTTTTCATAACTTTTTCCCTTTTTCTCTGTTCTTAATGATGTTATAGGTTCCTATGTCTAAGACATTTTACTTTCCTTTGGCAGATCCAAAATCTCCACAATATCCATCAGCACAAGTGCATCGCAAGGCTGTGTGCTTAGCCACCTGCTCTACTCACTTTACACTTATGACTGTGTGACTAAGCACAGCTCCAATGCCATATTTAAATTTGCTGATGACACCACTGTCATAGGCCAAATCAATGCTGGTGATGAATCACCACATAGGAGAGAGATTGAAAATGTGGCTGAGTGGTGCCACAACGACAACTTCTCACACAATGTCAGCAAGACTGAGAAGCTGATTATTGACTTCAAAAGGAGGAAACCAAAAGTCCATGAGCGTGTCCTCATCAAGCTATCAGAGGTGAAGAGGGTGAGCAACTTTCAGTTCCTCTGTGTTATCATTTCAAAGGATCTACACATGGTCCAGCATGTAAATGCTGTTACAAAGAAAGCATTAGGGCAGCACCTCTACTTTCTTAGAAGTATGCAAAGTTTTGGCATGACATCTAAAACTTTGACAAACCTCTGCAAATGTGTGGTGGAGAGTATATTGACTGGTTGCGTCATAGCCTGGTAGGGAAACAGAAGTGCCCTAGAACAGGAAAGCCTATGAAAAGTAGTGGATATGGCCCAGTTTATCATGGGTAAAGCCCTCCCCAGCATTGAGTGCATCCAAACGGAGTGCTGTTGCAGGAAAGGAGCATCCTTCATCAAGGACCAACACCATCTAGGCCATGCTTTCTTCTCACCGCTGCCATCAGGAAGAAGGTACAGGAGCCTCAGGACTCACACCACCAGCTTCGGGAACAGTTATTACCCCTCAACCATGAGGGTCTTGAACCAGAGAGAATAACTTCATTCACCCCATCACTGACTGTTGCCACAACCTCCGGACCTCACTTTCAAGGGGTCATCATTTCATGTTCTCGATATTTATTGCTTGCATGCTTGCTTATTTATTGTTTATTGTTTATTTTAGTATTTGCATCGTTTTGCACATTGACTATCCATCCCATTGGGTGTGATCTTTCACTGATTTTATTATGTTTCTTATATTTACTCAGGGTTGTATATGTGACATATACAGTATGTGCTTTGCTAATAAATTTACTTTGAACTTTGAATCATGTTATTTTTTTGGTCACAGTCTTTCATGTCCCAGTCATTTGCCCTCTGTCTCACTTTGCTTGCTGCCAGGTCCTGTTCTGCTGCAGAACTGCAGATTGTTGGCACATGATATCTAGTATCAGTAAAGATATCATGTATAATATACTACTGACTAAATATCACAGAAAGCTTAGAAGCACTTCTCCAAGTTGATTTCCAAGAAGATCTCAGTAACATTATGAAAAGGGATAGATGTCCATTTTAATCACCAATCTTATTTTCCCTTCAGGGGATAATGAATCTTTGGAACTCTCTCCCCCACCCATTGGAAGCAGAGTGAGTGCTTGATTGAAGATGAAATGGTGGGTGTGGGGGGGGGGCGGTGAAAGTTTATCATGCATTATATAGGAATATGAGTGGAGTTTGAGGTTCAGCCAATCAGCCATAATCTTATTTAATGGAGAAGCAGTCTTGAGGGGCAAATAACCTACTCCTGCTCCTAATTGTTCTGTTCAGTTTGGCAATAGAACTTAAGAGTGAATGGTACAATAATACTAAGATTAGTCATAAGTGCCTACTTAAAATGAATGAAAATATGTTTGAAAATTAAAACTAAAATTAAGTTGTGATGCTTCAAAAGAGCTCTCTGTTCAAGTAATTCCAATGACTGAACTATTTACCAAAGTTAGGCACCAATAATTTTTTGGTGATTGTTGACCACTGCTCAGAAATAGACTAAGGCTTTAGGAAAGAAAGGGAGAAATTGTTAGGAGCTATAGAGACCTGGAGCTATTTTCCATGTCACTGGTTACTGCTTGTAAAATTGCTTTGATCTTGATCCTTAACATAAACAGATACCCTGCATGTAACCCTGACTCTTAGCTCCAGGCTTAATGCTTGGCTGTGGTTTGAATTCACAAAGCCATCATTAGTTCTGGACATCCCTTTGCATCTATTTGCTGATTTTCTGTTATCATAAATTCAGATTGTTTTTTTTCAATGCACATGGGTCAGAGAATAAATGAGGAAAATGAAAACCAGTGGAATTGACTGTGAAGCCTGCTCCAAGTGGAACTAACCAGTGGAAGTGAGGAGATAATATACTGGTGACCAAGGAGATGGAGAACCAAACTGTTTGTCTCATTCTGTGAAAGTTTTGTTTGTAGTATTCCTGCAGAGAGATTTTCTTTGGAAGTTACTTTGGAAACTTTGCAGATATCTGTGCCTGATCTACCCATGAATCTCCAAGAAAAACAATGAATAGGTGTAGTCAAGTTGATCCATCAAGCTTGCTTCATCATTTTGACTAATTCAATATTTGGCTCAGTACCACCATTACTCACTTACCCTCGACTCCCTTGTGGAGCATGAATGTTGCTTACACAGGTAACTTTGGATGCAGATAAGGGCTAGTAGGACAGCACCAGCCTGCCCCCCGTAGCTCCACGGGGACGAAGTTATCAACAGAGAGAGTCAGCATGTTGTAGGCCACAACAGCTTTCGGGGCAAACCTAAGAATGAAGAAACAGGAACAGAAGTACTGTACACCATTCAGCTCCTCAATGCTACATACAGTCAACTGATGTTAAAGACAGATACTTTTACCTTGCCTCAGTTCTCCATCCAAGTTTGAATCAAGGTTATTGTGTCGACCTCTAAGTGTCAATATCCTATCTTCTGTTGTAAAAAGATGATTGAATGGGCCTCTTGTATTTTAAGATAGACTCTTCACTTTCTAATCTATCTTATCATGACCTTGCACTTTAATGTATGCCTGCATTATACGTTCTCTGTAATTGAAACACTCTGTCTGCATTCTATTATTGTTTTTCCGTTGTATTGCCTTGATGTATTGATATGAAATGATCTGCATGGATGACATGCAAAACAAGTTTTTCAAAGTTTGTCATGATGTATGTGACAATAACAAACCAATCAGAACCCAAACTGCACATCACTGAAACAGATCATTGACATGTGCCACTGACTAAAAATGGTGAAGTTACCTGCTGTCCCTTTGCTGATAATTGAAAGTAGAAAGATGGGACAGTAACTAATTATTTTCAGGGCACGTTGGTCACCTATGAAAATCATTTCTTCTCCCTAGAGTGCATAATCAATTCTGTAAAGGCATTTACCTAAAGGATCCAGCCCTCTCAACTTCTTTTTATCTGCTAGCTTTCCCAAAGCTTTGGAGCAAGGTTGGCTATGATTAAAATGAAGTTGTGCTGCTTCTTTCAAGAGTTTAAACAACCTACTTGCCAGTTGATGTGCTCTCTTCCATTAATGTTAGGATTGGAACTGGTTTGAATTGATTTATTATTGTTACAGCTACTGATATACATTGAAAATCTTGTTCTGCAGATCAATTTATTATATAATGTGTTGATGTAGGACAAGGTAAAATAATAACAATGTAGAACAAATGTAACAGCTATAGATAGAGTGAGTGCAGGTAAACATTCAGATGCAAGATCCTAACAAGGTAGATTTTGAAGTCAAGTGCTTATCATTCCAGGGAGCCATTCAGTTTTCTTATAACAGCACAATAGAACCAGGTGGTACACATTTCCAGGCTTTTGTATCTTCTACCCAATGAAAGAGGGGTGAAGAGAGAATGTCAGGGGTGGGTGGTGTCTTCAATCATACTGGCTGCTTTACTGAGCCAGTGAGAAGCACAGACAGAATCCATAGAAGGGAGCTGGTTTCATTAAGCTGTGCTGGTTTGAGGCTGGCTGGGTTTCCATAATCTATTTTTCAGGATTAAGGTTATCTTCTGTGAGATTAATTCTCTTCTCATATTTGGTGTTAGAAAATGATGACAAACAATTGTTCGTAGTGTTGCTAATCTGTAGTGATTAGGTTTCTTCCATTTGGTTCAAGAACTGAATGGTTGAAGGGGAGTTCTTGAACCTAGTGGTGTGGGACTTTGGGCTTCTGCGCTTCTAGCCGATGGTAGCTGCAAAAGGATGGCGTGGCCCAGATTGTGGTGATCTTTGATGATAGATGTTGCCTTCATGAGGCAATGTTTCATGCAGTACCAATAATGGAGAGGGATGTTCCTCCCCACTGTGATGTATTGGGCAGAGTCCACTACTCTCTTGTTTCTTACATTCATGTGCATTAAAATTATCATATCACACCATGATGCAACCAGTCAGGATACTTTCAACAATGTACTTGCGGAAGTTTGTTCAAGTTTTCAATGGTAAGCCAAGCCTCCTTAACCTCCTAAGAAAGTAAGGATCCTGGAATGCTTTCTCATGATGGCATCCATGTGCTGGGTCCAGGGACAGGTCATATCAATTGGTAATACCCAGGAATTTAAAGCTGCTGACACTCTCCACCACCAATTCCCCAATGAACTTACCAAAACGCATTATCCAACTTCAAGACCTGGGCCTCTATCCCTCTCTCTGCAACTGTTTACTCATCCTGTTTATTGGCATCCATGTGCTGGGCCCAGGAACAGGTCACCTCAAATGGTAATAGCCAGGAACTTAAAGCTGCTGTTCTATCTTGCAGATGTCCACTAAATCATCACCGGGTGTGACTCATTCAGAAATGGTAGTGCCACCAGTGAATTTGAAGGTGGCATTGAAGCTGTGCTTAGCCACACAGCAGGGGGTGCAACTGGTCCTCACTGATTGGGGACCACCAATAAAGAGGACTAGTATACAGTTGCAGAGAGAGGGATATAGGCCCAGATCTTGCAGCTGGATAATGAGTTTTGATAAAATGATTGTGTTGAATGCAGAGCTGTGATCAATGAACAGCAGCCTGTTGTATGAGTCCCTGTTGTCAGATGGTCCAGAGCAGAGTGAGGGTCTTTAATGATGGATGTCATTTTCCTGAGGCACCACCTTTTGAAGATGTTGTCGATTTTGGGAAATGTTGCACCCATGATGGGGCTGGTGGTACACAGGGAAGTCAATGATGAGCAACTGCAGGCGGATGTAGACTACACCCACCTGCCATGTGTGATCCACTGCAGGCTAGCTGGCTGCTTAAATAGCAGCAAGGGTACAGGTGACAGTGCCTTTGCTGCTGCCTGGCCAGTAGCACAGATGCTATCTTCCTGAGAAACAGCCACATGTCTGTGTTCCACAGAGCCACTTTGATTACCTGCCAGGGCAGTATCTCAGCATGTTTAATCTGCAGTCAGAACTGCCAGGGCAGCAAGCTGATCTTATGTGAAAGCAGGCTAAGCTTCCACCAGACCACCCAGAAAGAGGTAACCACCTGCACAATGAAAACATAGGCTCTGAGCCCTTTACTAAATTGGAGATGGATGACTTTATGCTCCTCGGCACTTCCTATGAGCATTCTAATAGGTTTCCAATGTCACTGTGTGTAACCATCCATCTTTGTCCACTGCAGGGCTCATGAATGACCTTATGCTCTCTTTTTCTGCTGCCCAAGCTGCAAGGACATGTGCCCAGTCTCATCACCCATCACCTCATCAGTATGCAATGCTGCAACCACAAGTCCACGGGCAGATTTACCTTCCAATGGCATTTGTAACTGATGCCAAAGAGTCCATGTTCCTTATTTTCTTAGAGATTGGTTGTGGTAATATTTATGAAAAATCCTCTTCTCTGTGTGATGTTGGAAATCAGCCACAATGCTGTTCCTGCACCTGCTTCACAGCACTTGTTTGACAGCAAGTATTGCTTGACTAAAGCAATAATTTCCAGTTTACAACCCAAATTAACTCTTTTATCTGGAGTTTGCAATAATAACTGATATGGTATTATATTCAAATCAGCTACTTTGCAAAATGTTTTAGTACATTCTAAAAGGTGTTTGGGTGCTAAGAATTTGGATTATGTCTCAAAGGCTACAAGAATTTTGAGTGCTGTACAGTTTTGAATCATTTTGGCATACTATTGAGTATAATAGCCTTCTCACTTAAGTTTTGTTGCATTATCCAAAATATGTTTGGCATCTTTTGCAGCAATTGTGGTTCCAGATTTGAAGTATTGTTATTAAATATAATTAAGGACCTTAAACAAATGAACTAGCAAGGAGATTTCACTGATCTGTTGTGGCTCATTAGCAAACTGTTTTTCCCACTAGTTTCCACTTATTTTCCAATTATGACATCGATTTTTAGGGTTTGTTTGACAGGCTCAATTGTCTTTACTGTCACCAGAGAATCGATCGCCTATCTCTGACAGGACTAACCTGATGCGTATGATCTTTTTGAAGTTAGTGGCAAACAGGTAACCTTTAAAGAACTAATCTTTTTCTTCGACTGAAGATTGAATGACATCACATACTGAGCTATATTTAGGCAAGTATTCAACAAAAGGTAATTACTTCCAATATTATTTTTAAGTTGCAATTTTAACACAGGTGCTTTTACAATAAACAGGAAAAGACGCTTGTTGAAATGGACTTAAAGATGAGAGATGTTTTGATAGCGTGGGTTTTAGAGGATAAAGGTGTCCCCATTATGTCTCTAGAATAAGGGGAAATTGTTAAGGTTTTGCCCAATAGATACAATTGAATGAGTGGGCACAAGATACAGGGAAGCAAGAAACTTGTTTGCTCACTGGTGGAAATCCAGTTTTTGTTTTCAATGGAGAGTTAGATGAGCACATGAGAGAGAATGATTTGCTGGGCCACACTGTAAATGAAGGAGGGTGTGGCTGATGGAACTAATCTTGAGGAGCTGACATGGATTTGATGGAATGATTAGCCACTTTCTGTGCTATATATATCATTCTTGAGAAGTCCAAAGAAAATCATACATACATTTGACTATACTGTCAGAGCAACAATGACAACAAGCTTAATAGAATTTCCAACACACACAGATTTTGCTGTTGGTTTGTTTTTGAATTGATATAGTTATATTTCAAAGTACTCAAAATCACAGGAACTCTTTCCTAGGATCAGTGAAGGACTAAAGGATCAATCCGAAGTGTAAGGAAGTAATGAAAATTTCAGACAAAAGTGATTGCTAGGCCTGAAATAAAACAAATACAGTATTTTAAATCGTATCTATTAAGATTTAGCTCAGTTGTAACCTTTTTTATTTACTTGATTTTGATGAAAGATATTCTGCAATAAATCTCTGTATAATTTTTAGATAACTCACTTCATTATTTGTACAAAAAGTTAATGTCACATTTTAAATTGCGAAGATTTGCTGTAAGGTTCTATGACTCTCTAGGACAAGTGAAACATGGAAGTATCAGATAAGCCAATAGCTAAAAGCAATTATTAGATAGAATTTACTGACAGATTACCACACACTTAGCTAGATCACAGGGCATAGAAGACTACAGACTGAGTGCCAGTGAATTGGATTGGTAGAGATTTGTACTTCATGGTCAACATGGACGTGGTGGGCTGGAGGTCCTATCCGTGTGCTGTGTGATTCTATATACATGCACGCTATCAAAGATAAGGCCATGTAAGAATTACCCAGGAGAACAATCTGTTAACTAGGGAAAGTAAGGGTTGGGGGTGTTGTGGATAGTGTGGAGGACTGTCAGAGGTTACAGCGGGACATTGATAGGATGCAAAACTGGGCTGAAAAGTGGCAGATGGAGTTCAACCCTGATAAGTGTGAAGTGGTTCATTTTGGTAGGTTAAATATGATGGCAGAATACAGCATTATTGGTACGACTCTTGGCAGTGTGGAGGATCGGAGGATCAGAGGGATCTTGGGGTCCAAGTCCATAGGACACTCAAAGCTACTATGCAAGTTGACTGTGGTTAAGAAGGCATATGGTGCATTGGCCTTCATCAATCGTGGGATTGAGTTTAAGAGCCGAGAGGTAATGTTGCAGCTATATAGGACCCTGGTCAGACCTCACTTGGAGTACTATGCTCAATTCTGGTCGCCTCTCTACAGGAAGGACGTGGAAACCATAGAAAGGGTGCAGAGGAGATTTACAAGGATGTTGCCTGGAGTCGGGGGGCATGCCTTATGAGAATAGGTTGAGTGAACTCAGCCCTTTCTCCTTGGAGCGACAGAGGATGAGAGGTGACCTGATTGAGGTGTACAAGATAATGAAAGGCATTGATTGTGTGAATAGTCAGAGGCTTTTTCCCAGGGCTGAAATGGCTAGCATTAGAGGGCATAGTTTTAAGGTGCATGGAGGTAGGCACAGAGGAGATGTCAGTGGTAAGTTTTTACCCAGAGAGTAGTGAGTGCGTGGAATGGGCTGCCGACGGTGGTGGTGGAGGCAGAAATGATAGGGTCTTTTAAGAGTCTCCTGGATAGTTACATGGGGCTTAAAAAAATAGAGGGCTATTGGTAAGCCTAGGTAGTTCTAAGGTAAGGACATGTTCGGCATAGCTTTGTAGGCCGAAGGGCCTGTATTGTGCTGTAGGTTTTCTATGTTTCTATGTAAGTTAGAAAGATCCAATCATATGTCTCATCAGTATTCACTGAGAGGAAGATGTGGAGGATCTTAGGGGAGGACTGTGCTGATATTTTGGAACATGTCTGTGTCAGGAGCGAAGAGATCTGTATAAGAGAATTGGCACATCCTGATGGAATCTATCCCAGGATACTACAGGAAGCTAGGGAGGATTTTGCTAAGGCTTACTGTAGATTTTTGCATCCTTTTTAGCCTCAGATGAGGTATCAGAAGAGTGGAGGATTATTAATGTTGTGTTCTTATTCAAAATGGACAGTAGAAATGAGCCGGAAAACAGCAGGTCAGTCAGCCTTTTATCAACAGTAGGGATATAACTGGGGGGGGGGGAACAAAGTGTCACTTGGAAATGTGGGGGCTGTTTAGGGGAGTCTTAAGAGTTTTGTGCAGGAGAAAACTATCTCACAAATCTAATAGTATTTTTTGAGTTAACTAGTAAAATGGAAGAAGGCAGGATTGACATGGACTTTAGAAAGGCTCTTAATAAAAATCCTGCATGGTAGCCTGGAGGATACATAGGATCCAAGATGTGTTGGCAAACTAGGTTCAAAATTGGCTTGTTGATAGGAGGCAGTGGATTGTAGCTGAAGAATGCTTTACAGTCTGGAAGTCTATAATCTGTGGTGTACTGAGCAGATTTGTGGGCACATTGCTATTAGTCATATAAAAATAATGTGGTTAATTGGAAAATGGCTCCTCCTTTACTCCGTACAGAGAAATTTGCCTAATATCATAAGCTACTGCATCTGCTTGATTGAAAGGAATCATTGTCATGGACGCAAGTTGCATTCAACATGAGGCAGAAGTAGCTTAGATTAAATATTTTTGAATAAAATAATCCCATGGAAAAAATCCACAGACCTGTGAATGAATTTTAGAAAGATTACTGAGTAATACTTCACACTTGTCTAATTTACAGTTATTAACCCCATACCAAGTATCCTTAAGTAGTTTGACTGCACTGCACTTATTTCTTACACTTCAACACATATATCTACAGATATATAATGAATCTTTAAGCCAGGTAGAATTGAAATAGGCTACTTCAAACATTCTAACATCCCATTAACTCAAATTCTGTACTTCAGAATGACCATTACATATTCCTGATACACTTCATATCAGGCTTTCAATCTTTAGCTCTCAGATTTAGCCCTAAACTTACCTTTGGGTGTTTGTAATGTCCTCATACTCCCACTTTCTTACTGCTGTTTGCTGAGCAGCTGTAACATATCTGTGGCCGAGAGGTTTTTAATCATAAAGAGAGCACTGTTTTATTGTGGATTCTTTGAGAATTTGGTCCAATCTTTCCTTTAAACTATTTTACCATTAGTATCAGTAACTTACTGATTCTATTCAGATAAACCTGGCTTTATAAGCCTCAATATAATAATCACCTGCAACATAGAAACAAAGGACAGTGATAAATATCCCTTGTAATGTGTCAATGGTTAAGGGTAGTAAGCTAATTCTATTCCACAGCTTCAGTTCAAAGTAAATGCATTACCAACGTGCATTTGTGTTATCGTATACTACCTTGCTGTTCATTTTCTTGCAGGCATTTATGGGGAAAGAAAGAAATACAATAGAATTTTTCAAAAAACTGTACATGAACAGTCAAAGACTGACAAACAAACAATGTGCAACAGAAGACAAGTCCAACAACTAGAAGTAATACTGAGAACATGCGTTGTACAGAGTCCTTGAAACTGAGGTTATAGAATCAGTTCAGAGTAATGGTGAAGAAACCTGGCCATGCTGGGTCAGAAGTCTGATGATTGTAAGTTAATCATTGTTCCCAAACAAATGGACCAAAGGTTTCTGTAGCTCCTGGCTGATGGTGGCAGCGAGAAGAAAGCGTGGTCTCTTCTGGATCAAGCTGGATTTGGAGCTCATTCCAACTGTGAACATGCAATAATCATGGGTAGGAAAATGTCTCATGGTAGCGGTGCAAGTAATCCTGTTGCTTCACCGTCTCAGGGTCTTAACTATGATCCCAGTCTCCATTGCTGTCAGTGGTTTTGGTTATGTCTGTATGGATTATCACCCCTGTGGCAGGGTTATGTTTCCTCGCATGTACCAGAGACGTACATTAGGTTTGTTGGATATTGGTAATTGTCCCTGAGTGTAGATGGTCAGAGGAGTTAATTGGCATGTGGTAGAGAGTAATTAATAGAGAACTAAGTGAGGGAATGGAATTGATGGGGCTGCTGTAAGAATTCACATAAATTCATTGGGCTGAATGGCCTAATTCATGCCATATGGAAATCTGAGAAATGATATAAGATCCAACAAACCCAAGCATATCAACTTATCTGTCCACCAGAGAAAGCAGTATCTCCCAGTGGCCACACATTTTAATTCCAAGTCCTATTCCCATTCTGACATGTCTATCCACGGCCTCCTCTACTGGAAAGCTGAAGCCACACTCAGGTTGGAGGAACAACACTTTATATTCCGTCTGGGTAGCCTCCAACCTGATGGCATGAACACTGACTTCTCAAACTTCCGCTAATGTCCCACCTCCCCCTCGTACCCCATCCATTATTTATTTATTTATATACACACATTCTTTTTCTCCCTCTGTCCCTCTCACTACACCCGTTGCCCATCCTCTGGGTTTTCCCCCTCCCCCTTTTCTTTCTCCCTAGGCCTCCTGTCCCATGATCCTCTCATATCCCTTTTGCCAATCACCTGTCCAGCTCTTGGCTCCATCCCTCCCCCTCCTGTCTTCTCCTATCATTTTGGATCTCCCCCTCCCCCTCCCACTTTCAAATCTCTTACTAGCTCTTCTTTCAGTTAGTCCTGACGAAGGGTCTCGGCCCGAAACATTTACTGTACCTCTTCCTAGAGATGCTGCCTGGCCTGCTGCATTCACCAGCAACTTTTATGTGTGTAACTTATCTGAGTGTTGCTAGCTCAGGAAAGGAAAGGAAGGTAAACTTCAACTTCATTGTGGGAGGGAAGTCATTGAGAATAAATTTACCATCATAGGGTTCCCAGTAGACCTTAACTAATTTTTGTGTCAATTAACATTATGAAAGTTGAATTGTACCTTTCTGGTGTTATAAGAATGTTTTGAAAAACAGCTATGAAGCTGTTCCACCAGTAAAACTATCAAGCTCTCAATAGGAAATGTATTTCTGGTTAAAAATTGCAGAGATTTGGTCTTGGGAATATCACTATCCAAAAAATTTAGTTACCCTTTATTAGCTGCTAAAAATTTTAACCAAATTTCCAGTGGAACAAAGATGAATCACAGGAGAACAGTCCCAGTTCTCAGACTAACAGCTTTGCACATTCTTATTGACAATGCCTGAAAGCATTACTGAATAATGTTTTAAGAAAATTAATCCTTGAAATGTTGTAAAATGATAGCCTGTCCTGTTTTTATGGTTCTTGTTGGTCCAGTTTTAATGCTTTAATTTGGTTATTATTTCCATGCATGTAAAGTGATCCCTGAGGTGTTTCATGCCAATGATAATTTGTACCTTAGATGTACAACAAAGAAGCAGGCACTTACCAAAGAGTGGATTTGCATCCCAGTACTTTTTGTAGCTGTCACCATGTTAGAGGACCAAAACTTCGTTGTGCAGTTAACCCAAGCGATGAAAACTTTCTGTTAATTGTGCACACTCCCCTCCCACAGATGGGTTTAAAAGATCCTGTCGTACTATGTTCAAGAAGAACAATGCGTTTTGTCTGTTTCCTAGCCAATATTTGCCTCTCTTTCATTTAGTTCTAGATTGTATCTCTGGAATAGATTATCCTAATGATGCCATGCTTGCTTGTGAGCAAACAACTTGTTGATAGAACATAAGACCATAAAACCACAAGACATATGACAGCATTAGACAGCTCGACCCATTGAGTCTGCTCCACCATTCTGTTATGGCTAATTTATTATCCCCCTCAACCCCATTCTCCCACCTTCTCTCCATAACATTTGACGACCTGAACTAATCAAGAACCCATCAGCCTCTGCTTAAAGAATACCCAATGACTTGGCCTCAAAAGCAATCTGTGGCAATGAATTCCACAAACTTACCACTGTCTGGCTAAAGAAATTTCTCCTCATCTCTGTTCTAAAAGAACGTTCCTGTATTCTGAGAGTGTGCCCTCTGGTCCTAGACTCACCTACAACAGGAAATAGCCTCTCCATTCTATCTAGGCCTTTCAATATTTGATAGGTTTCAATGAGATCCCCCCCCCCACCCCCATTCTTCTAAACTCCGGCGACTGTATGCTCTAAGCCCTCAACCACTCCTCAAGTGTTAAACCCTTTCATTTCTAGATTAATTCTAGTGAACCGCCTCTGGACCCTCTCCAATGACAGCACATCTTTTCTTCAAAAAGGAAGACAAAGTCAGAACATCTTTCAAGAGTGTGAACCCTCACAAGGCCTCAGGCCCTGGTGGTGTACGTGATGGAGCTCTGAAAGTGTATGTCAACCAGCTAGTGGGAGTGTTCAAGGAAATCTTCAGTCTCTCACTGCTGCAGTCAGAGGTTCCCACCTGGTTCAAAAGAAGAGCAGGGTGAGCTGGCTCAATGTCTGTCGCCCAGTGGTGCTCACATCTGCTGTGATGAAGTGCTTTGAGAGGTTGGTCAGGGCTGGAATCAACTCCTGCCTAAGCACAGAGCTGGACCTGCTGCAATTTGCCTGTTGCTGTAGTAGGTCAACAGCAAATGCATTCTCACTGGTTCTCCACTTGTCCTTGGATCATCTGGACAACAGCAATAACCATGTCAAGCTACTGTTTATTAACTACAACTCAGTGATCAACACAATCATATTGTCAGTTTAAATCAACAAGCTCCAAACATTGGGCTTCTGTGACTCCATCTTTGATTTCCTCACTGGGAAAACATAGTCATTATGGATTAGAAATAACATTTCCTCCTCACTGACAATCACCACTGGCACACCTCATGGATGCGTGCTTAGCTCACTATCTCTACACCCACAATTGTGTGGCTAGACACAGCTCAAATGCCGTTTATAAGTTTGCCGATGACGCAACTACTGCTAGCAGAATTTCAGATGGTGACGAGGAGGCATACAGGAGCGAGATAGATCAGCTGGTTGAGTTGTGTCGCAACAACAACCTTGCACTCAATGTCAGTAAGATCAAGAAATTGATTGTTGACTTCAGGAAGGGGAAGTCAAAGGAAAACATACCTCCTCGTCAAAGGATCAACAGTGGAAAGGGTGAACAGTTTCAAGTTTCTGGGTGTCAGTATCACTGAAGATCTATCCTGGGCCCAACATATTAATGCATTTGCAAAAAAGGCATGGCAACAGCTATATTTCATTAGGACTAGAACTGACATGCCAGCAAAGATGCTCGCACATTTCTACAGATGTACCATAGAGAGCATTCTAACTGGTTGCATCACCATCTGGTATGCTGGGGCCACTGTATAGGATCTGGAAAAGCTACAGAAAGGTGTCAACTCTCCATCATGGGAGTCGACCTCCACAGCATCCAGGAAACCTTCAAAAGGCAATGCCTCAAACAGGTGGCACCCATTATTAAGGACCTTCATCACCCATGACCTGCCCTCTTCTCATTGCTATCATCAAGGAGGGGTACAAGAGCTTGAAAACACACATTCAATGATTTAGGAGCAGCTTCTTCCCCTCTGCCATCAGATTTCTGAATGGACAATGAATCCATGAACCCCATATCAGTATTTATTTTACTCTCTTTTTACTATATTTATTTAATTTATTTATATATAAATATACTTCTTATTGTAATTATTATGTGTTTCAAAATACTGCTGCTGTTCTCTGACCAGATGGAGGAAGCACAGCAGCTACTGACAAAAGTGGAAACTGAGTGCAATAAAGTTGGACTTCACCTAAACGCTAAAAAGACAGAGTACATGGCGTTAAACTGCGACGAAGGTACTCTCAAGACCGTAAAGGATGATCCCATTAAGAAATTCTTTGATTTCAAGTACCTCAGGTCAAGAATGATGAGTTCGGAGAAGGACATAACGATACGCAAGGCGCTGGCATGGAGGGGTATGAACGACATGAAGGAAATCTGGAAGTTGAACCTGACTAGAGGGCTTAAAAAGAGGATCTTCATAGCAGTCATAGAGTCCATTCTCACGTGCGGATGCGAGACGTGGACACTCACCAAGACTATGCAGAAGTCTCTAGATGGTTGCTATACACGAATGCTCAAGATGACTCTTGACGTGAGTTGGCAACAGCACATGACGAACGTCAAGCTCTTTGACGACCTACTGATGCTCACCCCTAAAATCGAGGCGATAAGACTGCAGTTAGTGGGGCACTGTCTACGCCACCCTGAGCTACCTGCCAGCTTAGTCATCGTATGGGAGCCCAAGCATGGAAGGATGAACCCTGGGCCCCCTCCCAAGACTATGGTCAACACGCTGCTAGAAGACTGCGGCGCGGCTCTTGTAGATGAACTGAACACACTGATGAGGGAGAGGGAGAAGTGGAGAGTCCGTCATCGTGCCCGACACCGGCCCCCTAGGCCTGAGTCGATGTAGTAGTAGTAGCTGCTGCAAAACAACAAAGCTCATGACATATGCCCAGGGATACTAAACCTGATTTTGAAAACTGTTCACAGGGTGAGGTCTAACCAATGCCTTATCAAGCCTCAGTGTTACATTCTTGTTTTTATATACTAGTCCTCTTAAAATGAATGCAAACATTTCGTTTGGCTTTAAGAAACAATCTACAAATTAACTTTTAGGGAATGCTGTGCAAGGACTCCCAAGTCCCTTTGCACCTCTCATTTTTGAGTTTTCTCCCCGTTTAGAGAACAGTCGATGCCCTTATTCCTTCTTCCAAAGTGCACGATCATACAACTCCCTACACCATATTCCGCCTGCCACTTTCCCCATTCTCCTAATCTGTCCAAGTCATTCTGCAGACTCCCTGATTCCTCAACACCACCTGTCTTTCCACCTATCTTCGTATAATCTGCAAACTTGGCTACAAAGCCATCAATTCCATTATCCAAATCACTGACATTGACATGTAACAAGATTCTACCATTATCTTGAAAAATTTCAAATGCAAATTAATAGTTAATTTGAGTAGCCTCGATGCTTGATTTTGATGTAAATACAGTATGTTGGGGGTGGGGACAAAATGCTACTGCGTAGATTCAATGTGAGTGTTTGGTCAGATATTTCAATGATTTTTTATAGCAATTCTTTCTGAGGCAAAGCAGGCAACAACTGGCTTTGAATGAAGGGTCTTTGACCTAAAGCATTAACCTTGTTTCTCTATCCGCAGGTGTTGCAGGATGTGCTGAGTTTAACCATTTTTAATGTTTAATTTATGGTGTAGAACCAGGAGTACATGAGAGGCAATGACAAAGTTATTCCCCATAACTGTAAATGCTACTCATATTCACCTTTAATAAAAATCATATTCACTTTTAATAAAAATTTTAAAAACTTCAAATGCTGGATATCTGAATTAAAGGCAGAAAACAGTGGAAGTAGTCAGCAGGTCGGGTATTATTTGTAGAAATAGAGCTATCGTTTCATATTCATTTAAGGGGAAAGAAATCAAATTAGTTTTCAGAAAATGTAGGGAAGGAATGGATAGGACAGAGGGTATATCTCTGGAATAGTGATACCAGGGTTGCTATGGAGATGAGCTGCGGAGGTCATCCAGTTGATGAGTTAGTAAGGAGAGTGACAGAGACAGAGAACAAATTGAATAAAATCCATGAGGTAAGTTCAGTTAAAAAGTAAGAATATAAATAAAGGAATCTAGAAAGCTGTGAAATGCAAGATGAGAGATTCGTTTGTTAGGTTAGGTTACTCTGTCACTCCAAACGATACTGGGCATGTGTAAGAGCAATCTGCTAGTCTTCTGCTCTGCTCTGCCCTGGTCACTCTCAGAATTTCCCAGTCTAATTACCCCTTCAGTGGAACACAAGATTAGGAATTATCTTTACTCTGCAGTGGGACTCGTGCCAAATGCAAAGTGTTGATAAACTCCTGGACAAACCTGGTCAAATTTCCCCAGAGATATGAAACTATACTGAGCTGGTCATCAGCATATCTCACTCTGGGTAATGCTGAGAAAGTTAAAGTGTTCCATGATGGAAAGTCCAGGCCTAAAGTTTAAAGCATGTGAACTTTGTTGTTGATTTTAATATTTCATCTTGAAGAAGCAATAGGGTGGGCATTGACTCAGACAACAGGCACATTGCCAAGTCTAGATATTGAAAGAGAGTGTGTATGCCTGAGGTTACTTTAAAATGGATTTTTGCCAGTTCTATCTATGATTTAATCATAAGGGTAATAGCACAGAATGGAAGGATTTGTAATTGGTACTGCAGTGTGTGTAAGAATTTTGTGCGACACCAGATACCGATGAACATTTTATTAGGGCACCTGGGCCTGCACATTACTGTAATTTGGTAAAGAAGCAAACCAGATGGACAGAACCCTCAGATTAGATCTTTATTACTCCAGGAGGGTAGTAATAGCAATTTAACTGTTGGAAAGTGCTGAATAATGGATAGCCAGCATTCAACAGTTCCACTTGTTCAGGGAAGATTTCATAATCACAAATTTCATATTTTATTTAATACATATATATTTAATAACATATTTTATTTAATTCCCTTTCCTTTCAAAATTAAAGCAACCAAACAAATACAGATGGTTCAGTGTCTAATAACATTTTTCTGAGGCATACAGCTGCAGAACTGGTATTTTCCCTCAGATACTTGAGACGCGTTACACGACTAACAGAATGATTGTAAAAGCATCCATTACCTTACATTAAAATATGTTTTGTTTAGGATTAGTGGAAGGATTTGGACAAGGTTCTTTTACAAAAATATACTGATATTTATTCATAAAATATACAATTATTTGATATATTCTGAACTTTGAAATTTTGATGCTATTTGTTGTACCTAGCATATCAGAATTTCTGAAAGGACAAAGAGGGATGAGATATTCCAGTCTAAACTGGATGTGGAATCATGCTAACTGGTATTCTTCAGTGCTGAACTCAGGCAAACATTTTAAAGTATAAGGAGCCAGAAGGATATCAGACAATTATTTACCCCTGCTAACCTGAAATTACACTGCTGGTTTCTGTTCTGAATTAAATCCCAAGTCTCTCCTGCAGCAATTCTTACTGAATGTCAAGGCACTTCATACCGGTAAACTATTTGACACTGGAATCTGCCCATGATCTCACCTTTGGTCATCATGCCTTTCCATCTCTCACTGGGGCAGTGTTACCCGGTGTCAAAGGGTGTCATAGCTCCTGCCTACGTAGTCCTGTGGACAACTTCTCCCAATAATTGACAGAGTTTCTGGTTATTTTGTACTTTCTTCACATTCAAGGGCATATGGAAAAAAATAGCTTGGACCATGTGGGAAAGGGAGAAGGATATTGTTGAAATTTGCCATCCTCTCTCAAACAATCCCACTAAAAAAAAGTTGATAAGAATTGAACAATGTGTTCTGGATAAAAATTACGATCACAGATAGTGATTTTATTTTGAAGTGCTTCAGTGTGTTCTTACTGGTGCGAGACTTTCTTGCAAACAGTGTGAGATTTAGGTCCTTCCAAGCATCTGCCCCACAGCACTAGAAAGGCACACTCCACCAGCATACTCTACCATGTATATGTGTGGGTTTCACCCTCACAAACATTGCCAGGCACGTGGCGGAACTCAGGAATGTTGGCTTTGGCTGTGGCTACTGAAAGAGAGCAAGGTGATGCACATGAGGCTGCTCATGGTATTACAGGAAAGTTATTAGCATGGATGAAAGATTGGCTGTCTGTCAGGAGGCAAAGAGTAGGAATAAAGGTGGACTTTTCTGGTTGGCTGCCGGAGGCTAGTGGTGTTCCGTAGGGGTCACTGTTGGGATCGCTTCTTTTCACATCATATGTGAATGATTTGGTTGATGTAATTGATGTCTTTGTGGCCAAGCTTGCGAACAGTATGAAGATAGGTGGAGGGGCAGGTCGTGTTGAGGAAGCAGGAAGTCTGTAGGAGGACTTAGTCTGATCAGAATGGGCAAAGAAATGGCAGGTGGAATATAGTGCAGGGAAATAGATGGTCATGCATTTTGGTAGAAAGAATAAAAGCATAAACTATTTTCTAAATGGGGAGCAAATTTTGAAATCAGAGGTGCAAAGGGACTTGAGAATCCTCGTGCAGGATTTCCTAAAGTTTAATTTGCAGGTTGAGTCAGTGGTAAGTAAGCAAAGTGCAATTTTAGAATTCGTTTCAAAAGGACTACAGGATATGAACAGTTTTGGGTCCCTTATCTAAGAAAATATATGTTGCCATTGGAGAGCCTCCTGAGGAGGTTCACAAGAATGACTCCAGGAATGAAAAGGTTAATATATGAGAAGTGTTTGATGGCTCTGGGCCTATACTTATTGGAATTTAGAAGAATGAGGGGGCATCTCATTGAACCCTATCAAATATTGAAAGGCCTAGATAGAGTGGATGTGGAGAGGATGTTTCATAAAGTGGGAGGTCTAAGGCCATCCTCAGAACAGTGGGTTGTGCAATTAGAACAGAGATGAGGAGGAATTTCTTTAGCCAGAGAGTGGTGAATCTGCGGAATTCTTTGCCACAAGCAGCTGAGGAGGCCAAGTCATTGGGTATATTTAAAGCAGTGGTTGATAGAATCTTGATTAGTAGGGCATTGAATGTTATGGGGAGAAAGGGATAATAAATCACCTGTGATGGAATGGCAGAGCAGACTGAATGGGCTGAATGACCTAATTATGCTCCTGTGTCTTATGGTCTTATGGTCTAATGGGTGGGAGGGTTAGAATGGAGGTAGAGTGGAGATATAGTTGGAGCTTTGGTTGACAGCTTCTTGAAAGGCTTTGAGTACAGGTGCAACAGCAGCTGTGGATGTAGTCTGAGAGTGGTGGTGGTGTCAATCAACTTCTGGATCTGGAGTATAGAGTTAGGGTCACGAAGATGATCAGGCTAAGTCCCGTTGATGGAAGGGAGCCTGGTAAGCAACCTAAGAAGAAGAGTTAAATGAGACTGTCATGCTAGCCTTTAAGACCTGATTAGACAGGACTCCTTTAAGTTATGCTTAAGCGTACATCACATGCAATGCGAAAACCCGCTTCTGCATGAATGCTTCGTGCTCTCTGCATATATGTAGCTGCTGTTCATCATTACACATCACTGCACATAAAATGGCATCTGCTGCTCTATGCAAGTACAGAAAAACTCCATTTATCAGTCCAATCAGAACTTTGGTGGTGCCAGACAAGCATATTTTCCAGACTTTACTCCTATCGGATTTTATTCCTATGAATATTCCCAAAAACTTCATTCAATTTTAAGAAAAATTTACCAATATTCCACCGAACCCGGTAAATTCAAAAGGAGTGTGCTAAACAGAATCAGTTGAGCATGGAATTTGAACCAGTTATGCTTTAAAAGATATCAGAACCCAGAGTCCAGATATGTGGAAGGGAGCAAGGGACCCTAGTGAGCTTCAAGACCTTGGCCTCAATATCTCTTTGTGCAATTAGATCTTCGATTTCCTCACTTGCAGACTCCACTCAGTTCGGATTAGCAACAACGTCTCCTCCACAATCTCCAGCATGGGTGCACAAGGCTGTCCGCTTAGCTCATTTTATATTTATGACTGTGAGGCTAAGCACAGCTCTAATGCCGTATTAGGTTTGCTGACGGCACCACTGTCATTCGCCAAATCAAAGGCGGTGATGTATTGGTATATAGAAAGGAAATTGAAAATCTGGCTGAGTGATACCACAATCACAACCTCTCACTCAATGTCAGCAAGACCAAGGAGCTGATAATCGACTTCAGGGGGAGGAATCTGCAAGTCCATGAGCCAGTCTTCATTGGTGGATCAGAAGTGGAGAGGGTCAGCAACTTTAAATTCCTCGCAGTTATCATTTCAGAGGACTTCCCCTGAGCCCAGCGTGCAAGCACAATGACAAAGAAAACACAGGAACACCTCTACTTCCTTAGAAGTTTGGCAAACTTCTATAGCTGTGTGGTGGAGAGTATACTGACTAGTTGCAACATGGCTTGGTATGGAAACACAAATGCCCTTGAATGGAAAGTCCTACAAAATGTACTGGGTATGGCCCGGTCCATCATGGATAAAACTTTCCCCATCATTAAGTACATCTACATGGAATGCTGTTGCAGGTAATTAGCATCCATCATTGGGAAAAGCCCCACACCGCCAAGACCATACTCTTCTCACTGCTTCCGTCAGAAAGAATATGCAGGAGCCTCAGGAAACACACCAGCAGGTTCGAAAACAGTTATTACCCCTCAAACATAGGGCTCCTGAACTAGTGGTGATAACTTCATTTACCCCATTGCTGAACTATTCTCACAAACTATGGACTCACTTTCAAAGACTCTTCTTCTTACATTATTAATATTTGTTGTTTATTTATTATTATTTCCTTTTTTTTCTTTTGTATTTGCACAGCTTTTGCCTTTTGCACATTGGTTGTTTGTCTATCCGATTGGGTTTGGTCTTTCATTAATTCTATTATGTTTCTTGAATTTACTGAGTATGCTGCAAGAAAATGTTTCTCAGGATTGTATTTGTTGACATATATGTGCTTTGATAATAAATTTACTTTGAACTTTGAGTGGAAGGGAGTGCAGAAATCAGCACTGGGTGTACTGAACACTAGACCATTGTGGTTTCTAAATAGTCAGAGAGTGGAGAATTTGAGTTATTCTCTATGGCATACACATGGATGTTAATGAAAAATTTGGTCACCTTCTCAGATCATGCAGAAAGTCTAGGTCAGTGGCTAAGTTTCTAATAATATTCCCTTGCAGAGTCTATAAAAACATTGCACAATCCAGAAGAATTTCTAGGCCACTGCAGTGAATCTCCTATTAGATAACTCCACAATGAATGCTAATTAATAGGACAGAGTAAGAATGTAGCTGATAAATATTTTCACTTGAGAAGCACTGAGCTTAACTGGTGCAATAAATAAAAACATGATAATATAGCATTATGTAAATATATTAAATAAACAGAGGTCAGAAAATCTATACATGCTAAGGAAGCTGGTGATCTGCCCAGAAGGAAACACTGCAGGTAACTGACAGAATAATTCACAGGTTTTATTTTAGGTGAATCACTGTCCCCTGGAGCTTGTTTGTTTGTAGCCTTGTTTTGAAGTTTTATTTTCATTTCAGACAATTGAAATGTGGTGGTCACAGAGCATAGCTGGATATCGCAATTTAAAAAAATCAAGTTTGTGGGTATTTCAGCAAATTTTCCCTAAGCTGAATAATTTAACTCCCACACCTAGGACCACTGTGATCAATTTCTAAGTTAAAAACATCTGACAGGTGTAAAGATCTTTGACGTTCGGGCATCTTCAACCTCAGTGGAAATTCCTCAGTTTAGCCAAGCTTCTGGATGTGAAGTTTAAATTTTTTAATCTAACTGACACTTCCCTTTCAGCTGATATTAATGAAGCTTGTGATGGCATGATGTGAGATTGCTTCCATTTCATTAGGTCTCTAACCACGTGCCCTTGTTACTTTGTTAGAATCTATCATATGGTAACCGGGTAACAAGGAGTGGATAAGCACACTGATCTAGAATCTGGATTCACACCCAGTCTCTTAAAACATACACTAGCCTCAAGTAGTTCAAAAATGTTGCAGGTCTTTACTCAAAATGTGACAAGAACCTAGTTGAGAATAACATTTGGATGAACACCCAACATCGAATAATTTGTTTCTAGGTTAAATGTGCATTTCTCATATTGAATGATTATTGTTTCCCAACTGGCAAACAGACTACAGGATAAAATAAAATGTGTGTAAAACATGGTGGTAATGCAGAAAAATAGCTCTATCATTTAAACTGTGGATGGCTTTTGACAGAACTTAATATTCAGAAATTCCAATAGCCCTGATAGTAGCAGTGGGTATGGAGAAAGGCTTTGGTATTAGCTGAAGACATCTCTTGTAGGAGACTATTTTCAGAGCTCAGCATAGTCCCCTTTCTCTTTTCTAAGACTGGATCCAAGAGGTTGGTAGACAATGGATAATTGCGGTGGCTGCTGATGGAGATAGATTCAGAGTGGGAGATAGGTGTAGAATTGGTAGGATGAAGAGAGAGATGAGGATCGGAGACAGGAGATTAGTACTCAGAGTTGGTCTAGCCTAGGAAGTGTGGGAAAGTTTGGCATCATTGTTGTGAAATTAGCATAGTGTTGGTATAATGGTTTGTGGAAATGGAATTGGAGATGGGATTAAATTGGAGGGTGGATTAGATCAGAGATGTTATGGGTGAAGCGGCGGGGGGGGGGGGAAGAACACTTGGAAACTGGCATGGTGTTGGTGGGTGAGTGGATTAGTCTGTTCAGGCCACTAAGCAGAACAGGAAGTGTGGAGGGGGATCATTTTGAAGCATAGCCAACACCACATCAATATGAGGAATGAGATTTGTAATGGGGTATTCTAGGGGCTAGCCCGGTGACTAAGGATGATTTACTTAATTGGCAAGTGTTCCAGTCTCACTCTAAAGGAGCTGGTCAGTTGCCACACGTTCCTACTTGAGCATATTGAATCAATATTCGTCAACAGAGCAACCCAGAATCAGAATCAGGTTTAATATCATTAACATATGTCATAAAAATTGTTGTTTTGCAGCAGCAATACATTGCAATACATAAAAAGACACTATAAATTATAATAAGAAATATATGTATATAAATAATTAAATAAAAAAGTGCAAAAAGAAGGGGAAATATAGTGAGGTAGTGTACATGGGTTCATTGCACATTCAGAATTCTGATAGCAGAGGGGAAGAGCTGTTAAAACACAAGAGTGTGTGTCTTCATGCTCCTGTACCTCTGCTGTAGTGAGAAGAGGGCATGTCCTGGGTGATGGGGGTCCTTAATGATGGATCTCAATCGAGTCATAGAGAACTACAGCACTAGAGTGTACTAGTCCCATCAACCCATACCTGAACCATAGCCCTCCATATGCCTCCCATCTATGTACTTATTCAAACTTACCTTAAATGCAGCAGTCAAACCCATCTCCACCACTTCTTCTGGTAGCTTGTTCCACACTTACACCCTCCTCTGAAAAAAGAAGTTCCCACTCAGGTTCCCTTTAAATGTTTCACCTTTCGCACTTCACCCATGACCTCTATTTCTAGTCTCTCCCAAACTCAGTGGGAGAAAAAAGTCTACTTGCATTTATCCTACTTATAACCCTTCATAATTTTTTATACCTCTATCAATTCTCCTCTCATTCTCCTACGCTTCAGGTAATAAGGTCCTAATCTAGTCATCCTTTCCCTATAACTCAGGTCCTCAAGTCCCATCAACATCCTTGGAAACTTTAATGATGCTGACATCTTTCCTATGGGTAGTTGACCAGAACTACAAACAATACTCCAAATTTGCCCTTGCCAATGTCTTATACAACTGCAAAGTAACATCCCAACTCCTCTACCCAGTACTTACATTTATGAAGGTCAATGTGCAAAAAGCTCTCTTTACCATCCTATTAACATATGGCACCACTTTCAAGGAATTATGAATCTCTATCCCCAGATCCCTTTGTTCTACTGTAACTAATTACCCTACTAATTTTCCTTGTAACCTATGGTATATCCTCCATCTTCAGCCACTCACCTGCACACTAAGGGAACTTGTCTAACCTACCAATCTGCACTTATTCACTGTACTGTTACTGCAGAACTGCAACACGCAAGGTCAGGAGTGAATCTGGGTTGCCGAACCCTGAAGCAGCAGCTCCAAGAGGTGCATTACTGTGCTGTCCTCCCCAGGAATACCTAGTGATGGCCACTACTCAGACAACGTAATGGACAACATAAGGTCTCTGATCTGTTTTTTTTTCTACGGGGGCTGACATCATGTGGTATAACCCCTGCATAAATAAAAATGACATCAGCATGGGGTGGTATGGTAGTGTAACGGTTAGTGCAACACTATTACAGCTCAGGGCGTTGGAGCTCAGTTTTGGTGTCCCCTGAAAGACCGTTTGTACGTTCTTCCCATGTGCATGAGGGTTTCTTCTGTGTGCTCCAGTTCCCTCCCACATTTCAAAAACATTCTGATTAGTGGATTGATTATTCGTTGTAAATTATCCCATTATTATGCTAGGATTAAATTGGGGCTTGCTGGGGCGTATCTCAATCAATAAATAAAAGAGAATTGATTCAGTTTTAAAGGCAAAGGGTGATCACACCAAATATTGATCTGATTTAGTTTTTTGCTGTTTACTGCTCTTTATACTAATTTTTTGATTTTTAGAAACTTTATTTCATTATTTTTTAAAGCAACTTTGCTTTATAGAATTTTTTAATATGTGCTGAAGACCTTTGCTCAGTACTATATTCTATAGGCATCCGTTAGTCTCATGAGACCATGGATTTGCACCTTGGAAGGTTTCCAGGGCGCAGGCCTGGGCAAGGTTGTATGGAAGACCAGCAGTTGCCCATGCTGCAAGTCTCCCCTCTCCACGCCACCGATGTTGTCCGAGGGAAGGGCATTAGGACCCATACAGCTTGGCACCGGTGTCATCTCAGAGCAATGTGTGGTTAAGTGCCTTGCTCAAGGACACAACACGCTGCCTCAGCCAAGGCTCGAACTCACGACCTTCAGATCACTAGACAAACGCCTTAACCAATTGGCTACGTGCCAACACTCAGTACTATATATACGTATTGTAATTTATAGTTTTTAAAATTATTATGTATTACAATGCACTGCTGCTGCAAAACCAAAACTTTGACAACATAAGCCAATGATATTAAACCTGATTCTGATTCTAATTCTTTCTGCTAGAGAATAACTGCAGTTCAATAACAAAGGATTAGCTGTAGCCGCTAAAATATGTGCAGCACGTTTTGTATGGATTCTTGGGGAAAAAAATCAGAAATCTGATGTGATGGAGGAACTGAAGGAGATTTTATGGGTGATTACTGTGCAGGCAAAGCTTCACTTGTAAACAACCCACAGTGACTGCAGTGGTGACTCAGCCGAGTCAGCTCAGGCGTAGAGAGACACTCTCCTGTCACTTGCATGGCAACACTGATGTCATAGAAATGTGCCCACCTATTGAAATTGAGGGAATGTGATTGATTGGGGGGAAAATGATCTCAAATTTGAAAAATTCCTAATTATAAAGGACGATCACACGGCATCTGAGCCACAGCAGGAAATTTTCCCCCTCCTGTTCGGCGGCAGGGGTTTTAACATCATGCCCTCTCTCTTTGTTCCATTATTCAAGTTCTCCTTTCCATTCATATTGTGTATCCCTGGCCCGCACTGTGACTCATTACTACCTCAAGACTTCACAGACATTATACGCTGTTGACAGATTTACAATCAGCCAATCAAAGGAAAGGTATCATAGTTTTAAAAAAAAAATAAAATGTAATACAGGCAATCCCTCTTACCCTGGGCTTTTGCAACACACACACACACACACACACACACACACACACACACACAATATGCTGGAGGAACTCAGCAGGCCAGGCAGCATCTATTAACTGTCAACATATCGGGCCTATATCAGGACCTGAGTCCAGCATTTTGTGTGTGTTGCTTTGAATTTCCAGCATCTGCCGATTTTCTTGAGTTTGGGATACCACCCTGGGCTTTTAATTGTTCTAATTACACTGACCTGATACTTGCTTAACACCCTAACTAACCACTCAGCTAACTCCTGCAGAATAATGGTGAAGAAAGGAATTGTATGTACATTCCTTAAATGTATCAATTGCTTTCAGTTTGTATCTGCTCTGCTCTGATTTGTGTACTAACCTCCTGAGCAGTGGTATCTGAATGCCATAGAGAAGGGCAGATGAGGAAGATCAACCAGTAAGTTATTCCACCATCTTCTACCTCCACTCTTCCAAAGCCAAACGCCAGCTACAAGAACAGAGTATCATCTATCAGCTGAGACCAGCAGGAAGACAGCTTCAAAAGAAAGAAAATAAAGATTAGTTTTATTTGTTGCATGCACATCAAGACATACAGTGAAATGCATCATTTGGGTCAAATCAAGGACATGGCTTAACTCCTGCTTCACTTTACATTCCCATTTCATCTCTGGGCTCTTGGATTCCAAAGATCTACCAGTGTCATTCTTAAATGTATTCAACAACTAGGCATTGGCCACCCCCTGGGAGGGTAAAATCCAGATTCATGAAACTCAGAGGACAAAATTTGAAACCCTCTCCAGTGCTAAATGTTGGCCCCCCTTATCCTGAGCCTATAATGATCCATCAAAGACTCTCCAGCCAAATATTGATTGCAAAACAGTTAAATGCTCAACTTGGGTTGGCAATGCTCAATATTTATTCACTTCCAAAGCATGTTCAGATACGTCAGAAGGGCAAAGTGAGCCACAGTGGTTATTTCACTCCCTGAAATGGATAGTTCTATGGGTAGCCTGCCCAACTATGTTATAATGCTAACACAGTAAAATACACTTTGTCAATGGGGAAATGAACATTGATGTAGTATGGATGGGGAGACACAGAGTATGCATTGGGAGACAGGGTAGAGTAAAAACTAGGAGACATAGAGCAGTCATTGCTGGAAGAGAACATGAAGAGAGCTGTGGCCAGCACCAAGACTGGAACCCATTGAGCTATTGGTTGTGCTGTTGAAAGAAATGGTAGAGCCAGCTCTTCAAGGCAGAGTCGACACCACGTCTCCAAAAACTGGGCTTAATCTGCTAAGAGATTGTCCAGGGTTAGCACAGGGAGATATGTTGGAGTCAGTAATGAGCCAGGTCTGTCAACGTGCACCATCTTAGCAGCAGCAATGGTGGAGGCAGCACTGGGAGCCATGACTGCAGGTACAACCCTCAGCCTTGGCACTTTGTACTAAACCTGTCCTTGGCCATGGTTTTTTGCCGTGACCCAGCCTTAGCTCTCCTGCTTGACCCAGGTTGTGAGTCCTGCCACTGACTCCATTTCTCCCATACTATCCTTGAAAACATCTCAATATCATAGAGTGTCAAAAAGTTCAAAGTAAATTTATTATCAAAGTACATATAAGTCACTATATACAACCCTGAGATTCATTTTCCTGTGGGTGTACTCAATAACTTCCAAGACCACAACCTTGTAAATGGGTTTGGAAGCTTGCATGCCTCAATGACCCAGAGACCTATGTTGGCTGGAGTCAGGGGTTTATGCCTTTGTTCTTGGTAGGGTCACCCATGACAAATAGGTCAAAGGGTAGACACCAGATGAAGAGTAGTCCACCGGTCCTCCAGGTTTGGGGGTTCAGCTCAGGGCAAATAATCCTGACTGGTAATACAAAATTGTTACAGAAACAGCAATGAAAAAGCAGTCTACATCTGAGTGTGACAGTATTCCTAGGTCTCCGCCCGAGACTTGCATGAATGATCGTAGTGAAAACCGAGTGCAAGCTACTGACTTGATGAAGGAAACCCTGAACACCAGCAGAGATGGAGGACCTTCATTGCTGCCCTAAATTCCAGTGGCATAATGGGCAATAAGAAAGTAATGCTCAATAAATCCAAAGAATAATAATTGTAACAGAATCAATGAAAGACCGCACCAACTTTGGCTTTCAAACCGTGTGCAAAAGACAACAAACTGTGCAAATACAGAAAGAAAGAAGTAATGATAATAAATAAACAATAAATATCGAGAACTTGAGGCGAAGAGTCCTTGATAGTGAGTACATCGGTTGTGGAAAATTCAACGATGGGACAAGTAAAAAGAGCCTTACAGCACAGAACCAGGGCCTATAGCCCACCCTGTCCATTCCGAACATTATACTGATCTACACTAGTTTCATTTACCTGCATTTGGTCCATCCTGGTTTAGCCCTTGGAACCTCCACTGAATTTTGCACCAGGGGCCACGAGCCTCAGTACTGAAATCCTGCTCACTGCAGTTTTGCTGGGAAGTGACGAACAAGTTACCGCCAAGCACTGTAGAAGAGTGAAAAGACGAAAGATAAAAAGGTTGCCTTTACAAATGAATAGAAAGAATAAGATCCATAAAGGAATAAATTAACAGTTTATGTGGTATAGAATGATTTCTGCTGTTGTACTGTCAATGTGCCAAGCAGGAGAGATAAAGGGCACAGCTAAGGCAAAGCTCTTAAATTTAAAGTCTTGCTGCTTCAAGGCATTCAAATTAATGGAGGTCACAGAGCACATCCGAGTATTAATAGTAGAAAGTTCAAAATGTGTAAGGCAGGCTTCAAAAGCACATTCTTAAAAGGAATCCTTAATCCCTTTGCTTCCTTCACTTGTTTTCAGTACGGTTTCACTTGGCTTCCCTCTTGCTGCATGTTTGCAGATTAAGGATAAAGTTAGCAAAGGACAGCAGGTTCCTTTTTTCAACAGAGGTTGCTATAGACGCAATAACTTGTACACTCATTTGGTGTCCAGACTTGTGCACTGGAATAATATCTTCAGTTTGACAGTACAAATTACAGAAGTAGTAATTAAGGTGTAATTAGCTTTAATAGTTCACCCCATCTGTTTATCTCTTCACTGATTTTTTAATTCTATACTGTAAATTGGCTGATTAAATAACACAGACTTCATCTCAAGCTCTTTCCACAGCGCTAACTATTGCAAAATTGTTACCTACCCTTGGAGGAGTGGGTCTAATGCTATCATGGTTCCAATCACGCCAGCTGCATTTAGGGTTATTTCCAAAGGTACTAATTCCAATTAAACTCATAGTTCTTTAGGCATTGCCTCCTGCTAGGGCCATAGCTCAATGCACGTTCCCTATTCTTTGGGTCTCAGTAGCACAAGTCAAGGGATGGCTACAAGGACATTTCCAAGTTACTGAATATCCCTTGGAATATAGTTAAGTCAATCATCAAGAAATGAAAAAAAATATGGCACAGCTGTAAATCTGTCTAGAGTAGGCCATCCTCAAATTCTGACAGACCGTGCAAGAAAGGGATTGAGTTTAAGAGCTGAGAGGTAATATAAGACCCTGGTCAGACCCCACTTGGAGTACTGTGCTCAGTTCTGGTCGCCTTACTACTGGAAGGACGTGGAAACCATAGATATGGTGCAGAGGGGATTTACAAGGATGTTGCCTGGATTGGGGAGCATGCCTTATGAGAATAGATTGAGTGAACTTGGCCTTTTCTCCTTGGAGCGACAGAGGATGAGTGGTGACTTGATAGAAGTATATAAGATGATGAGAGGCATTGATGGTGTGGATAGTCAGAGGCTTTTTCCCAGGGCTGAATGGCTAGCACAAGAGGGCACAGTTTTAAGGTACTTGGAAGTAGGTACAGAGGAGATGTCAGAGGTAAGTTTTTTACGCAGAGCAGTGAGTGCGTGGAATGGACTGCCGGCAACGGTGGTGGAGGTGGATACGATAGGGTCTTTTAAGAGACGCCTGGACAGGTATATGGAGCTCAGAAAAATAGAGGGCTTATAGACCAATATCTTTATTAAATGTTGATTCTAAAGTTTTTTCTAAGTTATTAGCAAACAGATTAGAAAAAGTACTTCCTTTTATTATTTCGGAAGACCAAACGGGTTTTATTAAAGGTCGTTACTCTTTTTATAACATTCGCACGCTGTTAAATATTGTTTATACCCCCTCACAAAATGTTCCTGAGTGTGTTATCTCTTTAGATGCTGTGAAAGCTTTTGATAGAGTAGAATGGCCTTACTTATTTAAGGTGCTTGAAATGTTTAATTTTAGCTCGAAATTTATATCCTGGATCAAACTGTTATATCATTCTCCTGTGGCCTCGGTCCGTACCAACTCTCTAAGCTCACCTTTTTTCCCTCTTTTTCGAGGTAATCGATAAGGTTGTCCTCTTAGTCCTTTATTATTTGATATTGCATTAGAACCTCTTACAATTGCCATTTGAGAATCTCCAAATATTACTGGGATAACTCAGGGCTTAAAGTCCCATAAAATATCACTCTATGCTGATGACTTACTTTTATATATTTCTAATCCTCAAAAATCCATCCCTGCTGTTTTAGAGTTATTAGCACAATTTAGTCTCTTTTCAGGTTATAAATTAGATCTTAGTAAGAGTGAACTTTTCCCGATTAATAAACAACTTCCCTTATATCATAACTTTCCATTTAAATTGATTAATAATTATTTTTCATACCTTGGGATTAAAATTACTTGTAAATACAAAGATTTATTTAAGATTAACTTTTTACCCTTAATTGACCATATTATTCAACTTTCATCTAAATGGTTTCCTTTATATTTAACTTTGGTCGTATTAATGCAGTTAAAATGTTTTTTTTGCCAAAATTTCTATATATATTTCAGGCATTACCAATCTTTGTTCCAAAATCTTTTTTTTGATAAAGTTGACTCAAAAATTTCTTCATTTATTTGGCAAAATAAAAACCCGAGACTGGGTAAAATACATTTACAGAAAGCTAAGAGAGATGGAGGTTTAGCATTACCTAACTTTAGATTCTATTATTGGGCAATTAATATTCGACATATGAAATTCTGGTTACTTGACCAGGATATACTATCCATTCCTAAATGGGTAGCATTGGAATTACAATCTGTTCAGGGCTATACACTTGGCTCTATTTTAGGTTCCTCTCTTCCTTTTGATTTGAAACGCCTCAAACAGGTATCTAACCCAATAGTTAAATATACCTTACGTATTTGGTTTCAATTCAGAAAATTTTTTGATCTTAACCAATTTGGGCTAGCGATTCCTATCTTAGGTAACATATTTTTTCCTCCCTCTTTTACGGATCGTGCTTTTCAAATTTGGAAGACTAAGGGTATTTCATGGTTTTTGGATTTATTTTTAGATGGTTCCCTTATGTCTTTTGAGCAATTATCTAATAAATATAATTTATCAAGAATACATTTTTTTTAGATATCTACAAGTTAGAAATTTCGTAAGTACTATACTTTCTTCTTTTCCAATGCTTCCTCCTACATACATTTTAGATACTACAATTAACCTTAATCCATGTCAGAAAGGTGCATCGGCTATGATTTATAATATTATTATGAAACTTAGGAAAGCTCCATTTGATAAGATTAGGGTAGATTGGGAACAGGAATTGTGGTCTATCATTTCCGTGGATGATTGGGGGCAGATTTTACAATTAGTCAATACTTCCTCTATCTGTGCTAAACATTCCCTAATTCAATTTAAAGTTGTTCATAGAGCACATATGTCCAAAGATAAATTAGCTCGCTTTTATTCTCATATTAATCCTTTTCGTGATAGATGTCCGGGGCAGATAGCCTCTTTAACTCATATGTTTTGGTCTTGTCCTACTCTGGAAACTTTTTGGAGAGACATTTTTAATACTATTTCCAAGGTATTGAATATAGATATCTCTCCTCACCCTATTACTGCTATCTTTGGACTACCTAAAATTTCCAGTAATCTTTCTCCTTCAGCCCGTAGAATGATTGCATTTCTTACTTTAATGGCGAAAAGATGTATCTTACAACATTGGAAAGAGCTTAATGCTCCAACTACCTTTTTTTGGTTTTCTCAGATGATATTATGCTTGAATTTGGAGAAAATTAGAAGCAATCTTTATGATTCCTCACTTAAATTTGAACAGACCTGGAGATCTTTTATTCAATATTTTCATTTAATGTAATTTTTTTTCTCCTCTTTTTTTGCTCCATATTTGTATACCCTTCTTGTTTTTTTTTAACGGTTTTTAATGGAGGTCGGGATTGAGGACATGATTTTAAGTTTTTTAACTCTGCTTGGTTCCAAGTTAGCCCATTGCTTTGCTTTGCTTTTAGTTAGTTGCACGGTGGGTTTTTTTGGGGTTTTTTTTCCTTTTCTCTATTGATATATATATATAGAAATTAGTATACTATTATGTTACCTTAGTATGTTAAGTTTAAATTACATTGTTTGTATCATTTTTTTTGTATTAATACCTCCTGAATTTTATTATATTCTAACAGTGTATTAGTGCCCATATGGCTTACCTTTTTGTATACTTATTCAATAAAAGATTTAAAGTAGAAAAATAGAGGGCTATGGGCAACCCTAGGTAATTTGTCAGGTAAGGACATGTTTGGCACAGCTTTATGGGCTGAAAGGCCTGTATTGTGCTGTAGGTTTTCTATGTTTCTAAGGGGTCTAGTGAGGGAGGCCACCAAGAGACCCATGACAACTCTGGAGAAGTTACAAGCTTCAGTGGCTAGAGATGGGAGAGACTGCGCATACAACAACTGTTACCTGGGTGCGTCACTAGTTGCAGATTTATGGGAAAGTGGCAAAGGAAAGGCTACTGTTGGGAAAAAAAACTCACATGAAATATCAGCTGTTGTTTGATAGAATGCACATGGGAGACTCTGAAGTCAGCTGGAAGAAGGTTCAATGGTCTGACGAAAGCAAAATTGAGCTTTTTGGCCATCATTAGACTAAATAAAACATGAAAACCTCCAAGGGAGTGATTACTTTCTATATGTATTGTAGGTTCTTGATTAGTCACGGCATCACATGTTACAGGAAGAAGGCAGGAAAACAGGGTTGAGTGGGATAATAAGTTAGCCATGATGAAATGGTGGAACAGACTCGATGGGCCAAATGATCTTATTCTGCTCCTATGACTTGTGGTCTTATGGTTATTATAGGCTTCAGCAATTTTTCATAGATGTACCATGGAGAGCATTCTGACTGGTTGCATCACTGGCTGCAATTCACAGGATCAAAAGTGACTGCAAAGGATTGTAGACTCAACCAGCTCCAAAACGAGCACAATGTCGAGGACATCTTCAAATCATTCTTTCAGAATGCAGCATCCAACATTAAACATCCTTTCCGTTCGGTTCATGCTCTTTTCTCATTGCTACCATCAGGAAGAAGGTACAAGACCCTGAGATGCACACGCAGTATTTTAAAATCAGCTTTTTCCCATCTGCCATTGGATTTCTGAATGGTCCATGAGCCCATAAATGCTACCTCCTTATCCCTGTTTTGCACTGCTTACACCAATTTCGTTGTGTCTTGTATGGTACTGCTGCTTCAAAAGCAACAAATTTCACTTCATACAATACTGTGGAGAAGTGTATATACAGAGAGGGTGCCTAAGACTTTTGCACAGTACTGTATTTGTCAACGCAGAGCAGAGAGCACGTTTGTAAATCTGACGGGAGCAAATGGTGTTGGGAATGGTGAGGGTGGAGTGCTACGAGAGGGGTGGGACAGGTGGCAGAGAAGGAGGGTCAGGTTGGGGGCTGTCGTGAGTGCAGGCACACCCAGCCCTGAGACACCAGGTAAGCATTTGATTGCAAACAATTGGTTTATTAATCATTATAAAATGTCTCTCTGGTGCTTCCCTCTCCCTTCCCTTGTCTTAACTATGATTTGCCTCTCCCTGTCCCCTTCCCATTCTCAGTCTACAATACAGACCCATATCAGGATCAGGTTTTACTCACATATGTCATGAAATTTGTTTTTTTTTGCAGCAGCACAGTGCAATACATAAAATTATTACAGGAATGTGCAGAAGTGTTAGGCTGCCTCACTGTATATGTGCCTAAGTCTTCTGCACAGTACTGTATGTCGGTGCTAATAAACCTGATTCTGCTGCTGGATTGAATCAGTCTGGGATCGATTCAGCAGGGGGCTGAATTGGACTGTGTATGAATCAGGAGAAATATAAATTAGCCTTGGTGTAGACATGGTTTAAATAAGAGGCCTGAATGAGGGTAGGTGTGAATTGAGTTGAGTGTGAATGAGGAGGGCTTTGGATCCAAGTGTGGAATAATTAATGGCCAAAGTAATCCCTTACCCTGTCAACAAACTACTCTCACCCTCATAATTCTGATGCAAGGCCTCAGCCTGACATGTTAACAGTTCCCCTCCCGCTGCCCCTAACTGATGCTGCTCAGCCTGCTGAGTTCCTCCAGCAGTTTGTCCTTTTTTTGCTTCCGATTCCAGCTGCTTCTGTCTCCTGGTGTGAGCCAAGTTACGTGTGAATCAGTTGTGTATGAATCGGACTGGACATAAATCAGGATGTGTGCAAAGCTGCAAGGGCATGTAAGGGGTGTAAATCAGGCAGAAAGGTCTTGTGTGGATTTAACTTTGATTATACACACACATGCACACAATTGTGCATTGCTTGGTTTTGGTTTTTGTGTTGTTTACTTCAGAATTCACAAGTCAGACTGATTAAGAAGGTGCACTGTTGGTTTTCAGGGACACAGGTTTACCACTGTGCCCTATCTGACTTCTGTTCCAAGCATTTAGCATTTTTCTGCCTCAACCTGATGAAAATAACCAGGCAGGACAAATCTGTGTGAGGGTGAGAGCAGTTTGTTGACAGGGTAAGGGATTACTTCGACCATTAGCCAAGCTGTATACCGTGGTTCTACGATTGATGGCACACTGCCAAGTCATCTCCACTCAAGGTTAGACATAGATTGTAAGAATACATTTCACTTATGGCCCCTGTCAAGATCTAATCCCGAATACCTGTGCAGGTTCACTTATCATGGAAGCAATGGATTCACTTAATGCAAAATAAGGCTGGGGAATAAATTGACATTGTGCAAAAATACTAAATGTATGATAGTGAGTTGGTCAATCAGTTTACATCTCCCCTTTTTTTTTCAGTCAGTGAAGAACTAGGAGAGATAAAACAGACAGGCATTGCCTTGAGGCCATTTTATACCTTTGCTCAAAATCAGAATTATCCCTCCTGCTGTAGGAATTTTATGAAAGAATATGATGATTTTACAAACGTATGTAGGCACACATTCATTTCCGGTAGTGTAAAATTCTTTGGAATGGCATAGTTTTGATTTTAGGTGAAACCATACATGAAGGCATTCAGAACTCAGGAGCCATGGCAGGACTGTGTCTTCATGACTGAACACGGAAAGTGCTAGAAACTCACCAGGTCATGCAGCTTCTGTGGAAAATAAACCATGATTAAGATTTCAGGTTGGTGACCCTGTATCAGAGGTTTTTTAAGTTTTTATTTTGGGCAATACAGCATGAACTAGATCCCTGTGGCCCTTCGAGGTACACCACCCCAGCATCCCCACACCTCTGAGTAATACTAACCCATGGATTTCCAACCTTTTTTACACCATGGACCCCTACAGTTAACTGAGGGGTCCATAGACCCCAAGTTGGGAACCTTTGCCCTAACGTAATCATGGGACAATTGACAATGACCAGTTAACCTATCTGGTATGTCTTTTGACTGTGGGAGGAAACTGGCGCACCTGGGGAGAACCCAAGCATTCCATGGGGAAGGCAAACAGAGACTCCTTACAGAAAGATGCCGGAACTGAACTCTGAACTCAGAAACATCTGAGCTGTCAGAGCATCACGCTAACTGCTACGCAGCCATTTTGACCTGAAATGTTACCCATTTCTCATTCCACAGATGCTCTTGATCTGCTCATTGTTTCCAGCATTTTCTATTTCATTTTCAGATTTCTATCATCTGCAGATTTTTTTTTTGATTTTCTTTTCTTGACCTGTCACAAAATGCCTCAATAAAGCAGAGTACTTCAGTATACGGCAGGCTTCCCAGCATCGTGCAGCTGACCTTTCTGGTTCCTGGATACAGTGCATCCACTTCCTGGACAGAAAGGTTCCCTTCCCTGTATTACAATCTGTTTCTTCACAGGTGTTCTGGATCTTGCTGTGAAATCCATCGTCACTGCTGCTTTCTCTTCAGACTGCATTCTGGATGGGGTGCCTCTGTTTCAGGATCTGCTGTTCTTCCTTTATGTCCCATATTTTCAAGTTTATCATTTGATCCTGATTAGACTTTGATGGCTGCTGCTAGTTGATTTTCTGCTGTGAATTTTGCTCACTTGTTACTGAATTATTGCTGCTTAAATTTGAACACTTGCTTTTGGTAAACCCTGATTCCATACTCTTTTCAATGGCTGAGGTAGAGGCATGGAGACATTTAATGGGAAACGTGATGAAAAAGTGGCGAGGTGGGAATACAATCTCTACCAAAGGAGGTGTAAAGCACTGCCTCCCTTTGCTAGCCTGCAGGTCACCTTTGGGAAGGGTGTAGCTCCTGCTTTGCTCCCCGACCAGGATCACGTGAAGCCCTGGCAGCAGGTGGTGAATGGTTGTACGAGCAGATGATGCACATCACTAGCCCTGATTATGTAACCACTGACACCAGGCAGACAATCTTTGAAAGGTACTGATAATGGCTGGGGTCAACCATGTTGTAAAGACTCTGCCCAGAAGGCGGCAGTGGCAAACCACTTCTGTAGAAAAATTTAACAAGAATGATCATGGTCATAGAAAGACCATGATCACCTATGTCACACAACATGGCACATAACGAATGAACGATGAGCAGCTGGGAGAAAGGAATGGAAGGATGTAATGAGAGGATGAAATGAAGAGTGTGAGAGGAGGTTTGGAAAAGAGGGAGAGGGATAGGAGGAGGATGGGTCAAATGCCCTATGCTATAAACTCTCGGGGAAGAAATGTGTCTTAGGTAAATAAACTGATTAGAGTGTATTAATTGCTAACTCATCTCCTGACATTTAAGTGGAAACACATATTGTGGTTTTGCATAGGGTCAGTTGAAGATTGAAGACAGCTTTCTCTCTGTACCTTCACCCTCATGACTCTTACCTCTGTTCCAAGTTAGTACTGTTCACTTCACAATAGATGACTTCCCAAAATCACCTCTTTCATTCCATGCATTTATTTCTCACCCTTCATGTCCCCTCCTCTTAGTGATTGAGTTTCACACCTCTTATTTCCATAACTACTATATTTGGTCTGCTAGCGGGCCATGATGCCTTCCCCAGACTCTAACCTTGAACTTTATCACTAGCTGTCTGCTGTCTACCCCTTGTACCATGGTTTCTACTCAACATTCTCTGCTCATGTGTCCACCTGAATCCAGTTCCTTGAACACCTTTGAGATTTTCTTGTTCTCCAAAGCTTATTGGCACTTTAGCTTGCATCAAACGTTAGAAACATAGAAAACCTACAGCACAATACAGGCCCTTTGGCCCACAAAGCTGTGCCAAACATGTCCTTACCTTAGAAATTACCTAGCTATAGCCCTCTATTTTTCTAAACTCCATATACCTATTCAGAAGTCTCTTAAAAGACCCCATCGTATCCGCAAATTTTCCTTACAATGGTTTCAGACTTACAATGGTTTTGACTTCTTCAGTTTCTTCCTCACTGTCGACCATTTACTGAAAATACATATTGCTTCTAATGCTTGACATGCCTATCTTCCTTTGACCTCTGCCATGAAGGTCTTGCTCTGCATTTCTCTGCCTTTCTTACCATTCTGAAATGGCAGCTTAGCTTCCTCCCTTCTTGGATGGTCACGTGATGGTCAGATGGGCTAAAAGGTCCACTTTGCACTGTTTCACCCTAAGACTATATGGATATAAGTAATTCCTCAATTTATGAAAGGCATATATTCATAGAAGATATTTCACCATTAGGATTTTGTACATTGTATAACCTGAGCAAAATGCATTGCTGGTGTGTTGGTATAGTGTACCCCTATGAGTTGGTAATGATGCATGATTAATGATGTTAAAAAAATAGATCAAAGCTATGCACCCCATGGAGTCAATAACACATTAGCAAAAGTGTATAAAGTAAGGAATTACTACAGTTTAGCCACACCATTATTGTTCCAAGGAAGGTCATTTAGGCCCTTAAACCTGTTCTATCATTAACTGAGATTTAAAGTGTTAGTAATGCTTTAAACTGGATTTCAAGGCTCTCAGCACAGATTAGGGAATGCAATATGCCCTTAGCAGATGACCTCGTATTTCCCTTCATTTGCCATAGTTGGTTTAGTCAATTTTTGTTTCGTAAATTTGTTCTTCCTCCAATGCTGCTTGCGGTGTACCTTTTTGTGCTCATTGGCAGCATTGAATACATGTCTTTCAATCCCATCAGCTGAGTCACTTATTAGTACAATTGTTGTAGTCCTAACTGCTGCTTGGGATTCACTGGTTATATTCTATCTGTCTGTTTCACCTACTTTCTGTCTCCTGCCTCTCAGCAAATTTCCCAGCCAGGTTAATAATTTGCCTTCAGTTTCATGAATTGAAATTTTAAGCTATCAATCTCTTCTGAGAGAATTTGTCTAATCCCTTCTATATTTAATACCCATGAACTTTGATCAACTTCTCCAAAATGTTCAATCAGGTTCTTCAGGCACAACCTAATTTTTGACTTGGGTTATTTTTACGATTAAACTGAAAGTATTGAAGATATTTTGGTTAATCATTTCCTGAGATCAACTGTGGGCTGACTGATTGAAAATTCCCTGGCTTCAGCCTCACATCTTTCATAAAAGTTCAGCATGATATTTTCAATCCAAAGAATTTTTTTCTGAATAGGGAGAATTTGGAAAGATTGTGGTTTAAGGATTTGTCAGATCTTTATTTCCTTCACAATCATAGGATGGAAACTTTCATTATCAACACCTTCTTCACTGCTATTCTTTTCCTTCTGTCAGTTCTGGCAAATCATAATCACTTATTTAGTATCAATTTTTCAGGATGTTGAAGATGCTACTTGTTATGTTTTGTAACTTCAAAATATTAAACTAATTCAAAGGAAAACATGGGAGTCTGAGAATGCGGATCTAACTTTGTGTGTACTTTAAGCGAGGCACACATGTATCACATGGTAGTGTGATGACGTATGCGACTTGCGTATTTATACATATAATCCATAATGAATTATTTAAACAAATAAGAATGCTTAATCAGATAATATATGTATGGAAGATTACTCAAATATTACTGAAATATTAAATACACGACATTTTACTCTTCCTCTATTAACACAAAAAAGCTAGCTGCTGCCTGTTACGCAACTGGCTTTTAGGGCATCAGTGAAGGTTCTCCATCTCTGCCAGTGTTCATCATGTCAGTAGATAATAGCACTGTGAGTCCTGCAGGTTCTGGGTGGAGACTCAGGAATACTGTCACACTCAGATGCAGAAGGGTTCTTCATTGCTTTTTGCGTAACAGTTTTGTTTTACCAGTCAGGGTTGTTAGCTCTGAGCTGAACCCCCAAACCTGGAGGGCCAATGGACCACTCTTAGTCTGGCAGCCTTTGACTGTTTGGCATGGATGACCCTACCAAGAGCCAAAGCATAAACCCCTGACTCCAGCCAACATAGTTCTCTGGGTCATTGAGGCAGGCAAGACTCCAAACCCTCTTGGAGGATTAACGTAAAGTAAGTCAAAATCGTCACCACTTCCTTATCTCCATTTACATCAGTGTTGTAATTCTTTATTATAATTAATGAAAATGTCACCAGATGTTATGCAGAGATGGGCTGTATCAGCAGGGACATTGAATTTTTGTCACTGAATATCAATGGAAAAAAATAAATTTAATGTTTTTTCTCAGTCTGTAAAATGAATTATAGAAATAATCAGCTTTGCCTTATAAGACTGCCATGACTCATTTAATACCTCCATTAAATGAAAATGTCTGTTCCAATATGACTTCAGGAATGCTGTGTTGTATTCCACAAGGATTGCAGAGTTAAATGGTGCTGGTTATAGTGATTTAATCATCGGCATTTGACCGAGAGGCAGAATTTCATTCGAAATTATAATGTGGTTAGAAACATGAAGCAAAGCCGCCTGTGTGGTTTGCCCGTCACAAAGAAGGTGTTTCTTGTAGATACAACATGCTGTCACATCAGTTCCTTTCTTTTGCCCTTTATGTTCCTCAACTTTGAGTGGGTTACAAGTAAAAACATCTTTCACCTTTTGGATCTCTTTTAAAAAAAATTCAAAGACATCTGTTGGGTCACTTGATGGTCTCCTTTCCAGAGAAAAGAGTCCCATCTGGTTTAGAGGAGTTACATCCTTGCAAATGCTTATAAGCTTTCTCTAAGTGCTTTTACATCCTCCTTTGTAATATAGAACCTAGTACTGTGCACTGTCATTGAATGGTCTAAAGTTCAATGTACATTTGAGGCAATCAATTTCTGTTTTTAATTCTGACCCTCTAGAAATGTCTCCCCATTGATTTGATTGAATATTTTGTTAACCTCATTGCTCCTGCCAGTATTTTGTGAATATCCACTCAGTGGCCATTTTATTAGGTACACCTGCTCACCTGCTCATTCGTGCAAATATCTAATCAGCAAATCATGCGGCAGCAGCTCAATGCACAAAAACATGTAGACATCAAAGCTGAAAGTTCAAAAACTTCAAAGTAAATTTATTATAAAAGTATGTATACCATAGACAACTTTGAGGTTCATCTTCTTGCAGGCACCCACAAATCTCTTCTAGAGAAGGTATAATATGTAAAAAAAAGGACAGTTACATCTGAACCTAAGGGGGATCAATATATTTGTGGATAGTTTTGCTAGAGTTTTGGGGGAGGGTTTAAAATAATTTGGCAGAGGAATGGGAACCAGAGTGATAGGCCAGAGGATGGGGCAGTCGACATACAACTAGATGCAGTGTGCACTGAGACTGTCTGACATACAACTAGATGCAGTGTGCACTGAGACTGTCTGGAAGGACAGGTAAATGATAGGGCAAATTTGTAATCAGTGTGAGTTGCAGTGTATTATGGGGGACAAAATTGAAAAGGGTGACAAATACAGGACTGAAGATACATTTGAACATAGACATAGACATAGAATAGTACAGCACAGTACAGGCCCTTTGGCCCACAACATTGTGCCGACCCTCAAACCCTGCCTCCACCTTAAATTCCTCCATATACCTGTCTAGTAGTCTCTTAAACTTCACTAGTGTATCTGCCTCCACCACTGACTCAGGCAGTGCATTCCATGCACCAACCACTCTCTGAGTAAAAAACCTTCCTCTAATATCCCACTTGAACTTCCCACCCCTTACCTTAAAGCCATGTCCTCTTGTATTGAGCAGTGGTGCCCTGAGGAAGAGGCGCTGGCTATCTACTCTATCGATTCCTCTTATTATCTTGTACACCTCTACCATGTCTCCTCTCATCCTCCTTCTCTCCAAAGAGTAAAGCCCTAGCTCCCTTAATCCCTGATCATAATGCATACTCTCTAAACCAGGCAGCATCCTGGTAAATCTCCTCTGTACCCTTTTCAATGCTTCCACATCCTTCCTATAGTGAGGCCACCAGAACTGGACACAGTACTCCAAGTGTGGCCTAACCAGAGTTTTATAGAGCTGCATCATTACATCGCGACTCTTAAACTCTATCCCTCGACTTATGAAAGCTAACACACTATAAGCATTCTTAACTACCCTATCCACCTGTGAGGCAACTTTCAGGGATCTGTGGACATGTACCCCGAGATCCCTCTGCTCCTCCACACTACCAAGTATCCTGCTATTTACTTTGCCTTGGAGTTTGTCCTTCCAAAGTGTACCACCTCACACTTCTCCAGGTTGAACTCCATCTGCCACTTCTCAGCCCACTTCTGCATCCTATCAATGTCTCTCTGCAATCTTTGACAATCCTCTACACTATCTACAACACCACCAACCTTTGTGTCGTCTGCAAACTTGCCGTATGCCGTATTCAAAATAAAGTAAATGATAGAGATTGACAGGTAGAGATTGATAGGTATGACGTTGTGGGCTTCACTGAGACATGGTTGAAAGAAGTTCAGAGTTGGAAGTTTAAAATACAAGGATACAAATTTGTATCCAAAGGACCGGCAGGTAGGCAGAGGGAGTGATGTGGATATGTTGGTAAAAATGCAATCAAATCCTTAGAAGGAGTTGACATAAAATCAGAAAATATAGATTCCTTTTTGGTATTATTAAGAAACTGCAATGGTAAAAAGACCCTGTTTGGAGTTACATACACACCTCCGAACAGTAGCGAGGATATAAGCTATACATTACAACGGGAGACAGAAGATGCATGTCAAAAGGGCAATATTTCAGTAGTCATAGATTTCAATATGCAGGTAGATTGGTAAAATTAGGTTGGCGCTGGAGACCAAGAATGCCTACGAAATGGCTTTTTAGAGCAACCAGTGTTGAGCCAATTAGGGGAAAGGATATTCTGGATTGGGTGTTGTGTAATGAACCAAATTTGATTACAAAGCTTAAGGTAAACATAGAAACATAGAAAATAGGTGCAGGAGTAGGCCATTCGGCCCTTCGAGCCTGCACCGCCATTTATTATGATCATGGCTGATCATCCAACTCAGAACCCAGCCTTCCCTCCATACCCCCTGACCCCTGTAGCCACAAGGGCCATATCTAACTTCCTTTTAAACATAGCTAATGAACTGGCCTCAACAGTTTGCTGTGGCAGAGAATTCCACAGATTCACCACTCTCTGTGTGAAGAAGTTTTTCCTAACCTCGGTCCTAAAAGGCTTCCCCTCTATCCTCAAACTGTGACCCCTCGTTCTAGACCTCCCCAACATCGGGAACAATCTTCCTGCATCTAGCCTGTCCAATCCCTTTAGGATCTTATACGTTTCAATCAGATCCCCCCTCAATCTTCTAAATTCCAACGAGTACAAGCCCAGTTCATCCAGTCTTTCTTCATATGAAAGACCTGCCATCCCAGGAATCAATCTGGTGAACCTTCTTTGTACTCCCTCTATGGCAAAGATGTCTTTCCTCAGATTAGGGGACCAAAACTGCACACAATACTCCAGGTGTGGTCTCACCATGGCCTTGTACAACTGCAGTAGTACCTCCCTGCTCCTGTACTCGAATCCTCTCGCTATAAATGCCAGCATACCGTTCGCCTTTTTCACCGCCTGCTGTACCTGCATGCCCACTTTCAATGACTGGTGTATAATGACACCCAGGTCTCGTTGCACCTCCCCTTTTCCTAATCGGCCACCATTCAGATAATAATCTGTTTTCCTATGTTTGCCACCAAAGTGGATAACTTCACATTTATCCACATTAAATTGCATCTGCCATGAGTTTGCCCACTCACCCAACCTATCCAAGTCACCCTGCATCCTCTTAGCATCCTCCTCACTGCTAACACTGCCACCCAGCTTCGTGTCATCCGCAAACTTGGAGATGCTGCATTTAATTCCCTCATCCAAGTCATTAATATATATTGTAAACAACTGGGGTCCCAGCACTGAGCCTTGCGGTACCCCACTAGTCACCGCCTGCCATTCTGAAAAGGTCCCGTTTATTCCCACTCTTTGCTTCCTGTCTGCTAACCAATTCTCCACCCACACCAATACCTTACCCCCAATACCGTGTGCTTTAAGTTTGCACACTAATCTCCTATGTGGGACCTTGTCAAAAGCCTTTTGAAAATCCAAATATACCACAAAAGGAACCCTTAAGAGACAGTGATCATAAAGACTTCACCTTACAACTTGAGAGTAAGAAGCTAGCAGATATATCAGTATTCCAGTGGAGTAAAGGGATTTATAGAGATGTGCGAGATGAGCTGGCCAAAGTTAATTGGAAGGGGATACTAGCAGGGATGACAGCAGAACAGCAAGGTTTGGGGTTTCTGGGAGAAATTTGGACGGTGCAGGATAGATGCATCCCAATGAAGAAGAAGTATTCTAAAGGCAGGAAAATGCAAACGTGGCTGGTGGGGAAGTTGAAAACAATATAAAAGCAAAAGAGAGGGCATATAATAGAACCAAAATTAGTAGAAGTTTGAAGATTGGGAAGCTTTTAAAAGCCAACAGAAGGCAATGAAAACACAAATGTTGGGGGTGTTGTGGATAGTGTGGAGGGCTGTCAGAGGTTACAGCAGGACATTGATAGGATGTAAAACTGGGCTGAGAAGTAACAGATGGAGTTCAACCCAGATAAGTGTGAGGTGGTTCATTTTGGTAGGTCAAACATAATGGCAAAATATAATATTAATGGTAAGACTCTTGGCCGTGTGGTAGGTTAGAGGGATCTTAGGGTCTGAGTCCAGAGGACACTCAAAGCTGCTACGCAGGTTGACTGTGTGATTAAGAAGGCATACAGTACATTGGCCTTCATCAACCGAGGGATTGAGTTTAAGAGTCGTATAGGACTCTGATCAGACCCCACTTGGAGTACTGTGCTCAGTTCTAGTCACATCACTACAGAAAGGATGCAGAAACTATAGAAAGGGTGCAGAAGAAATTTACAAGGATGTTGCCCGGATTGGGGAGCATGCCTTACGAGAATAGGTTGAGTGAACTTGGCCTTTTCTTCTTGGAGCGACAGAGGATGAAAGGTGACCTGATAGAGGTGTATAAGATGATGAGAGGCATTGATTATGTGGATAGTCAGAGGCTTTTTCCCAGGGCTGAAATGGCAAGCATGAGAGGGCAGAGTTTTAAGGTGCTCAGAAGTAGGCACAGAGGAGATGTCAGGGGTAAGTTTTACGCAGTGAGTATGTGGAATGGGATGCCGGCGACTGTGGTGGAGGCGGATACAATAGGGTCTTTTAAGAGGCTCCTGGATAGGTACATGGAGCTTAGAAAAATAGAGGGCTATGGGTAACCCTAGGTAATTTCTAAAGTAAGTACATGTTCGGCACAGCTTCGTGGGCCGAAGGGCCTGTATTGTGCTGTGGGTTTTCTATGTTTCTATGAAAAAAGCCTTTCGAATGTTGAAGGGTCTAGATAGAGTGGATGTGGAGAGGATGTTTCCTATCGTTGAGGAGTGTAGGACCAAAGGGAACAACCTCAGAATAGAGATGAGAAGGAATTTCTTTAGCTAGATGGTTGTGAATCTGTGGAATTCATTGCATAGACTTCAGTGGAGGCCAAGTCATTGGGTGTATTTGTGGCAGATGTTCAAAAGTAGTTGATTAGTCAGGGCATGAAAGGATATAGGAAGAGGAAGGAAAATGGGGTTGAGAGGGAAAATGGGTCTGCCATAATGAAATGGTGGAGCAGACTTGATGGGCCGAATGGCCTAATATTGCACCTATCTCTTGTGGTCTTATGATCGTAAAACAAAGAAACACAATAGAATCCATGAATAAACCCATTTAGCAAAGAGCGTAAACATCCAATGTGCAAAAAAACCCACAAATCATGAAAACAATAAGAAAGTAAACTAGTAGTACACCGAACAGGAACTGCAGATTGATCAGGTTCAGCTTTGAGGCAAGTGAAGCCGGTCCAGGAGCCTGATGGCTGTAGACCAAAACTGTGGAGTCAGTTCAGCAGTGAGATGGGTGAAGCCGTTCCAGGAGGCCAATGGCTGCAAGGCGCAACTATTCCTGAACCTACTGGCGTGCACCTTCCATCCAATGGTAGCGGTGGGAAGAAAGAGAGATGGGTCAGTCCTAAGCAGATAGGACAGGCTCAGGTGGGAGATCTTGGCTGACACAGAGAAGTGAACAGAACACCGCTTTGTCCTCCATCCTCAGCATGCCTTTGTGATTCAAAGGCATTTTCATCAACTGGTCCCACATCTTTATAGGCACTGGAGGCTTACCTGCACCAGAAAGATTGCAGCAGATCAAGAACTGCTCAAGGACAATAAGGGGCGTCCAATAAATCCTGTCCTTGCCCACGATACCTATATCCCATTAATAAACATATGAAAAGATATAAGCTGATCATTAGCACGGCAGAATATTTGGGATTCCTGTGCTTGTTTAATTGGAACTTGTATTGTTTCAGCTAAACCACAGGATTGGCATCAATTGAGAACTTAAATCATTGAGCTTATTTTGAAGTTGAATTCAAAGAAGATCAGAATCAAATGCATTAATTTTCTTTATATTCACAGGGACTAGGACTAGAATCGCATTTATCTGAGCACACGAGCTAGTGATGTATTGAAAGGATTATTTGATCTAATACCATGATTATTCTTTAAGTGTATTCTTTGAACACGAATATTGCTAGAAAATGATTGTCCTTCCTTGTTATCCTGAATACTGTACATCTGAGTTGGTTGATTGGACTCTTTAAAGAGAAATTAAGAATCAACTCTTGTAGCACTGAGGTTACGTCAAGATTAGATCAAGCAAGGATTAACAAACATGAGTGAACCAGTTCACAGTTACTTTTCCATGAGCTTTTAAATTGAATTCAATCTTTTATTAAAATGGTAACTGTCAACATGCTGCTACTTTTATTGAATGAAGATCACTAAACTGGTGTAAAACTGCATTGCTTCTGAATCCTCTAGTCCCTTGGTGGTAATTGATGTTGAAACCATGATTTGTTTATTTGTTTATTCTTGTCACCCTGGACCAAAGTACAGTGAAAAGATTTTATTTGTATGCCATCCAGACAGATCATTCCATACATAAGTATATTGTGGCCGTACAAAAAGAGAAAAAGGATGTTGGCGATTCTGCTCATGAATTTCCCACTCGCGATTGTAGCAGAGATGATGTGGCCTTTCATTAAGAGTTAAATACAAGTAATGCCCTCTGGCAATACATGCCAAGAAAGAGGTGTCAGAACCATTGCACTCCACAAGGGGCAGCGTGGTGCAGCATCCAGATGGAGTCAGTGTTCCCCCCCCACCCCCAGCAGAAGGCAAGAAGGCAAGCTGTATTGTGATCGACTGAAGATGAATTCATTGGACTGAAGACTGAACTATATATGTATATATACATATATATATATATATTGCATAGTTGTGTTTTACTAACATGTCCTTGCTATCTTGTACATGCAAGGACTAGGCCTCAAGTCGTGGTGTCGCCTGTTTACAGCCACCAGAAGAGAGCCGTTGGAGCCAGTGCACACCGCCGGGGGTAGTGTGGCACTGCGTCCAGACTGCAGTTGCTGCTGCCCCCAAGTATTCACTTGGCAGAAGACAAGCTCTATTGCGGTCAATGTAAATTGATGGCTCATGTTTGGACTTTTCTATTGCGAGGCTGTGATACCAATATGTGCTTTCTGTCTTGCGTATACTGTGTGTGCTTTGTGCTGTTTCTGAGTGTTGGTACTGTGTTTTGCTCCTTGGCCCCAGAGTAAGGCTATCTCTTTTGGCTGTATTCATGAGTATTCCTGTATGGTTGAATGACAATTAAACTTGAATTGAACTTGCTCCTCTGCTTGGTCTTCTGTGAAGCTATGTGGCTCGTCAGCCTTGGGCATAGCCTGTAGGAAAAGGAGGTACGTTTCTATTTTTAATCTGATGAAACAACTTGAGTTTCTGCTTACACATAGTAAAGGTCACAGCATACAGTCCTGTAAATACTTGCCTCCATGATGCATACTTTGTTATAATATTCTATGAAGTCGGCCAAACATTTGCCTTGTTCACTAGACCTCTTATTTATATTTCAAGACAAGGTTAAGTTTCCCTACATTGCGGATGCAGGCTGCCAACCCAAAATGTCAACAAAATCTACCGATCCTCCCCCACAAATGCAGAGCATAATGACTGTTTTATAATGGGTTTGTCATGAATTATCTTGAAATTTGGAGTGAATTAAAATTACATTCACATTGGCTTCAAAACCAATCTAAATTCAATTAGGTAAGTGTTAGGTGAAGTAACGCAAACAGAGAAAACTTATTGGTTTGTGCTGAAATTTAAAGCGTTCAATATAATCAAAAAATTATTGAATTAAAAGATCTTCAGCTCTCCTTTTACCTGTCAATTTCTGATTAATTCTTATTCTGTCTTATTCATCCATAGTCCTAAATTGTCATACTCCAAACTCTGCCTGTCTCTGCTTCAAGTTTAATCCCTCTGTCAAGCAGTAGTAAGCCTAACAGGATGCTTGTTAAAAGGCTGTCTCACTCTTCTACATCACATTAACCTTGTCATGTTGCATTGTTATCAAGTGGCTGATCATATCTGTGACCCATTCTTCAATACAAATCCTTCATACTTCCCAACATAATTCTCATAAACTGTACTCTTAGCCCAAAACTATTCTCCCCAGAATTCAGTCAACTGCCCCCTGAGTCAAACATCCACCTACATTCTACAGCAGCTCATCAAACTACCAATCTGCATATCCCTCGCCTTTGCCACTGTCAATACACAGCATTGTTGCTCCTCCTTCCTGCCTCCATCTTGTGTTGTGTTGGCACCTCCAATGCAATTCAGACCAAAAGCTGAGAGGAGACAGCAAGTTGCCAATACTGTGCTTTTCTCGTCTTCATTTCAACCACACATGCTACCCAGCCTGTGCCCCAGAACTAATATTCTGCCTGGTACTTGAAGGATTAATTGGGGCCTAGGACTGAATGTCTGCCTGAGAATACTTACTCAAGAAAGGAGCAAACAGATAACTCTCAGCTGCCTAAAAGACTTCCTATAGTAGGAATCTCATCTATAGTCAGCTATAGATTGGAAAGCTAATAAAGTCCACTCTCCTGCTCTGCCAAAGTGATATGTGTGTAGTTTTGCATTGAAGGATTCTACTGTCCAAGTCTTTGCTGCATTGAGCAGTGGGAAAGATTTCAGTCCACCATGGCAGCTGCACGCAAGCTCAATAAATGGCTGCCAAAAGCACAAGACCGGGAGGGCAGTGATCATGAGTGAGTGGGCACCTAGCCATTGCCTGATTATTTGCCAATATAAAGATAGGAGACCAAACACTCTCCATTCTCCTTCCAGTGAGAGTGGGGTTCCTGGCACACATTGCATAAAAAGGCTACAGTCAGCGATGGAACTTTCAGTGGTGAAATTTCATCTATCTCCAGCAGTGAAAACTGTGCAAGGTCTCTGTGAGAACTCCACCATCAATCCCAGCAATGGGTCGTTGGTTTATTATTGCCTTCCCCACTGAGATACAGTGAAAACTTTTGTTTGCAAGCCCTCCAAACAGGTCTTCCATCTATCTTACAGTCACAGAGAAAGTGCAGTGCAGGTGGTCAAATAAGGTACAGGGGACATGACGAGGTAGATTGAGAGATAGAGAGTTTGTCTTTGCCATAGAAAAAGTCTGATCAGTGCAATCCTAAATTCTGCAATGCTGATAGGTTACTCTTGAAAATTTCAGCTAAATGTCAAACAGGAGGGACGTACAGAGAATGACAACATTGGATGTGCGAATGACTTTGGGAAAATTTTAGCCATTTTGTGCACAGAAGTGCCAGGGCCAATTTCCTGAAGGGTTCGATTTTACCTGGAAACAATCACCAGTTCCATTCCAATTTGCCACTGTCACAACAGATCGACAGCAGGTGCATTTCATTGACTCCCCACTCAACCCTGGAATAACTGGACAGTGAGGGTGCTTATGTCAGGATGCTCTTCATTAACCAGCTCTGCATTCAACACTATCCACCCTTCAAGACTTCTCAATAGTCTCCAAGACCTAGGCTTCAGTACCTCTTTGTGCAACTGAATCCTCGATGTCCTCACTTGCAGACTCCAGTCAGTCTGGATTGGCAACGACATCTCCTCTACAGTCATCATCAGCACAAGTGCACCACAAGGCTGTCTGCTTTGCCCCCTGCTCTACGTGCTTTAACTTATGACTGTGAGGGTAAGTGCAGCTCCGTATTTTAGTTTGCTGATGATCCCACTGTTGTCGGCTGGATCAAAGCTGGTGGCGAGTCTGTATATAGGAGGGAGATTGAAAATCTGGCTGAAAGGTACCACAACAACAACCTCTCACTCGACGTCAGCAAAACCAAAGCGCTGATTCAGGAGGAGGAACCCAAAGATCCATTAGCCAGTCCTCATCAGACAATTAGAGGTGGAGAAGGTCAGTAACCTTAAATTCCTCAACATTATCACTTCAGGGGATTTGTCTTGGGTCTAGCACATAAGTGCTATTACTAAGAAGGCATGGCAGCACCTCTACTTTCTTAAAAGTTTGCAAAGATTCAGGATATCATCTAAAACTTTGACAAACTTCTGTAGATGCACGGTGGAGAGCATACTGACTAGTTACATTATGGTCGGTTCTGTAAACATCAGTGCCCTTGAATGGAAAAACCTATGACTAGTGGTGCAAAAAATGGTCCATCAGAGGAAAATCCCTCCCCGCCATTGAGCACATCTACAAGGAGCGCTGTTGCAGGAAAGCAGCATCCATTATCTAGGACCCCCATAATCCAGGCCATGCTCTCTTCTCGCTGCTGCCATCAGGAAGGAGGTACAGGAGCCTTAGGTCCCACACCACCAGGTTCTGGAAAAGTTATTACCCCTCAACCAACAGGCTTCTGAACCAGGGTGGATAACTTCACTCACCTCATCACTGAATTGATTCCATAATTTATGGACTCACTTTCAAGAACTCTACAACTCGTGTTCTCAATATTTATTACTTATTATTATTATTATTTTATTTTTTTCATTTTGTATTTGCACAATTTATTGTCTTTTGTACATTAGTTATTTGGCTGCCTTTGTGTGCAGTGTTTCATTGATTCTATTGTGTTTCTTTGTATTTACTGTGAATGCCCATAAGAAAATGAATTCAGGGTAGTATATAGTGACATATACTGTATGTACTTTAATAATTTTTCTTTGATCTTTGAAGTAGTTCTATTTAGCCCCGGTTAAACCACTTTTATGCACTATATTAACAACGGTTCTCATTGATTTAATTTCTCACCTTTGAAGTCCAAATTGCCATGGTTTCACATTGGTATTTGCAGCTGTCCAAGAAAAATCTATCCAGTTCTTAAAACTATTGAATCTCTTGCTAAGCCAGCAAATTCTTATTGGTCTAGAAAACCATAGCCCATTGCCTATAAGAAATAATACCTGTTTGTCTCATTCTAGATCTTGAAGAGATGATTTGTGATCTCCTTGTGCCATTATATATTCATTCAGGTGAAGAAAATAGTAATGCAGTAATATTCTGTATATAAATTTATATTTAACAATCAAATATTAAAGTTTACAGAATTCTCATAGCTGTCTGCTCTAAGGTTTATCACCTTTATCATTGTTTTAGAAAATAAATCAAAATGTTAGTAGATGCATACATGTAATTCAAGAAAAATCCCGATTGACAAAGAATTATATGCTATTTGTTTTTGCTCTTTTATGTCTTGAACCTCATAGAACAAGGTTAATTGTTTTGCTTAAATAATATAGTCTAGATTGTTGCCAAGGAGATGGCAAATTCTATTTCAAATCATTAAACATTTACAGAATCTGATACTGGCAATTCTAATGCATTAAGTTTCAAGTCCAGAATTGAAATCCATCTGACAATTTTTAATGGCCAGAATTTAACTACAAATATAATATAAAGTTAGATATTGACAACTTAATAGGGTAGATGACCTCAATAACTCCACTTTAATTCATTCCAGAATTTTATTAAAATATTTACTCTGTTATATCTTGTTATCTTTAAAGCATTAATTTTATGTCTGCCTGGGAGACGCCGATGTTAGATAATTTCTTAAATTGTAAATAGTTAAAATATCAATGTAGCAAATGCTTATAAAAGTTTTCAAAAATTATGTCATTGTTATCATCAGGTTCTTTCAATCTGTGTGAAACAATAATGAATATATCTAAAGAAAGTGAGTTTAAACAAGCCAAATCAGAATGCTGTAGAAAGCTCAGAATAAGTGCCACAGTTTCAGAAGTAAATCTTGTCAAATTTTGAACACTAATTTCTGCCTTTGCAACAGCTCTATTCCCAGTAAATCCGCACCAGCAGGCTTAATTTAAAAATATGAATCATAAAGTGTTTCCTACATCTAAATGCTGAATCATAAATTCCCAAAAGATCATATTCAGTATATTGATGCTTTCAAGGAATTTAGAAATGTTAAATCCTATAAAGTGCATAAACCTACTCAATGCTAAACCTTTGTGACATTCCCAGTAATGACTATTCAGAGTTTGAATAAAAAAAGTGAGATAGTGTTCATGGGTTCAATGTCCATTTAGGAATCGGATGGCAGAGGGGAAGAAGCTGTTCCTGAATCGCTGAGCGTGTGCCTTCCAGCTTCTGTACCTCCTACCTGATGGTAACAGTGATGCTAACAAGGCATGCCTTGGGTGCTGGAGGCCCTTAATAATGGACACTGCCTTTCTGAGTCACTGCTCCTTGAAGGTGTCCTGGGTACTTTGTAGGCTAGTACCCAAGGTGGAGCCAACTAAATTCACGACCTTCTGCAGCTTCTTTCAGTCCTGTGCAGTAGCCCCCCCCCCATACCAGACAGTGATGCAGCCTATAGAAGTACTTCTTTAGAAGTTTTTGAGTGTAATTGTTGACATACCAAATCTCTTCAAACTCCCAATGAAGTGTAGTCGCTGTCTTGCCTTCTTTATAACTGCATCGATATGTTGGGACTGGGTTAAGTCCTCAGAGATCTTGACACCCAGGAACTTGAAGCTGCTCACTCTCTCCACTTTTGATCCCTCTATGAGGATTGGTGTGCGTTCTTTCATCTTACCCTTCTTGAAGTCCACAATCAGCTCTTTCGTCTTACTGACATTGAGTGCAAGGTTGTTGTTGTGACACCGCTCCACTAGTTGGCACATCTCTCTCCTGTATGCCCTCTTGTCTCCATCTAAGATTCCACCAACCATGATTGTATCATCAGCAAATTTATAGATAGTATTTGAGGTATGCCTAGCCACAGTTATGGGTATTGAGAGAGTAGAGCAGTGGGCAAAGCACCCACACCTGAGGCGCACCAGTGTTGATCGTTAGCAAGGAGGAGATATTATCACCAATCCACACAGATTGTGGTCTTCCGATTAGGAAGCTGAGGATCCAATTACAGAGGCCCAGGTTCTGTAACTTCTCAATCAGGATTGTGGGAATGATGGTGTTAAATGCTGAGCTATAGTCGATGAACAGCATCCTGACAAAGGTGTTTGTACTGTCCAGGTGTTCCAAGGCCATGTGCAGAGCTATTGAGATTGCATCTGCCGTTGATCTATTGTGGTGATAGGCAAACTGCAATGAGTCCAGGTCCTTGCTGAGTCAGGAGTTCAGGATTTTTCATTGCTGTTTCTGTAACAGTTTTGTTTGACCAATCAGAGTTGTTAGCCCCGAGCTAAACCCCCGAACCTGGAGGACCAGTGGACCACTCAGACTGCCCTTTATCCTTTGACCTATTTGGCATGGGTGAACCTACCAACTGCCAAATTATAAAGCCCTGACTCCAGACAACATAGCTCTCCAGGTCATCGAGGCACACAAGCATCACAAGCCATGACAATGTTGTGGTCCTCTTGGAGAATAGAAACATAGAAACATAGAAAATAGGTGCAAGAGTAGGTCATTCAGCCCTTCGAGCCTGCACCGACATTCAGTATGATCATGGATGATCATCCAACTCAGAGCCCTGTACCTGCTTTCTCTCCATACTCTCGATCCCTTTAGCCACAAGGGCCATATCTAACTCCTTAAATATAGCCAATGAAATGGCCTCAACTGTTCCCTGTGGCAGAGAATTCCACAGATTCACCACTCTCAATGTGAAGAAGTTTTTCCTCATCTCCTTCGTTCTGGACTTCCCCAACATCCGGAACAATCTTCCTGCATCTAGCCTGTCCAATCCCTTTAAAATTTTATATGTTTCAATAAGATCCCCCCTCAATCTTCAAAATTCCAGCGAGTATAAGCCTAGTTGATCCAGTCTTTCTTTATATGAAAGTCCTGCCATCCCAGGAATCAATCTGGTGAACCTTCTTTGTACTCCCTCTATGGCAAGAATGTCTTTCCTCAGATTAGGGGACCAAAAAGAATCAAAGTCTTCTACTGATATATCAAAATGAAAAAGGATTTAACTCTATTAGCCTTCATGAACCAACTTGCATATGTTCTCAATCACTTATACACCTTTAAACTTCCAGTTGCTTTACTTCTGAGGCTGTTTGCTTGTGTCTCCAATGCTAGGTGGTCTTTGTTTTGTTGTTAGAATGGGAGAGATACTTCTCCAATGTCAGCATTTATTGTCCTTGAGAATATAGTGGCAGACTGATGTCTTGAATTGCTTTGATCTTTCTGATAAAGTCACAGTTTTAATGGGTGTAGAGATCCAGTGTTTAGATCTTGTGATGCTGAATGACCAGCAGTATATTTTCAAGTCAGAATGTGTGTACCTGCAAATAGTGGTAATCTGTTGGAGGTAGGGATTCTGGTTTTGGGAATGCTATTAATATAGCTTTTGTTAGTAAACTTGCAATGTATTTTATATATCATGGACGCAATAGCACTGATGGTTTAGGGAACAATTGCAAAATGTGGACGGAAACTGATTAAGTTTGCTTTTTAATCTTGAATGGTGTCAAGTCTCTTGCATGCATCCATCACGGCAAATAGAAAATTTTGCATCATGCTTATGGCTTGTCACTGTAAATGTGGAAAGTCTTTGTGATATAATAGTCTTTGTGGTATAATATGAATCATGCACCACAGGTAGCTGACATTTGATGTGACACAAACATACTGGCTGATACCTATTCTAATGGGAGTACTGTTTCCCTTCAGATTTGCTTTTTAAGCCTTCAGCATTGATGCTTGATACTGGAGCTCCTAGTATACCTCTGTGCCCTTGGTCCATATTGCACTTAAACTGATATTTTGTACCAGCAGAAATTCCGTAATATTTTAGAGGTCTTTTCAATGAATGTTGTGATCTTGTATATTGAACATCAAATCTATTATGTTTAGTAATTTGGACAGGGTATCTCATCAGTCTGCCCATGAACAGACTTATTTTCAAACATATGATCCAAGACCATTCTTTTGCAATGGCACAACAGATATTTCTTTTTAGAAAAGCTATACAACCCATAATTGTTTCTCCTGCCCTCTGGTTATGAGTTCCAACTAATAATATTCAGTATTTTCCAATGGTTTTAGGGTGAAATGATTTTGCAGTTTTTCAATTACTTATTAGGTATCAATATGCCAAATATATGGCCTGCTTTTAATTACTTCATGGCCTTCTTATGTTTACAATGGCCTTATCCCAAACTTCTTGCCCTGAGTATCTATTTCAATGAGCTTACCTGCACTAAGCAATATCTCCATCCATTCAATTTAGAACTAGGACTCCTGCATGTTGCTGTAAATATGGAGGTTTCCAATGTAATTTAGCAGCTATTTTGTCCTTAAAGTTAAAAGTTCAAAGTATATTTATCAGCAAATTACATATATATCACCTGAGCAACACACACAAAATGCTGGAGGAACTCAGCAGGCCAGGCAGCATCTATGGAAAAAGAGTACGGTCGACATTTCAGGCAGAGACCCTCCAACAGGATGAAGGCTCTCAGCCCGAAAAGTCGACCATGCTCTTTTTCCATAGATGCTGCCTGGCCTGTTGAGTTCCTCCAGCATTTTGTGTGTGTTAGCAGGAGTTTTGACTGGTTTTGAGCTTAGAAAGAATAGAACATGTAATTTATTCAGTGGCTGTTCACTGACTGCTCCCGAAACATTCTGTGCAGGATATTAAAACCCAGTTGCATAACACAGTCTTTTAAGGGGTGAAATCCTCAAAGCAACAATTATTGTTCCCAGCAAATATTAAATAAACTGCAGGTACGATTTCAGCTTACTATTTTTTTATTCATTGGTCTGTGCTGCAATCTTTGCTTCTATAGTGAGCCAACAGTCAAATGCTTATTCTATTCATATTCCAGAAACAAGATGACATTTCCTCCTTCTCACGTTTATAGAGCATAGAACATAGAATAGTACAGCACAGTACAGGCCCTTTGGCCCACAATGTTGTGTTGACCCTTAAACCCTGCCTCCCATATAATACCCCTCACCTTAAAATCGTACTACTAAAAATACTAAAGGAGTAGAACAACATGATAGATTGATTATAATTATTTTTAAACATTCTAATAATCATTTCTTCCTTCTTGTACTAAGGAGGAAGCATTCATGCAAGGGATGTTGATTATAAAATTTGTGTTGTGACCTGAACATTTATCTGGGGTGGGATTTCTGGGAGTTCTGTTCTCGAACAGGACTCCTATTCCAGAGCACATCTTCTTCAGGAGCCCGGGGCAAAGAATGCTACAGCAAAAGAGTAGAAATGATGAGGAATGTTGGGTGGGTGGTAAGTGGCTTCTGAGATCAGGGCATAACCACACTGAGTTGGAAAGGCTTTGGTGCCAGAGTTAAAGGGCAGGGGTCCAGTTGTGGAATGGCAGCAGTGATGGGCTTCCTAATCATTGTTGATTCTGATTGTTGTGGATTGTTCAAATTGGGACGGAGCTGAGGAAGACAGGGAGAAGAAAGGAGAGGATTAGTAATATTCTGATGTAATTTGATCACAGAAGTGGAGTTGACCAGTTAGGTAAAACATAATCCTGCTCCTCCAAGCAAGCTCACTGCAAACCATTTACCTCCCCACACAACGTTCTTTGTTTCCCTTCAACTGCTACGTTTTCCGGGACTAGGTGATCCAGCTATCTAGTAGTGTAAATGCATTAGGTTTCCTCTACAAATTAGATGGGTTGAATAATTTTATTAGGTTTTGAATAAAACCATAAAATTCTGGTCAGCATGTATATATGGAGAAACTAAGTCAATATTTTAGGTTATTAACTTTGAATCAGAATTGAAAACATGCTGAGAGAAAGAGAAGGTCTGTGATAGACTGGAAGGTGGGAGAAGTTGAAACATGAAATGGTTAATGGTGCAGATTGTGCGAGAGTGGTAAAGAAAAGCGGGGCAGTACCTGTGAGAAGCACTCTAAGCATTTGAAAATACCAATGGGAAATGCCACTCACCAGAAATAGTACACAGAAATACTAGAATTTCTCATTATCTGATATTGTGTAGCTCACTGTTGAGTTTGGAATATCGTATTGTGCCTAGTCAGAAGTTTGTTGATCTTATGCCAAACTTCACTGGAACATTAGATCTTTCAGGGACAGAGGTCTGACTGGAATCCAATGGAGAACAGGCAATCAGTCTCAGGGTGGCATTTGTGAGTTGACTGAAGGTGTGCCCCAGGGCTGTTACCATGGTAGAAGACAATCCATTTGATCACTTATTCTGTTTCGAGAAGTCAGATTTAAATAGCTGTTTGACAATATTGCAGAATGAGGATGGCTTGCAAATAACATAACTGGGTTCTGAAGCACAGTGCAATCTCTTTTAAGTTGCTTAGGAGTAGCCTGCTGGGGTATCAATCCACCCAAGAGGACACAAGCCCTTTCCTGTCTTGACCAAGCAGCTCCAGCTTATCACAGTCTGTACCCCTGTATGAGTCATACAGCATGGAAATGGACATTTTCCCTCCCACCCCCACCCCGTGTTCATGCCAAGCAATGGGCAGCCACCTGTATTAATTCCACCTTTCAGAGCATGGCCCATAGCCTTCAATTCCCAGGTGATTCCAATGCTCCTCGATATTTCTTAAAAGCTGCCAGCAACTCTGCCTCCACCACTCTCTCTGGTTCTGTATTCCAGATATTTCACCACACTCTGGGTGGAAGAGATTCTGCTCAGATCCCCTCTAAATCTCTTGCCCCCTTTCCTGAAGTACCTGTCCTTTACATTTATTTCCTTCTGAAAGGGAAAAAATTCAGGTCTAAAGAGGGAAACAATGCTATCTATACTCCTCTTCGTTTTACGTATCTCAGCAAACTCTCTTCTTAACTTCCAGTCCAGGGAAAACACACCCAGCATTTCCAGTCACTCTTCATAACTAAAACACTCCATCCCTGGCAATAGCATCGTGAATCTCCTCTGCACATTCTCCAGTGTTATCATGTTCTTCCTATATTGTGGTGATCAGAAATGTATGCAGTATTCCAGCTGAAGTCTGACCAATGTTTTATAAAGTTATAGCACAGTCTTTGCTCATGCACTCAGTGCCCCAGATTAATGCAGGCCAGCATCTCAAAGGTCTTATTAACCACATTATCTATCTGCTCTGCCACTTTGAAGGATCTTTGGGCTTGGATATCTAGGTCCCTCTGTTCCTCAACACTTCCTAGGACCCAAACATTCATGACATATGTCCTAGCCTCAGTGGTGCTCCCAAAATGCATCAGATCACATTTATCAGGATTAAATTCAGTGTGCCATTTCTCATCCTATTTCAATAACGCATTGCTATCGCCCTGTTGCCTAAGACAATCACAATTCCATCAATCTTGAAGACATCTGCAAATTTACCAATCATATTGCCTACATTCATATGCAAATCATTTACAAAATTATAAACAGCAAGGTTCCCAGCCCTGATTCCTGTGACACTAGTCACTGTCATCCAGTCACAAATACAACCCCCTGCCATCACCTCTTCCTCCGATTGCCAAGCCTATTTTGGAGACAGTTTACCAATTTGCTCTGGATCTTTTTGGACCGGTCTCCCATGCAGAACCTTGTCAAAATCCTCACTGAAACTCTACTGCACACCACCCTTATGAATGCACCCTGTGTATTCAAAAAATCTTTAATCTCATTGGTCAGACTGAATCTGCCTTTGACAAAGTCATTGCTGGCTATCACTAAGTTTGTGCCTTGCCAAGTAATTGAAAGGATTTTCCCCGCTGTCTTTCCTGAAAACTGGGACCACAGTTACTTTCCTCCGACACCTAATTTTTGAACAGAACTAGCTTCAAAATCTCAGCTGGAGCCACATCAGTGCTTCCCATTAATAGCCTGGGATAAATTACATTTGGTCCCAAAGATTTATCCACCTTCAGGCCCTCTAAGGTTTTGAGTATCATGGAAACTTGCACTAGAATTTCAAGCTCCCCTTCACAGAATCCTCCCAACATGAAGCCCATTCCCTTCATGAGTATAGATGTAAAGTACAACACTTTTACCCTCTGGGATCCACACACAGACTGCCTTTGTAATCCCTAGTAGGCTCTAATCTTTCCCTGGTCATTCTTTTGCCATTAATATACTTATAAACCCCCCCTCCCTTAGATCTATCTTAATCATGTTGTAAATGTTATTTTGTGAGCAGTTTTTATCTTCCTAATTTCCTTTGAAGCACCTACCTGCATTTTTTATGCTCTTGATGGGTCTCTCCATTGAGGTGTGTGAAGAAAAGGGAGAAGATACTATCCTCACACTACATTTAATGTAGTTTAATGTTTTGGCCTGTCTCTGTACACAGCATAAAAGACACTTAATCATTTGTGGAGACAATTTTAATCTCTTTGCCCTTCAACTCTGTACAAATGGTTTGTTTATAACTTCATTGTCAGTCTTTATCTCTGACATTGATGTCTTTGAAGCTAATATTTTATTTAGGGTAGAAGCTTTCCCTAAACTGGGTGATTAGGAATTAGGAATTAAGAAAGCTAGTTTACTTTTTCTTGAGATGTTTAGGAAATAATAGCTGGTTCAAGTCACTAAACAATTGGGAGAGGTAGATTCCAGTAACAAAAGAAAACACAAAGGGGACCCAATTCAATTCAGTCCGTAAGCTTGCTTTAAACGTTTGATAGGATTGTCTTGCTGTTCTGTTAGACCTGTTTTTAGAGGCTTACACATATTGAAATCGAGTTCTGAATAAGAGATACAGCTTCACTTCAATGGAACATGAAATGCTGCTGGATCTGTTTATCATCTGCACTCTCACCATAACAAGTAAGCATTTATCAGTCATGTGCTGAAAGAACTCGCACTGCTGAAGCCAGATAGTACCAGCATTATCATTGGGTTAGTGCTCTATGGCATGTTGATTGCTTTTCTTTTCTTTGGGTATCTTTTTAATATCACTTGGATAAGAATGAGTCTTGTAATGTGTTTTTTTTGATGTGTAAACCTGTTCAGCGGTCTAACATATTCAGAGTGCTCCCCTGAGTGCATATATCTTAGCTGTGAAACATTACAGACTACCTGTTGCACTATCATAGACTTGTCTCTCATTGTGTCTGCTTTTTTTTCCACACTGGTATGCACTGTCTTTTTGCACTCTCTTTTTGCAGTCCTAATATAATTTATGAATAATATTTATACTATGTGCATTGTCTGAACCTATGTGACTGTGATGTTGCTGTAATCAGTTTTTCACTGTACCTGTACCTCACCATATTTGTGCACATGACAAGAAACCTATCTTAACTCAATGAAAACTCTTCAGGCTAAAAATTGAATCACTGTATTGCCAGCATGTGAAACATACCAGAATTGATTGTGATTCAGTGCTAATCATGAAACACAGGACAATACCATAACAGGCAACACAATAGCAGCCAACAATTTACAACAGCCATGAGAAATTACCAATGAGCAGAACAGTCACATGTGCAAACATCAATAATCAAACTTAAATGAACAGAGTCAATAATTATCTACAGAACATGGCGAGTAAGAAAGACCATTTAACGGATGTTGTGCAGGAGCAGTTAGGGTGTTACACCTGGTCAGTTTTGTGGAGAAGCTACAGGAAAGGAGTTTTAGGGAAGATGTGTGGTCCTGGTGGTGATGGTCTTGTAGCATCTCCCTGATGGCAATTTGTTGAATAGGTGACTGCTAGGGTGGGTGGAACCAGCAGTAATTCTTTCAGCTCTTCACTCTGATGACGCAGAGGTCTTTTAATGCTGGTAGCTGACAGCCGATGATGTTCACTGCTGAGTGGACCACTTTCTCCAATCTGCACTTGGAGAGTGGCAGGAAACCAAACAGTGATAGAGGTGGTCACAACACTCTCGATGATAGCTGAGTAGAAATTCATCAGGATATACCCTGAAATGCTAAGTTTCTTAAACTGGCCTAGAAAGAACAATCTCTGCTGGGCTTTCCTAGTATGAGCATAATGTGCTTGTGTCACTTCAGTGCATTGGTAATGGTAGAGTTAATTACAGTTGGAAGATAATTTCAGGCAGATCTTATGCAGAATTATGTATCTTTATATTTAAGTAATCCTTCCATGAAACTCCAGAGTTGATTAATTATCGTGATTGAACAATACGCTGTCACTATAAGTCAAAATGCACATGAGAAATGAAGATTAATTAGAATCTTTTCTGAGGAAATATAATTAATTTAGGCTAATAGATCTAGGCAGACACTGCCTCACTACAACAGAGAGTGCTGAATTGTTGGAGGCACTGTCTTTTGTGTGGAATATTAATTGAGGCCCCATCTGCTCACAAATGCAAATATAAGAGAATACAGCAGTGAGCAGAGAGTGCAACAAAGAAAGTGGACAACTGTAAACAAATAGATTCAGGTAGATGAGCAAAAAATTCAGCATGGTTGAAGGGCCTATTTTGTGATGTATAACTATGGAGAAAGTTGATACTGATCCCTCAACTAAAGCATTTTATCTGGCTTTAATTGTTATTCCTTAGGGTCCCAGACATGTGCAAATTGGTGAGTGAGTTACCTGTATTGCAACACTGTCAACTTCCAAAGTTCTTTATTGACTGTGTTGTGAGTGTGAACATAGTCATTGGAGAGAACTTGAAACTAGTGATATAAAAGTTTTTATTCATCACATCATCATTGTGGAGACACTCTTGGTAAAGGCTCACAAACCCAACAGTACATCTCATTTTTATACCCTTAAGATGAAAGGCAACAGCAAATGATTCAATACAATTTCAATAGTTATAATGACATTGCTTACCTCAGTACTTTGGGTTGACAAATGGTTCCTTTGAGGTACATAATGGAAGCATATTACAATTTATAAGACTCCTCTGAAGATGCAGTTGCCTTTGGGAGAAACTAATTAACACAAATATTCTAAAACCTTTTGATGACAGAGAGCCAGACACCCAAAATTAATGTTGTCAAGGCTGTCTCTGAGTACACAAATATGATAATTACACAAAAACTATTGATTGCCTATACCTGTGACCATCGGTCTAGTCTGCCAGTTTGTAGTCAAGTCACAATGGTGCATACAACTTAGCCATGTTGCCTGCTTTGTTGCAAGCCAATTAACTCAACCCCATTGTTTCTCACATATGCAATCCCTTAGTTTGTGCAGCAGCCTGTACTTGTAACTTCACTTTACTGCATATATAACTCCAGAATACTCCCTAACAGGCTGCAAAGCAATTTGTAACATTTCAAGTTGTGGAAGGTGCCATACAGATAAAAATTTATTTCCTTTGAACGTACAGAAACCAGAATGAAGTGTTGCCATTTGTTGTATTACAGAGTTAAAAGCATCAAGGTGAATGGGGAGACCACAAGAATAGGCCATTAGATAGAGGATCACCTATACTCCTGATCCTGTTGACCCTGAAAGAATAATCTTTTAGATACAAGCTGGGCATTGATTGCTTAGGACCCAAAGGAATGTTGACCCCCTTCAAAGGTTCAAGGAGCTACAGTTCTCTATCAACTGCAGGCTATAGTAAGTCTCCCCAGATGAGTTCATATGGTTCTGAAAGATTTTAAATTCACCATGTATCCTCATGTCTGTATAGTCTTGAGACATAACAGAATGGTCAGTGGAATTGTTCTGTCTGTAGATTGTGTGATTTGCTTCAGCCTGTTTTATTCCTTCATAGATATTGGAGTAGCTCTGTAAGGGAATGACTGTCTTTTTCCTCACACTTATTCCTCACATGGTTGGTGAAATGAGGTTATCTTTGTGCATTTTAACCAGCTAATATCTTAACCTAAACTGCTATTTAGTTAAGTAAAGGTTTTCCAGTTGGATATTGTTTCAGTTCCCTGGGTCTCTAAAATTAGATTCTCCCAGAAGTCTACAGTTGAACATACCTCTTGATATTGCATTGTAATATGTTAATTAGCAGGAGTATAATTGGCCTTATAGTGTACTTAAATGTAGCTATTGTTTTGTTGGTACAGGACTGTGGCCAGCCTTGTTTTCTCTGTAACCACTCTGTTATTTGCTGTTCTGTTGTATGAGGTCACAGTATGAAACAGAATGTTCTAGCTGACACAACCATTATCAGGCAATAAACCGCATGTAATAAAGCCAAGGAGCCCATGTTATGATCAGTTAATAGTCCTGAACATTTTTATACCTTTCTCTTAGGATTTACATTGCTTTTGTTTCGGGAATCAAAAACTAGAAGGCATAGGTTTAAGGTGAGAGGGAAAAGACTTCATTGGAATCTGAGGGGCAACTATTTTGCACAGAAGGTGGCACGTATGTGGAATGAGCTGCCTGAAGAAGTGGCTGGGACAGGTACAATGACAACTTTTAAAACATAGCTGGACAGGTTTAGAGTTTATGGGCAAAATGCTGCAGATGATATTAGCTTGGATGGGCACCTTGAGCAGCATAGACCAGCTGGATAAAGTGCCTGTTTCTGTTCTGTATGATCAGCCTAACAAGTATGTTCCATCATTCAGTCATGGCTGACTTTTTATCCCTCTCAACTGCATTCTCCTGCCTTCTTCCTATAACCTTTGACACCTTTACTAATCAAAAACCTATCAACCTCACTTGAAGTATATCCAATGACTTGGCCTCCACAGCTGTCTGTGACAATGAATGCCACAGATTCACCACCGTCTAGCTAAAGAAATTCCACCTCATCCCTATTCTAAAGGGATGTCCTTCTGTTTTGAGGCTCTGCCCTCTGGTCCTAGACCCCTCATTATAGGAGAAATCCTCTTCATGTCCACTCTTTCTAGGCTGTTCAATCTTCAATAGGTTTCAATGAGACCCCCCTCATTCTTCTAAACTCCAATGAGTACAGGCCCAGAGGCATCAAACACTCCTCACACATTAATCCTTTCATTCCCAGGATCATTCACGTGAACCTCTTCTGGACTCTCCAATGCCAACACATTCTTTCTTAGGTAAAAGGCCCAAAATTGCTCAAAATATTCCAAGTGCAGTCTGAATAATGTCTTATAAAGCCTCAGGATTATATCCTTGCTCTTATATTCTAGTCTTCATGAAATGAAAGCGAATGTTACATTTGCCTTCCTTTACCAGTGACTCAACCTGCTCCTTAACCTTCAAGGAAGCCTGCACAAGGACTCCCAAGTCCTTTTGCACTTCTGATTTCTGAATTTGCTCCCCATTTAGAAAATAGTCTATGCCTTTATTCCTTCTACCGAAGTGCATGACCGTACACTTCCCTACACTATATTCCATCTGCCCCTTCTTCACCCATTCTCCTAATCTGTCTAAGTCCTTCTGTAGACCCCCTACTTCCCCAACATTGTCTGCCCCTCCACTTATCCTTGTATCATCCACATACTTGGCCATAAAGCCATCAATTCTTGTCATCCAAATCATTGACCTATGACGTGATAAGAAGTGATCTCATGATTTTCTCAATCTACTTGTGTAGCAGATTAACAAATGTCCAGATGGAGCCAGTTTAGATTAATGGCTAATGACTGTTAAGACTGCATGTAATCATTTCTCCCCCTTTGTGTGGAATCTTATGGGTTATGAAAATTTGGGAATGCCTGAGGTAAAAAGAAACGCATCATGATTATTACTCTTAATTCCTGAGATGACAAGTCCAATTGACACCATGCCATTTGGATACAGTATTCCTAACACAGAATCTGCAAATTTCTTTCTGTTGGTTTGAGACACCTGAGGAAGGTGGTAGGAATGGTGTCATGTACAACTGACTATACTAGCAATACATTTTGAATGTACCTTTAACTTTCATGTCATGGGCGAGTGATAATAAATCTGGTTCTGATTCTGATAAATGCTCCTCAACTTTGCAGAAATTCAATTTCAATGAGGTATGATCTGATTTTCTTTCAATGTGTAAATGTGTTTTGACACCAAACAGTAACACTCTCGTGAGTATCCTGTCAGGGCTATCAAAGTTTTATAAATATAACATAACACTTCTTTGTAGAGCATCTGCTGATCACGCAATTTCTCCCTAATTCAGTGTACAATAGACTTAACCTTTATTTGCATTTTTATCAGAATGAAAATATTTGAAATTGCTTTTCCATTTACAATGAAGGCAGAAGCTACTGGCAATGTGCAGCTTATCAACACTTGATAGGAGAAGGAACAGGCAAATATTCGAGGTCGAGATACCTGGGGTCACGTGTGGCCAGTTTATACCAAATGATGCACAATGGAATTATTTGAAAGTACAATTAGTAACAATTTCCTTAAGCAAAAAAAAACTGCTGATGCTGAAAATCTGAAGTAAAATAGGAAACGCTAAAAGTCAAATTGTGTGAAAACAGACCTCATGTTTCAGGTTAATGATCTTTTATCAGAACAGGAAAAATGGAAATAAAACATGTTTTAAGTCCTCCTTCATAAACATGTTTGTTCTGAAACATTAACTCATAATATTTCCCTCTCTTTCTCCCTCTATGTTGATTCTACCTACCCTGCTAATTATTGTTTACTATTTCCTTAAACCCAGTATCTTGCTCCCCTGTCTTTACCTGCAATAGTGAGGAGTGAAAGGGATCGCATTATCATTGGCTTCATCCTTTCTGCTTTCCCACCAAGCAAAAACACCCTCCCACCACCTCTTGCACCAGCCTTCAACCTGTTTCACTCCCAGTCTCTCCCACCTCATATCTTGCCTCTTTGAACTTAATTGTCCAATAAAACCTATTTATCTCCCTTTGTTGCTGAATATCTGACCAATAGAGCTATTGATGACATAAAGCGTTCCTTCTCCTCCCATACTTGTCATATGAAGAATGTTTGATGGCTCTGGCCCTGTATTCACTGGAATTCAGAAGAATGAGGGGTGACCTCATTGAAATCTATCGAATGGTGAAAAGTCTTGATAGAGTGAATATGGAGAAGATGTTCCCATTTAGAACAGAGATGAGGAGGAACTTCTTTAACTAGATAATGGTGAATCTGTGGAATTCGTTGCCACTGGCAGCCATGAAAACCAAGTCTGTATATATATTTAAGGCAGAGATGGATAGGTTCTTTATTGGTCAGGGCATGAAGGGATATGGGGAGAAGGCAGGAGACTGGGGCTGAGAGGAAAAATGGATCAACCATGATTGAATGGCAGAGCAAACTCGATGGGCCAAATGGCCTGATTCTGCTCCTATGTCTTATGGTCTAATCCTGTTTCCTTTCCTCTCAACACCATCAACACTTTCAAAAGCCAAATCCTTGTTCTTTTTGAAAACGATTGACACATCTCTGTTTACTTCCTTAATCAAGCTGCTCATTTCAATCTGGGATCAGGTTCATGCTCCTGCTGCAGCATTGAACTGGCTCCAATCAGAATCACAAATGATGTTCTCAGTGAGACTGACAGTGGGGAGTTATACCTCTTCATTCCTTCAATCCTTTGACACAAAATCAGAATCACTAACTTGTATGATGTGAATTAGTTCTTTTGTGGCAGCAATACAGTGCAAAGAAATAAATAAAAATCTATACATTACTAAAATAGGCGAACAGTACAAAAAAGCGAATAGTAGACCATTCAGAAATCTCATGGTGGAGGGGAAGGAGCAATTTCTGAATCATTGAATATTGGCCTTCAATCTCCTGTTGGTCCTCCCATGTGGTAATAACAAGAAGAGGGCATGTCCTCAATGGCGAGGAAACTTGTTCATGGTTTCTGTCCAGTGCTTCAGGTTTACTTTACCAAGGCTGTCCTCATAATGTCACTGTTGTCTCTAGATTCCTCTCCTTGGTGTTTTTTTTCCAATCTACATAATGAATTGGACTCTTATTCACTAACATCCATTTGGTTCTAATACATACTTCGACCTCAGGTACTTATACCCATGCCCACTGACCCCCAGTAGCTGTCATGACCTTGGTATTGAACATAGGAATATAAGAAAAACATCTTAAGCCTACCCTGCCACTCAGTTGCATTGTGGTTAACCTGACCTTAGCCCCAGATCTACATCCCTGTCTATTCTTCATTAGCCTTGACTCCCAAGTAGTCGTAAAAGCTGTCTGCCTCGGCCTTTAACATATAGTGACTCCTTCACACAATTATACAGGCCCCCTATTTCCACCTCTCTAACATCTGCTTCTGAGTGACTCATTAATTAATCCTTGTAAGAACAGTCAAATCAAAACATGCATACTGACACCATCAATCTCAACCTTTCCTAGTTTTATAGTTCATCTCAACCTCTGCTATTGATTGTTCTGTCCTACACCAGATCCAGCTCTGATATTCTATGACATGAGTCACCTACTTTAAACTCATTTTCCAAGTGGGAAATGTTCTCCATTTGACAGTCCTGCTCCTGATCTCTCCCCACTCGATCTCTCCTGAGCTCAGAGATGGATGCTGGCCATATCACTCCCTAACCACTGACTACCTTCCTATTCTTTCTTTAGGAGTCAGTTTTTTATGTATTAGATTAAACAGCAAGAGGCAGAGGACTATTGATCCATAAAGACAACAGCCTGTTCCTGCTGGACCCTCACCTTTATTCTGACAAGCGTAAGTGATCAATGATTGAAAATGAGAAACTCTGTCTTATGAGAATGAGAAACTCTAGTCAATCTCTAGACTAGAGAAACTGAACCTAGCTGTTGTGATCACATTGCTGCCTCAGTTGAAATAATCTTGTGCAAGGAGTAGTACCTTCTTGGTCTAGGTGGTCTGCACCAACAAGGGCAGGTTTTTAATTCAGCAGTTGGGTCAAATATTACTTCAAGGTACAAAATTAAAACAGAGCAATAACAGGATTTGAAAAACTGGAAGTACTGACAGCTCTGTAGGACCCTCAGTTGGAAGAGAGAAATGTGCAAATTAAATACAGCGGGGAACAATGGAGAGGAAATTAAAGTGAAGGTTTCTTGCTGTATTGCTTTTCTTATGGATCATTCCTAATCACACAATGCTGGGGATCCCACTGTGTTTGTTATGTAGTCCCACGGGAATGCTGGCTCAAATCCCACAGGGTCAGAGAGTAGGATACTACATTTAGACTGTTCAGGGCCACATCAAGATGTAGGGAAACATTTCTTTTTCCCACCTGCATGTAATAGGCCGTTCACAATGATTACAAAGCAAACCATGCCTTCATGTTGGTGGCTTAACATTGACTTCAAGAGGAGGAAACCAGAGGTCTGTAAGCCAGTCCTCATCAGAGGATCAGAGGTGGAGAGGGTCAGCAACATTAAGTTACTTGGTGTTATTATATTGGTGGGCCTGCCCTGGGCAATTACAAAGAAAGCATGGCAGCGCCTCTACTTCCTTAGGAGTTTGTGAAGATTCAGCATCACTTCTAAAATTTTGACAAACTTCTGTAGATGTGTAGTGGAGAGTACATTGACTGGCTACATCACAGCCTGGTATGGAAACACCAACACTCTTGAACAGAAAATCCTATAAAAAGTAGTGAATACGGTTCACTCCAACGTGGGTAAAGCCCTCCCCACCATTGAGCACATCTACATGAAATGTCGTAGGTAAGCAGCATCCATCGTCAGTGCTCTCCACCACCTAGGACATGATCTCTTCTCGCTGCTGCCATTAGGTAGAAGGTACAGGAGCCTCAGGACTCACACCACCAGGTTCAGGAACAGTTATTACCCCTCAACTATCAAGCTGTTGAACCAAAGGAGGCAACTTAACTCAACTTCATCATTGAGGTGTTCCCACAACCAGTGGACTCACTTTCAAGGACTCTTCAACTTATGCTTTGGATATTTATTGCTCATTTATTTATTTATTATTATTATTATTATTATTAAATATTTATTTTTGTATTTGCACAGTTTGTTATCTTTTGCACAATGGTTGAATGCTCAAGTTGGTGCGGTCTTTCATTGATTCTGTTATGCTTCTTATTCTATGATAAATTTATTGAGTATGCCCACAAGAAAATGAATCTCAGGGTTGTATATGGTGACATATATGTACTTTGATGATTAATTTACTTTTAATTTTGAACTTTGAAAATGGACTGCATATTGGGCAATCCTTCAGCACCATGTGATCTGATTACAATTTTGATTAATGCAGATCAGTGGCTCCCAAAAGTTTAAGGTTACTGTTTCCTTGGCTCTCAGTCCACATCCCAAGCAGCCCCCTCACTTTTCAACCATTACCTAAAATCTATAAAGGATTTTGATTTATGATGCACAGTGAAAGAAAATAGGAACTGCAAATTCAAAGCAGTGACAAATAATCACAAAAAATTATTCAAATTTATTTAAAGCTACAAATAAAATAATTTAATTACAATAAAAACAATTTTTGTCACAAATTTTAGATGTTTAATTTCTTGTTTTAGTTCCACAGTTTCTGGCTCAGTTTCTTCCTCTTCTTGTTTTCCTTCCAGCTTGACATCAGACATTGGTGCTTTAGGAGCAGTCTGTTGAGGGTACATTGGTACAACTATTCACTGCTTCATTGTTTTTTTTTCACTTTTCAATGAGTTCTGTGGGCTTGGTGCAGTGATATCAGCTTCTCAACATCAGGCTGAATGTCACTCAGGAGTCTCAGATCCCCACGTTCGGTAATTTGCAATCTGTTTCATTGCTTTGAAAGAAGGTGGGCGACTGCACTGAAACTGCGCTCCATTAAATGTGATGTTGGAAAGGCAATAAAGAACATCTTGACCCTTTACCACAGTGCACGATAGCATTCAGAGATCTCTTTCTGCAACCAAAAGTCTTGCTATGATTTTTTCGAACCTCAGCTTTAACGCTTAAAGTCATTTTGTAGTGACATCAGCTCTTCCTCCATCCTTCCTGTTACCAGCTATGGATGTATTACCCAATCTGGAATTTGGATCAAGCCAAAATCCTGAAATCTCTCTGACATGTCTTTATGCAGCTCGCCCAGGTGGGCATAGTATGAAGATCATCATCTGCTATTCTTACTTTCTCTTCCAACTCAGAGGTTTGGAAATTGGAAAAGGTCACAATGGCTCATGCTGCACTGGGATAGAAATATGGAGATGACTGGTTTGACTTAAGATGAGATTCACATCATTTCCTTGTAATTGAAGACCGAATTTATTATACTTCGTGAATATTTCTGACAAGTAAGGAATGTTGTGCAGAATACTCATGAGTTATGAAGGGATTATAACCAAGAAGTAAAGATAGTTGTCTGACAAAGTTGACTCAACCAACAGTAGAGCATATCCTGTTGTCCTAAATATGTTGTGCAATGTGTTTTCCACACTCTCAGACATTTCATCTATTCATCTTTGAACAGAGTTGTCTCTGAGCAGAATTGCTTTAATTATTTGGTGACTTAGCAAAACCGTACTCGCAATCACCTATTAAACAATCATTTATTGTTTAAGTCCAACCACAAGCACTGTGTTTAATAAAAATTAGCTTTTAATGTTAAAATTAAGTCATAATTATAAATTAGCTACTTTGCTGACCTTAACGTGGACTGTAACTCTCTCAGATAGTTATTTCAAATATACTGTATATGTGGATATTCATTTATACTTCTACCTCAATCTCATGTTTATATCTTCAACTAACTTTGTAAAATCTTCAAAACTTTTATTTAAAATCCAGTGTTGCAGTATTTTGTTTGCTGTTTGTAGGATGTCATCTCTATTATTTGATATGAAAGATCCTTTGGAATTGATTATTGATGGTTCATTTCAAAAAGACAATTTTTTTGTGAGCAGTAAAAGGTTAAGATCGTGAATCCATTGTCGGGGTAAAAGTGAAGCAGAATTAATTGTAGTAATCAAAGACAAATTTGCTGGTATCTGTCTCCCTGTATGTTGGAATGGTCTACGTCCTTTCCTATCTTTGTTGCAAACCTCATGATATCATAATTGATTCCCTTTAAAATTATTTGATCAGTTCCTTTTCTCATTCTGTGTTCAAACTATACATCACAATTTTTTGCTTTAAATTTTACCCCCTCTGTGTCTGCCCTTATCTGTAACCTGTGTTTCATTTTAAGGTCTCTCAGCTCCTTGAATTTTTAAAGCTTTGAGTCATCTACAGATTTTGAATTCATGTCCCAGATACCCAGGTCTAGGTTATTGATTATACAGCAAGAAGCGCTGCCAGCCTAATACTGATGTTTGGGGACTACCGTGTGCCTAGTCCTATTTCACATTAAATTTAGCAAGCTTACGCAAGAGATAAAAATGTGATGTAAATGAACTGACAATGCTTTTTCCAGTCGGCTGGACATGTTTCAGTGAAGTATATTTGTAAATATATGGGTGAGATAATTGGGCTTTGAAATGATGTGCCATTTCACAGTTGCTGAATTTAAAGCTTTAATGGTTAATTTCAGTTCTCTTTTTGCTTTGCCAGTTGTAAATTATATTTCTATCTACTGTATAGGTCACGATTTAGGCCAAGGAAATATAAAATTCAAAACAAAATTTCCAAATATTAGATTGAACCTGCTTTGGCATCAGGGGAGAAATGTGCTCTGTCACTTTGTTGAGTTCCCTGGAAGGCTTGTGGGGGGGGGGGCCACAAATTAAGTGCACTGCCAGGAATTGATTTATACTGCCTGATGGCAAATTTGATAGTCACTTTCAAAAGGGAATTACAAGGATGTGCAAAGGGATCAGGGTATGGGATTAACAAGATGGCACTTCATTGGGCCAAATGATTTCTTTCTGTATTGTGCACTGATCTTTGATTCTTTAGCCAATGCATAAATATCTGATAGGATTTTTTGACTACGAAATTGGTGAGTGTCAACACTTATACTGGAGAATTTCTGGTATTTTTTTCCAAGGTTGGGGAATCAAGAAATAAAGGGCATTGTTATAAAGTGAAAGGAAAAAGATTGAATAGGAACATGATAGTCAACATTTTTACACAAAGGGTGATATATGTATTACATATTATGTGGAGCGAGAACTGCAATGAAGAAGAATGTATAAACTTACTGTTTTTATGTTACATAACAGTGCATGTGATCAGCCATATGTGAACTCAAATTCTTGCAATCGATCTGATACTGTACATCACTAACCCCTATAGAAGGGAATTGCCAAGGAAGGGAATAAGTGAGGTAAACTGAGAAATATGAAGTGTCTTGGTACGATCGACTAGCTGGCACAAACATGTAGACCGTCACAGGGGGATTGCTTCTTTCTCTGCGCCTTCCTGGGTAGCTGATGTCAAGAGCAGTGCAGTGTGAATACTCTCTTGATGAAACGTCCATTGGTTCATCTGCTGGGACACTGGCTTTGTCAGCAGAGGACCCTCCTGTAGCTTCCCCAGGTCCCCGCCAGTTTTCTGGTGTATGTGATCCAAATATAACCTGGCAGTTTATCCACTTGATAGCTCATGTTCTGCTGCTTGACCATGACAATGTCAGATGACAGCCAGTAGCCAGTTTTCTTCCTGTGAGATCTCTGGCACCAAACATTCATGGCCTGGTGTACATAATGTATTTTTGTTTTATGGCCTCTTGCTTGCCATAAATTCACTCCTGGATCACATCTGCTTTCTATAGTCACTCAAGTTCTTCTTCTACCTTTGCGCCCACTGCATACTGCACTGGGTGGCCTTGTAAAACTTTGGCTGACAGTTCTCCTTAAAGTTGAATTGAGCCTCTGGACCACAGTGTTGACCCAAAGTGTCAGCTTGGAATTCACTGTGGTATTCCCCCCCCCCAATGCAGTTGATACAGGGCAGCATCGATGGCGTCTTCTTTAATCCAATTTTTGTCCAGCAAGTTAGGTCTTTGCTGACCACATGCACAGGTAAGTGAAACAGGTCCGCACATCCACGCTATCCCCTGTGTAGCTGCGATTGGCGGTCATAATTTTTGAATCTGGTGTACGGATAGTTCACTTATCAAGGTGACGGCTGACATTATATACAGCTCATATTTCATGGGCTGATTCTGCACTCTGAGTGTGACCAAATAAAGAGAATGGTTTTGGTAGCCCATGTCAGGGGTTTGGATAATAGTGCTCACTTCTTTGATCTGGCTATCCCCTTGCGTGGAGCTGATTGTTGAATTTTGCCATTTTCCAATAGCACGTTGCTTGGCAAAGCACACCTTCTCGAGATGCCCTACCTTCTGCACAACAGGTAGACTGGCTTCTGGTGCTTGCAATTAGACCATTGGGCATGACTTTCATCATAGCAAAAGCTTCTCTATGGAAGTTTATGTGGAGACTTTAAGCTGTGGATTAGGGTCCACTGGAAAACATTGACATTTCAGGAGATGTCTTTTGCTCCAGTACTGCCTGAATCAGTGGTCATGGGTGTGTCTGAATCTCTTTTGACTCATTTCCAATGGCGAACTGTGGAGTATGTTTTGTCCCAGGACTAATTGTGCTTTTCAGATAGGAGGCTCTCCTCTGTCCTCACATCTTAGACTCCAATAGTTTCAAATTTGCTCAGGGAAATATATCTTTGTACTTGCATTCTTGCACCTCTAAGCTCAGTCTTATGATGAAATTATCTACGTTCTGATTGGGCATCTACCGTAAATATAACAACCTGAAGTGTGCCCTAAAGACATTGTCATACATTCCCTAACTGTTGTCCAAAACCCCAAACATTTCTGTCAGTTAGGATTTATTCTGCAGGTACAGACCATTGAAGTATTTCTACTTGAGTTTTCCCATGAAGCAGCTTGAGTTTCATTTCTTCCCCCAGCATTGACACTGGTGTTAAAAGTGACAGGAGTTCGATGTGGTCCAGGAAGGTTGACTTCCATTATAGCCAAGTTCGAGAGGTTAGTTATGTCATAGCTGAAGGTCAAAATGGATCGGGTGCTTAGAGCAGAGCAGTGATTCTTGTTTAGATCCTCACTGTCAAAATGTTACATATTTTGCGGAGCAAGAACTACAATGGAGTAGTATAATTAAGCATTTTTACTGAGACATGTTAGTAATGGTATACCCTGTGCAACTTACAGTGCAGGAGCTAGAAACTGGGTCCACCAAGACGAAAGACATGCACGTCGAAAGCCTTCGTCCAGAAGAGAGTGCCCTGTGTGTAGGAGGCCACGTGATCAATCCACTGCATGCACGCTCGCCGCATTCTCGCAATTGACCTGACGTGCTACAGTATGTATGTGGAATGAATTGCCAGAGCAAATGGCTGAGGCAGACAGTGAAAACTGTAAAACTGTAACAGGTGGTTGGACAAGTACATGGATTAGAAAGGTTGAGAAGATTATGGGTCAAATGCTGATAATTAGGACGAGCTTAGATAGGCATTTCAGTAGATATGGACCAGTTGGGACAAAGGTTCTGTTTCCATGCTGTGCCGTGTGACTGTGATTCCAACTGCAAGATTCCTCTGCATATCCAGAAGACACTGCTGAAGGTACCTTGCCTTTCACAGGCTACCTTCTAGGCAGTCATCCGCAATAAGCTAGTGTCACAGACAATGTCAGTGTAGATCACAGCCTCTCACCCACTTCCTCTCAAAATCTGTTTTGGCCAATGCATGTTTTTAACTAGCTAGTGCAATTCTCCGCAAATAAGGAGGAGGTAATCAATCCCCAAGCAGGCTTTCAGGGACATAAATTCCCAAGACCTGGTTGCTATGGGAAGTATAATTGAATCCCACTAATGGGTGATTCTCTTCCTTTTTGGTGAAGCCCACTCTCTTCAAATACTTAACAATTGAGTCTGGCTTGCCCTTCAATTTACAGTGGTTGTCTGGAATTAAAGCGATCCTGCTGAACTCTCTGGAGTTGTCCTCCACACTGTGACCCAAGAGGTCCTGGCTGTCTGTTTGTGGGTGCCTTCTTTCTCAGCATTTTCACTGAGTCCTGCCGACTATGTTGAAATGTAACCAAAAGTAAACAGGTTTCAAGAATTCAGAGAATGACCACATCAATCACATATGGTAGCACTTTCTAACTTCATTCAAATATTGAAAAAGCAATATGTTACTAAAATATTAATAAAGCAATGCCCTTCTTTCCACCAGCCAGTCCACAGAACAATGGCTAGTTTGGAGATTTCGAGGGGCCCAGAACCAGTTTGTGATTTCAGTTCAAAATGAAGTCTGATGAGCTTGCTTATAGTTCATACATTCAGTGACCACTTTATTAGGTACACCTGAACACCTGCTTATTAATGCAAATATATAGTCAGCCAATCACATGGCAGCAACTCAATGCATTAAAGTATACAGACATGGTCAAGAGGTTCAGTTGTCCAGACCAAACATCCCAATGAGGAAGAAACTTGGTGTAAGTTACGTTGACCATGCAGTGATTGTTAGTGCCAGAGGAAATGGCTCTCGGAAACCACTGCTCTCCTGGGATTTCCACACACAACAGTTTCTAGAGCAGGGGTTTTATGCCATGGAGCCTTACCATTAACCAAGGGGTCCCTGGACCCCAGCTACGTAACCTGCTCTGGAGATTACTGAGAATGGTGCAAAAAAAAACAACAACCGAAAATCTAGTGAGCAACAATTCTGTTGGTGAAAATGCCTCATTAATGAGAGGGGTCAGTGGAGAATGGCCAGACTGGTTCAAGCTGACAGGAAGGCGACAGTAACTCAAATAACCACAGGTTACAACAGTGGTGTGCAGAATAGCATCTCTGAATGCACAACATGTCAGACCTTGTGTAAATGAGCTATAGCGGCAGAAGACCACACCGGGGTCCACTCCTTTGTCTACTTTATTAGATACATTTTTGTGTCTAATAAAGTGGCCACTGAAGCCATTAATGAACCTGTGTGCTTCTTTCTTAATCTTATAAGCAACTGTCAGTTACATTTCAACAAAAGATAGGATTATTCATTACATCAGGATGGTGGAATTAGTCCCAGTTACTACTTCTGAAAAGTAGGTTTAACGTATCTATTAGCTGTTCTTAGTTCGGTCCAGCTCTGATAAAAGGAAAAGCATGATGTCCTTACAGCTGCTTGCTTCATGGCCTCCTGATTTATCTGTTCCTCTTAATAAGCCTGCTTGCTTAGTCTGGATACTATCAGATAACACTCCATCTTTAATGCAGACATGATCTCAACCGTTAGAAGCAAAGAGACTGCTGGACACTGACTGAGGCAGATACATGATTTGGAAGGCATCTGTCATGCTGGTCTTCATTATTCAGACCATTGAATAGATGAGCAAGGAGATAATCTGCCAACATTAGTCAGACCTCAGCTGGTGTACTGCGTGCAGTTCTGGTTGCCAGTGCATAGAAGGGATGTAATAGTGCTCCAGAGAAGGTTCACCAGGATAGAGCATTTCAGGAGGGGCTGGAGATGGTTAAGAGGATGGTGTAAGTGAGGGGTATAAAAATATGAGGGATATAGATTGAATGGAGTAGAGGAAGTCTTTCCCTTTATCAGAGGTGAATAAAACTAGATACCTTGATTTAAGGTGAAGGGTAAAAGATTTAGAGAGGATCTGAGGGGAGCTTTTTCACCCAGAGGGTGGTGAGTACCTGGAATACACTGCTGGGAAGCAGACTTAGTAACAGCATTTGAATTGCCTGGGCACTGAAGGCTACAGGACAATTGGTGGAAGATGGATGGGATTATACAGATGAGTGCTACTGGTCAGCATGGATATGGTGGGCTGAATCGCCTTTCCATGCTGTGTGATTCAATGTGATAATAGTCTACAAATCAATTTTTCAGTTCTAAGAATTGTGGAAGCAAATTCAATATTTTTTTTAAAGGGAATTGATTATATTCCATTCAGAGCTTCCTGACAAGCTGCATCTCCGTCTGGTGTGGGAGCAGCAGGGCATCGGACTAGAAGTCCCTACAAAGGACTGTGAGAATGGCTGGGAGGATCATGGGTTCTCCCTACCATCCATTGGGCACTTTTATGAGGACCACTGCATACACAGGGCCCTAGGTATTATCAAGGATCCCACCCATCCATCGGGTATGCTTTTCGACTTTCGACTTTTGACTTTCAGGCAGGAGACTCCAGTGCATAAAAACAAGAACGGTCAGAAAGGAAAACAGCACCTTCCCTCAGGCCATTAGGCTTCTGAACTCCCTGCCACAACACATTTGTCACAAATTAATTTCTTCTGTTCCCTACAATATTTAATTTATGTACTTCACTCAGTTTATATAGGTGTAAGTCATTTGTAGATTTATTTCTTACTTTCATAAGTTATTGTGTGTTATGTTTACTACTGTGCTTTACACCCTGGTCCAGAGAAATGTTGTCTCATTTGATGGTATACATGTATATAGTTAAATGACAATAAACTTGGTTTGACTTGACTTGATATGCATAGAAAAGGAAATATTTCCTAGGTGGATGGGGAAGAGTCAGGATTAATTGCGTGCTTTTCACTGTTACAGTGATCTAAGTTTGTGGGTTCATGGCTGTTACTTGTGGAGTGCGGCAGGGCCATGTATGAAGCACGACATTGGCACAGCCGGCAGAATTGCTGTCTCACAGCTCCAGTGACCCAGCTTCAATCTTCACCTCCAGTGGAGGTGTCCGTGTGGAGTTTGCTGGTTCACCCTGTGACTGCGTGGATTTCCTTCATGTGCTCTACTTTCCTCCCACATATCGAAGGAATACTGGCGCATGCCCCAAGAATGGAGGTAGATAGGTAGGGGAGTGGTGGAGATGATTGGAATGGGGGCAGAATAAAAATTGGGGTTATTACAGATGGGTGTTTGCTGGTTAGAATCGAATTGGCGGGCCTAAAGGCCTTGTTTCCGTATTATATGACTCTATGTGTCTTTGATTCCTTTGGTTCATGCACAGTCCTTCAACCAGAACAGCAGAGTATATGCTGACACACACGCACATGCACTTTTGTACAACACTGAAGAAATTCAGTGGGTCAAGCAGCATCTACGGAGAGACATGGACAGTTGTTTCAAGCCGAAATCCTTCATCGGGAATGAAAAGGATGGGGACAGAAACCAGAATAAAAGGGTAAGTGGAGGGAGAGGGCATGAGCTGGCGGGTGACAGCTGAATCCATGTGAGAAGAAGAAGGCAGGAAGTTGGAAGGGAGGGGGAGAAAGGGAATGGTGAGTTGGATAATCAATGTCAGGGTCTGTTAAAAAAGAGAGCTAGCTTTCAATCAAGACAATGATTTTAAAAGCAGAGCTTCTCTGCAGTTTCTCTGAATTGAGGAGCGACCTATCAGCAAGAAGCAGTGCGTAAAAAGAGCTATCTTTCAGTCAGGTCTGTGTTCAGGGTTTAAAAAGCAAAACTTTGCAGCAATCTTCTCTGAGTTGGACGATCAGCGTCAGGGGTACATAAAAAGAGCTAGTATTCAATCAGGGTGGCGATTGAGATGTTAAAGGTAGAGCTTTGTGGCAGTTTTCTGAGTTGGGCAGTGACCAATCAACAGGAGGGATTCTTTAGAAAGGACCAATAAAAATAGAGCAGGTAGAAGCAGAGCGGCCATTGTTTTGAGTGTGTCAGTGTTTAGAGTGGCTTTAGCTCATCAAGCTTGGGTGAGGTAAAATATCTTGTAAGTTACTCTCTTTCTGTTCTTATTTGTTAATTCCTCATACTTTAGGGCAGAGTAGTGCAGTGAGAATGGCTCCAGGGACAGCGTTTTGTACTGCACGTAGGATGTAGGAAATATGCACCAGGTGCACGGAGCTGCAGCTCCTGAGAGAATGTATTAAGGAACTGGAACTGCAGTTCGATAAACTTCAACTCAAATGGAAGAATGAGGAGGTGATAGGCAGGAGCTATAGTGAAGTAGTCACCCCTAGACTGTAGGAGAAAAAAGACTGGGTGACTGTCAGGAGGAGACGGCAAAGCGCACAGCCAGTGCAGAGAACACATGTGGCCACTCCTCTCAATAATAAGTATAGAAAGTTAAGTACTATTGACAGGGCTGACTTACCATGGGGGTGGGGGGGGGGTGCGGGAGGGGACCACAGCGACCAGGTCTCTGGCACTGAGTCTGGTGCTATGGCTCAGAAAAGTAGAGAGGTGAAGAGGACGGCAGTGTTGATAGGAGATTCCCTAGTCAGAGGAACAGAGTTGAGGTTCTGTAGGTGCGATAGAGACATCATGATGGTATGTTGTCTTCCTGGAGCCAGGATCAGGAATGTCTCAGATTGGATCCATGGCATTCTCAAAGGCGAAGGTGAGCAGACAGAAGTCTTGGTACAAATTGGCACCAATGAAATAAGTAGATAATGTAAGCAAGTCCTGAAGAGAGATTTTAGGGAGCTAGGTAAAAAGCTGAAAAACAGGACCTCCAGGGTGGTGATCTCTGGATTAACGGCTGTGCAATGTGCCTGTGAGGGTAAGAATAGGATGATTTGGCAGGTTAGTGAGTGGCTGAGGAACTGGTGCAGGGGGCAGGGGTTCAGATTTATGGTTCACTGGGATCTCTTCTGGGGAATGTACGACCTGTACAAAAGAGATGTGTTATACCTGAACCAGACAGGGCCAAAATCCTTGTGAGCAGGTTGGCGAGAGTTGTTTGGGAAGGTTTAAACTAATTTGGCAGAGGTAGAGTGCTGAAGATGAGGTAGTTGGTTTACAAAGAGAGGCAACGTGTAGTCAGGAAAGGCTGTTGATAGGGCAAAATTCCAGTCAGCAGGATGAGTTGCAAGGTAAAAGGCAAACAAAATGGAGAAGTGTGAATACAGGACTGAAGGTGTTATATTTGAATACATGCAGAATGCAGAATAAAGTAAGTGAACTTGTAGCACTTTTACAGATTGGTATGTATGATGTTCTATGTTGCAGGCATCACAAAAATGATTCCAGGATTGAATGGCTTATATCAACAGCGTTTGATGGCTCTGGGCCTCTTTCAGCTATAATTCAGAAGAATACAAGAATGAGAGATGATTTCATTGAAACCTATTGAATGGTGAAAAGCTGTGTGTGGAGAGGCTGTTTCCTATGATAGGAGAGTCTAAGACCCAGAGGATACCGCCTCGGAATAGATGTGTGTCCTCTTATAATAGAGATGAGGAGGGATTTCTTTAGCCAGAGAGTGGTGAATCTGTGGAATTCTTTGCCACAGGCAGCTGTGGAGGCCAGGTCTTTATGTCTATTTCAGGCAGAGGTTGATAGATTCTTGATTGGTCAAGGCATGGAGAGCTGCCAAGGGGAGGCAGTAGATTGGGCCCAAGAGGAAAATTGGATCAGCCATGATAAAATGGTGGAACAGACGCAATGGGCCTGATAACCTAATTCTGCTCCTACATCTTAAGGTCTTGTAATGTGAGAAGCTGGGAGGTGATAGGAGGGGAAATCAAAGAGTGAAAAAGGAAAGATCCAATAGCCGAGGGCAGGAGACCATGAAATAGATGGAAAGAGGTGGATATCTGGAAGGAGGAAATTGAAAGTGATGGGCAGGTCATGAGGTCAGGAGAAGGGAAAGTCAAGGGCTAATGAAGCCACAGGGTTAAGGGAAAACAAAGTGGTGTGGAGGTAGGGAAAACCAGATGCAAGTGGTTACCCAAAGTTGGAGTAATTGAAGTTCATATGTCAGATTGGAAACTACAGAAATGGAGTATGAGGTGTTGCTCCTCATGTCTGCACCTGGCTTCCACATGTCAGTGAAAGAGGCTATAGACAGAACATGTCAAAGAGGAATTAAAATTGTTGGCCACCGTGAGGTCCTGGCTGCTACAGCGGGTGGAGTGAGGCTGCTCAGTGCAGCAATCCCCCGGTCTGTCGAGTCTCACCGGAAACATCAGATACAATAGGTGACCCTGAAGAATTTGCATGGGACCACAGATAATGGGCAAAGTGATCCATGTTCAATTTCCCACCGTTTTATGTAGAATGTGCCTTGAGCTTCTTTGTAAAATAGGCTCAGAAACCAGCATCAAGAAGTCCTTAATTGACCCACTTCTGCCACTGTATTCTCCGTATCAGTAACTGATGTTGACAGCCTGATCAAAGAGGTAGATGTTAGAGGAGAGAGCCTGAGGGAACCTGGTAAGTTCAGGGAGATCATTTCAAAGTTTCGTGCCGGTACAGCAACAATAAGTAAGTAATTGTAAGTGTCTCAAATGCAGAAATTTCTCATAGTTCTAAGCAATTACTGAGAAAAGGAAGATGGGGAGTGAAAAGAATTTGAAAGCCAACATGAATGTTTTAAAAAATATATAATGTTAACATTAGCCAATGTAGACCAGAGGTGATCGTTGAAGGGGACCTGATGCAAGTTAAGATTTTTCAGCTGATTGCTGGATAAATTTACGTTTATGCAGGTGGGATATTAGCCAGAAGTGCATTCTAATTATTATATCTGTATCATACAAAATCTGGGTTATAAATAACTGCAGCACCATTGGTGAGGACCACCAAAGTATGGTCAAGGGAGATGGAAGAATGCTTACAGGACTGCTTTGAATCAGTGGACAAAACGATACTCAGGGATACATCTTCAAATCTGAATGAATTTTCCACAGTTGTCACTGACTTCATCGTCACCTGTGTGAATAACTGTGTGCCTTCGAGGACCTACCAGCCGTGCCTATATCAGAAGCCATGGAGATTTACAGTCTACTGAGGGCTAGATCTGTGGTATTCAAGACCAGTGATCTAGAATTATACAAGAAATCTAGATACGACCTGCAGAAGGCTTTCTTATGAGCGAAAAAACAATTCCAATGGAAGTTAGGGATGGAATCAGATGTACATCAGCTCTGGCAGGGGTTCCTACAAGGCAAAACCTGACATCATGAATAGCTGTGAAGATTCACTCTCAGATGAATTCACATGTTTTTTTTATGAGCACTTTGTAAGGGAGAATAAAACTGCACCTGTGCAAATCCCTAAAGCATCTGGTGACCCTGTGATCTCTGTCTCGGAGGCCAACGTCAGAACATCTTCAAGTGGGTGAACCCTTGCAACGTGTCAGGTCCCGATGGTGTATCAGGTAGGACACTAAAAGAACCTGTGCCAACCAACTGGTGGGAGTGTTCAAGAACATCTTCAATCTCTCACTGCTGTGGTCAGAGGTTCCCACCTGCTGCAAAAGGGTGTCAATTATACCAGTGCCCAAGAAGAGGAGGGTGAGGTGCCTCAGTACTATCAGCCAGCTGCACTCACATCGACTTGATGAAGTGGGTTGAGATTTTGGTGATGGCCAGTATCAATTCCTGCCTAATTGAGGACCTGAACCACCTGTAATTTGCCTATCGCCACTATAGGTCTAAAGCAGATGTAGTCTCACTGGCTCTTCAGTCAGCCCTGGACCATCTCGACAAGAGCAATATGTATATCAGGTTGCTGTTTATTGATTACAGTTCGGTGTTCAACACTGTCATACCCTCAGTACAAATCAAAAAGCTTCAAAATCTGGGCCTCTGTACCTCTCTCTGCAACTGGATCCTTGACTTCCTCAACAGGAGACCGTGGTCAGTGCAAATAGGAAATAATATCTCCTTTTTGCTGATAGTCAGCATTTGCGCACCTCAAGGATGCATGCTTAACCTACTGCTCTACTCTGTCTATACCCATGGCCGTGAGGCTAGACACAGCTCAAATGACATATAAATTAGCCCATGACACAACTATCATTGGGAGAATCTCAGATGGTGACAAGGAGGTGAGATAGATCAGCTGGTTGAGTGGTGTCACGACAGCAACCTTGCACTCAGTGTCAGTAAGACCAAGGAATTGATTATGGACTTCAGGAAAGGGAAATCAAGGGAACACTCACCAATCCTCATTGAGGGATCAGTAATGGAAAGGGTGAGCACTTCCAAGTTCCTGGGTGTCAGTATCTCTGAAGATCTATCCTGAGACCAACATACTGATGCAATTCCAAAGCTGACAAGGCAGTGGCTATATTTCATCTGGAGTTTAATGAGATTTGCTATGTCACCAAGGACCAGCAATTTCTGTACATGTACAGAGAACAGCATTCCTATTTTATTCCATCGCTGTCTGGCATGGGGGTGTTTCTGCATGGGATGAGAGTTTCTGCATCAGGTTTATGGAGAAGCAGTGGTATCGGACTACTGTTACAATGTTATGGTACAATGTTACACTGCTACAGTAGACAACCAGTATTTTTTTCCTTAGGGTTGAAATGTACAGTATTTAAGGTGAGAGGTAGAAAACACAACAGAGGTGTATGAGGCAAGCTTTTTATGCAGAGACTGATGGAGATCTGGAATACTCTGCCAGGAATTGTAACAGAAGCAGATAGTACTAGAGTGTTTAAGAAAGAGGTTCTTGGTTATGCACATGAATATGCAGAGAAGGGAGCGGTATGGTCAATGTGGGATTAGGTGAATTAAGTGTAATTGGTTTAATTAGTTTGGCAAGCTTCATGCGCTAAAGGGTATGTCTTGTTCTGTGTTCTAAGTTGAGTTAGGTCTCAGTGATGAAGAGGATATGTAGTTGTGAGCTCACTGAGGAGGCAAAATGACATCAAGGTAGGGCACAGACTAATTCAGCCGTCATTGTTTGTCAGGAGGAGTGATGGTGGTGGGACAATGAAATTTGCTTTGAGGGCCAAGGATAGTGGTGTTGGATTCTGAACTCTTGCAATCTCTTACTAGCTCTTCTTTCAGTTAGTCCTGATGAAGGGTCTCGGCCCGAAACATCGACTTCCTAGAGATGCTGCCTGGCCTGCTGCATTCACCAGCAACTTTTATGTGTGTTGTTTGGAGTCTGAAGTTTTTTTTTTCACCCCAAGGCTCTTTGGAAGTCAAAAATGAGGGCTAAAACTTGTTGCTTACTTGTGATTGTTTTTAAGTGTTACAAGGGGAAAGGAAGATAACGGTGAGCAAAAGACAAAGGGCCTAGTGGTGAGGAAAGGACAAAGGAGACAGAGTGAGACTCAACGTGGCCTGGTCCTCTAATACCACATTGCTGATAACACATATAAAACATTAAAATTCCATTGCTTAAATTAACATTAAGATAGCCCCTATTCAAGTAATGCAATAGCTGCCACTGAAACTGAGAAGTTTCCAGAAATACACAACAAACTATATATAGGTAACGATCCAAACATACAAACAAGCATTAGACAGTTAAACCACAATAATACAGTTCAGTCCAACAGTGGCTTTAGATTTCCAGTCTTTCGATAGAGGAATTTTCTGTCAATCTAGTATTGGACATCTGCTCAGCAGTATGACAAACCAACTGAAAGGACGAATGGAGAAAGGTGTTTATGTGGAGTTATGTGGAATCCTATTTTCTGTTTTTGGACAATGGCGCTAAAATGGAGCCCATAGCTGAAATTTTTCAGGAGCCCAAAGATAAAATCTTTTGGAGAACACCAGATACAGGGGTGCAGTCATGAGAACAAAAGACTTTGAAAGCGGTGCTCTAATCATGATAAGACTGATTAGAACTGATCAGCTAATGATAGTGCTTCTCAGCTCAGTAATGTGCAGAGGCTTTGGAGGAACCTGCTTGCTCAAGTGGGTCAGATGGCTACTTCTGGATGTATAGGTCATGAACGATGGCTCCTACATAGGATATCATTTATGACTATTGTGACAGACTTCAATTACAATGCTTTTAGTGAATTTACTCCGAAGCCAACAAAAATTACTGAAAAATAGTCCCCAAAACTGCAGGCAGCACACTGAGTATGGCCCAACCACAGATTTGTATAGCTGCAACAGAATATTGCACTTTCATATTTCTAGCATCTGCAGTATTTCTCCCAAAGTTAGTTTTCTTTCATTTGCTGACATGCTTTTGTATAATTTCACCTTCTCTGTCCTATGCTGTAATTTTTCAGCCTGTTATGTGAAACAGGAGCAATTATAATGTTCTCTCATGCATGAAGCATGTCGGTACTGTAATGGAAAATATCTTGCATTTGCTTTCCAGACAGTTAATAGGATAACCCAATCAGCAGCCCATCATACACTTGTTAAACCAGCAGAAATACAAAGGGAAACAAAAGACTAATCCAATCCTAGTTAACAATTATTTATCTCCATTTGAGCAGACTAGTTCAAAAGTGCTTGTAATCAGTAAGGTTACAATAAACCTACTTTAATAGCTCTTACCAGATTAGAGCGTAAACAATCATACAGGATATTGCCTATGGAACTGCGTGCTGTAAATGAATATGAGTAATAAGTCATGGAAAGATATGTACAGAGCAGACCCTTTAGCAAACGAAGTCCATGCTGGTCACTGGTCTCCCAATCCTACCTTATTCACAATTTTTATTCTCCCACATTCTCATCATCCAACCGCAGATTCTACCTCTCATCTACAAATGAAGGGAAATTTACGGTGGACAACTAACTTACCAAATCGCACATTTTTTTTTGAGATGATGTGTTGAGTCGGTGGTGAAGAAGGCGAATGCAATGTTGGCATTCATTTCTAGAGTTATAGAATATAAGAGCAGGGATGTGAGGTCGAGGCTCTATAAGGCACTCGTGAGACCACACTTGGAGTATCATGTGCAGTTTTGGGCTCCTTATTTTAGAAAGAATATACTGACCTTGGGAAGATTCACGAGAATGATTCTAGGAATGAAAGGGTTACTGTATGAGGAACGTCTGGCAGCTTTTGGGCTGTATTCCCTGGAATTCAGGAGAATGAGGGGGGATCTCATAGAAACATTCCGAATGTAAAAAAACCTGAACAGATTAGATATGGCAAAGTTATTTCCCATGGTAGGGGAGTCTAGGACAAGAGGGCACAACTTCAGGATTGAAGGATGTCCATTTAGAACAGAAATGCAGAGAAATTACTTTAGTCAGAGGATGGTAGATCTGTGGAATTTGTTGCCACAAGTGGCTGTAGAGGCCAAGTCATTGGGTGCATTTAAGGTTGTTGATTAGCCAGGGTTTTAAAGGGTATGGGGAGAAGGCAGGGGAGTGGAGATGACTGGAAGAATTGGATCAGCCCATGATTGAATTGTGGAGCAGACTCAATGGGCCAAATGGCCTACTTCTGCTCCTATATCTTACGGTCTTATGGAAACCAGAGCGTCCAGAGGAAACACATGTGGTATTGGGTAAGTATGCAAAATCTGCTCGGATAGTGTGGCTAGCCAAGATTGAACCTAGGTGTCCAGTGCTGTGTGGTAGTGACTCTACTAGCTGCAACGCTGTTTTGCCCCTTATAACCGTTATTGTTATTGCAGAGGCTAGAATTCATACTTCACTTTAAAAATTGACAGATAAGGCTTTATTTCCTTGGCACAAATGTCAAAATATTGCAGACCCTGTCTTGGGTGCAAACTACAAGGGCCCTTTCCTATTGGCAAACTTCAGTGTGCAGAACATGGAATACAAACAGTACTCAACAGGATATGTACGTCCCAAAGAGAAAGGAGTATTCCAAAGGCAGCATGACACAACCGTGGCTGATAGAAGAAGTCAAAGCCACCGTAAAAGGCAAAGAGAAGTCATGTAAATACAGGGCAAAAAATAGTGTGAAGTTAGAGGAATGGGACAATTTTTAAAAACGAACCAAAACAACTAAAATAAACTAAACTAAAATAAGTCATAAGGAAGGAAAAGATGGTATACAAAGGTAAGTTAGCCAGTGATATTAATGAGGATACCAAAAGTTTCTTCAGATATATGAAGTGTAAAAGAGGCAAGTGTAGATAGCAGATGACTGGAAAATGATGCTGGAGAGGTAATAATGGGGGACAAGGAAATGGCAGATGAACTGAATAAGTATTTTGCATCAGTCTTCACCATTATTTGCTTACTTTTATTGTTAGCATTTTTTTTCTCTCTGCACATTGTGTGTGTGACGGTCTTCTTTTGTTTTAATAGGTTCTATTGTGTTTCTTTGTTTTTGTGGCTGCCTGTAAGGAGATGAATCTCAAGGTTGTATGAAGTATATATATTTTGATAATATATGTACTTTGAACTTTCAACTTTGGTTTAGAACAGAGATGAGCGGAAATTTCTTTAGCCGGAGAGTGGTGAATCTGTGGAATTTGTTGCCACAGGCGGCTGTAGAGGCGAAGCCATTGGATATATTAAAGGCAGAGGTTGATAGATTCTTGCTTAGTCAGGGCGTGAAGTGACGGGATATGGGAGAAGGTAGGAGACTGGGGCTGTGAGGTAAATAGATCAGCCATGATGAAATGGCGGAGCAGACTCGATGGACCAAATGACCTAATTCTGCTCCTATATCTTTTGGTCTTAAGGTCTTCTGTACTCACTGAGCAGGACTTTGACCACGTACTTGATTTTGTGCTAAAACAATCACTGATAACAATAGAAGCATGACAGGTTTCAAAGCTCTGTTTGGCAGGGTGGATTACTACGTGTCTGTTGACTACTGCCATCCAGAGTTCCAAGGTGCCCCTTCCATTTCCCACCTGCCAACTGACGGCAAGTCTGCTTCAAAGAATTCCCACTACATGAAGTACTGGCTCATGTTGAGGTGCTCCTTTTCAAGCTCTTGTGATGCTGATGGATTGTGCGTTGAAATCCTTGGTTCAGACCTGATATTAGGTGGAGGTTTTGAGCATAGTTGTGACAGTGAATGAGCTACACAGAGGCTGGACTTGTAGATGCAAAGGCACGACAAGCAGGCTTTCTCAGAGAAACTCATTGATCTCTGAAGTCCAGGAAGTCTTACTCTCTTTAAACTCAAAGATAGCTGCAGGTCAGTAAATAAATCTGTATGTAATTTCAGTTGTCACAATTACAGTTTACTTCAACATTCATGGTGTAGATATAAATCTCTGTAGATTCATCTATTTACAGTAAGAGTATATTTCAACTGTCAAGAATATCTTTGTTGGAAACCCAGATATCCCAAACGGCATTCTTTCACTACTGAATTGAGATATGATTCTGTTGGATTTCTGTGTTCTGCTGTGAATGTCTGAAAAAAAAATCAATCGCAGGATAGTAAATGGTGACATAAACAAACTTTGATATAAATTTACTTGGATATTTGAACTTTGCATTACAATCCCATGGCTCCTACCATCCTTCCTCTACAATGCGATTTTGACAGATTTTCCAATGTGTAAGGCTACATAGAAAATATTTTGTCTATCACAGTTTCTGAAGGGATCATCAGCGTTAAACATACAATTCATTTCTGAGATTGCAGAGTGGGATCCAATGGGTGTAAGACAGATATTACTGTAAAACGGTGTTTGAAACATAATTTGGTGCATCATTGAAGTGGAACTTAGAAATCTTACATGTTACAGAGTTTGAATTAATTTAATTGCTAGTTTTCACTTATAAGGAAATTATATTAGTATACATGATAGAACAGAATTCAGATTAATGAAAGATGAATTACTTTCTGTCTCCCCCGGATGGTCAATATCACTGTGGCAAGATTTGATTTCTGCCTCTGCTGTTTTGTTTTTCTGCAGAAGTTGTTTAATGAAGCAGTATTCTCAGAATACTCTGAGGTTCATGTTGCATGCGTTCCTGGATTGCAGTTACTCTTTTTTTGCTGTTTTTGAGCGGTTTGATTGGGCCGTTCAATACAGACTGGCGAACTTCGGTGGAGAATGACTGTGTGGCCTGCATTGACTCGCATTGACTTGCGGAACTGAATACTACTGGTTTGGTGTTTGATATTCTATGTGTTGTTCCCTTATTTTAGATTAGATTAGATTATGAAGACGCTCAGTCCTCATTTATTGTCATTTAGAAATGTATGCATTAAAAAATGATACAAAGTTCCTCCAGAATGATATCACAGGAAAACACAGGATAAACCAAGACTAAAACTGACAAAACCACATAATTATAACATATAGTTACAACAGTGCAAATTTAGTGCATATTTCTTGTGGCTTGTGCAGTTTGATCTTTGTATTCATTGTAGGGTATTTGATGTTTCCTTGAACGGGTTCCATGGTGTTTCTTTGTTTCATGGATGCCTGGCAGAATATGAATCTCAGAGTTGTATTCTGTATACATACTTGGATAATAAATGCACTCTGACTTTTGAATCTTTGATTGTACTGCTGTTTATTGGAACCGAAATTGGAATCAATTTATTATTGTCACATGTACTGAGATACAGTGAAACGCTTTACTTGCACACTGTACATACAAATCAGATCATTAGACAGTCCATGGAGGTAAAACAAAGTAAAACAATAACAATGCAGAATAAAGTGCAACAGCGACAGAAAAAGTGCAGTGCAGGTAAGTAATAAGGTGCAAGATCGTATTGAGGTAGATTGTGGAGTCAAGTGTCCATCTTATCGTACTGGAGAGCTATTCAATAGTCTTATTACAGAGGGCTAGAAGCTGTCCTTGAAAGTGGTGCTATGTGTTTTCTGGCTTTTGTCCCAGACTCCCCTACCATGGGAAATAACTTTGCCGTATCTAATCTGTTCAGGTCTTTTTACATTCGGAATGTTTCTATGAGATCCCCCCTCATTCTCCTGAACTCCAGGGAATACAGCCTATCTGCTGTTCTATGGAAGAAGGAAGAAAAGAGAATGCCTGTGGTGGTTGAGGTCTTCAGTTATGCTGGTACTTTACTGAGGCAGTGGTGAAGTATGAAAATCAGAGTCAAAGCAAACTTACATGTATGACACCACATGCTATCTTGAGATTAATTTTCTTGCAGGCATTTTGCAGGAAAATAAAGAAGTACAATAGGATTTATGAAAACTATACATAAACAAATTCTGACTAACAACCAATGTGCAAAAGAAGACAAATTGTGCAAATAATAGAAAGAATATTGAGAGCATGAGTTGTAGAGTCCTTGAAAGTAAGTTTGTTAGTTGTGGAATCAGTTCAGAGTTGAGGAGAGTGGTTATTCACCTCTACTCCAACAGAGTCCTTAAGGAGGAAGTTGGTTTCCGTGATGTGCTGAGCTGTGTCAACAACTCTGCAGTTTCTTGCAGTCACATGCAGAGCAGTTGTCATACCAAGCCACTGTGTATCCAGTTAGGGTGCTTTCTGTGGTGCATTGATAAAAATTGGTAAGTGTGAATGGGGATGTGTCAAAATTCTTTAACGTCCTGAGGAAGTAGAGGCATTGTGAGCTTTCTTGACTGTGGTATTATTGCATTTGGACCAGTTCAAGCTCTTGCTGACGTTCACTCTTAGGAACTTGAATCTTTCAACCTCACCGCAGGAACATGTGCACATCTGCCTTTCTGAAGTCAATGACTAGCTCTTTTGTCTTGCTGATATAGAGGGAAAAGTTATTGCCACAACACCATGTTATTAAACTCTCTATCCCTTTCCTATCATTATTTGAGATATGGTCCATCATGCTCTGATCTAGTTTTTTAATTGAAATACAGTGTGGAATAGGCCCTCTGGTCCTTCGAACGATGCCACCCAGCAAATCCCCTCATTTAAACCTAGCCTAATCACACCAGAAGTCACAACGACCAATTAACCTAACAACCAGTACATCTCTGGACTGTGGGAGGAAACTGGAGCACCTAGAGAAAACCTTTGTAGTCATGGGGAGAATGTACAAACTCTTTACAAGGCTTCAGCGGAAAATGAACGCAGGCTGCTGTTATTTTAAATCATCATGTTAACCATTACCCTACTGTGCTGTCCTAAGTTGTCCAAGATAAGTTATTTTAAGTATTCCCTTGAAACCTGGTAGTCCTACCATGCTGATAAAGAGGGATGGGTGGGATTTTTAACATAGTCAACGAAGGAATGCTGAATTATTTCTAACTCAGTATGGTACACTGCAGGAGTGAGGGTATCCACAATACCCTTCCATTAGATTGTGTAATGATAGACTTATTGGTCATTGGTTTGTTCCTGTCACATGTACCAAGATACAGTGTAACCCCATCTGTGGATTAGCAGATTGTGACCAGTGAAATGCCATAAGGATTGATGGTGAGACCTAGCTTTAGAGCAAGTTCCATATATTTACTATTCATACAAGAAACTGAAACTGGAAATGGAATTGTTTTATTGTCACATGTACTGAGCTAGAATGAAATATCCACATCATTTCACAACACTGGGGTAAAGCAATTACAGAATGCAGAATATAGTGTTACAGTTAGAGAGAAAGTGCTGTGCAGTTAAACAAGGATGAGTTAGATTGTGAGGTTAGGAGTTGATATTATCATAGGTCCATGCTCTATTCACTTTCAAAAGTTTTGTGCCCATTCACCAGAGGCTAAAGATCCACCTATGATGGGCAGAAAAATGGTCTTAAAACAAAGTGATTCAGAATGGAGATAGACATCTTTACTAAAATGTGTCATGAAAAGATAATAAGTGATAATGAAGCCAAATGCAGCAGGGGTTATCAGGTTACTTGTCACAGGAGAGTGAACCTCCAAAGTTATTTGTCCTTTGGTTATTTCATGGGAAAATGCTCTGGGTGTGATGTGTGAGGACAGGGGGATATGGATTAGCCTTTGTTCTCACCAACTACAACATGTCCAGCCTCAGATTTGTAGAGTCATGGAGCACGGAAACTGTCCCTTTGCTCCACCATGACAAACGTTCTCTTGCCCTCACACATGTGGAAGACAATAGGTTTCTGGACACTAGAGGAATCAGGGAATGCAGAGATAGGGCAAATAAATGTTTCTGAGGTAGAAGCTCGGTCAAGATCATGGTGAAAGATGCAGCAGACTTGAAGGGCCGGAAGACCCACAATTGTTCCTATTATTTATGTCCTTAAGGAAAAGTATTGATTTATCAACTAAGGGGGCATAGAAGGTAATACTTAATAGATTTCTTTATCTATGTTTGACTTGAAGACTTTATATTTCATGAGGACTAGAGTCAAAGTTGAGAACCCCCAGGGCAACTAAATTATATGGTATTCCAGCCTCTTAATTCCATCTTCACAACACTAAGTCCAGGCCCAAGGCCAAGCTGGTTTATATTCTCAACATGTTCTTGCATTTTCACACATTTAGTTTTTATTATTTAGAACTGTCCCCGTTTAAATTAAGTTTTGCTTCCAAATTCCATCATTCTTCTTCTTCAGCTCATTCTCCATAACAAAACTAGCCAAGAGCAAGTGGAGCAGCATTGAAGCGAGCTGCAGTAAGACTTGGATAGCTCCGTGCAGTGTGGGTTTTCAATGAGCGTGGACCCCTTGCAGATTTCCAACAGTTGCTGAATGAACTGACAAAAGAATAGAATGGTTCTATGTGAGCATTTGGATTTTGAAAAGGCTTTTGACTAGCTAGCTTTAGTTTGTATCGCTGGTTTTTGGCCTCATTGTGAATGTGAAAGTTTGTTTTTCTTTCGGCATGTTGGAACTTACTGGAACTGAAGTATTTTTTAGTTCATAAATGAAAGTAGCAAGGATCAAAAACTTTGCTGGTACACACTATCAACAAGGTGATAAAGGACTTGGAGCTTGCCAGTGAGTGTGAACTCCTGAAGTGTAACCCTCCTGTTCCTTTGAAAATCGATTGCTTAAATGTTTGCAGCATGCAGGGAGTTAGTCTATAAATGTTTCATATGATAGTAGCTTCCAGCCACCAGTGAATGTCATGACTATCTACAACTGTTGCCTTTTATTTGTTGGACCCACCTTCAAGTCCAGCTCAGGCTCGTGGGATGCACTAGCTCTGAAAGAAATTTCAACATCAGCCAATATACTATGGGTGAGATTCTGTGGCATAAAACAGGGCATACATGGGGACTAAATTTAATTGTCGTGGGGCGATGCAAGTTTTACACAGATTATGAGGTTGGCATTCACATATGTTGGTTAATTGTTGTAAAAAGATGCTTTAAGGATGTTCTTACAGTTCTATATCAACGACAACTCTGCTGCTATTACTCAAAGTGGAGGAGGTGTATCCAGGAAAGCACTGAATTTCACAGTGGACAAGTACCGTGAACAAACAGAAGGAAGGCACAAAGTTCCATACAACCCACTCCCTTGTGCAGCACCCACCCCATACTTGGCAGAGTCTGTAGATCCAGAATCAGCCTCATCAGGCAGGAGTCATCCCCCATGCTAGGGGACTGCCTGAGAAGAGAGTGTCCGTGGGAAGTTCAATTTACATTTTGTCCCTTTTTTTTCATTCTTTTAAGCATTTTTCTCACCTTCCCCCCAAATGCTCAGATCTGTGTGCTGACTTCGCATTTTACTCAGGCCAGGAATTAGGATGTTAAACTTCCTGGATGAACACAATGGAAAGTGAAAGAAGATTGAGATTCCATTAGTAGATAGAAGAAAACAACATGGAACAATACGAGACTACCAGCGAAGAGGCTATTAATGGGAAGCTCAATTTACCTTTGGTCCATTCTCCCTTCCATGGGATTTTTACACACTTTCAGTACCATAATTTCCATTGAGTGCAGTCATGTTTATCATGTTTTCGAAAGCAACAGTTCTTCAAGACAGTGCTGGTTTTGCACATTATCGCATGTATGTGTTAGTGCTGGTGCCATGTTTAGATTGTGGTATCAACTGCTGTGAAGAAAACCAAGTAATATGCAGCTGCAGATACTATTGCACCTGCTGCAATGTAGTCAGAAATGTGAGTACAACACAACAAAAAGCATGCCCCCACAAATGACCAGGAAGGCACTGAGTTTCACAGCGGACAAGCACAGCTTGCTGGCCTCGAATTTTACTCAGGCCACTAATTAGTAAGTTAAACTTTCAGGATGGCAGCAATGGAAAGATGAAGAAGATTGAGAGTCTATTAGTAGATAGAACAGAACAACATGGTCGTACAGTAACCACAGATGGGAGGACTGAGATTCTGATTCAATGCACACCCAGTCCAATCACTCTCTGTGTTTACAGTCAAGAAGATGTCCCAAACGTTTGGAATTTTTATGACTTTTCCCCATTCCACAACGTTTTTGATGCCATCACGTAGACATCCTAGTATTCCCACTCAGTTTTTGAATGATCCTGGTCTCTATTAGTCCTGTGCCACCGTGGATTGCTAAAAAGAAGCAGTAAATATTATGATTTTAAAGAAATCCAGATAAATGTTGGAAACCTGAAGCAGAACCAGAAGATGCTGGAACACTCAGCAGGGTGTGAGAATATTGGTTATGACAAAAGGTCTTCAACTTGAAATGTCACCTGTTTCTCGTCCTATCATTGCTAACTGATCTGTTGAGCTTCTCCAGCATGTTTGTTTTTATTAACCTACCAAACATCACTCACTACCTCTCCAGTAACCTGTCCAGTGCCAGCACTTGATTCCCTCTGCCTTCGCTTTCATTGAATATTTCAAATGATTTCCTCTCCTTTATGAAATACAAATATACAGCACAGAGCAGTAGCTCTCATCTTGATGTTTTAGGCGAAAGTTTTAGGTACATACATATAGCTAGGGTGCCTAAGACTTTTGTGCAGTACTGTATATTGGTTAAAATAGGAAGGTGGTTGGGAAACAGAAATAAGAGTAGTTATCTTTGTACTAGCTCAGCAGTATTAAGTGTTATTTGGTAACTAGAAAGACATAATATACAGTACTTTATAAAAGTCTTTGGCACCCTAGCTATATATATGTGCCTAAGACTCTTGCACAGTGCTATAAGTCTCTATCTACCATTTATTTTCTTATTGTTTTCTGAACTGGCAAAACCCAGAGATCTTGAAGGCATTGGTATGTTGGCTCCCAAACTAGCCCACTGTAGGAACAAGCCTGGTGAGCTAATGTAGCTCGCTGACTGAGAATTTATTGTCACGACGATTCCTTGGAAGAAGATCCTAATTCAAGAGGTCAGGAGATAAAATGGAGAGGAAAAAGCATGAGTCTGGCAATAGACTGTGATTTTCATTGGATATCAATGAAGATTTTTGCACCCTAATGCTCCTTATTTTTCTAATCTCTTGTTGCTATGTACATCACTTTCTCGCTCTAAAGATCCACTGGTTTGGTTGGGGCTTTAGGTTTTTCAGCTTGTGGAAGCTAGTATTTAGAGAACCAAGCTAATATGGGATCAGATAAATGATGACAGTGGGTGTCTGGAAGGCTGAACATCTCTGGGTGAGCTGGATCGTGAACTGGCATGAGGGGCAACAAGTGTTGGGAGACCTTTTGTTGGTTTTGTTTTTTAGAACTCTAGTCATGAGAGACAGAAATTTTGAGTTAGCAAAGTGGGCCCTCCATGTTTAGGTTTAGGAGAGAGATCACTGCAAATCTATCATCAAAGCTCTTCACCATCACGACCTTGTCGTCTTCTTGCAGACACCATGGGGCAGGATGTACAGAAAGCCCAAAGTTCCATACCACCAAGTTCAAGAACAGCAATTTCCCTCCAACCACCCAGTTCTAAACTACCCTGCACAACCCTAATCACTACCTTAGCATAGTGACACTATGACCACTTTGCACTATAATAGACATTTTTTGGTTGTAATTGTGTTCCTTCTATAAATTTGAATAATTTATGACTAAGTTATGTTTTTTTGAGGTATATTGTTTATCTGATGCAATACGCATGTAGTTTTTCGCTAAGGTAGTTTTTCATTGCACCTGTGCATACACAGTCAACTTTGATAATAAGTTCAACTTTGACTTTTAGGTGAAAGGGCCAAACCAATGAAATCCAAATCCGTTAATCTTAAAATTCAAAGTCAATTTATTATCAAAGTATGTATATGTCACCATATGCTACCCTGAAATTAATTCTCATGCAGACATTCACGGTACAGCAAAGAACTACAATAGAACTAATGAAAAGACACACAAAGACTGACAACCAATTTGCAAAAGAAGACAAACTGTAAGTACAAGAAAAGTGAATGATAAACATTGCTGAGAAAATGAATTATAGAGTCCGAGAAAGTGAGTCCATACTCTCAGTGACCACTCTGTTAGGTACACCTGCTCACTAATGCAAATATCTAATCAGCCAATCATGTGGCAGCAATTCGACTTGTAGTTCAGAGCAAATCAGAATGGGGAGAAATGTGATCAAAGTAACTTTGAAAGTGAATGATTGCTGGTGACAGATGGGGTTGTGTGAGTGTCTCAGGTACTGCAGATCTCCATAAGATCATGATATATAGGAGCAGAATTAGGCCATTTGACCCATCGAGTTTGCTCCGTCATTTCATCACGGCTGATCCATTTCCTTCTCAGCCCCAGTCTCCTGCCTTCTCCTCATATCCCTTCATGCCTTGACTAATTAAGAATATATCAACCTCTGCTTTCAATATACCCAATGACTTGGCCTCCATAGCCGCCTGTGGCAACCAATTCCACAGCTTCCTCACTCTCTGCTCCTCATCTCTGTTCTAAAAGGATGCCCCTCTCTTCTGAGGTTGTCTCTTCTGGTCTTAGACTCTCCCACCACTGGAAACCTCCACTCCACATCCATTCTATCGAGGCCTTTCAACACTCAATATGTTTCAATGAGATCCCCCCTCATTCTTCTAGATTCCTGTGAGTACAAGCCCAGAGCCATCAGGCGCTCCTCGTATAAGCCTTTCTATCAATCCCACATTATTTTCATGAACATCTTTTGAACCCTCCAATGTCAGCACATCCTTTTTTAGATAAGGAGCCCAAGACTGCTCACTATACTCCAAGTGAGCCCTCACCAATGCTTTATAAAGTCTCAACATTATATCCTTGCTTTTATATTCTAGTCCTCTCAAAATGAATATGAACATCACATTTGCTTTCCTCACCTGCAAATTAACCTGCACCCTGCAAATTGATCTTTAGGGAATCCTGCATGAGACCCTTTGCAACACATTTTTGAACTTTCACTCCATTTAGAAGATAGTCTACACTTTTATTTCTTCTACCAAAGTGCATGGCCATACACTTTTGGACTCTGTATTCCATCTGCCACTTCTTTGCATTCTCCGAAGCAGTCTAAGTCCTCTGTAGCCTCACTGCTTCCTCAACATTACCTGCCCCTATCTTATATTGTCCACAAACTTGGCCACAAAGCCATCAATTCCATCATCCACATCATTAGCATATAACGTAAAAAGAAGCAATCCCAACGTGGTACCTAGTGGATCACCACTAGTCACTGGCAGCCAACCAGAAAAGGCTCCCTTTACTCTCACTCTTTGCCTCCTGCCCATGAGCCAATGCTCTATCCATGTTAGTATCTTTCCTGTAATACCAAGAGCTCTTAACTTGTTAAGCAGCCTCGTATGGCACTTTGTTAAGGACCTTCTATAACATCCAGTGATTCTCCTTTGGCTATCCAGCTTGTTATTTCTTCAAAGAATTCCAACAGATTTGTCAGGCAAGATTTTCCTTTCAGGAAACCATAATGACTGTGGCCAATTTTATCATGTGCCTTCAAGTGGCCCGAAACCACATCCTTAACAATTGACTCCAACACCTACCCAACCACTGAGGTCAGACTAACTGGCCTATAGTCTCCTTCTGTCTGCCTCCCTCCCTCCTTGAAGAGTGGAGTGATAATTGCAATTTTCCAGTCCTCTGGAACCATGCCAAATTCCACCGATTCTCAAAAGATCATTACTAATGCCTCCACAATCTCTTCAGCCACCTCTTTCAGAACCCTGGGGTATAGACCGTCTGGTCCAGTTGACACATCTACTTTCAGACCCTTCAGTTTCCCAAGTACCTTCTCCCTGGTACTGGCACATTCACACACTTCTGCCTACTGACACGCTCAAACTTCCAGCATACTGTTCGTGTTTTCCACAGTGAAGACTGATGCAAAATACTCATTCAGTTTGTCTACCATTTCCTTGTCTCCATTACTACCTCTCCAGCATCATTTTCCAGGTGTCTGATATCTACTCTTGTTTCTCTTTTAGACTTTATATATCTGAAGAAATATTTTGTATACTCTTTAATATTATTGACTAGCTTTTCTTCATATTCCACCTTTCACTTCTCTATGACTTTTTTAGATGCCTTCTGTTGGCTTTTACGTTCTTCACAACTTCTAACTTCTCACTAATTTTTGCTCTATTATATGCTTTCTCATTGGCTTTTACGAGGGGTGATTGATAAGTTTGTAGCCTAAGGTAGAAGGAGTTAATTTTAGAAAACCTACCACTTTTATTTTTCCTACATTTACACACTTAGTCCAGCGATCGTGGAGCATACGGATCCCTTCTTTGTAGAAGTCGGTGTCTTGGACCTCCAGAAGTGGTCCACAGCAAGGGTGATTGATAAGTTTGTGGCCTAAGGTAGAAGATGAGTTATTAACTTCAAACTTTCTGCATTTTCACTCAGAGTTGAACTGCACGTACATGTAACAAGAGCTGTATAACTCATCTCCTTCTACCATAGGCCAAGACGCTCTCGTTACATGCACGTGCAGTTCAACTCTTTGAGTAATAACGCAAAAAGGTTGAAGTTAATAACTCATCTCCTTCTACCTTAGGCCACAAACTTATCAATCATCACTGCTGTTGACCACTTCTACGAAGAAGGGATCCGTATGTTTCATGACCGCTGGACTAAGTATGTACATGTAGGAAAGGACTATGTTGAAAAATAAATGTGCTAGGTTTTCTAAAATTGACTCCATCTACCTTAGGCCACGAACTTATCAATCATCCCTTGTATGTCGGCTTTTGCTTTGCTTGTCAGCTATGGTTGTGTCATTTTTCCTTTAGGCTACTTCTTCTATGGGATGTATCTATGCTGCGTCTTCCAAATTGCTCCCAGAAATTCCAGCCATTGCTGCTGCGCTGTAATCCCTGCTATTGTTCCCTTCCAATCAATTTTTGTCAGCTCCTCTTTCATTCCTCTGGAATTTCCTTTTCTGCACTGTAATACTGATGAAAGGAATTACAGTGGCACAAGATTTTCACACACAACAGTCTCTAGAGCTAACAGAATTTGGTGTGCAAAACACAAAACATCCAGTGAGCGGCTGTCCTGTTGGTGAGAGAGGTCAGAGGAGTATGTGCAGACTAGTTCAATCCGACAGGAAGGCAACTCAAATAATCATATGTTACTACAGTGGTATGCAAAGAGCATCTCTGAACTTACAGCATGTCGAGCCTTGAAATGGATGGGCTACTGCAGCAGAAGATCACGAACAGGAGGTACCTAATAAAGTAGCCACCGAGTGCAGGTTGTGGAATCAGTTCCAGAGTTGAGGTGAGTGAAGTTATCCATACTGATTCAGGAACCTGATGGTTGAAGGTTAATAACTGTTCCTGAATCTGACCCAAAGCTTCGTGCCTCCTTCCCAGTGGCAGCAGCGAGAAGGGATCATAGCCTGAATAGTGGGGTTATTGGTGATGAATGCTGCTCTCTTGCAGCATTGCTTTTTGTAGATGTGCTCAATGGTCGGGAGGGCCTTTCCTGAGTTCTGTATCCACCACTTTTTGTAGGCTTTTCTGTTCTTAGGCATTGGTGTTTCCATACCAAGCCACGATGCTACCAATCAAGATGTTCTCCACTGTGCATCTATGGAAGTTTGTCTAAGTTACATACAAACGTCTGTACATTGTGAAGAGAAACTCTGTGCTCTTTGGTACTGGATAATTGCATGTACATGTAGCATCCCCACTTTGCACTTATAAAAAGCCTTCCAGCCGTGTCACATGTTTGTACAACAGAGAGAAACAAAAACAAATTTTGTTATTAAAATATATAGGCATCCGTTAGTCTCATGAGACCATGGATTTGCGCCTTGGAAGGTTTCCAGGGCGCAGGCCTGGGCAAGGTTGTATGGAAGACCAGCAGTTGCCCATGCTACAAATCTCCCCTCTCCACGCCACCGATGTTGTCCAAGGGAAGGGCATTAGGACCCTTACAGCTTGACACCGGTGTCGTCACAGAGCAATGTGTGGTTAAGTGCCTTGCTCAAGGTCACAACGCGCCGCCTCAGCCAAGGCTCGAACTAGCGACCTTCAAACCACTAGACGAATGCCTTAACTGCTTGGCCACATGCCAACAAAATGTATTAAAGTATTTTAAAATGAGACCCCACAGTTTCTGAAAAGGTTGTCTGTCATTCAAGGAAGGCAAATTGCATCATTAAAATGATAAATAGATGTCACGGAATAGTCTGCAGTAAATTTAATTGGCAATTAATGGGCAAATACTACAAGTTGATGAAAGTCACAAAGGTTAACAGGAAGACATAGGAACTGGAAGTACACTTGAAAAAAGATACTCCTTTAGAGCCATGGAAGATAGCACTAACTGGAAGACTCAATCAAAGAACTGGTAGTACTTCAATGAACTGAGCTAGTAAAGGGCTTGGGTACTGTGAACAGTCACAGTATTTTTCCTCTGTGGAGAGTCCAAAACTAGAGGCCATAGTTTTAAGGTGATAGGGGAAATCCGAGATCCGAGATAAAGGAGATCCGAGGGCCAACTTTCTCCACAGAGGATGGTGGATATGTGGAACAAGCTGCCAGAGGAAATGATAGAGGCAGGTATAATTACAAAGTTTTCCTTTGGATAGGAATATGAATAAGAAAGGTTTAGTGGGATTTTGGTCAATTGTGGGGAACTGAGACTAACTCAGGTAGAACCACATTGACGAGTCAGGCTGAATGGTCTGTTTCTGTGCTGTACAGCTCAATGACTCTGTATGATCTAATGATTGTATGCCTGAGGTGAACACTACTTAATTAAGTGGAGATAGATTTCTCTGCAATTTTGCTTAGGGCTGTTATTGTTGAGACTGCTTATCGTTGATACATTGACCAGGAAGCATTTGGTCAGCAAGTAATGACATTAATTTTCCACATGTCTTAATAGTCCGCACTCTTCCATGTGTTTACAAGTGGTAGCATTACAGGTACACTCGGTGGCTGCTTCATAAGGTACCTCCTTTGCCTAATAAAGTTACCGCTGAGTGTATGCCCTTGATCTTCTGCTGCTGTAGCTCAAGTTACAATGTGCATTCTGAGATACTCTTCTACGTACCTCTGTTGTAACTAGTGGTTTTTTCAGTTACTGTCGCCTTCCTCTCAGCTTGAAACAGTCTGGGTATTCTCCTCTGACCATTTTCATTAACAAAGCATTTTCACTCACTGGATTTGTTTTTAATTGTTCTGTAATCTCTAGAGACTATTATATGTGAAATTCCCAGGAGATCAGCGTTTTCTGGGATGCGCAAACCTCTCCGTCTGATGCCAACAATTATTCCACAGTCAAAGTTGTTTAGATCACAATGCTTCCCCCACTCTGATGTTTAGTCTGAACAATAAATGAACCCCTTGACCATGAATGCATGCTTTCGTGCATTGAGATGATACCACATGATTGGTTAATTTGGTATTTGCATTAACGTGCAGGTGTACCTAATAAAATGGCCACTGCGTGTGTGCTCCCTCTTGAAAAGGACACAAGGTTGAAAAATTAACCATGAACAAGATGTATTGCAGCTCCAAATTAACCGCAACTAAGGATTCACAGCTTGGTATCAGAGCGCTGGTAGCTTCAAGATGGTACCCATACTTGGCAGCAGAATTTGGAGAGCTCTTGTATTCCCTGTGAATTCTCTCCATTTTATGCAATTTTAAAAGTTATTCATTCACACCATGTGTAATCTGCTGTATTTGGATTTATTGTCCACCCTGCAGAGAAGTTGTAGATAAGTCAACCACATGAGTGCAGCTGGAGTCACTAATGGTTCAATCAAGCTAAGGATGGCAATTTCTTTCCCTGTGGGACAGATGAGGGTTAAGAGAATCTGATAGACTCTTAGTAATTGTGATGGGATTTTTAAAATTCAATATTTATTGAAGTACCTGAATTCAAAATCCTTTACAACCCCACTCTTCCCACCTCAAACATTCTCTCTTTTTGACCCTCCAGTTGGACAGAAGGTACAAAAGTCTGAAAGCACAAACCGCCAGGCTCAAGGGCAGCTTCTGTCCATTGTTATAGTATTATTAAACAATACCCTGGTATGATAAGATGGACTTTTGACCTCACTACCTACCTCGATATGGCCTTGCACTTTATTGTCCACCTAAACTCTGCTTTCTCTGTGACAATCCTATTATTGCCTTTCCTTTCTACGTACTGACTTGAAATGATCTGTGTGGGTGGCATACAAAAAGTTTCACTGTATCTCAGTACATGTGACAGTAAGTAACTTTTACCATTTAAAATTATGCAATTTGAACTCATTTCTCTGGATCATTTCTCTTAATCACCTGGTAACCCTGTAATCCTGTAACCCTGTAATCCCTTTGGTTGAAAGTAAAGACATATGAAATGGAAAAGAAGAGAAATTAATTTGAAACAAGAAAATCTGCTGATGCTGGAAATCCAAGCAACATACACAAAATGCTGGAGGAACTCAGCAGGCCAGGCGGCATCTGTGGAAAAGATTATAGCTGACGTTTCAGGCCTAGACCCTTCAGCAGGACTGGAGAAAATAAAGATGTGGAGTAGAGTTAAAAGGTGGGGAGGGGGGAGGGAGAAACACAGGGTGTAGGTGAAACTGGGAGGGGAAGGGGTGAAGTAAAGAGCTGGGAAGTTGACTGGTGAAAGAGATACAGGGCAAGAGAAGGGGGAGTCTGATAGGAGAGGACAGAAGGCTACGGCTATCTCACTTGCTTCTGTCTCTCCCAGTAGTCCCAGGCAGCCTCGATGATGTTGAGATCAGGGCTGTGTGGAGACCATACCATCTGAAACCATATAAACATCTAGGGTGCCTGAGACTTTTGCACAGTACTGCATATTTCATATTGTGTTATTCCCTCTCCTTCAGCGTCTCATTGATGCATTAACTAGAAGAATTCCAATTCCCCTACAGGGAAAATGTTTCAAAGGCAAATCAAGTATGTGAGATTCAGACATTTTTACTACAAGGGCACAGTGTCAACACAGCAACCAGAGTTGGTGTGCACAGAGGGGCAATCAAATACTAAAGAGAAGTGGAAATGGAAAATGAAGTATACAGCATTGCCGATAGGAATCTATGGAGTAGAAATTAATTTACGTCAGCACATTTTTATGGCTGCTGCTCCCTAATTATGTGGCATGTTGCTTGCAGTTTGTTATTGCCACATTAAAACTTGCCTTATGTAGCTTGTAAGATGAAACTAACCTTTTTTTTACAAGGAAATTAAGTAGTGGGATCATTAAATCACATTACGTCATGCTTAGCTGATGACAGCCCTGCCATGTCAGGCTGCAGATAAGTAGTTTTGACTCAGTCTGAGACACACACAGCAAGTCAGGAAGAACCCTGGCACTTGGCATCTCCTCCTGTTAAGTTGATGCGTCAACCAGGAGGTAGAAAACAATAGATGTGTAGTGACTGATGGCAAGTTGTGAACCGGAGAGCTTGCCCCCAGGAGTCTTTTGGGCATAATATTACCATCCTGACATCCGAAAAGGGACTGGTCACTGATGATTGCACATATCCACCTGCACTGTTCCATTTGTGTGTTGCCTCTGCGCTGGGTTTGAACTGGAGTTACAGTCAGAGAAATTGTGATCTTAATATGTGGTGGAGCAGGCTTGAGAGCCTGACTAGCCTGTTACTGTCCCTTGTTAATATGTTCATATGTTTGTAGCAGAAAATAATGAACAAGCTATGAATCCCCAGAGCAACAGGTCACCTGGCTTGATTTAACAAGCTCATTGCTAACTCAGTTCCTACTGTGTTCCATTGCCCTTGTGGTCTGGCTGGTGGAGATCATTCTGTCCCACAAAAACTGACTGACTGGAGGAGAAAGTACAGCATTCAATCTCTGTCCCTGTATTCTGTCAGAAAGTAAAGATCTAGTATGCCGATTTCAAGTCAGATGGAGTTGATCTGAAACAGGTTTAATGTCACTGACATACAGTATATCATGAAATTTGTTTTGTGGCAGCAGTGCAGTGCATTTTATAGTAATTCTATAAATTACAACAATAAATATATGTAAAAATTAAATTTAATCAGTAGTGCAAAACGAGAGCAAAAATAGTGAGGTAGTGTTCATGGACTGATTCGTTGTCCATTCAGAAATCTGATGGCAGAGGGAAAAAGCTATTCATAAAACATTGAGTGTGTGTCTTTAAGGCTCTCGTTCTTCTTGTCTGGTCGTAATAAGAAAAGAGCGTGTCCTGGGTGATAACGTCCTTAATGATGGATCCTGTTTTTTTTTATTTTGAGGCATCACACCTTTTGAAGATCTCAAGAGAAAGGCTTCCTTTTGTACAGCCCACTTTACAGTCAGTGAAATGCATTTGGTTGTAAAATGGGAAATGTGTCAGCCAATTATCACACAAGCCTCCAACAAACAACAGTATGATGATTATCAGATAATTTGTTTTTGTGATATTGGTAAATGTGGAGAGAGTGGACATACATTTCCACCAGTAGGAGAGACTAGGATCTGGGAGCACATTCAAAAGGCAGTCTGTCTGTCTCTCTCTCTCTCTCTCTCTCTCTCTCTCTCTCTATCTCGCCCTCCCTCCCTCCCTCTCCCTCTCCCTCCCCCTCCCCATCTCTGTCTGTCTCTCTCTCCCCCCATCTCTGTCTGTCTGTCTCTCTCTCCCCATCTGTCTGCCTCTCTCTCTCCCCATCTCTCTCTCTCGCTCTCTCTCTCTCCCCCATCTCTGTCTGTCTGTCTCTCTCTCCCCCCATCTCTGTCTGTCTCTCTCTCTCTCTCCCCATCTCTGTCTCTTTTTCTCTCTCCCCATCTCTGTGTCTCTTTCTCACCATCTCTGTCTCTTTTTCTCTCTCTCCCCATCTCTGTGTCTCTCTCTCCCCATCTCTGTCTCTTTTTCTCTCCCCATCTCTGTGTCTCTCTCTCCCCATCTCTGTCTCTCTCTCTCCCCCCATCTCTGTCTGTCTGTCTCTCTCCCCATCTCTCTCTCTCTCTCTCTCTCTCTCTCTCTCTCTCTCTCCCCCCATCTCTGTCTCTCTCCCCCCATCTCTGTCTGTCTGTCTCTCTCTCCCCATCTCTGTCTATCTGTCTCTCTCACCCCCCATCTCTGTCTCTCTCTCTAGATTTGAACCTGTAACTTACCAGCTCTGAAGTGAAAGAATTACGCACTGAATCTTTTCACAGAGGATACCAATTGATGGAACATTGTATGACGATGTGGTGGGGAAGAAAAGCCTCAGAACAGTGAAGAATTTAGCAACTGAGACCATGGATTGAGTAGGAAATGTGGCTTATCATTATACATGGAGTCACAGAATCCCACAGCACAGAAATGGGCCCAGCTCATCTATGCCAGCCTTAAAGCCTAGCAACATTAATTATATTTGCCCACTTTAGGTCCATATCACTCTGCTCCTTTCCCAGCCAGGTACTTGTACAAATATCTTTTAAATGTTGTACTAGTGTCTGCCTCCACTCCTTCATCTGACAGCTCGTTCCAGATATTTATCTTGCTCTGTATGAGGCTTAGATCGGGGATGCAGCTGGTATCTTTACTAACAGTCAAAATGTTTAATATCAGAGGGCATGCATTGAAGGTGAGAGGAGATGTGCAGGGCAAGTATTTTATACAGAGTGGTTGGTACCTCGATTGCACAGCCAGGGGTGGTGGTGCAGGCAGATATGATAGAGGTGAACAGAAAACTCTTAGATAGGCACATGAATGTGCAGAGATATGGACCTTGTGTGGGCAGAAGGGATTATTTTGTTTGGGTAGTTAATCACTAATTTAATCATTGTGGACTAAAGGAGCTGTTCCTGATAGGCAGTTTTGCATTTCATTGTATCAGTCTGTGTTTGGAACTTAAGTACATTAGAACCATTTATCACCACGTGCTGAATTTCTACCTGACCCTGGTATCACAAAGGATGAGCTTGGACCCATTTTTTTTTGCTGTTTGCAGAACCCTTTGTTGAAAACTTCATATCAAGAGTATCAATTTTCCACAATTTATAAATTTCCCCATTATAAAGCAGTAGATCAAAATGGCTTGTTCGTTCCAACAGAAACAGATTGTACACAAATATGTGGGGTCCATGGCAAGAATACTGTATGCAAACTTATCAGAGTAAGTTCCCTCATTCAACTTGAACAATTGTTTCTGTAGATAAGGTCTGTGGAACCAATAATGTGCATGTTAATTGTATGGCTACCATTACATGCTACGTCTACTATGCTACGTATCAACAGCGTAGCTTTAGCCAAAAAGAAAATCAAAGTCATCCACTGTGAAAACTATTAGCATCTCTCTCTCTTCACAAGTATTATTTGTGCGTTATATTAATACTACCAGACAATATTTAGAATCAGCTTAAGATCTGATAGGAATGTAGTTGGACCTGGTTTTCTACTGTTACTTGGACTGTTACTGGGCAAAAACAGATCCAGCCTAAGGGTGTTGGTCCCATTGCCACACAACATTCTATCAATTGTATTGTTTGAGAGAAACACGATGAAACGTGGGTCCATCAGGCAATAGAGTGCATGGAACAAATTAGAAGCAGAGAAGGACAAAGACACGATGGATCCTGTGGGATAGCCTCCTGCGTAGATCTTCCATATCACCTTGCAGAATACTTCTTCACCAGAATTTGCCAAGAGTTCACTTGGCTGGTAGTAAAAGGGTCCCTCCTTATTAGGTCCTTCGTGTACAGTCTGGGAGTCACACTCGTAATGCCTGCTGCGCTTGGGGCGTTTGCAATGAGGATGTGATGAATACTGACCTCTGTGCAGACTGTGTATTGACAAAGAAGGCCTGGAGAAGGATCCAAGGTGCCATGTCAGGGTGTATCCAGAAAAGCTGTGCAATGGAGAACCCTCTGATTTACAGGCCGTTTGTAGGGATGTATACCAAGACAAACATCAATAGAGCAGATTGGAGATAATGTCTGCTCCGTGCTGACAATCAAAAATTGGTGCTCTTCAAGGATGTGTGCTTAGCCCACTGCTCTACTTTCTCTACACCCACGATCGTGTGGCTTGGCACAGCTCAAGTATCATCTATAAATTTGCTGATGACAACTATTGTTGGCTAAATTTCAGATGGTGATGAGGATGTGTGCAGGAGTGAGATAGCTCCGCTGGTCTAGAGGTGTCACACAACCTTGCACTCAGTGTCAGTTAGACCAAGGAATTGATTGTGGTATTCAGGACGAGGAAGTCAAGGGAACACACATCAGTATCATTGAGGGACTAACAGTGGAAAAGGTGAGCAGTTTCAAGTTTCTGGGTGTCAACAAGATCTATCCTGATCCCAACATGTTGATACAATTACAAAGAAGACATGGCAACGGCTATATTTCATTAGGAGTTTGAGGAGATGGTACATCACTAAAGACGTTCGCAGATTTCTGTAGATGTACTGTAGAAAGCATTCTAACTGGTTGTATCACCGTCTGGTGTGGAAGAGTCTCTGCACAGGATCAGAAACAGCTGGAGAAAATTGCAAACTCAGCCAGATCCATCATGGGGACTAGCCTCCCCAGCATCAAGGATATCGTCAGAAGATGATGTCTCAAAAAGGCGGTTTCGATCATTAAAGGCCCCCCCCCCCCGCCATCACCCAGGACATGTCCTCTTCTCTTTGTTGCCATTAAGAAGGAGGTACAGGAACCTGAAGAGAGACACTCAATGTCTTAGAAAGAGCTTCTTTCCTTCCACCATCAGATTTCTGAATGGACAATGACACTACCTCATTATTTTTGTTTCCTTTTTTGCTCTCTTTTTGCACTACTTATTTCATTTTATATGTGCAGTATATACTTACTATAATTTATAGTTTATTTTTATTATGTCCTGCAATTTACTGCTGTTGCAAAACAACAAAATTCATGACACATGCCAGTGAAATTAAACCTGATTTTGATTCCAGAGTCATATTCTACAATACAAAACAGGCCCTTTGGCTCAATCTGTCCGTACTCACCAAACCAGTCCTATTTGCCTGGATTTTGCCATTATCCTACTAGCTCTCTCCTGTCTATGTATTTCTACAAATGTCGTTTGAATGTGTAATAGAGTCTGCCTCAAACACCTCCTCTGGCAGCTCATTCAATATACATAGTGCCCTCTGCATGAAGAAGTTGCCGCTCAAGTCCTTTTTAAATTTTTCACCTCTCAACTTAAACCTGTACTCTCCAATAACTAGAATCTAGTTCTAAGTTCCTCTTTTCTGGAATTAAAGATGGCATGCATTCATCCTGTCTAAGTTCAGAGGACAATAGGTCAAAGTGGCTCTTTCATCTGTTTGAAACTTGTTGGCTGTTCAGTACAATAAATTGTCTGTGTGGGAATGCTGCTGACTGCTGCCATCAGGGAGGAGGTACAGAAGCCTGAGGCAATGATTCAGGAACAGCTGCCATCAGAGTAGCAAATGGACATTGAACCCATGAACACTACCTCAGTACTTTTTTTGCATTGCTAACTTAATTTAACTATTTTACAGGGGTGCTAGGAAGTTTGTGAACCCTGTAAAATTTCCTTTATTTCTGCATAACTGTGACCTAAAATGTGATCAGATCTTCACATAAATCCTAAAGCTAGATAAAGCAAACTCAATTAAATAAATAACACAGAAGTGTTATACTTGTTCATTTATTTATTGTGAAAAATGATCCAATATTTCGGTAACTGGTGTGGCCCCTTTCATCTACAATAACGTCAACCAAACATTTCTGATAACTGTTGATCAGTCCTGCACACTGACTTGGAGGAATTTTAGGCCATTCCTCCTCACAAAACTGCTTCAGCTCTGGAATGTTGGTGGGCTTCCTTGCATGAACTGCTTGTCTCAGGAGCTTCCACAACATTTCTATAGGATTAAGGTCAGGACATTGACTGGGCCATTCCAAAACATGAATTTTCTTCTTTTTAAACTATTGTGTTGTTGATTTACTCTTGTCTTTTGGATCAATGTCTTGTTGCATTATTCAGCTTCTATTAAACTTCAGGTAACAACTACACTGACATCCTCCTGTAAAATGTCTTGATACAATCTTGAATTCATTGTTCCCTTAGTGATTGCAAGCAGTCAGGCCTTGAGGCAGTAAAGCAGCCCCAAACCATGATGCTCCTTCCACCATGCTTCACAGTTGGGATGAAGTTTGGGTGTTGATGTGCAGTGCTCTTTTCCCCCCAAACAATGCAATGTGCTTTTCTGCCAAAAACTTCAACTTTTCTTTCATCTGTCCACAGAACATTGTCCCAGAAGTGTTGTAGAACATCCAGGTGGTCTTTTGCAAACTTGAGACTTACAGCAATGTTTTTTTTGGAGAGAAGTGGTTTCCTACATGGTGTCCTTCCATGAACACCATTCTTGTTCAGTATTTTTCTTTTAATGGACACATGAGCAGAGAATTTAGCAAGTTCTAGAGATTTCTGCAGGTTTTGTGCTGTTACCTTGGGTTCTTTTACACCTCCTTCAGCATTGCATGTTGTGCTCCTGGTGTGATCTTTGCAGGATGCCCATTCCTAGGGAGAGTAGCAAAAGGACTGAGTTTCTTCCATTTGTAGACAATTTCTCTTACTGTGGATGGATGATCACTCTGATATTTAGAAATAGTTTTGTGGCCTTTTCTAGCTTCATGCATCTCTACAATTCTTCTTCTAAGATCCCCTGAAAGTTGTTTTGATCGAGGCATGGTGCACATAAATAGATCTTTCTCGAGAAGGGCAGGCTGTGTCAGTAACCTGACTTTGCCCATCGTTTTTATAGGGCAGGGCACCTCCACAACCCACACCTCCAATCTCATCTCATTGATTGAAACACCTGACTCCAAATAGCTTTTGTAGAAAGCATTACCCCGGAGGTTCACATACTTTTTCCAACAAATACTTGTAATATTGGATCATTTTTCTCAATAGATAAATGAATAAATATAACATTTTTGGTGTTATTTATTTAATCGGGTTCTCTTTATTTAGTTTTAGGACTTGCATGAAGATTTGATCACATTTTAGGTCATACTTATGTAGAAATGGAGGAATTTCTCCCTAGTTCACAGACTGTTCACAACATGTGAGAGGAAACCTAAGCACCCGGAGAAACCCACATAGCCACAGGGACAACGTACAGATCATGACAGACAGTGGTAGAATTTAATGTGGGTTGATGAGGCTGTAATTGTGCTACACTACCCTACCACCCAAAGTTATTGTTTCCATATAAGTTAACCTCACATTGAGATCTAGTTTCCACATAGGCTGTCTGCCTCTTAGCTCAATCCTCACTGGCCACCTTGTCACAAAGCTGACCTTTGCACTTTATGCTCAGACAGTAGTGCAGAGTAAGATTCACCATATCATGGCCAGGAGCAGGAGCTTGAATCAGCTCTGAAAGGCTTCTTTAAAGCTCAGAGGAGGCTAAACACTGGAAGACACAAGATACTGCTATCTGGAAACAAAAAAAAACTACTAGAGGAACATAGTGAGTCAAGCAGCATCTGTGGGAGGAAATGCACCCAAAATATCAACTGTTTATTTCCCTCTACAGATGCTGTCCAACCCACTGATTTTCCTCAGTAGTTTTTCAAAATAGATTAGGGAACTCCTTGCTTGCTATGAGGTACTGTAATTTTCTCTTTAAGCATTTAAATTAAACAAGTTAACACATCCATTTGAATAGAAAAATTACTGTTATCATGACAAAGTGCAGTTTCAAGGCCTAAACATAAGAAACAGAAGCAGAATTTGTCTATTCGTCCCACTGTGACAGCAGCACCATGCAATAAGATGGTGATGAATTTTTCACCTCAACCTCACTTTCCTGTACTAATCTTACATCTCTTGATTCTCATATCATTCAAAGATCTTGGTCTTGAGTATCTCAGCAAATCAGTCTTCACTGGTGTAGAGAATTCCAACCACTCACCCTTTATTTTGAGTCTGTGACTCATGGTTCTGAAAATCCCAATCAAGAGAACCATCATACTTCTAACCACCCTGTCTGACCCCAGGAGAATTTTGATTTTTGTTAATGGTTCACCTCGATCTTCTAAGCACAAATGTAGAGATGTAGTGTACTTCATCTCTCTCCACAGGGGTCATTCCATCCCACAATACATGGGGAAGAAATGCTGTTGAAGGTCCTTCTGCCACTAGACATTGTGTGGATGGGTCTTGTGTAGCAAACACTTGAAATCTGTACCATCCCGGCAATAGTGCTAGGTACACAAAATGTGTTAACACTACCAATGTACAGAGCTGACAACACAGTGAGTGCAAAGAGAGCCACACATTGGTTCTTCTACTTGTGTATTTTTATGAGTAAGTTCAGTTTAGAAATTAATAAATGATGTGTTTGTTCTCATTTGTTCAGAACAAACTTTGCTAAAATAGCTGCCACTCTAGCAAACGAAAGGGTTATAGCTCTGCAGTGAAGGTTATCGGAACACTGTTTACTGATGACCGTAACCCTGTTTACAGTTGGGTCATTGTTTGAAAGAAGGATCTGTATTTACTGAAAGAAAATCTGACTGAACTGCCAAAATGAATCAATAATACAAATAGAACAGTTCTTACAAATGACATGCAGGATCATAGTTAGAAGTGGTTGCAATATAAAATTGCATTAGCATGATTCATCTCACCCACCAATCTGCAATGTATGCCTTAGACTTTACTCATTGTCGTCATACCCTCGCATTCACTAGATTATCTTATCATCTGACAAGAACTATTACTGCCCATATTTGTTGCTTTTCTCAGATTTCTTTGCAGTGTGACTGATTGAAAGGAGATTTTTTCCAGTTTTGTGAAATGGTTCAACAATTACTTTGTCTAAAGTACAATTATGATGCACTGAATAATTCTCTATCTCCTTTAGTCTTTCTTACATGGGAAATCTGCTTTTGCAAAGACAATTAAACACACCCTGCTCATGGACTGTTTGTCCCACTCCCATCAGGAAGGAGGCTGCGTAACACCCGTGCTAACTCAAAAACAGTTACCTTCCCCAAGCAGTAAGGCTGATCAGCACATCCACCACTACTTTATTACTTGCCATCAGTCATCTTATGTGCAGCCTAGCATCTCTTTATGGACATACAATCAATCTATGTTTATAAACTTTCTTATGTATTCATACATATTGTGTTTATTATTGTTAATATTATTATTATTGTTGTGTTCTTTATCTCTTGTGGTTATTTTGTGGGGCATTGGATCTGGAGTAACAATTAGTTTGTTCTCCTTACACTTGTGTACAGGAAATGACATTAAACAAACTTGAATCTTCAATCGTCAACGAAACTAAAAGACTCCTCTCCACTAGCCACTTTTATAACCACTGTTACTAAAATAAACGTTGGGAAGGCATTAAATAAGGTAATTATGGAATTATATTGGGAATTGTTTTTTTGAAATTTCACTCTCTGGGTTCAAGTAAGCTTGAAAGTACCCTTGGCAGGAAAGTGGGTACTACTGAAATAAGTATCTCATATCATTTTGGTGTTATTGGGAATAATGCCACAACCTGGCAGATTTCAGATCATGACTGATTTCTCTGCTACAACTAAACTGAGGCCTTGATGTCTGAAGGTGGATTTTACTGCAGAGGCAATCTAGAGGGTTGCCAGTTCAGCAGGTGATATAGTAATCATAGCCATCTGAGGGAGAGATCTAATAAGGGGAGCATCTAAGGAGGAAAGCTGAGAGAGAAAGGTATTGAGGGAAAGAGGGAGCAAAAGAGAAAGTTAGTGGAGAGGGAATTACAGGAAAGAGAGGAATTAAAGTTGGCAGAGGGAGGAGTTGAAAAAATGGTGTGGACTAGGGGATCTGTATTTATGTAGGTATATTGTGTTTGGTGTGTGTGTGTGTGATTGCATTTATATCTGTATGCGTGCTTGTGTGTGTATAGTATGTCAGTATATGTATATATGTTTCCCCTGGGTTCTTTGGTTTCTTCCTACATCCAGAGACACGCAGGTTGGTGGGTGAATTGGCCAGTGTAAGTTACCCCTCATGTAGGTGAGTGATAGAAACTGGAGGTAATTGATGAGAAAGAGCAGCAAATACAATGTTAAGTGTATGTTTGGCTTGGATTTGATGGGCTTGTTTCCATACTGCGTGACGCTAAGATTCAACTGTCTCCCTCAATCTCCCTCCCAGCCAGCGTGAGAAACCAATGGTACCACAAAATGCTTGACTATACCAGACCATGTGCATTTTGATCGCAGTTGGTATTGATGCCAGAATGCTCTGCTTGTTAGGGCTTATGTTTATTAAATTAACAAAAAGGAGAATCAACCAATAGTCTTTTTCTTTCTTCAACAGATAGAAAACATTATCATGCGGATGCAGGATGAAAAAGCGGGTGGAGTGCCTATTCGAACAGTGAAGAGCTTTCTGTCAAAGATTCCCAGTGTCATCACAGGCAAGTCTACTTGGCCAGATTTACATAAAGCTCATGCAGCCATTCCTACACTGCACATGCGCAGTTTGATAATCAGATAGAGCAACATGTAAATGAGAATCAATGACAAGATGCTGATGCTGGAAATCAGAAGTAAAAGCAGAAGATGGTGAAAACATTCAGCAGGAGAGACAGAGTCTCTGGAAAAGAAGCTCTGGAAAGAGAAACAAAGTTATCATTTCACATTGAAGGCTCTTCCTCAGAATTGGGAAAGAGAGGAAACAAGTCAGTGATAAGTTGAAAAGAACCTGAGGAGGACTGGACAAATGGAATGTCTCTGATATTCTTGCTGGGATGAAGCAAGGGGTTGCAACCTCCTCTGCAACTTGAAGTTAACTTGTTTTCTCTCTACCCCCAAAATATTGACTCTGTTACTGTCTCCACACATGCTACCTGACCTGCTAGGTGTTTCCAGTATTTTCTGCTTTTTGTTCACTTATGAATCTCAGTACAATTTTTGCAAGGTTATGCCTGTGTGTTTAAGTTCAAACTTGGATTTGTACAAATACTGTTACATGTGCATCATAGAACTATAAATCTACTTTATTTATACAGAAATTATATAGCCTTTGTCTTATAAACGTTCAAACAAGGTTGGCTGTCTATCTTTTGCACATTGCTTAACCAAAACCCTTCTGTCTGTTGGAATGCAGTTTATCATTAACAAGTATTAGATTAAATCTGATGGCCTCTCAGATATCTTTTGCTGTCTGGGTAGCCTCCAACCTGATGGCTTGAATGTCAATTTCACCTTTGGTAAAAAATATTTCAATACTGCTCCCCCCCCCCCAACTTCTTCTATTCCCCACCCTGGTCTCTTACCTCTTTTCACCTGCCTATCACCTCCTCCTGTGTCCCCTCCTCCTTCCCCTTCTCTGATGGTCCACTCCTCTCTCCTATCAGATTCCTTCCTCTCCAGCCCTTTATGTTTCCCACCCACCTGGCTTCACCTATCACCTTCTAGTTATCTTCCTTCCCCTTCCCACCATCTTTTTATCCTGGCAGCTTCCCCCTTCCTTTCCAGCCCTGAAGAAGGAAGGTGTCTCAGCCTGAAATGTCGACTGTTTATTCATTTCCGTAGATGCTGCCTGACCTGCTGAGTTCCTCCAGCATTTTCTATCTGTTGGTGTTGCGAGAAATTCACCCCCAGTACACTTGTTAACATTTCACTAATCAAAAGGAGCTCAAATATGATATTTGTGCATTCAAAATGACTTGCACTTCCGCCAACGTCACATCAGCAACAGCATTTCACTTTATGAGATATTGATGAGGGAAGTGACGAGCATTATGTAAATTTGAACACTTGATAGGATCTAAAACACACAGCAATGAGCAATGAAACAGAAGGTAAAACTACGCAAATGTCAGTGCTTTCAGCTGATAAGTGTAACTATCTAGATTCATGACAGTGTTTCTATGATGCTGCTTACAATGACAGCAACCTGAATATGAACATCATCCAATACCACCTCAGTTCTCTATGTCCTTTTATTTGCTTTTCAATGGCTGATTAGTGGAGCTACATTTACAAACCAGGCTTCCATGTGCTTAAGTATTTAAGGGTAATTTTAAGTGAAACAAACCATAGAAAGTGGACAGTTTTAGCTCAGATCAATTTTGCATCACATCCATATCTTATGTTGATAATGGATAGGAGAATTAACACCACACTCAAATATTTATTTTAATGCTGTTCTCTAATGTGAGAAGCTTGGATTCACAGTTACTAACAAATGTGATTGCATTGCGTGGAATAATTTACACAGTAAAATTTCAGTTCCAACATCTTGGTTAAATCCAATGTACTGTCAAAAAAATGAAGACTTTCACCTCTTCTTCAGCTGAAAAGATATCATGTGATCTAAGGTTGGGCAATTTCAACTCATCTACCAGTAAGCAGAGACACAACGTGTAATTGTATCCAAAAATTGGGTCAGTAAACTCAGCCCTAGAGGAAGTGGGAAAACAAATTATTGTCAGCTCTGGAGAAGCTGTACCATATACCCTGTCATTTGATCAAAATATTTTACATTCCATTGTTGACAATCAAGTAAATAAACATCAAATCATAAATAAAAGAAAAGAATGATTTATCAAAGCCATGCATTTAACATTGACATGGGAAATATCAGGAGAGTTAGACTTCCGCTGGGTCTACAAAGTAGCATCTCTCTGATATTAGTCACAAAAAAGACAGAGCTGTGTGTTCATTCATTTATTGAAGCTGCAAGTATGTGAGAAGGTGATTTAAAGAGTACAGCATGTGCAGCTTTGATATAAGGACCAGCTTCACTGGAAGAATGACTAGAACTCATTCATTTCTCTTTATTATCTGCTTACCTTTGATTCTGCTCTTGGCAGAGTTTGCACATCAGATCCTATTGATAGACCCTTTCTCTAAATCCAATAATGGAACATTTGGGACAGAAATAGGAGAAAGTCACTCAATCCTGGTGTTTAGGTGACAAAAAATAAAATTGTATCGAACCATCTGTGTTGTTCACAAGTGTTTTGAGCATCAAGATTACTTAACTAATTTAAAAAATCTGGATAGTGCAATTAAATGGCTGTTATACTGGAAAACTATGGTGTTATTCAAAAGGTATATCCTGAGGAAAAATTGCACTGTTTATGATTTCAGCTGTTCAGATATAAATGTACATGATATAAATCGCATGCCTATTATTTGAATGTTACATTTTAAGCTTTCTCATTGAGATACCAGATTGTTCATTGTTAAATTGAAGTCTGCATAGGGATTTGTTGAGGTTATTTTTTTCATACAAATTCATTTGAACTACATGTGAATTTTTACTTATTCGTTGTTAAGCATGATTGGCAATTAGTTGTGCGAAGCATTTCTTTAAAAAACAGAGCAGACCCTCTGTGCAGGTGACACATATGTACATGAAGACTGCTTGCGTGAATTAATGTCAGTTCTGTTACACATTTGATTTTTGCAGGTGGTTCAGGCCTTGATCAAGTCTACAAGCCCAAGCTGCAGGCATGTTTAATATATCAATATTAAAGGGCCACCCCTATCTATGTTACTGCTGGAGATTACGAAGTGTCGATTTCCCTTAAGTTAACTTCATACTCATCATTTGTGATCAGCCCTGCAACTCTCTCCTACCTTTGCTGATATCCCCTGCCAATGTCCCTTCTTCTTCACAGCCCATTCCAATTTCCTCCCCTGCTGCTTACCTGGCACTGGGACGTGCAAGCTTTTACCTCTGATACAGAGTTTAGACCCGGAACATCAACAATACGTGTTAAAGTTGCTCAACCTGTTGAATTCCTTCAGCAGATTGTTTGTTGCAGAATTTTAATTCTTGCTTTTGTCTGCTGCTGGCTTTAATGCTGCTCAGTATTTCTTCAGCTGATATCTGGTTTCTTTAGTTGGTTTCTCCAGTCAAAAGTTAGTTCTTCACATGTGCTGTGCTGACATCCAGCCTAGAGAAGTCTTTCCTGCATCCATGATATTATTTGTTCTTGAAATATGGACATTGCCTTTGGCATAACGACTGGATCATTTTAGGGAACAGTAACATTCAACGGGGATGTAGATAGAACTCACATGTAAGGAAGACCAGAGGTAACAAGGTCCTTTCCCTAAATGGCTTTAATGAAACAGTGGGAGTTTCACAGTGGTCTTTCAATGTTCATGTTTGCTTTTCTGGTGTTAGTCTACATTTCACTGAATGTATTGAATTCCTTTCACTGACTCAGTAATTGGATCTAACCTGATGTAAGTGATGTGACCCAGCATAGCCATCCTTTCCATACAGATCTTATTGATTTACAGGATATGAAGACGGGGGTAACATTAATACTAGAGACTAACAGATAGGCAGAGCGAGAGTGGGAAATGATGATGTAACTTGATTTTACACTAAGCAAGTCCTGGATGGCAGGTTTGCTAATGGAGGATTCAAAATTAAACTCATTTATATCAGGCAAAAGACGCGTGAGGAAGTCAGTAATAACTGACATTGTGAAAAATCTAAGAACTGAGGATACTGGCAACCTGAAACAGAAAATACTGGAAACACTGGATAGCAATGGAAAGAGAAATAGTGTTATTCAGGTCAAATAGTGTTTCAGATCAAAGACCCTTTTTTTCCAGAAAAGGGAAAGAGAGAAACAGGTTATTTTTAAGTTCGTATGAGAGTGTAGGAGAAAAAAATGGGGTAGAGGGAATATCTCTGAGAGGGTGAGGCTAGGGTAGTGATTGATAGGTTAACAAGAGGTTTAGAGAGGGAGAATAAAAGCATTGGTGTGCAACTACCAGAACCTCCTCAGCTGTTGTTAACAAGGTTTTGCACTGGCAAATAGAAGCAAGAAGCAAGGATACAATCAAAATTTGAGGTTAGGTAATATTCAGCATCCCTCCAAAATATACCTGATTGTATCAAAGTAAATTTGACCTCTGACTTAATGCCTTTGTTTCTTAACAATGATGTACAATACATCTTCGTATGTCCGTTCACATCCTGCGACATTCTAAAGGAATTTACGATTATTGAAGTACATTTATGACATACTTCCAGTTATACTTGCCATGACAGGAGAAAAGCAAGTAATTTGTATGCAGAAAAAACCTACAAAGAGCATTGTGATAATGACAAGATACACTAAGTGGTCACTTTTTAAAGTATAGGAGGCACCTAAATAAAGTGGCCACTGTGTGTGTGTTTGTGATCTTCTGCTGCTGTAGCCCATGTACTTCAGGGTTTTATGTGTGCATTCAGAGATGCTCTTTTGCACACCACTGTTCTAATGTATGATTATCTGAGTTACTGCCACCTTCCTGTCAGCTGTCTGTCCATTCTCTTCTGACCTCTCTTATTAACATGCCATATTTTTCCAAGAACAGCTCTTCACTGAAAGTTTTTCTTTTGATTTTCACATCATTCTCTGTAAACTCTAGAGAATTCTGAGAAATCAGCAGTTTCTGAAATACTCAAACCTCCCAGTCTGCCACAAACAATCATACCACAGTCGAAGTCACTTCATCAAATTTCTTCCCCATCCTGATGTTTGGTCTGAACAGCAGTTTAATCTTTTGACCATGTCTGCATGGTTTCATGCATTGAGTTGCTGCCATATCATTGGTTGATTAGATATTTGCCTTAATGAACAGTTGTACCTAATATAGTGGCCACTTTGGTGTATATAGTAATGGTTGTGAAGAGATAAATTTTGGTTGACTGATAAATTTTAAATGGCATAGGGATTGGACCCCTGCTTCTCTTCAGAATCATGGATTTTTCTTCTGACTTAGAGGGCAAACAGAACTTCATTTTAATACCCACCCCATCAAAAAGACAGGGCCGATGACGGAGAAGCACTCTCTCACTAGTGCACAGTTGGCACAATTTATAAACACAAGTCTCTTTGGTGGGGGGTAGGGGGGGAGACTAGAAACCATAAATTTTGACTCAGAGACAAAGGAGTGTTATCTCTTGAGGTATAACTAATGTTACTGATATGGGCAAACTCTGCAAATCCACTAATTCATTCACTTGGAATGGAAATTTAACTAGAGTAAGAATGCAAATTCAATTCAGGAAGGGTTATATCATAACAAAAATTATTTTCCTTAGGTTAGTGCATTTTATTGTCTAATGTGGAATCCAATTTTACTTGCTATTTAAGTAGCCCTTTGATTTAATTAACTGTAAAAACAAGCCAGCAAGATCACTGCTTGGGGGTTCTAGCTGAAGAGGTGATAGTTGTATATTTAATATTTCAGTAATGTTTGAGTAATCTTGTGTGTATATATATTGGTTGATTAAGCATTTTTGCTCCTTTAAATAATTCATTATGGGTTATATGTGAGTTACATATATGAATTGCATAGGTCTTCACAGTACCATGTGATGTGTGCATACCTCGCTTAAAGTAAAAACTTAAGTTAGATTCACATTTCAGACTCCATGTCTTCCTTTTAACCAGTTTAATGCTTTGAAGTTACAAAACATAACATTGGAGACAAGATATTTTTAAAACAAACCCAAGATGACTGCTATTCAAGTTAAAAGAAAGCAGCACAGTATGTTTTTATTTAGATGGAAAGACAAAACTGAGTTTTTTAAAAATAGGCAGAAAATGGAAGAACTCACAGGTTCATAAAGAGTGAGTACAAGATGATAATAATCATTTAAAAAAAACAGCAGACATGGCTGGCTACCTCAGAAAGATAGACATGTTCGATTGCTCAACAGGTAACAGGCTCATGTATACTGAGCAAAATGAACTGTATTTTAAAGCAAATGGAATAGCCAATGAAGCAAGTACCAATTTTGCTGAGTGCGTTGGGTTTAGAGGTGTGCAGTTTGCTTCACAGTTTAAATGCTCCAACCAAACCAGCCGAAATGAGTTATGCTAATATCATGAACGTAATGCAGGAACATTTAGGACCAAAACCATTGTTGATTTCAGAACGTGTTAGGTTTCATAAGTGAAATTAAAAAGAAGGGGAGTCCATTTCAGCATATGTGGCTGAATAGAAGATCTGCGTGAGAACATGGTCAAAGAGTCAGAGGGGAGCAGTAGAGGGTTTGAGCAGTGAGAGGATTTGAACTTCTTTAGGGTAGGCATTTCTGGACAAAGAGGAGAAAATCAGCAGATGCTGAAAATCCAAGCAACATACACAAAATGCTGGAGGAAATCAGCAGGCCAGGCAGCATCTATGGAAAAGAATAAATAGTCGATGTTTCAGGCCAAGACCCTTCATCAGGAAGAAAGATGAGAAGTTAAAGCAAGAATATCTGGTGTTCGTGATAGGATGAAAAACTGGGCTGAGAAATGGCAGATGGAGTTCAACCCAGATAAGTGTGAGGTGGTTCATCTTGGTAGTGTGGAGGATCAGAGGGGTCTTGGGGTCTTAGTCCATAAGACACTCAAAGCTGCTGTACAGGTTGATTTTGTGGTTAGGAAGGCATATGGTGCATTGGCCTTCATCAATCGTGGGATTGAGTTTAAGAGTTGAGAGGTAATGTTGCAGCTATATAGGACCCTGATCAGACCCCACTTGGAGTACTGTGCTCATTTCTGGTCGTCTCACTACAAGAAGGATATGGAAACCATAGAAAAGGTGCAGAGGAGATCTAGAAGGATGTTGCCTGGGTTGGGGAGCATGCCTTATGAAGACAGGTTGAGTGAACTCGGCCTTTTCTCCTTGGAGCAATGGAGGATGAGAGGTGACCTGATAGAGGTGTATAAGATAATGAGAGGTATTGCTCGTGTGGATAATCAGAGGCTTTTTCCCAAGGCTGAAATGGCTAGCATGAGAGGGCACAGTTTTAAGGTGCTTGGAAGTAGGTACAGAGGAGATATCAGGGGTAAGTTTTTTATGCAGAAAGTGGTGAGTGCATGGAATGGGCTGCCAGCGACGGTGGTGGAGTCAGATACAATAGCGTCTTTTAAGAGACTCCTGGACATGTACATAGAGCTCAGAAAAATAGAGGGCTATGAGTAACCCTAGGTAATTTCTAAGGTAAGGACATGTTCAGCACAGCTTTGTGGGCCGAAGGGCCTGTATTGTGTTGTAGGTTTTCTTTCTTTCTAATATGAGGGGAGGGGAGGAAGAAGTACAAGGTAGTAGGCGACTCTTCAACTGTGTGCTCACCCAGACCTGCTACCACAGCCAGGTCTCCTTCCTGGGAACATATCTTCACTGCCATCTTATGCCACATAGCTTCCAAGTCAATTTTCAAGTACCTATCACCTACCACCTTGTACTTCTTCCTCCCCTCTCCCACCTTCTTTCTCTAACTTCTCATTGATTTTTCTGATCCTGATGAAGGGTCTCAGCCTGACACATCAACTGTTTACTCTTTCCCATAGATGCTGCCTGGCCTGCTGAGTCCCTGCAGCATTTTATGTGTGTTGCTCGGATTTCCAGCATCTGCAGATTTTCTCTTCATTGTCAGTTCAATGATGGCCTTAATGGTGTACTGAGAGATCATTTGGTTGTGGAATCTTACAAGAAAGTTTTCAAAAGCATCTTCTAACTGAAGCACAACTTACACTTAAAAGAGCAGTTGAAATCACTGTTTGAACAGAAACTGCAGACAGAGACATAATGGAGTTATAGTCAGTCAGGAATGAAAGTAAGTGTCAACAAAATAATGTTTGTGGCAGGGGCTCACATTCACTGTGCCAAAGTAGATTTAAAGGTGAAACTTGCAGAAAAAGCAACAAAGTAGGACACATGCAAAAAGCATGTCAGGCAGACAAAAATAAATGGACTGCACAAGGAAGAGAAAAAGATTTTAAAAAGTTCAAGTTTCAAAAAGAGCACTAATCTGCATGCTGTTGATGAAAAACCTGATAATGATGAGAGTGACACAGGACTGAGTGGCCTTGAGATTTACAATGTGAAAATTGATAATAGACAAGCTTATGTCACAAGTGAAAGGCAAATTAATTAAAATGGAATTGGAGGCTGGCTTGGCTGTTTCAGTTATTCCACAAAATGAGTCTGAACAACATTTCAAATATACTGAACTGAAGCCTCCAGATATCCAACTAAGAACTTATACCGGAGGAAGGATAACTCCTGTGAGAATGAGTTTCTTGACAGTGAAATACAACAACTAACATGAGCTTGTATGCGGTAAAAACAGGAGGATCAACATTATGGGGTGTGACTGGCAGAGACAACTACAACTTGATTGGAGAGTCCATCCACCACTTGCATGCCACATCTCCTGTAATAACGTCAACTGTAAGCAAATTAAGAAAGGTACTGGATGATGTCAGAGCAGCGTTCAAGGATGGCATTGGAAAACTCAAACATATCAAGGGTAAAATAGTGTTAAATGAAAATGCCACACCCAAGTATTACAATGCCCACCCAGTTCCTTATATCATTCCTGATAAAGTAGCCAGTGAGCTAGATCACATGAAGGCAGAATGAGTTCTTTCAGAGATTGAGTGGAGGTCATTGACAACACCAGTGTCCCCAGTAGCCAAGAAGAATGGGTCTGTGAGAATCTGTAGTGATTTTAATGTCACCATGAACTCTATTGAAAGTAGGTCAATACCTTCTGCCCAGGTTAGAGGATATCTTTGCAAACCTTTCTGGGTGAGAACACTTCAGCAAAGTAGACTTAACTGAGGCCTATCTATAATTGGAAATAAAAGAGTCCAAAGTGATTCTCACCAAAAGCACTCACAAAGGGCTTTATTACTATAATAGGCTGATTTTTGGAGTAGTATCCACACCTGCACTCCAGCAGAAACCTATGGACCAGGTGGTGCAAGGCTTCTCAGGCACTCAGTGTTACCTGGATAGCATCATTAGTACTGGTAAAGTTGATAAGGAACATCTCCAAAATATCAAGATGATGTTGTGAATTTCTTAATCCAAGCATCGCTTACTATGGTCACCCTGTGATGCACAATGATTACACAAGTGTGCTGAGAAAATTTGAGCAGTGGTGGATACTCCAAGGATGGTTCACAGTTGTGCTCCTTTTTAGGATTTGTCAATTACTATGACAGGTTCCTACCAAACCTGGTGACTGTGCTCCATCTCTTGAAATCATGACTGCAGATTGGGAAGAAATGGCAATGGACAAAGCATTCTGAGGTGTCTTTCAAAAAGGTAAGGAAATGGTGATGTCAGATGCTTTAGTCACACCATCCGGTGAAACTTGCCTGTGATGCCTCACCTTATGGTATGGGTGCAGTCATGTCACATGTTCTGAGTGATGGAAGTGAATGCCCCAGAGCCTTTGCATCACGTTCCCTTACTGCTGCAAAGAAAAATTACACACAGATTGACAGAGAGGCTTTGACTCTAGTTTGGGGTGTAAAACTCTTTTACCAGTACTTGTGTGGGAGAGAGTTTACCCTCGTTACTGATCATAGCCACTAGTGTCCATTTTCAATCCACAGAAGTGTGTTCCACTAACAGCAGTAGCATCATTGCAGAGATGGGCTCTGTTTCTTGGATGACACAATTACAAGACTGAATTCAAGAGGATGAATTATCATGGAACTGCTGATGGATTGTCCTATTTACCCTTGGAAAAGGAAATATCAGAAATATTTACCAAAAGATATACTCCGCTTGATGTATTTTCCCTAACGCAAATTGAAAGTCCCCCTATTACATCATAGAAGATCCAAAAGAAAACCAGAAAAGACTCCACACTGTCTCAGGTCTACATGGCAACCCAAAATGGATGGAATGTGTTCCAGAAATTCCAGTTTCCCCATTCTTCCCATTCTTAACAGCACCGAGATAAATTTGTCCTTGATGGAAGTTGCGTAACATGGGGATTGAGAGTTGTTGTACCACCCAAGCTGAGAGCTAAAGTGTTGGAGCAGCTACATGCTGACGTGGTCAAAATGAGAGCGTTGGCTCAAAGCTTTGTCTGGTGGCCTGGGATAGATCAACAGATTGAGTAGCTTGTCACGCACCGTACAGGATGCCGGCACATCTCGAAGATGCCAAGAGTAGCGCCTCGCCATCCCTGGGAATGCCATGCATTGCCCTGGCAGAGTATTCATGTGGCTGTTGCTGGACTGTTCATAGGCACAAATTTCTTGTTAGTAGTGGGTGCAGTTACAAAGTGGCCAGAAGTATTTCCAACAGCCTGACATGCTATTGATGTGTTGAGAAGCCTCTTTGCATTGACTGGTGTTCCAGAACACTTAGTCAGTGACAATGGACCACAGCATGTAGTGGAACAACTTCTGTCATTCCTAAAACTGAATGGAATAAGACATATTACATCTGCACCGTACCCCAGTTACAAATGGCTTGGTGGAAAGGTTTGTTCAAAGTCTAGGAATGCATAGTGAGCAATGTCAGCAGAATGCAGCACACTGACACCGAATCACAGTTCGCCAATATTCTGCTTGCCTATTGTAATGAGGCACACACCAAAACCAACAACTCACAAGCTGTGCTGTTCCTGGGCCATCCCTTGCGTTCACACTTGGATCTCCTCAATCTTTGTCTTGGAGGGAGTGTGCAGGAAAAACAGCTGAGGCAAAATTGAAGGTTCCTCAAACAAGGAGTTATCACTCTTGGATGGCACATCAATCAGTTGAGGAAAGCAAAGTCAACTGTTAGAGAAGAAAGCAGGCTACCACTGACAGAACCACTTCCTACAGTCTCAGAATAAACTCTTACAGCCACCATGGAGGAGGCCCTAGAACCTGAGATTGTTTCACAGGCACAAATCTTACCTGCCAAGCAGAGTGATTCCCCTTGTCAGGAAAGATGTTATCCCACAAGAGTGATTAAATCTTTAGGCTTAAATGGGACAATTTAAGATTTACTATGCTGTGGATATTTGTTTATAGTAGTTGCATCATATAATACACTGTATAGTTGAGACACATTCTCTATTGAGCTGCAGTTTGTAGCTCAATGGGGAGGAATGCTATGTAATTTAATATTTCAGTAATATTTGAGCAATCTTGTATATAGGTTGATTAAGCATTCTTCATTTAAGTAGTTCATTATGGTGTGTGTGTATATATATAATGTGTGTGTGTGTGAAGACAGAGATGGAAAAAGAGAGGGGAGAAAGAGAGGAAGAAGGGGTGAGGGAGAATATTCCTGTAAGATGCCACCAGCTTCAGTGTTAGAAAAAGAGTTGGGGAAAAAGAGAGAAGCAGATATTGCAAGGAAGAAAAAAATATCCCGGAGATCCTATTGAGCAGAATGGGATAAACCTGGTGGAATAGGTGCAAAGACATGAGAGAAAGATCCTTTTTTCTTGATATGGTGTTCTGCTGCAGTAGCAAACACACTTCCTCTGTTTTGTTTTAGTACTGATCTTCTTTTCCCTCTTAGAACTATTTTCCACCTTATATGTCAAAACACCAATGCCCCTCCTCTGCTCTCCTCCTTCCATCCAACTGAGGCTTCTGGTCCTCCATAGCTTGGACCTTAGCCCCGGTTCTTGGTCTGTCTCTCTCATACTTGGCAGGAACTTAAACCCTGCCTTTCTCCTCCCCGTTGCCCTTTTCAGCCGAGTACATGGTCATCTACTCAATGGCGCCCACCTATCATAAGATGGAGACTGATTAAATCGATGTAGATAAAGGACGGGGGGGACAAGAACAATGCAGAATTTCATAGACAGAAAAGGTGAGAAATGGATTTTTAGAGAGAGAGGAGTAGAGAGAACAGTAGAAATTGTTTAAGAAACAAAGAAAAAGAGAGAGAAAATGCAAACAAGCAGAGGCACTGCTATTGGAAGAGATGTACGTTAATTCTGACTGTGAGAAATTACACATGGGACAATTGGATGCTCTTTCTGACCTCTGCCGAACAGCTCTTTACTCTGCAGTTTAGGAAGTAAATAAATCATTTGAAGAGTTTGTTGTACTATAATCACTGATGCAATTTCTACTGCATTTATATTTAAATTCTATAATCTTAATAGGTCTGTAATATTCAACACAAGCGACACACTGATGTATAATATGTAATAACTTGATGCCCCATTAAATCACGGCAGTTCATTGCACAATCCAAAACAACACTTGAAAGCCGTGATTAGATCAGCTCCCCCTGTTAGGTTGAAAGGCTGTTAGATAGAAGTGTGTTTTGCTCAGTGTCACTGCTGTTACAGAGCTGCCTATCAGGTTGAAATCAAATTTGGAAAATTAACTATCCATCCAAATAGCTTTAATGGTTATTGTCTGAGCTAGTGTGATTTATGAAAGGAATAAACTGATAGTAAATCAGACACAGAATATCCTGAGTGTTGCTTGTGTCGAGTAAACGTCTCAGCACCCGTTCGTATTGAATAACTTCTCTGAATGTGTACATGGTTAGACTGCATCCTTTTGAAGTGGAGCAGGCAACACCTAGGATTTGCAAGGCATGCTGAGTACAGAAGGCTACAGACCAATTGCTGGTAAATAGGATGAATATAGATAGTTGCTTGATGGTCTGTATAGGTATGGTGGACTGACAGTCTGTCTCTGCCATTCATAACTTTACAACTGTAAGCCTGGATTTCGAGTTCTCATTCGTTATCATTTTTGAGTCCTGGTTCAGTACTGAAGTTTGAAAGTCACTCAGAGGTCCAGATTGAAGCCTGAAGGTCAATTAGAAGTTAAGGTCCAATGGCCAGATCCTGAGCCTGAAAATCTCTTCAGACTACTGGGGAAATGAAAGGCCAAATATCTGCGCATCCACCAGTCAAGTGGAGGCTGGAGTCCAAAGAAGGTGACCTGTCCTGGTGTTAGGGGACTGTGTATGTTCATGGATGAATGGTTGGGAGGGGGGCACAGTGCTTGTTTTGAAGTTGTTGCTTTGTCGCTTGGTCTATGCTGCTTTGTTGTGTTCTGTGCATTGTGGGCATGCTATGTTGGTGCCAGGATGTGTAGGGACCCTTGCGGGCTGCCCCCAGCACATCTTTTGGTGTGTTGGTTGTAAACCCAAATGATACATTTCACTCTATGTTTCACTGTATAAGAGCAAGAGAGAGAGCGAGCAAGAAAGCGAGAGAGAGTGCTTGAGAGCGCGCGAGCGACCACGAGAGAGAGACAGAGCGCGCGCGAGCGAGAGCACGCCATGGCAGAGTGTTCCAAAAAAATATAAAACGTACGTCACCCCAGACTACACTAAAGGGTGCCCCTGCCTAATAGGGGTCAAAATAATGACAGTGTTGCTCGCTGCACTGTTTGCAACAGTGACTTTTCTATTGCCCATGGTGGATTAAGACTGTAAAAGACATGTTGAGGTAAGTTTAACAGGTGTCATTCGTTCATTAGCATAGCTAACGTTATTTAAACTAGCTGGTCGGCTGCTAAGGAGCTACTCTATTGCAGACATCTCACCTCTCCCGGAAGTCTCCCGCAAATTGATGGTGCTACCTCCCTGAAATGAGTTTTTGCAGGGTGGGATGTCTGAGAATGATTGCTTGAACTCATCAGCAGTCTTCTCAATTCAGGTTTCAAGTTCAAGATTATTGGCATGGGCATCCATGCCTGGAGTGTAAATTCCAGGAAATGTAGCTTTTTACAGCAGTAGCACAGTACATTACAAATCTGACAAATGTAAATTTAAATTAACATCAATTATTCACAATCTCTATCAGATTGTGTGTGGAATCATTGCATTCATTGTAAGTAAATCACTCATCAACTGAAGAATTCAGAATAAGAGTAGGCCATTCAGCCCCTTAAACCTGCTCTACCATTTAGCAAGATCATGACTGATTTTTTACCTCATACACTCTGTCTTATCCCTATATCCCTGGATCCTTCTAACATCCAAAAATCTATCAATCCCATTTCTCACTGCAATCAGTAACTGAGCTTTATTCCAGGGTGGAAAATACGAAAGATTCAATCTGTTTTGAGTAAACGAACTTCTCCTTACTTAAATCCTGAGCAGTCTACTCATCATTTTGAAATGACTTACACTTGACTGAGCAACTCAGCCAGGAGAATCATCCTTCTCCATTGACCCAGTCAAGTTCACTGAGTATTCTGAAGATTTTCAACGGAATTACCTTTTATTCTTCCAAACTCTAGAAAAAAAGTCTTGGCCTACTCAACTTCTCTTGTGACAGATCACCACCATCCCAGAAATTGGCCAGGTCCATCTCCCTCTATAGCAGGAGTTCCAATCTGGGATTCATTGACCCATCAGTTAATGGTAAGGCTCCATGGCATAAAAAGGTTGGGAGCCCCTGCTCTATAGCACATATATCCTTTTATTTTATTAATTTTTTAATAAGTTTTTTACAATGCAACAACAGAAAAACAGTAAAAAAAAAAGAGGTTTATACAGTGCAAAACAAACATATCAAATGTACAGTTCACAACAGTTAAGGAAAAGCATCCATAGTAGAAACATATAAAGTTAGTTACCACCCCACCCTCCCACTACCCAACTCCAAGCCAACCTTAGAATATATAGAAATGTCAATCAGAACTTTTATCACCACAGAGCTATATTTATAAAAAGAAGGTATATTGCCTACTACCTGAGCTATAATATGTTTAGACATTAAAAAAAACTTGTCTTAACCAAAAAAAAGCTGGAAGTAAGGGATTTAAACGCAAAATTAAAAAAAGGAGGGAGAAACCCTTAATCTAAATGGGAATTATGAAAATATTCAAGAAAAGACACCCCACTCCTTTTGGAACTTTATGTCCGAATTAAGAAATGAATAATGAATCTTCTCAAGGTCTAAGCAGGACATCATGTCTCTAAGCCAGTGAGTATGACAGGGTGGGGCAACATCTCTCCACCTAAGAAGGACTGCACATCTGGCCAAAAGAGAGGCAAAAGACAATGTACGACGCTTAGCCAGACTCAGATGCTTGTCAACTTCTGCCGAGGTGCCGAAAAGAGCAATCAGAGCGTTAGGTTCCAAATAACAATTAAGTATATGGGATAAAGTTAAAAAGACATCCTTTTTTTAGGTAAGAAAACCAAATTTTTCACAACACATCAGGTGTAGTCTCAACAGTGTCATATATAATTATAACAAAACACCTTCATTGTTAAATGCACAAAAATACCGGAGGAACTCAGCAAGTCAAGCAGCATCTACTGTATGGAGAGGAATAAATGGTTGATGTTTCAGGCCGAGTCCTGATGAAGGGTCTTGACCTAAAATGTCAACTGTTTTTAACTCTGCATGGATGCTGCCTGGCCTGCTGAATTCTTCCAGAATTTTGTGTGTTCTGTGTGTTGCTCCAGATTTCCAGCATCTGTAAAACCTCTTGTGTTTCTCTTCATTCTTATGTTAAAACCCTCTTGCAATAAAAGCCTTCTTCCAGCTATGTATCTGCTTATTAGATTTTAGCAACTTGTAAATGCATGAGTTGTACACCGGTGGCAAAGTGGTTAGTGCAGAGCAAGTTTTGGCCTGCCACCACTTTGTTATGAAAGATTAAACACGGGTGACGCTGCTGGAGATAGTCTTGAGTATGAACTGCATGATATGCTCTGGTTGGACACTGAAGGAATCTGTTTTGTTTGTGGTATATGCATTAGCTGATATGTGAGTACAATTGATAGCAGCTTGCACCATGAGGGAAGTCCATACTACAAAGCCAACTCCCTGCTCTGCCTGCTCTCCTTAGGCATGGAAGAACATTCTTTTGGATCTCTTTATTCAGTGGTGAGCATCAGAGAGAGATATATGGTAGAAGTCTCTATCTCCAGCTGGAAGGATCATGAAGTGTAGAAATGCATGGTCAATGTGACCTTAGCCAACTCTGGCAAAGAGTTCTTTGTGTGTCTGTGCAGTTGTAGCCATGGGTAAGTATGTAGCATGGTTCAGTGGTGCTCTGTTACTGAAATGCCACAGAATACTAATATGTGATCTGTATTAAAACCCCGTGATTCTTAATTGTCACTTAGAACCTAACCCTCTGATTGCTCTTTTTGGCACCTTGGGTGAAGTAGACATGCACCTGAGTCCGACTAAATGTCGAACATTATCTTTTGCCTCTCTCTTGGCTAGATAGTTAGTTCCTCTTAGGTGGAAAGATGCTGCCCCACCCACTCATGCTCAATGGCTTAGTGATATTATGTCCTGTTTAGACCTTGAAAAGATTCATTATTCACTTCTTAATTTGGACATAAAGTTTCATAAGGTGTGGGGACCTTTTCTTGAATACTTTCATAACTCCTCTTTAGATTAAGTCCATCCCTTTTTTTGTACTACAATCCCTTACTTTCAGCTTTTTTCCTGCAAGTTTTACGGTTTTTTTGTTGTGAATTACATTATAGTTTTGGTAGTTGGCATTATATTTTCTTTATATATATATATATTTACAGCTCTGTGGGGTTGAATGCTCTGATTATTTTTTTCTTTTATACACAGAAGTGGTTGGCCTGGGTTTTTTTTTAGTGGGAGGTTGGGGAGGATACTAATCTTAAATGAGTCTATTTTGGGTGCTTTTTCTTTATTGTTATGAATTATATGTTGGACGTGTTTGTTTTGCACTGTATAAATCTCCATTTTGTTGAAGGTTTTTTTCTGTAGCTATGCTGTAGAAACGCATAAAAAATTAATTTTTAAAAAACCCGTGAACTATTTACTCAGCCGTGATATATAAAGAGTAGCTTATGTTTGGGAGCAGCAGGACAGAATTAGAACATTGCCTTAAATATTCTGCATTGCATATGTACGGATTTTTATGAATAAAGTATATTTTTATAACGATTATTAAAGAGCAGATTCTTCATGCTTTCTGAGATCCAGAGAGGAAAATGCTACTAAATATCCCAGGGTGAATTTAGAGAAAATCTATTCTGTACCTCTGTAGTCAAAATTTTCAGCTATAATTGCTCTGGTGCAACTCTATTTGACCCATTTCTACCGTACAAGTATTTACTTGATATGAAACTAAATGACAATGTACTAAGAAGCAAGGAAACTACTTCTACCAGCTGTTTCCATGTAAAGTAAAATTACAGAATTATTAGCTAAGGCAGATCAATGATCAAAACTCTGATATATTGGAACTTATGTCACTTGAGGGAGTAACTTTACTGCCAGCAGTGAGTTTCTGCCAAGAATGCAAATTGGTATATTTGAGCAGACAATTCAGACCACAAGGCCATAAGACATGGGAGCAGAATTAAGCCATGTGGTCCATTGAGTCTGCTCTGCCATTCAATCATGGCTGATCCTTTTTTTTCCATTAGTCACTGGCAGCCAACCAGAAAAGGATCCTTTTATTCCTACTCACTGCCTCCTACCAATCAGCCACAGGGGCTAGACAGAGCTGCTAATTAACCCATCAGCCTTTGGGATGAGACTAGAGTACTCATTGGAATTCTGTATGGTCAAAGGGGAAATAAGCAAACTTCACGCAGTCAGCACCTGTGATTAAGACGGTAGTCGGGTCGCAAAAGTAGTGAGGCAGCAGCTCTGCTGGTTGAATCATTGTGCTTTGTGTCAACAGGTGATGCAATGCTTCCTCACTGAAGGGTGATTTTTGGGTGGTGGGATTTAGGAAGGTGGCAGTGGGTTATGGGCTGGGAAATAACCGAAGTAAAAAAATTCAGTCCTGCAGCTCTCATGAGGAGGAATAAAGGATTCTAGAAAGAGTTTGTTCTGTTGTTAATCCAATACATACGCTCCAAATGAGAAAGAATTTTGAAAGATTCTCTTGCACATTGGCTTTACCAGCTACAATATTGCATGTTTCACTCATAAATTTAAGGTGAAAAGATAGGAAAACCAAGAGACTTAAACATAGCTGGCAGAGTAAAACAATTTTGACACCATATTGATTTGTTTTCTGAACAGTTGCAGCAAGCAAAGCAACCAGAACAAATTGTAAAATCTGCCTCCAATTTACAACTGGGTACAATTGTGGCGACTGATGTGTAGAGTATATGGAAGTATAAAGTGGTAGAAATCCTCAGTGATTGAATGGTATCTGAAACAAATTAAGGTAACGTAATGGTGCAGACAATTTCAATAGGTTTCAATAGGTACATTTAATGTCAGAGTAATGTATACAGTATATATCCTGAAATTCTTTTTCTTTGCAAACATCCATGAAAACAGAGGAATGCCTCGAAGAATGAATGACTGTTAAATGTTAGAATCCCAAAGACCCTCCCACGCACAGGCAGCAGTAAAGCAACAACCCTCCCCCTCCCCCACCAGCAAAAAGCATCGGCAACCCCCACTGAGCACTCAAGCGTGCAGCAAAGCATCAATAAAGACACAGACTTGCAGTCCCCCAAAGACTACTTGTTCACCCGGTAATTCGACATACCACAGGCTCTCTCTCTCACTCTCTAATAAGGGAAAAAGAGCTGTCCCCAATTTGTCAGGAAAGTGATAAGAATGCCAACAAAACTGGGACAGAAGTTGAAAGTGAACAAAATTATAAGAATAAAAATATTCAAGTCACAGGTGTAAGAGGGGAAAACTTCTGTAATCTACATTTTAGTAATCAGCCTGACCTGTTCCTCAGCACAAGTTATAGACAACTTGCCCTTGCTTCCTGTTTGTAAGGTTATTACTATCCCTCTGCCAGATCCATAATCACAAACTTCACATAGTTTCAAGGATTTTGGGAGCTGATATTTTTAATCATTTGTTTTGTTGCCACCTCATTCATCATGCCCAGACTTCTAGAAATAGCAGCTCAAAAGTAAAGTCCTGCTTTCCATACAAGGTTCTGACTGCCACTGAGATAATGATGAACATAGATAATTTCAGTAGAGAATGTTTTCTCATCAGAATATTATTATTTGCTTTCACAAACTAACACATTATCCATGTTCCAGCTTGTGCAGAGAAGATTTTGAGAGAAAAGAAAACATCATTGAATTGCAACCCACTAGAATACCAGGTTGTCTGGTTTATGTAAAGACTTGGTTCAATTGAATATTCCACCTGGCTATTTGGCCTGTCAGTATATTTATCTTTCCCTGCAGGAGCTGAAAATTAGCCCCATGTTTTATGGAAAGCCCATTTACTTAAGAATACTGCTTATTGCTGAAATAAATTGATACCAGGAGCCAAGCACCTGGTGCACAGTAGATATGCAGATTAACAGAATCAAACAATGATGGGCACTGCAAACTTTTACTGAGAGAATTATTCAATGTTTATTTTGAGTATTTTCATTTCCCAAATAGGGCCAGGTTTGATTTTGCCAAGTGCTGTTCAGAGGTTTGAGGACTTTTACTCTGTGTGCAGCTGGCATAATAATCCAAGACTGAGGAGGTGCAATGGTTTATTCATCAGCCCCTTCACATGAGATATAACACAAAGAGGGGCAGTGGCACCAGGTGCATGAGAAGAGCAACATTTGTAGGTTCCCTAATGTATTCCACACCAACCTAACTTCAAAATTGAATTCCCTACCTGGCAGAGCAGTGGAGATTCCTCCATCAGGAGGTTGCAGTGGTTAAGACAGCTTGCTCGTCACCACCTTCTCTAGGTTAATTTGGGATGGTCAATAAATGTTGTCCTTGCTAGTAACACACTTATCCTCTAAGTGGACAAAAAAAGGGAGATCAGGGTTTTTAAAAGATGGGATGTATGAGCTTTGACCAGCGACCAATCCAGACATCGGAAGTTTTGAGAGGAGGGTACTTCAATCAGGTCCACTGCCCAAGTACAAATGGCAGCAGCAGGTCACTACAGTGAAAAAGAGAGGCTTCATTCAGTGGAGGCAAAACAAAAAAAAAAGCTCGAGGTTAAGTTATTTTTTTCTCCTTCCCTTCTTTATATCTGCTCAGCTGGATAGTGGAATGCTGCTCTTGCAGGATGTGGGAAGGCATGGAGACCTCCAGTGTCCCTGACAACTACAATGCCAGAAGTGCATCCAGCTGCACCTTCTAACAATCTGCGTTAAGGAGTTGGATCTGGAACTGGATGAATCCTGGATCATTCAGAAGGCTGATAGGACATATAGAGAGGTAGTTACACCCAAAGGTGCAGGACATAGGAGATTGGGTGACAGTCAGGAAGGGGAAAGAGGTTAAGGAGCCAGTGCAGAGTACCCCTGCAGCTATCCCCCTCAACAACAGGTCTATCACTTTATATATAGTTGGGGAGGATGATCTAACAGTGAAATGTCACAATGGTCATGTCTCTGGCACTGAATCTGCCTCTGTAACTCAGAAGGGATGGGGGGAGAAAGGGCACACTGTGGTGATAAGGGATTTGTTAGCGGAATGGACAGGAGGCTCTGTGGGCAAGAATGAGTTTGCCTGATGGTATGTACCCCCCCCCCCCGCACCGCCCCCCGCAGGTGTCCGGGATATCTTGGATCGAGTGCTCAGCATTCTTAAGTGGGAGGGTGAACAGCCAGAAGTCATGGTCCATGTAGGTACCAATGACATGGGTAGGATGAGTGACAAGGTTCTGCACTGGTGTGAGGTTAAAGGGCAGGACCTCCAGGGTTGTGATCTCGGGACTACTACCCATGCCAGGCGCTATGAGGCCAGAACTAGGACGATAATACCATTTAAAATGTGGCTAAGCAGTTGGTGCAGGAGGGAGGGCATAAGATTTTTGGGTCATTGGGCTCTCTTCCAGAGACAGTGGGACCTGCACAGAGGGGCGACTTGCACCTGAACTGGGGGGTGTTTAATACCCTAGCGGGAAGGTTTGTTACTGCTGCATGGTGGGGTTTAAACTAGAGTTGCGGGGGGATGGGAACCAGAGTGCAGGACAGCTTGAGGAGAGTTTGTGGTGGGAGCTGTTGCTAAGACCTCAGACAAAGTTAGGAATCAAAAGGTTGAGCATGATGCAAATAGTGTCCTGAGCTGCATATATTTCAATGCAAGAAGTATCGTAGGAAAGGTGGATAATAGTGCTGAAGATGAGGTACCTGGTTTACAGAGGTAATGTGTAGTGAGCAGAGGCTGTTGATAGAGCAAAATTGCAGTGAACAAGATGAGTTGCAATGTAAGACGCAGACAAAATCAAAAGGGGTGAATACAGGACTGAAGCTGTTATGTATGAATGTGTGCAGTACACAGAATAAGATAAATGAACTTGTAGCACAGTTACAGATTGGCATACGTGATGTTTTACATGGAAACATAGAAAATAGGTGCAGGAGTAGGCCATTCGGCCCTTCGAGCCTGCACCGCCATTCAGTATGATCATGGCTGACCATCCAACTCAGAACCCTGTACCAGCCTTCCCTCCATACCCCCTGATCCCTTTAGCCACAAGGGCCATATCTAACTCCCTCTTAAATATAGCCAATGAACTGGCCTCAACTGTTTCCTGTGGCAGAGAATTCCACAGATTCACCACTCTCTGTGTGAAGAAGTTTTTCCTAATCTCGGTCCTAAAAGGCTTCCCCTTTATCCTCAAACTGTGGCCCCTCGTTCTGGACTTCCCCAACATCGGGAACAACCTTCCTGCATCTAGCCTGTCCAATCCCCTTAGGATTTTATATGTTTCAATCAGATCCCCCCTCAATCTTCTAAATTCCAATGAGTATAAACCTAGTCGATCCAGTCTTTCATCATATGAAAGTCCTGCCATCCCAGGAATCAATCTGGTGAACCTTCTTTGTACTCCCTCTATGGCAAGGTTGTCTTTCCTCAGATTAGGGGACCAAAACTGCACACAATACTCCAGGTATGGTCTCATCAAGGCCTTGTACAACTGCAGTAGTACCTCCCTGCTCCTGTATTCGAATCCTCTTGCTATGAATGCCAGCATACCATTCGTCTTTTTCACCGCCTGCTGTATTGCATGCCTACTTTCAATCATTGGTGTATAATGACACCCAGCTCTCGTTGCACCTCCCCTTTTCCTAATCAGCCACCATTCAGATAATAATCTGTTTTCCTGTTTTTGCCAGCAAGGTGGATAACCTCACATTTATCCACATTAAATTGCTTCTGCATGAATTTGCCCACTCACCTAACCTATCCAAGTCACCCTGCATCCTCTTAGCATCCTCCTCACAGCTAACACTGCCGCCCAGCTTCGTGTCATCCACAAACTTGGATTTGTTGCATTTAATTCCCTCATCCAAGTCATTAATATATATTGTAAACAACTGGGTTCCCAGCACTGAGCCTTGCGGTACCCCACTAGTCACTGCCTGCCATTCTGAAAAGGTCCCGTTTATTCCCACTCTTTGCTTCCTGTCTGCCAACCAATTCTCTATCCACATCAATACCTTAACCCCAATACCGTGTGCTTTAAGTTTGCACACTAATCTCCTGTGTGGGACCTTGTCAAAAGCCTTTTGAAAATCCAAATATACCACATCCACTGGTTCTCCCCTATCCACTCTACTAGTTACATCCTCAAAAAATTCTATGAGATTCGTCAGACATGATTTTCCTTTCACAAAACCATGCTGACTTTGTCCGATGATTTCACCGCTTTCCAAATGTGCTGTTATCACATTTTTGATAACTGACTCCAGCAGTTTCCCCACCACTGACGTTAGGCTAACCGGTCTATAATTCCCTGGTTTCTCTCTCCTCCTTTTTTGAAAAGTGGGGTTACATTAGCCACCCTCCAATCCTCAGGAACTAATCCAGAATCTAACGAGTTTTGAAAAATTATCACTAATGCATCCACTATTTCTTGGGCTACTTCCTTAAGCACTCTGGGATGCAGACCGACTGGCCCTGAGGATTTATCTGCCTTTAATCCCTTCAATTAACCTAACACCACTTCCCTACTAACATGTATTTCCCTCAGTTCCTCCATCTCACTGGACCCTCTGTCCCCTACTATTTCCGGAAGATTATTTATGTCCTCCTTAGTGAAGACAGAACCAAAGTAATTATTCAATTGGTCTGCCATGTCCTTGCTCCCCATAATCAATTCACCTGTTTCTGTCTGCAGGGGACCTACATTTGTCTTTACCAGTCTTTTCCTTTTTACATATCTATACAAGCTTTTACAGTCCATTTTTATGTTCCCTGCCAGTTTTCTCTCATAATCGTTTTTCCCCTTCCTAATTAAGCCCTTTGTCCTCCTCTGCTGAACTCTGAATTTCTCCCAGTCCTCAGGTGAGCCACTTTCTCTGGCTAATTTGTATGCTTCTTCTTTGGAATTGATACTATCCCTAATTTCTCTTGTCAGCCACGGGTGCACTACCTTCCTTGATTTATTCTTTTGCCAAACTGGGATGAACAATTGTTGTAGTTCATCCATGCGATCTTTAAATGCTTGCCATTGCCTATCCACCGTCAACCCTTTAAGTATCATTTGCCAGTCTATCTTAGCTAATTCACGTCTCATACCTTCAAAATTATGCTTCTTTAAGTTCAGAACATTTGTTTCTAAATTAACTATGTCACTCTCCATCTTAATGAAGAATTCCACCATATTATGGTCACTCTTACCCAAGGGGCCTCTCACGACAAGATTGCTAATTAACCCTTCCTCATTGCTCAATACCCAGTCTCGGATAGCCTGCTCTCTTGTTGGTTCCTCGACATGTTGGTTCAAAAAAACCATCCCGCATACATTCCAAGAAATCCTCTTCCTCAGCACCCTTACCAATTTGGTTCACCCAATCTATATGTAGATTGAAGTCACCCATTATAACTGCTGTTCCTTTATGCCCACATTTCTAATTTCCTGTTTAATACCATCCCCAACCTCACTACTACTGTTAGGTGGCCTGTACACAACTCCTACCAGCGTTTTCTGCCCCTTAGTGTTATGCAGCTCTATCCATATCGATTCCACATCCTCCCAGCTAATGTCCTTCCTTTCTATTGCGTTAATCTCCTCTCTAACCAGCAATGCTACCCTACCTCCTTTTCTTTCATGTCTATCCCTCTTGAATATTGAATATCCCTGAATGTTGAGCTCCCATCCTTGGTCACCCTGGAGCCATGTCTCTGTGATCCCAACTATATCATATTCATTAACAACAATCTGCACTTTTAATTCATCCACCTTATTACGAATGCTCCTTGCATTGACACACAAAGCCTTTAGGCTTGATTTTACAACACTCTTAGCCCTTATACAATTATGTTGTAAAGTGGCCCTTTTTGATTTTTGCCCTGGATTTGCCGGCCTGCCACTTTTACTTTTCACCTTCCTACTTTTTGCTTCTACCCTCATTTTACACCCCCCTGTCTCTCTGCACTGGTTCCCATCTCCCTGTTGTGAACTAACCTCCTCTTTCCTAGTCTCTTTAATTTGATTCCCACCCCACAACCATTCTAGTTTAAAGTCACCTCAGTAGCCCTGGCTAATCTCCCTGCCAGGATATTGGTTCCCCTAGGATTCAAGTGTAACCCGTCCTTTTTGTACAGGTCACACCTGCGCCAAAAGAGGTCCCAATGATCCAAAAACTTGAATCCCTGCCCCCTGCTCCAATCCCTCAGCCACACATTTATCCTCCACCTCATTGCATTCCTACTCTCACTGTCGCGTGGCACAGGCAGTAATCCCGAGATTACTACCTTTGCGGTCCTTTTTCTCAACCTTCCTAACTCCCTATATTCTCCTTTCAGGACCTCTTCCCTTTTCCTACCTATGCCATTGGTACCCATACGTACCATGACCTCTGGCTCCTCACCCTCCCACTTCAGGATATCTTGGACACGATCAGAAATATCCCTGACTCTGGCACCAGGGAGGCAAACTACCATCTGGGTCTCTGGACTGTGTCCACAAAATCGCCTGTCTGACCCCCTTACTATCGAGTCCCCTATTACAACTGCCCTCCTCTTCCTTCCCCTACCCTTCTGAGCTACAGGGCCGGACTCTGTGCCAGAAGCACAGCCACTGTTGCTTCCCCCAGGTAAGCTGTCCCCCCCAACAGTACTCAAACAGGAGTACCTATTGTCAAGGGGCACAGCCACTGAGTTACTCTCTATTACCTGACTCTTCCCCTTTCCCCTCCTAACCGTGACCCACTTGTCTGCCTCCCGTGGCCCCGGTGTGACCACCTGCCTGTAATTCCTCTCTGTCAACTCCTCACTCTCCCTGACCAGACGAAGGTCATCGAGTTGCAGCTCCAGTTCCCTAACGCAGTCCCTTAGGAGCTGCATCTCGGCGCACCTGGCGCAGATGTGGACGTCCAGGAGGCTTGGAGACTCCAGGGCCTCCCACATCCGGCACCGAGAACAACAAGCTGCCTTCACACTCATACTGCCCCTCTCCTCAAATAACAACAAAAAATGAATACCAAACCTTCCTCGCCTCGCCCGTTTCCGCCTAAGCCCGTTGAGCCGAAGCCCTTAAGCCGTCAATCTGCTCCTGGCTCACTCCGCCGCCCGCAAACTACGCTACCCACTATATAAGGCTCTGTTCCTTTTAAATCTTCCGTGCTTCACTGCCCGACGACACACGCCTGCGCAGTCCCGCCTCTCTGAACGCCAATGGAAAAAAAACCGAAAAGTTCAAAAATGGCTTCCTCTGGACTCCGCTCCGATTCTCAGACTTCCTTCTTCAAATTAAACCCGAAGCAGGATTTCTGTCCTTTTAAATCTTCCACGCCTTACTGCCCGACGTCACACGCCTGCGCAGTCCCGCCTCTCTGAACACCGATGAAAAAAAAACCCGAAAAATCCAAAAATGGCTTCCTCCGCACTCCCGCTCCGATTCTCAGACTTCCTTCTTCGAATTTTGGGCATCACTGAATTATGGCTGAAAGAAGATTATAGCTGGGAGCTTAATATCCAAGGAAACACATTATATTGAAAGGATAGGCAGGAAGGGCGCGAGTGCTCTGATGGTAAAATCAAATCATTAGAAAGAGGTGACATAGGGTGAGAAGATGATGAATCATTGCGCAAAGAGCTAAGTAATTACAAGGGTAGAAAGTTGCTGATGGGAATTGTATATAGACCCCCAGACTGTAGTGAGGATGTGGCCTACAAATTGCAATGGGAGATAGAAAATGCATTCTAAAAGGGCAATATTAGAATAGTCATGGGGGAGTTCAATATGCAAGTTGATTGGGAAAATCACGCTGGTGCTGGATTACAAGAGGGGGAGTTTCTAGATGCATACAAGATGGCTTTTTAGAACAGCTCGTGGTTGAGCCCATGAGGAGATCAGCAATTCTGGATTTGGTGCTGTGCAATAAACCAGAATTGATTAGAGAGTTTACGGTAAAAGAACCCTTAAGAGAAGTGATCATAATGTGATTACATTTATGCTGAAATTTGAGAAAGAGAAGCTAAAGTCAGATGTATCAGTATTGCAGCGGAGTAAAGGGAATTACAGAGACATGAAAAAGGAGTTGGCCAGAATTTATTGGAAAAGAACACTGGCAGGGATGACGGCTCAGCACAATGGCTGGAATTTCTGGAAGCAATCTGGAAGGCACAGGATATAAACATTACAAAGAGGAAGAGGTATGCTAAAGGAAAGGTGACACAACCATGGCTAACAAGAGAAGTCAAAGCCAACATAAAAGCCAAAGAGAGAGCGTATAATAGATCAAAAATTAGTGGGAAGTTAGAAGATCGGGAAGCTTTTAAAAACCAACAGAAGGCAACTAAAAAAGTAATTAAGAAGGTAAAGATGGAATATGAAAGTTAGCTAGCCAATAATATTAAAAAGGATACCAAAAGTTTCTCCAGATACATAAAGTGTAAAAGAGAAGCGAGAGTGGATACCAGACCCCTGCAAAATGATGCTGGAAAGGCAGTAATGGGGGTCAACGAAATGGCAGATGAACTGAATAAGTATTTTGCGTTAGACTTCACTGTGGAAGACACCAGCAGTATGGTGGAAATTCCAGCAATCAGGGGTCATGAAATGTGTGCAGTTACCATAACTAGAAAGAAAGCTTTTAAGAAACTGAAAGGTCTGAAGGTAGGTATGTCACCTGGACCTTATGGTATACACCCCAAGTTTCTGAAAGAGGTGGATAAAGAGATCGCGGAGGCATTAATAATGATCTTTCAAGAAAACTAGATTCTGGAATAGTTCCAGAAGACAGGAAAATTGCAAATATCACTTCATTCTTCAGGAAGGGAGAGAGGCAGAAGAAAGGAAACTATAGACTAGTTAGTCTAACTGAAGTAGATAGGAAGATGTTGGACTTAATTATTAAGGATGTGGTCTCAAGATACTTGGAGGCACATGATAAAATAGGCCATAGTCAGTATGTTTTCCTGAAGGGAAAATCTTGCCTGAAAATCTGTTAGAATTCAAAGGTTTCAAAGGTACATTTAATGTCAGAGAAATGTATACAATATACATCCTGAAATACTTTTTCTTTGCAACCATCCACGAAAACAGAGGAGTGACCCCAAAGAATGAATGACAATTAAATGTTAGAACCACAAAGTCCCCCCCCCAGCTCTCCTCCTTCCCGTGCATAAGTGGCAGCAAGCAACGATCCCCCTCCCTCCACCAACAAAAAAAGCATCAACATCCACCACCAAGCACTCAAGAGTGCAGCAACACAGACTTGCAGTACCCCAAAGACTACTCATTCACCCAGTATTCAACATACCAGAGGCTCTCTCTCTCTTTCCCTAATAAGGGAGAAAGAGAGTCTCCGTTTCACAGTGAAAGGGGAGGCATAACAAACAACTCACTGGTTTACAATGTTAAAAGCACATTGCGCTGCTTTTTCCGAGCTCTGTGCCCAAGATCTCAGATCTCTGGGCACACAGCCACAGATCTTCCAACTCCCACGACACACCGATCTCCTTCCGGGATGCCGACCTTCGATCTGTCTGTCTCCAGAGGGTGAATTCTTTGAAGAAATCATAAGCAGGATAGACAAAGGAGAATCAGCTGATATTGTGTACAGGTACTTGGATTTTCAGGCCTTTAACAAGATGCCACACATGAGACTGCTTAAAAAGATATGAGCACATGGTATTACAGGAAATATTCTAGCATGGATAAAGCAGTGGCTGATCAGCAGGAGGCAAAGAGTGGGAATAAATGGAGACTTTTCTGGTTGGTTGCCATTGACTAATGGTGTTCCACAGGTGTCAGTGTTGGGACTGATACTTTTTATGTTATAAGTCAATAATTTGGTTGATGGAATTCATGGCTTTATTGCAAAGTTTGCAGATGATATGAGGATAGGTAGTTTTGAGGAAGTAGAGATGTTACAGAAGGTCTTCGACTGATTAGGAGAATGAGCAAAGAAATAGCAAGTGAAAGAATATGGTCGTGCACTTTGGTAGAAGAAATGAAAGGGTAGATTATTTTCTAAATGTAGAGAAAATACAAATACCTGAGGTGCAAAGGGTCTTGGGAGTCCTTGTGCAGGATTCCCAAAAGGTTAATTTGCAGGTTGAGTCTGTGGTGAGGAAAGCAAATACAATATTAGCAATAACTTCAAAAGGACTAGAATATAAAAGCACAGATATAATGTTGAAACTTTATAAAACACTGGTGAGGCCTCACTTGGAGAATTGTGAACAGTTTTGAGCCCTTTAGTTTAGAAAGGATGTGCTGAAACTGGAGAGGGTTCAAACGAGTTTCATGAAAATGATTCCAGGATTGAATGGCTTGTCATATGAAGAGCATTTGATTGCTCTGGTTCTGTATTCCCTGGAACTCAGAGATGTGGAGGAATTTCTTTAGCCAGAGAGTGGGGAATCTGTGGAATAATTTGTCACAGACAGCTATGGAGGCCAAATCTTTATGTGTGTGTATGCATATATATATATATAGGCAGAGGTTGATAGATTCTTGATTGGTCAGGGCATGAAGGGATACAGAGAGAAAGCGGGAGATTGAGGCTGAGAGGAAAATTGGATCAGCCATGATGAAATGGGAGAGCAGATTTGGTGGGCCAAATGGCCTAATTCTGTTCCTCTTTCTTATGGTCTTATGTTCTTTGTCAAACGGGCTGTCTTGCTGCATTTGTAAGATTATGCTTACCTCTGATTCTTTACCAGATTGGCTGACAGGATAATGTCCATAGGCTGGTAGGCACAAGCTGCTATTAGGTTTAAGGTGCGATAATTTCCTGTAGCATATTTTTTCGTCCATTCACCTTGAAACTGCTAGGAAAATGAATCTTTCAAATTAGAAGGCAGAATTAGTCTTTCAGTTGTGACAAAAACTGAAAACGTGAACAGTGAATAATACCCTATTGGACTTCCCTGAACTCAAAACTGAAATGGTATTCTCCCCTTGAAATAGTAATATGGGCACTAGGACTTCAAGTATTCATAGTCAGGATGTGATGCAAGTTGCTAAGGCTGCAGTCTTTGCTTCTCCTGAGTTGCCCTGTACAGATATTTAAGAACCATTGCATATTTAAGTCATATAGACCTGTGGTGCTTGCACTGACGAAATGCATTTGTGAATAGAAAGAAATTCCAGGACTTTAACTAGAACTAACAGAAGAATGTTAGGAACTGTCCGGGTCAAAATATTGTTGATTCCTAGTGACAATCTTTCCATTTGCTTCTCTTATTCTTTGTGGAAGTATACATGGACCATGGGATGGCAAATGCCATTGAAGTTATCCTCCAGAGTATCTGGCTGGATTATGCGACTTGCTACTGCCCGCAGTTTCCTGCTAACTGCAGTGTTTGGGTCAGCTTATTCCTAATGTCCATCCCTGCGTAATGGATCTCTGAGATGAGCTGGATTTTAAGTGTCTGAACGTCTGACTACTCACTCTGTGGGTTGACTTGATTGTGTTGAAGGACCAAAAGCAACTCACAACCAGCTGTTCCAACTTTATGTCATGGTTGATTGATATATGTAACTATTTATTTGAATGGTATCACTGATCTGAATTGAATAGTATGTGCAGGTAAATAATTTTGATTTTGTTTTTTTTAATTTACTTAATATTTTCAATCTATTTCAATTGTTTAGATTTACTTTTTTAAGTGATGTATTACCTTTTAGCATTCGATATTTATTATTAACATTAGATTTTCGTTATTAAATAAGAACACTTTTCCAGTATAGCAAAATTTAAAAAATAGTTAAAGATGCCTTCGAGTTTTCAAGGGGTTGGAAGGGTCAACCAGGCATGAAGCCTCAGCATCCACAGCCTGAGATGACAACTTGTAGACATTTGTAGACAGCTCCTATTTTGGAATAGAAAGAGCTGTGAGGCTGGAAGTTTGGGACTATGGAATAAAGGATAATAGCAGGAAAAGTAACTGGGATTGCTCTTAGCTTTGGCCAATTATCATCACTGATGTCTTGAACGAAGCTGAACGTAACAAATATCCCTCACATCAGATCCATTGGATATGCCAGCTCAGTCCCTGAACACACCTAGAGTATACCACTACCTCATCACAAGTCATTCTAGACCAGGGGTTCCTAACCATTTTATGCCATGGACCCATACCATTAACTGTGGGGTCCATAGACCTCAGGTTAGGAACCCCTGGTCTAGAGGCTCTGTGCACTTTATCCAACAGCATTGACTAAATGTCCTCGTACTTCTTGCAATGAGTTTGCATCAATGCATTTGGAGTTACGAGAGGTGCATTACAAGGGCCTCTCAGTTAAATCCTGTGCTAGCTTTTCATACAGTTGAAATGACTTAAAAGATCTCACATATAAATGACTTCTAGATTGTAATGATTATTATCTTGGCCAATTGGACAGCTATTGATCCCCAAGGCTGGAGGCCACACGCAATTTCCTTAAATTTTACCATGTACTTCCCGAAGCAAATTTCTGTGATGGTTGCGCTAGGCTGTTTATTATCAATAAATACTATTGCCTTCCTAATTACTTGCTGTAGTGACTTGCTGAAAAATGTCCTAAAAGTGGAAAGTTGGGTAACAAGATGGGAAAATTTATAGGTTGGTAGCTGGAAGTGTACCCCCTGTGATAGGAAAGCAATTGCAGTTGAGTTCAGTTAAGGGGGCAGAAGTGCAGGAGCACAGATTTGCTGAGAGAACTGATGGGCTGAAGGTTGCCATAATAGGGAAGATTGGAACTGTTACATTGAACAAACAAGAGCCAATGTAAGTCAGCAAGAAAAGAGTTGGCAGGTAAATACAAGATAAGACATGGGCAACAGTGTTTTGGACAATCTTAACTAAAATTTTGGAGCTGCCTGTGAAGATCTGGAGGTGGTAAAGAGTTTCTGCAGAAGATGAGCTTACGCAAGGCAAAACTAGGTAACATTACAGGTGGGAATAGGTGGCTTTACGATGATGTAAGCAGATGGACAGAAGCTCACTTGGAGTGAGAGAAAACCCCGAAGTATAATAGCAATGCACACAATAAACGCTGGTGAACGCAGCAGGCCAGGCAGCATCTATAGGAAGAGGTACAGTCGACGTTTCGGACCGAGACCCTTCGTCAGGACTAACTGAAAGAAGAGATAGTAAGAGATTTGAAAGTGGGGGGGGAGGGGGAGATCTACTTTCAAATCTCTTACTATCTCTGCTTTCAGTTAGTCCTGACGAAGGGTCTAGGCTCGAAACGTCGACTGTACCTCTTCCTAGAGATGCCGCCTGACCTGCTGTATTCACCAGCACTTTTTGTGTGTGTTGCTTGAATTTCCAGCATCTGCAGATTTCCTCATGTTTGCCCAAAGTATAATAGATTTGGTTCAGACGCTGGGTGAGTAAGTATAGCTTCTTATAGGAACTGGAGAGAATGGCTTCGGCTTTCTGAATACTGAGTTGAAGGAAATTTCTGTTTATCCAGCATTAGATAATGAAGAAGCAGTATGAAAATTTGTAGGAACTGGAGAGTTTGAGAAAGTGGTGATGAAACAGACTTAGCTGTCATCGAGAGCACTGTATGATGTTTTTGGATTTTCTTGCTGACGGGTATGTAAATGAGAAATGAGAAAGATATGTACTGTATGGGTAAGGGAAGATGAGCCATTGCAGGTGATTCAACGGCTTGGAATGGATGGGAAAGAATTGGACTAGGTGGGAATGTCCCTATCCAACCAGACACTGGTGGTGAGGCATGCTGTACTCAATCACATGAAAGGCTGTAGACGCATTAAGAAGATGAGGGAGACTTTTGCCATTGTCACCATAAATCGACTAAAAATTGTGACCCTAATGAAAGCCTTTTCAGTTCCATATGTGGACGGAAAGCAAAAAGTTCAGGTAATAATTGGAAATGTCAGGCTTTATCATGAGAAGCTGGATTGCAAAAGTGGGGGGATAGATGCAGTTAAAAACTGTCAAGGTTAGATCCCATCAGGAGTGTTCACTCAGATTTGGGTTCCAAACCTCCAAGGGTATTATCCTGACCTTGATGCAGCACACATTCATCAGAATTAAATAAGGACTTCTGAAAAGAAAAAGCCAACGTGCATATGCACAGTGCCTCTTTAAGGAGCTTTTAGCAAACATTTTTTGTATAGTCACAGTTATAAGAAAGATGGCACAGCTAACTCCCACAAGCAACAGTATAACAATGAATAGATAATCAGCTGTTTCATTAGTAGCACTGAATGAAAGATAAATATTGACTGATAGATCATTCCACAATTCTTTCCTGAAATAGCTCTGTAGAATCTTTTGTGTCTTCCTGTGAGCGTAATGGCCTCAATTTAACAGTTTATCTGAGAGATCCACTGTCACTGCAGCATGCCCTCAAACTGTATGGGAATGTCAGTGCAGATCTTGTTGTGCTGTTACCTCCAGATAATTTTTTAACTCAGAGATGACATTGCTTCAAATTGAGCTGCTGTGGGAATGAATTACAGTGATTCTTAACAAACTGTTATCCATTGTAGCGGATTAAGTGACAATCTCGTTGAGATGATTATGAAATCTAAAGGGCACTAGCAGGTAGATGTGAGTCTTTCTGGGGGAGGATTTCATATAATTCCAGGGAATTTGAAATGAAATCAAGAAGTGCATTTTAATGCAAAGATTGGTGGATATCTGTAATTTTTTTCCCCCAAAGAAGAAAAAAACAAGTCAACCCTTTCTTTGCTCGGTGACTTTAACATGTACCACACATTCACAAAACATATTAGTAAAGCTTCTTTTTAGCAGAATCTGAACCACAGGAGTTGAAATATATATGTAACAACTTCAAATTCCATGTACATTTTCCCCCAAGGAATTTAAATGATGAGGATAAATTCTCTGCTTCTGTCACAAGTGGAGTTGTAAATCACTGCAGAGTATGTTGTCTCATGCCTCGACTGCACCATAATCATTCAGAGGTAATAAAATGAGAGTGATTGATAGAAGCACATCACCTCCACTGAGCCGTCCTGTCCATTCCCAAGGCTATTGTAAACGTCAAGCAACAGTTATAATTTATTTTCGGGTGGCTGTGATTGATAACAGCAGAGAAATATCACTGTAAACATAAACACAAGAGATTCTGCAGATGCTGGAAATCTTGAGCAACACACACAAAATACTGGAAGAACTCGGCAAGTTGGGCTGCATCTGTGGAGGGGAGTAAACAGTCCAAGGTCTCAGCCTGAAACATCAACTGTTTATTCCCCTCGGTAGATACTGCCTGACTTGCTGAGTTCCTCCAGTGTTGCGTGTTTGTGTATATCACTGTAATACCTCCTTTGTTTGTACATTGGCATTGGCTTAATAAATGATTTCTGGCCTGTCCTGGGTGACTACTGCTTTCCACTAAAAATGTCTCCCCTTTTGACCCCACCTTCTACCTATTGAACCATTGATCCTTTCTTGGTGGTAGTGTGACTCCGTCTGCCAAATTTCAAGTAGTTCTCTTGCCCTGCCCCACTGGTCCACATCCCTGAAACCACTCCCTTACAAAATACCTTCCGATGATTGATGTACCACCAATTGCCATTTGCAAAACAAAATGTTCCAAGTTTCTGCTACAGGATGCATATGAAAAAGTTTCCTAACATTAGTCCTGCTGGGCCTGGATTTAACTTCCTGATGTCCCCTAGTCATAGATACCCCAGCCTTGAGTACACATCCTGATAAGGTGCCTCTTGGTAGACTGGTACAAAAGATGAAGGAATGAGGGATTCTAGGCATGCTAGCTAATTGGATCCAAGGTTGGCTTTATTCTAGAATGCAGTTGCAGAGGATGTTTTACTGATTGGAAATCTGTAAACAGTCTTGTATCACAGGGATCTGTGCTGGAATATTTGCCGTTTATGATACACGTTATCAATTTGATGTGTATGTTGGAGGTTTGATTAATAAGTTAGCAGATGGCATGAAAATTGTGGATAACAAGGAAGGTTGTCTACGGGTATATCAGGTTATAGATCGGATGGCCAGTTGGGAGAAGCATTGGTAGATGGGATTTAATCCCAAAAAATGCAAGTGCATTTTGGGAAGTCAGATGGGAACACATTAGAGTTAGGTTATTTAGCCCATCAGCATGGCTGATCCATTTTCTGTCACAGCCCCAATCTCCTGCCTTCTCCTCATATCCTTTCATGTCCAGATTAATCAAGAGTCTAGCAACCACTGCCCTAAATATGCAGTAAATACTAGGGCAATAAGCAGAATCTCGATGAACAGGGTCCCTAGTCTGTTGTTTGTGGCAACTCAGGTCAATAGCTGATGAAGAAGTCATGTGGCATGTTTGCCTTTATTGGTCGGAGAATAGAGTATAATAGTTGGGACATCATATTGCAAATTTTCAAAGCATTGGTTGGGCCACATCCGGAGCTTTGTGCACAGTTCTGGTTGTTACACTATAGGAAAGAAGTAATTGCAGTGGAGAGGGGAGAGGAGCTTCACCAGGATGTTGCTTGAATGGGAAAATTCAAGTTATGGGGAGAGATTGGATAGGCTGTCCTTGTTTTGCCTGAAGAATGCTAACCAGTAATAAAAATATTCAAGGTTCTGAGAGCCATTGATCAGGTAGATAACCAAAATTCCACTACCTGAAGTGTAATGAGCCAGAAGATCTATCTTAAGCTTTGAAATAAAGTTAACCTTGGGCGTTATTTCCAAACATTTTAAGACCCCTCCCACCTCGGATATTCTCTTTTCTCTCCCCTTCCATCAAACAGAAGATACAAAGGTTTGAAAGTACTCACCACCGAGTTCAAGGACAGCTTCTATCCTGCTACACTAAGTCTCCTAAATGGACCTCTTGCACATTAAAGATGAACTCTTGAATTCACAATCTACCTCATTATGACCTCTGCACCTTATTGTTTCCTTGTGTGGCACTTTCTTTGTAACCATCACGCTATATTTTGCATTCTGTTATTTCCTCAATGTCTGTATATGTGTATATATAGTATATATGTTCTGAAATGATCTGCATGGATGGCTTGCAAACCTTAGCTTTGGTGGACATGACAATAATAAACCAATTCCAATTCCAACAATAGTCAAAAAGCAAGGCAATGGATTTCCAAGCAGCTGAACAGGATATCTTTATGGCTGAAAGCCATGATATTTGTGAACAAAATAGAATCTTTTACAGTTGTCATTGACAAATTCCCTTTGCAGAAGCCACCGCTGTCCATACTGAAGCATGTACCTGAGTCCAAGAATTGTACCATAGACAAAGTGACTTATCACTTTAAAGTGAAGTCAGAAGTGCAGTTGATCAAATGGGGGATGATGATTAATTCTCAAAAAAGGAAAGGAACGTTTGGAACAAAAGAATACAGACAATGGTCATTGGCCTGTGACCATTGGTTTTCAACTAAATCTCTGTGATATCTATTTCTATAAAACAACTTTTAAGTACTGTGCAAGAATGAACAACAGCTAACAAATTAAGAACAATGAAAGAATTAAGAGCAATTAACAAAGCCGAGATGGATTTGATGTCACTTGATTAATGAGAAGCATTGTTAACTGAATATGTTACAGTAAGAGGCATTAAGTAGTGCTCCTACATTGTCACCCTAGTTTTTAGGAGCTACTAACAATAATTTGTAATTGTTTTATTAATAAACTGTGAAAAACTGCTTGAATAGTTTACATACATAATGCAGATTTTTTAAACATGAAGACTTTGGTACATTCCATTTAATATGTCTTCTGTGCTCAACTATCCTGAAGAGACAGGATTTTACTCAAGAATTTGCCTAAAACAAGGCAAGTACTTCCTCGTGTTAAAGTGGGTATGTTACCTGGTTCAGTTGGGATGCATGTCAGGATACTGAGGGAAGTAGGGTGGAAATTGCAGAATATTACCTGTAATCTTTTGGACACCTGTAGAAATGCTGTTAAAGGCAAATTGTGCTTAATTAATAGTTTTTGATAAACTCACAGAAAGGGCCATTGAAAGAAGGCACTTGTTATAAAGGCACTCAATAAAATGCCACAAATAGGCTAGTCTTCAAGAGAGAAGTCCCTGGAATAAAAGCTACCATCATAGCATGGGTAGAAAATTGACTCAATGACTCTTTGCACACTCCCTTTAATTCACTGGCACTTTGGTTCCTACAGCCCTTTAAACTCAACTAGTTATATTACCCACACTCACTTGAAATTTACCAGGTTCACTTCAAATGTATTATTCTAATGATTTACACCTGAAAAAAGTGAATTAGAAATGTGTTATAGAGTATTAATAGGAATATCTAACAATAATGTGGAATATCTTCTACTTCAGCACCCCAAAGTCCTGAGTATGTCAGATTAATGCAGTTTTATATATAAACCAAAGGGCACATTTGTTAACGGAAATACAAAAACAGAAGAATGTACATAAATTATCAAAAGTACAGGAACAGGTTGAGAAAGAGGTTAAGAAATACAAGGTCCTCAGCTTTATAAATAAAAGCATGAAGTTCAAGAGCAAAAAATGTCACAATGAACTTTTATAAAATACTAGTTTGCCCACAAACTGGGAATATAGAAGAGTAGAACACAGAAGCAGCCCTTTGGCCCACGATGTCTGGGCTGACATAATGACAAATGAAAATAAATCTCTTCTGCCTGCACATGATCCATATCTCTCCATTCTTGCACATTCATGTCCATCTAGAAGCCTCTAAAAACACGACTATCATCTTTACTTCCTCCAAAACCTTTGACAGCCCTTTACAGACACCTATCATTCTCTGTATGAAAAACTTGCCCTTCATATCTCCTTTAAACTTCTCCCCCTCACCTTAAATGTATGACTTGTAGTATTTGATATTTCTACCCTAGGAAAAAATTCTGACTATCTAACCTCATAATTTTATGAACTTCTGTGAGGTTTCTCCTCAATTACCAATGCTGTGGAGAAAACAACTCAAGTTTGTGCTACCTCTCCTTAGAGCTTTCATCCGGGAAGCATCTTGGTAAACCTCCTCTGTACCCTCTCCAATCTTCCCTGTAATGTGGTGACCAAAACTGCTAACAACTGGAGGAGTGATTGTCAGCAAATCCAGTGGCAGCATTTAACATTATGAAGGATGTGGGCAAAGTGGAACCAAAGGGAACTATTTTTTTTTAGATTATGAGGACACGCAGTCCTCTTGTATTGTCATTTAGTAATGCATGCATTAAGAAATGATACCATGTTCCTCCAGAAAGTTATCACAGAAACACAAGACAAACCAAGACTGAAAAACTGACAAAAACCACATAATGATAACACATATTTACAACAGTGCAAAGCAATACCATAATTTGATGAAGAACAGACTATGGGCACGGTTAAAAAAAAAGTCTCAAAGTCTCTTGAAAGTCCCATCATCTCACGTGGACGGTAGAAGGAAGAAAAACTCTCCCTGCCATGAGCTTCCAGCGCCGCAAACTTGCCGATGCAGTACTTTGGAAGCACCCGACCACAGCCGAGTCCATCTGAAATATTGGAGAGTCATTGTGACTACAGCAGATCTCGAGATAGGGAGTGGAAAACCATGGGACAGGAAGAAAAATTATTCGTACTCATTGGATGTCTATCAGAATTGAAAGGTTCTGGATAAGACAAGAGGATGTAGCTGGATCTCCATGGTAACCCAATTAACATGCTCTCCAGTTTCTATTGATCTTTTATGATGTCTCACATTGGTTCAATGATTGAAAAGACCATCATGGTAATCCATAGAAAGAAGCAACACTGAAACTTTCCTTTAAAACAAGGATCAGGAATGCAGAAAGAATAAATGTAAAAGAAATTAGAGAATTCAAAGGATTAATAAAATTGTAGTTCTAGTGCTGTCACAGCTCCCAACATTAAGCAAAACACTCCTGGTTAGTTGAACACCACTCTGTATACACTGAACAGCTGTTGCTTGTTTTGAAAGTGCCCAGTCCTATCAACAAATATAAGAAAAGTGCCTCTTTAAATAACAATTTACGGTGGTGTGGGTGGAAATAGGAATTAGGCAAATTATGTTTCATTTGATATGTGCCTGCTTGGTGCCAGTGAATTTCATGTAGAATTGCCTGGTCGAACATTGCATCTGTCACAATTTCATCTAAGAATGTTGACTTTGTGTTAAATTTGAAGTTTACATATGATGTCCAAAGTACAAGATGAATGCAATCGAATCTCTTGATTTTACTCAAAATGTTTGCTATAGTTTTGAGGGAGGGCTCCAGCCCTCCTATTTCTGGAATTAGGGTCAGGAAATGGTACTGAGGCCGAAGAACAGATGATCTTGTGAAATGGCAGAGCAGGTGTGAGGGGTTGAAATCCTACTCCTGCTTCTCTTTCCTACAAGACCATAAAGACATAGGAGCAGAATTAGATCATGTGGTCCACTCAGTCTGCTGCACCATTCAATCATGGCTGATCCTTTCTCCCCTCCTCAGCTCCACTACCCGGCCTTCTCCCCGTAACCTTTGATGCTGTGGCCAATCAAGAACCTATCAATCTCTGCCTTAAATACACCCAACAATCTGGCCTCCACAGCTGCCTATGGTAACAAATTCCACAAATTTGCCACCCTCTGACTCAAGAAGTTTCTCCACATCTCTGTTTTAAATGGACACCCCTCTAACCTGAGGCTGTGCCCTCTTGTCCTAGGCTCCCCCACCATGGGAAACATCCTTTCCACGTTTACTCTGTCTAGGCCATTTAATATTTGAAAGTTTTCAATGAGAACCCCCCTCATCCTTCTAGTACAGGTCCAGAGCCATCAAGCGTTCCTCTTATGATAACCCTTTCATACCCAGAATCTTGTGAACATCCTCTGAACCCTCTCCAATGTCAACATAATCTTTTCTTAGATAAGAATTTCAAAACTGTTCACAATACTCAAGGTGAGGCCTCGTCATTGCCTTATAAAGCTTCAGCATCACATCCCTGCTCTTGTATTCTAGACCTCTTGAATGAAAACATTGCATTTGCCTTCCTCACCACTGACTCAACCTGTAAATTAACCTTAAGGGTGTTCTGCACAAGTTCTCCCAAGTCCCTTTTTCAGATTTTTGGATTGTCTGCCTGTTCAGAAAATGGTCTGCACGTTTATTTCTTCTACCAAAGTGCATGACCATGCATTTTCCAACATTGTATTTCATTTGTCACTCTCTGCCTCCTACTAAAGAGCCAATGCTCTAACCATGCTAGTATCTTTCCTGTAATACCATGGGCTCTTAACTTGGTAAGCAGCCTCATGTGTGGTATGTATGCCTACTGAAAGTCCAAATATACAACATCCACTGCGTCCCCTTTATCTATCCTACTTGTAATCTCCTCAAAAAATTCCAACAGGTTTGTCAGGCGAGATTTTCCCTTATGAAACCATGCTGACTTTGACCTATCTCGTCCTGTGTCACCAAGTACACCATAATTTCATGCTTAACAATTAACTCCAATATCTTCCCAACCACTGAGGTCAGGCTAACTGGTCTATAATTTCCTTTCTGCTGCCTTCCTCTTTTCTGAGAGAGCAGAGTGGCACTTGCAATTTTCCAGTCCTCTGGCACCATGACAGAGCCCAGTGATTTTTGAAAGATCATTATTAATGCCCCCACAATCTCTTCCACTACCTCTTTCAGAACCCTAGTTCATCTGGTCTGGGAGACTTATGTACTGTTAGGTCTTTCAGCTTTTTGAGCACCATCTCCCTTGTAATAGTAATTGCACTCACTTCTCTTCCCTCACATCCTTCAACATCTGGCTCATTGTTACTGTCTTCCACGGTGAAGACTGATGCAAAATATTCATTAAGTTCATCTGTCATCACCTTGTCCCCCATTATTATTTCTCTGGTTTCATTTTCTAGCAGTCCTATATCCACTCTCATCTCTCTTTTATTTTTTATGTACTTGAAAAAGCTTTTACTATCCACTTTGATATTGTTTGCTAGCTTGCTTTAATATTTCATCTTTTCCTTCCTAATGATTCTTTTAGTTGCTCTCTGTAGGTTTTTAAAAACTTCCTAACCCTTTATCTTCCTGCTAATTTTTGCTTTGTTCTATGCCTTCTCTTTTGCTTTTACATTAGCTTTCACTTCCCCTGTCAGATACAGTTGTACTATTTTGCCATTTGATTATTTCTTGTTTTTGGAATACATCCATCCTGCACCTTCCTCATTTTTCTCAGAAACTCGCACCATCGCTGCTCTGCTGTCATCCCTGCCAGCAGCTCCTTCCAATTTACTTTGGCCAACTCCTCTCTCATACCACCGTTATTTCCTTCCCTCCACTGAAATACTGCTACATCAGACTTTACTTTCTTCCTGTCAAATTTCAAGTTGAACTTAATCATATTGTGATCACTACCTCCTAAGGGTTCTTTTACCTTAAGCTCCCCGATCACCTCTGGTTCATTACATAACACCCCATCCAGTATAGCTGATCCCCAAATAGGCTCAACGACAAACTGTTCTAAAAAGCTGTCTCGTAGGCTTTCAACAAACTCACTCTCTTGAAATCCATTACTAATCTGATTTTCCCAATTCACCTGCAAGTTGAAATCTCCAATGACTATCATAACGCTGCCCTTTTGACATGCCTTTTCTATTTCTTGTTGTAAACTGTGGTACACATCCCAGCTACTGTTGGGTGGCCTGTATATAACTGCCACCAGGGTCCTTTTACCTTTATGTCCCATATATACTACAGCTATAACTGGTAATTGGTTAATTATTGTCACACGTACTGAGATACTGTGAAAAGCTGGGTTTGCATGCCATCCAGACAGTCATTCCATGCATCAGTGCATTCAGGTGGGACAAAAGCAAGGCAATAACAGAAAGCAAAATACGAGGGGTGATTGATAAGTTTGTGGCCTAAGGTAGAAGGCATCAGTTTTAGAAAACCTAGCAGATTTATTTTTCAACATAGTCCCCTCCTACATTTACACACTTAGAAGGAGATGAGTAATTAACTTCAAACTTTCTGCATAATCACTCAAAGATTTGAACAGCACGTGCATGTAACGAGAGCTGTGTAACTCATCTCCTTACCTTAGGCCACGAATTTATCAATCACCCCTGCTGTGGACCACTTTCTGGAGGTCAAAAACGCCGACTCTACAAAAAAAGAATCCATATACTCCACGACCGCTGGACTAAGTGTGTAAATGTGGGAGGGGACTATGTTGAAGAATAAATGTGCTACGTTTACTAAAATTGATGCCTTCAACCTTAGGCCACAAACTTATCAATCACCCCTTGTATAGTGCTACAGTTATGGAGAAAGTGCAGTGCAGGCCAGCAATAAGGTGCAATGGCCATGGCGAAATAGATCTTGAAATCAAGCTTTCATTGTCGTATGAGAGGTCAGTTCAGGAGTCTTATGGCTGTGGGATAAAAGCTGTCCTTGAGCCTGCCCTCAAGCTTTCGTAACTTCTGTCCAATGGAAAGTGAGAGAATGACCAGTTTGGGAAGGGTTTTTCGTTTACGTCGATTGCCTTCTTGAGGTAGCTGGAAATGCAGAGCTCTTGAAGGAGAGGCTGGTTTTCATGACACATAAGACTATAAGACCAGAAGATATAGGAGCAGAGGTAGGCATTTCGCTCATCAAGTCTGCTCCGCCGTTCAATCATGGGCTGATCCAATTCTTCCAGTCATCCCCACTCCCCTGCCTTCACCCCATTTCCTTTGATGCCCTGGCTAATCAAGAACCTATCTATCTCTGCCTTAAATACACCCAATGATTTGGCCTCCACAGCCGCTCGTGGCAACAAATTCTACAGATTTACCACCCTCTGACTAAAATAATTTCTCCGCATCTCAATTCTAAAAGGAGGTCCTTCAATCCTGAAGTCGTGCCCTCTTGTCCTGGAATCCTCTACCATGGGAAATAACTTTGCCATATCGAATCTGTTCAGGCTCTTTAACATTCGGAATGTTTCTATATGGTCCCCCTCATTCTCATGAACTCCAGGGAATACAGCCCAAGAGCTGCCAGACGTTCTTCATATGGTAACCCTTTCATTCCTGGAATCATTCTTGTGAATCTTCTCTGAACCCTGTCCGAACCCTCTCCAATGTCAGTATATCCTTTCTAAAATAAGGAGCCCAAAACTGCACACAATACTCCAAGTGTGGTCTCACGAGTGCCTTATAGAGCCTCAACATCGCATCCCTGCTGTTATATTCTATACCTCTAGAAATGATTACCAACATTGCATTCGCCTTCTTCACAACCGACTCAACCTGGAGATTAATCTTTAGGGTGTCCTGCACAAAGATTCCCAAGTCCCTTTGCATCTCTGGATTTTGAATTCTCTCCCCATCTAAATAATAGTCTGTCCATTTATTTCTTCCACCAAAGTGCATGACCATACGCTTTCCAACATTGTATTTCATTTACCACTTCTTTGCCCATTCCCTTAAGTCTCTCTGCAGGCTCTCTGTTTCCTCAACACTACCCGCTCCTCCATCTATCTTTGTATGATCGGCAAATTTAGCCACAAATCCATTAACAACATAGTCCAAATTATTTACATACATCGTAAAAAGCAGTGGTCCCAACACTGACCCCTGTGGAACTCCACTGGTAACCGGCAGCCAGCCAGAGTTGGATCCCTTTATTCCCACTCTCTGTTTTCTGATGACCAGCCAATGCTCCACCCATGCTAGTAGCTTCCCTGTAATTCCATAGGCACTTATCTTGCTAAGCAGCCTCATGTGTGGCACCTTGTCAAAGGCCTTCTGAAAACCCAAGTACACCACATCTAACTCCTGCAGCGTCGGGGTGACTATCTCCCTATAGCTCCTCTCTATCTCCTGTTCACTCTCCCTAATAAGCCGTCATCAAGCCGCAGCTTCAGATCCCTAACACGGTCTCTCAGGAGCTGCATCTGGGTGCACCTGGCGCAGATGTGGCCATCTGGGAGACTGGAAGATTCCCAGGATTCCCACATCCGACACCCAGAGTAAAATACTAACCCTACCGACATGCTCTCTGTTCCTCAAAAAAATGCAAAGAAAAACCAAAAACAAAGTCCATCTACCCACTTACCTTGTCAGAGCCCGCTTTCGCCGAAGCCTGAATGAGCCAAAGCCTGTCACTTCTACTCTCGCTACTGGCCTACTCCCGACAATGGCTGCTCCGCTTATCCCATCTGTACTTTTATTTAGTTCATCGAGCTCAGTTGCCGCTGCTGATAAGCCCTGCACAATGCACTAACGACCGCGAAGCTCTTGTTTTAAATAACCGCCTCTGACCTGCGAGAAGCTCTCCTTCGTCGTACTGGTTGGGCTATGTCCACAACTCTCTGCAGTCTTGGGTCACTACTTTCACGTTCCAGCATTTTAACCTATTCCCTATCCAATCCAATTGCTATGTCCATTTCTATGCTTTCTCATGTTGAGATGCATAATGGTCTAAATTTTGCCAATCTTTGCCTCGCCGTACCTCACCAGGATTGCCAATGTCAATGACTGGTCTGGTATTCCTTTCCTCACCAACATTAACTTCCTGATCTGTATACAGTTGACTGAAATAGATCCACAGAACCATTTTGTCCATTGGAAAATCGAAACCAGTCTGTGGGAAAATCTGAGCAGTACGAAACAGGCCCTGTAATTTTCATACATCTTTTCAATTAGGTTTGGTGTTCTTGCTTGTGTCTTCAAAGTTGATGGTTCTTTATGTTAGTTGGATTTTTAACCAGAAGTATCCCTAATATCTGGAGTGCTTAATGTTCAAAAATCAAAGTAAATATATTATTAAAGTGCATATATGTCACCATATACAACTCTGAGACTCATTTTCTTTTCAGCTTACTCAATAACTCCAATAACCATAACAGAATCAATGAAACACCTCATCCAGCAGGGCAGAGATCCAGTGTGCAAAAGTCAACAAACTTTGCAAATACAAACAAAAATAATAATAAGTAAATAAGCGATAAATGAGATGGGATTTCTGGTTAAGATGGTGCTACTGATCATGTGCAACAGCTTCCTGGTAGTAAAAAAAAGGCTAGCAATCTGTCTAGAAAACACCACTAAAAGTATATTTTAGGAGGTAAACTGTGTTAAATTATCACTGCAAACAGTGAAAGAATGAGCAATACTGAGGTGAGTTCAGGGGCTGAATCATTGCAGATGGAGTTCCAATGCCCTTATAGCTGGCCTGGGAGTGAGGCTGGATCACTCTGGGCCCTGTAAGGAGAAGTCATGGCCTGGGCACTGATTTCAATGCTTGTACAGATGGCCCGCGTGGGAGGCTGGATCACTCTGGATGCCAAGCCGGTATGAAGAGCTTGAGAGCAGCTACGGGCTGGGCGATGAAATCCGGACCGGAGCGAGTTGCTGAGCAGCATGGTCTAGGCCCAGGACCTTTCACAGCAGCAGTGACTGGGAGTTAGTGAGAGGTGCAATGCACTGTTTAAACAATTTAAATGGCGGCCCAGATTGGAGGCAAGAGCCGATTTCGCTGGCTCTCACCTCTTATCATAAGGTGAAATCAAGCAACATGGCTTTGCTTCCTGGTGACCTCAATGCCTTCTATGCTCGCTTTGACCATCAAAACATGGAGGAAGCTTCAAAAACTCCCACAATCCCTGATGATCCTGTGATTTAGTTTCTGGAGCTAACATGAGAGCTTCCTTCAGGAGGGTAAACCCACAGAAAGTATCCAGACCAGAGGGGATGCCCAGGCGAGTACTAAACACCTGTGCTGATCAACTGGCTAGAGTGTTCACTGAGATTTGTAAACTCCTGCTTCAGCAGTCTGAGGTACCACCAGCTTCAAGCTTCAATTGCACCGGTGCTGATGAAGAATGTGGTAACCTGTCTCAATGACTATTGTCCAGTAGCACTTACAATCACAATGATGAAGTGCTTTGAGAGTTTGTGATGAAACATAGCAAGTTCTGGCCTGAGAAGCGACTCGAATCTGCTCCAGTTTGCCTACCGGTGCAACAAATCCACAGCAGATGGCATTTCATTGGCTCTGCACACAACCCTGGAACATCTGGACTGTGAAAATGCATACATCAGGATGCCCTTCATTGACTTCAGCTCGACATTAAATACTTTCATCCCCACAAAAGAATTTGGCCTCAGTACTGCTTTGTGCACTTGCGTCCTTGATTTCCTCACTTGCAAACCCAGTCAGTCTGGATTGGCAACAACATCTCTTCCACAATCTCCATCGGCACAGGTGATTAGCCCCCTGCTCTACTCACTTTACACTTATGAAAATGTGGTTCAGCATAGCTCCAATGCTATATTGAAGTTTGCTGATGACATCACTGTCATTGGCCAAACCAAAAGTGATGACGAATCAGCATATAGGAGGGAGATTGAAAATTTGGCTAAGTGGTGCCATAACAATAACCTCTTACTCAATGTTAAAAGACCAAGGAGCTGATTTTTGAATTCAGGAGTAGGAAAATGAAGCTCCATGAGCCAGTGCACATTGGGGGTATCAGAAGTGGAGGGGTCAGCAACTTTAAATTCCTCAGTGTTATCAATTCAGAGGACCTGTCCTGGGCCCAGCACTTAAGTGCAAATACAAAGAAAGCATGGCAGCACCTCTACTTCCTTAGGAGTTTGCAAAGATTTGGCGTGACACCAAAATCTTTAACAAACTTCTATAGATGTGTGGTGGAGTGTATACTTTCTGGTTTACCCTCCTGAAGCATGCTCTCATGTTGGCTCCAGAAACTAAAATCACAGGATCATCAGGGATTGTGGGAGTTTTTGAAGCTTCCTCCATGTTTTGATGGTCAAAGCAAGCATAGAAGGCATTGAGGTCACCTGGAAGCAAAGCCATGCTGCTTGATTTCACCTTATGATAAGAGGTGATAGCATTCAAGCCCTGCCACAGCTGTCAAGCTTCCTTCTTTGGTTGAACTTTAGTTTGGAATTGCCACTTCACCTGTGAAATGGCCTTGTATCACTTGTAACTTTCATGGTCACCAGATTTGAATGCCTCTGATCTGGCCCTCAGCAGATTGCATCTAAAAGAGTGACAGTAGGGTAGTATGCCTGAATTATGTCAAATTGTATGTAATATGGCTGCAATAAAGTTATTTCACATCTAGATGGAATGGATTGTGTGATCCATTGTGCCATATGTGTCCCACCTCCTTGGTCAGAGAGAACCATTCTGCTCCTTGCCCATAGTTACATACCCATAACATGCTGCACCCTTCACAAAGAAGGGTCCCCTGGTACAGGGAAACTGAAACATACACACCAAGCTTATTAAAATTAGTAATCAAGTTCACTGAATATAAAGCCGAATTTATAGGTTACACCTGAAGTTTAAATGCTTTGTTAATTTTCTGTAAATAACACTATTTTGTTAGTTTAGATACAGTCATGTTCTTTGGATATAAATAGATTGCGGTTGACACTTATAAGACTTTGTGAGTCACATTGCTTTTGTATTGATGACGAATTCAGAGGCTACATCTTCTGGGGTCATAAGATATTTTGACAGACTTACACTTGTAAAACGGAAGAGCTTAATTAGATATTCTGAAAGCTACAAAGCAAGCAAGTAGTGAGAAATATTTTACTGTGAGATGCTTAAATTCTGTAACCTTTGGATAGCTTTTAAAGATAATTGAAAATTGAAAAGCCATTGACATGATTACTTGCACCTTTACTTTTAGAGACTGTTTGGCAATGTAAAGAGAGACTTAGGTTTCTTTTGCCACACATCTCAAAGTCATTTTAAGTAAGTGAGGTATCTTTGAAGTGTAACCACTGCTGAGTCATGGCTGCCAAGCTTGTGCCTAGCAGGCTGCTAATGACTGCAATGTGATCAGATGTGGATAGGGACCCAGAATTTTTATGTCAGACTCCAATGCACTGTTCCAGAAAGATGCTAACGCGCTTCTGGGTTCTCTTTGTGAATGGTGTGGCAGGGATGAATGGACGTGACCAATGAAATCTGACATTCGGATGGCACTTTGGCAAGATACAGTTGTGTGAGTTTGGGCTGTGGATGAGTGGTTATCTTTGCTGAAGAAGACTATTACTGCAAAGCTTAAGCCTTCTTCATCTACTGGTGCTGAAGTTGACATGCAGGATTATGACTGCATCTGGCACATGAATCCAGCTGCACCTGGGTTACTTTTAAGTAATCTGCTTATTTTCACCGGAGGTTCCTTTGGTTCCCCTATCTCTGGATGCCATGTACTGCTAATCACTACAACCTCCTAGCCTCAGCCCACCACCCACACATGCCAAGATCACAACCTGGACCTGTTCATCACCTCAGTCAATATACTCGCAACTGACTGCAAATCTTCGGAGTCTTGGTGCCCTCTACATAAGGTCTTGTCTCTCGTCTCTCTTTCCATTTGAACCCACAATCCTGCAACACAAGAAAAGGCCTTCGCGCACAAGGAGTGTGCAAGTCCCATTCTGATTTGCACAACAACCTGGATCTTGCAAGCAATAAAATTTTGCAGTGGGGACGCTAGCACTGGCTTTCTCCAGATTAGAATATTGCACTGGGTTCCCATTATAAACTGTTCTAGTCCATATAGTATGCCAGTCCCAACTTAGAATAATTTTCAAGCAATTTAATTTAATAGTACTGATTCCACGATAAATATTGTCAAGGTGTCTGATCATAATGCTTCATAGAGGTACCATGAGATCTTCCATCACAACCTGAAGAGCATATGGGTCTCAGGTAGAATAGAACCCCAGTCACGCTCAGGACTTTGGTGATGTTAAGCAGACAGATTTTCTGAGCTATTGGATATTACTCTCACTGGTATCTCAATACATTCTTAATTCATTTTATTTTAGATGTTGCAAAATATTGTAATATATATTCCAGTAAAGCCCATGAAGTAAATTTATTACCAAATGACATACATGTCATATACAATCATTTTCTTGTGGGTATTCTCAATAAATTCATAATAGAATAATAACCATAATAGAATCAATGAAAGACTGCACCAACTTAGGATTTCAACCAGTGTGCAAAAGACAACAAACTGTGCAAATACATTAAAGAAAGAAATAATAATAATAAATAAATTAGCAATAAATCTGGGGACCATGAGACGAACAGTCCTTGAAAGTGAGTCCATAGGTTGTGGGAACATTTCACTTGATGGAGCGAATGAAGATGAGTGAAGTTATCCGGTTTGGTTCAGGAGCCCGATGGTTGAGGGGTAATGACTGTTCCTGAACCTAGTCATGTGAGTCCTGAGGCTCCTGTACCTTCTTTTAAGAGTTTAGAAAAAATGCAGAAAATGAGGTGCCATAAAGTTAAAGGGGGTGCTGGAGATGGAGCTTCAGTGAATTCAAATAGAAATGGGGCACCAGTGAGTAATATTCTTCCAAAAGGCTCATTAACTCATAAAGTCATACAGCAAGAAAACAGGCCTTTCAGCCCAGCTCTTCCACGCCAACCAAGAAGTCTGTCTGAGCTAATCCTAGTTGCCTGTCTTTGGCCTGCATGGTTCAAAGGGTGCACAAGAAACAGCAGCTGGTGAGCATGGTGCCAAACCATAGCGAGTTATTGGAGCTGGTCTGATTGACAGCATCTTCCTCAACACAGGTGCTGCAGTGGAAGTCAGCTTGGACTTCTGTCTCTAGTGGCCTTTTGATATGTCAAAGTTACAATGTGAATGGAAGTTGTTATTGTTATTGTTTGAGTCAATCACTCTGAATGCTGATGCACAGGAACATGAACTAAATTTTGCCGCGTGTTGTATTGTCAGGAAATAAAATAGTCATGACCGCCCTAAAGGGAAAATAATGATCGACTCCTCACAAAGCAGTCCTACCTCTGAGTCAGAGGACTCAAAGCCCCACGCGATCTGTCAATGAGATAGAGAAGAAAGAATTAGCAGCAATGTGTCCAGGGCAACAAAAAGCAAAGAACTATTTACAAAAGATGAAGAAACAACTTCATATCTCTTGATGAGTCCTATGAGTCACTTGAATCCTGATGAAGGGTCTTGGCTCTCATGTTGACTGCTAATTCCTCTCCTTAGATGCGGTCTGACATGATAAGTTCCTCCATCATTTTGTATGTGTTGCTTCAAATTATATATGCCTACCTGTGTGCCCCTGCATACATGTACGTGTCCAAATGACAATAATAAATCAGACAATGAACTATGAACACTACCTCATTACACGTTTACACTATTTATTTAGTAATCTTATGTCTTTGCACAGTGCTGCTGCCATTCAACAACAAGTTTCACCGCATATAAGACAGTGATAATAAAATTGATTTCTGATTTGGAAACCTGACAGCACCTTGCTTACGTGCTGGATTAGATGTAATATGGCCCACACTGACACCCAGTGGTCAGAGATTGTAGCTACATGCAAAAGCCTCCATGAATTTCAAACATAATAGGTGTTTTCAAGTTTTGTAATGTTTAACACTGGGAAATTTATTGTGCCACTTTCTGCAATAGTGGGAGGCAACTAAATACCTATAATTTTAATTTGGCTTTTCTTTCATAGATGGAGTCTTCAGTCCATTTCAAGTTAGAACATATGAGGACTCAGCTACTTTCAAAAGTACATTGATGTTTTGAGAAACTCTTTTGCTACTTGAATTAGAATCATGTTTAATATAATTGAATTACATCATGACATTAGTTGTGTGGCAGTAGTACAGCACAATACCTAAAAATTACAAAAAAAAGGTGCAAAAGAGGCTTAATATCCACAGACTTTCATGTGTCTAACTGGGAGGCTGTAGCACAGCTGTGATTCTTCATGCAAGCTGTACCGAGGCACCACTCTTCCTTGTTCAAAATGGGCGAGTGAATGCTGGTGAAGTGTTAGCCTGAAACTTCGTTCACCTCATGCTAATGTACCCAGAGTGAACTGGAGGTATGGATCAGGAGACCAGTGGTAAAGTGTGCAGGGGTTCTGAGGCCATTTCAAGAGACAGAAATCCTTGATCAATTAAAATAATAATAATCTGCAGTTAATGTAAATCTGCAGTAAAAACTGAAAATGTTGTATACACTCAGCAGGCCAGGCAGTCAGTATCTGATGAAAGAACAGCAGTAAACTGTAAAGCAGCAGGTTGAAGAGTCTTTGCCAATCTGGACGTGAAATGTTAACTCTCTTACCACAGATGCCATCTGACCTGCTGACAGTTTCCAGCATTTTCTGTTTTTAATTTAGAAATCCTTTGCCATTGAGTTTAGCTGAGACCAGATCAGGGTTTGTCTTTATTCAGAACAGTCTGAAAATTTCTGCTTCCTCGTCCACTCATTCACAGCCTGATGGGTCGATAGTCATTCTCAGAGTTCAGATTCTTGATTATTGATGAATAGTCACGGAGTTGTACAGGGTGAAAAAAAAGGCTGTCCACCCCACCATGTCCACACCAGACATTGCACCCATCTAGACTAACACCATTCACCTGTCAATCCATATCAATCCATGACTTGACAGTCCAACTACTTGTCCAGATGTATCTTAAATGTGGCAGTACCCGTATCCACCACTTTCCCAGAGAACATATTCCAGATTCCAACCACTCTCTGTGGGAAATAATTTCTATTCAGATACACTCTGAGCCTCTCATTTTTCATCTTAAATTTATGCTAAATCGATCAAATGGATAGAGATTAATTTGACAGTCCAGGGACAGAAGCCACCAATTTGAACAATTAGTCATCTGTTAAAAACAAATACAGAATCCCATTTGGTCAGAACTTACATCATCAGCTTCTTGTCAGAGTAGAATTGGAACAATGGCTTAATTTAACTTAAGTTAAGCTTAACTTAATCTAGCCTAACTTAAGGCATCAGTGCATCAGATGGAAGATTTGTATTTTTATTGTGCTCTTACCAATAATGTCTTTGAGATTGTGGTAGGGCTTATGATGGGCAGGGAGCTTAACTACTAATGATGCAGTTCTGATGCGTGCTCCTGTGTGATTGGCTGAAGTAGGCATTGTTTCACTGAGCACTCATAGAGGAAATTATGTTGCGGTTTAAGATGGTGTTGGTGAAGCACAGTATGGACTTGCTGGCAGCAAACTTAACTATTAACTACTTTACTAATCACACTTTTTCTGGAAAGCGATTACTGCAATCAGTAGCCTGTAAGCTCCAGTTTCGAGGTGAACTTTTGAACCGCCTATATGACCTTGCATTTTTGCGGTGTGAGCTGAAGTCTCGAAGGTGCAGGATGATTGTAGCGTGGCTCGTACAGACCGAATTGAGGTGGTGGGGTCCGAGCCCGAGCCCGAGAGTGGGGGATGAGCTAATGCTTGGCCATTGCTGGAGCAGACCTTGGAGTTGATTCGTAGCGGCAGAACCGAGGTGAGGCAGAGTTGATGCGGCAGGTCGCAGGCCCAGGAGTGAGGAACGGCCTGCTGATTGGCTGATTTAAGTGCCAGGCCAGACTGGAAAGGTCGGGTACCGGCTGAATCGAGCGGTGGGGCCCTGGCCCGAAAGCATATCAAAGTGGTAGGGCCTGGGACTGAGAATGAGGAATGACCCAAAGTTTGGACATTTAAGTGCCAGACAAGATTGGAAAGGTCAAGGTTAGGGGGCCAGAGTTCAGCTCACTAGTCAGCAAAGTTTACTCATTACTACACTGAACTGAGGCTGCGGTCTGCAACTAACAGGCTCCTAGATCGGCTGCAGTGATGACTGGCTTTGTGGCAGTGGATTCATTTTCATGAATTTTAGTTCTGAAGGCTATTTGCTTACTTTTATTGTTTGCATGATTTGTTTTTTTTTGCCTGCACTTTGGGTGTTTGACGGTCTTTTTTAATGGGTTCTTTTGGGTTTCTTTGTTTTGTGGCTGCCTGCATGGAGACGAATGTCAAGGTTGTATATAGAATACGTACTTGGATAATAAATGTACTTTGAACTTATGATTAACTTTTGATCAAGTGTGAGTAATAAATGAATCCTGGACGGTAATATGCATAAATATGAATAAAATAAACATACAGAGGAAGGGCAGGAAAAAGCAAGGGTGAAATAGCAAGTGATGTAAAAGTTTTAAACCAACAAAAAAACACACTTGCTTATTAAGTAAATCACAAGAAATTATTCTAAGAGTTCTCCCCATAGTGAGTGGATTTAATAGGAACAAAGCAAGATTATTACAAAAGAACATTGCAGGAGAACTGACACTTTAGAATGTTTTCTTTATTTGCTTACGTTCCTAAAATGTGGGCTGCAGCCAAAATCAATGTTTGGATATGTCAGAGAGAGGTCAATGAGGACCAACAAAACAGAATGAAAAGCTATTACATCAAACCAAAATAATTCCTGCTGCACACAAGGGTATTTTTGAAAGAATGATTGGCAGCGGAAGCAGAGAAGTAAGAGCAAAGGATGCAGGTCTCCAGTGGGAGTTGATTTACTTTGTACAAGGTGCTATATAAATGCAAATTGAGGTCTCTGCACCAGGCTTCTGAATGGTACCGCAGTGGGAGGGGTGTATTGATCAATGGGAGACATAAATAGGGCTGAGCTGCTGCAGTGTTTACAAAGTGAGGCGCTGCCTCACGGATCAATATATCAGATTCGCCAAATTAACTATGTGGATATTGCTTCTTACAAACTAACATGTAGATGAGGCCACCCTCAGGGAGAGGAGCGACATCTTATATTCCGTCTGGGTACCCTCCAACCTGATGACATGACTATTGATTTCTCCTTCTGATGATCAAATCTCACCACCCACCTTCTTCCACTTCCCACTCAGACCTTTCACTTTTTCTCACCTGCCTATTACTTACCTCTGGGCCCACTCTTTCTTACCTTTCTCCGATTTTCCACTCTCTTCTATCAGGGTCTTTCTTCTCCAACCCTTGACCTTACCCACCCACCTGGCTTCACCTAGCCTCTTTCCCCTCGCCCCAACCTTTTTATTCTGGCATCTTCCCCCTTCCTTCTCTGTCCTGATGAAAGGTTTACTTTTTTCCATAGCTGCTGCCTGACCAGCTGAGTTCCTCCAGCATTTTGTGTGTATTGCTTTGAAATATAATGTGCTGTTCTGGCTGTAAAACTAAGGAGACTGCAGTGCAGCCAAAATGTACTGTGATTAACCTATAATGGTTTTAAGAGAAAATACTGAGTACTTAATTAGCTTATAAAAATTAACTTGGGAAGTTAAAAAGTAATGCAGTTCTGGACTATGATATGCCCTAGGAAAGGGCATCCTGAATAAGTTCAGTTGCTACATATAGATAACCTGCATTAAAAAAAATCAAAAATAAAAGTCTAGGTTATTGGATATTCTCAGTAGACTGGGTAGCAATTGAGTGGAAAATAAAATTCCTTGTTAATAACCTTTGTCCTTTGCAACTACTTTGTGGGGGCATTACCAATCACCATAACAAATAGGCTATTTAACTACAGCTGTTGCATCTCCTGCCTTTCTGCTCTCAACCCATCTCTTTGCAACCCACCTCTTCTCAATCCTTCTCTTCTCAACCCATCTCTTCTCAACCCATCTCTTCTCAACCCATCTCTTCGCAACCCATCTCTTCGCAACCCACCTCTTCTCAACCCATCTCTTCTCAACCCATCTCTTCTCAACCCATCTCTTTGCAACCCATCTCTTTGCAACCCATCTCTTCTCAACCCATCTCTTCGCAACCCATCTCTTCGCAACCCACCTCTTCTCAACCCATCTCTTCTCAACCCATCTCTTCTCAACCCATCTCTTCGCAACCCATCTCTTCGCAACCCACCTCTTCTCAACCCACCTCTTCTCAACCCACCTCTTCTCAACCCATCTCTTCGCAACCCACCTCTTCTCAACCCATCTCTTCTCAACCCATCTCTTCTCAACCCATCTCTTCGCAACCCACCTCTTCTCAACCCATCTCTTCGCAACCCACCTCTTCTCAACCCATCTCTTCTCAACCCATCTCTTCGCAACCCATCTCTTCGCAACCCACCTCTTCTCAACCCACCTCTTCTCAACCCACCTCTTCTCAACCCATCTCTTCGCAACCCACCTCTTCTCAACCCATCTCTTCTCAACCCATCTCTTCTCAACCCATCTCTTCGCAACCCACCTCTTCTCAACCCATCTCTTCGCAACCCATCTCTTCGCAACCCACCTCTTCTCAACCCATCTCTTCTCAACCCATCTCTTCGCAACCCATCTCTTCGCAACCCACCTCTTCTCAACCCATCTCTTCGCAACCCATCTCTTCGCAACCCACCTCTTCTCAACCCATCTCTTCTCAACCCATCTCTTCGCAACCCACCTCTTCTCAACCCATCTCTTCGCAACCCACCTCTTCTCAACCCATCTCTTCTCAACCCACCTCTTCTCAACCCATCTCTTCTCAACCCATCTCTTCTCAACCCATCTCTTCACAACCCTTCTCTTTTTCAGCCCTTCTCTTCTCAACCCTTCTCATTTGGAGCAGGGAAGTCCTCACCTCTCATCCCATCAGTCTCCACATTCAATGGACTTTCTTCCCTAATTTTTGACATCTCCAGTGTGGTGTCCCATCTGGACACATTATCCCTCTCCTCTTCCACAACATTCTTCAGGGATCATTTGTTCTATAACTTCCTGTTTCACTTTCCATTTTCACCAGTACCCACTTGATTTCCTGCAGCTAAACGGGAGGAGAGAGAGCAGCGCGCTGTGCGTGCGCAGCCCTCCAGTGAAAAATGATATCATATCTGTTAAATAGGGGCTGTAGACAATTCTGATTTGATGGAGACAGACGTGAAAGCACAGAGGAACATCTGGAGAAATTTCTGAAATGCCAGTTCACTGCTGTTGTTACTGCACGGTTGGGAATCTTCCAGAGGGAAGGCCTCAAAATCCCCGGCTTTGCCTGCTGCTGGCGACCGAGATTGAGGTTGAATCGTTCGGACAGAGATGGCACTCAGTACTCGGAGTCGGAGAGCTGATCGGAGGCTCGAAGTTTTCAGATGACTCGGAGTCGGACTGTGGTCGGGCATGGCAGGGAGAGTTTTTCTTCCTTCTTCCACCTGCGTGAGATGTGGGATATTTGAGAGACTTTGAACTTTTTACTGTGCTCATGGACTTCTTCAACAAGTTATGGTATTGTTGCACTGTTGTAACTATATGTTATAATTATGTGTTTCTGTTAGTTTTTTCATTCTTGGTCTGTCCTGTGTTTTGTGATATCACACCGGAGGCAATATCGTATCATTTCTTAATGCATGCATTACTAAATGACAATAAAAGAGGACTGCGTGTCTTCATAATCTAAACTAAACTGTGAAAACTGCAAATAATCAACAGGCCAGGTTTCCTGTGTCACTGTCCAAGGCACACCTCCTTCCTTCCTGTGGTCTGGGAAAACAAATCTTTTGCTAGGTGAAACAGTGATTTTCTTATTTCTTTCCACTTGTAACTTTAGATAATTATTCCTCTTTCTATTTACACACCATGTAGAACTACATTTATTCAAATAATAACCACTTCCATTTACCACCTCATTCACCCTCATCCACCACTCTTTTTGCCCTGCCAGTCATGTGTTTGTATTGGGTTTGCTGACCATGAAGTTCTAAACTCTAACAAAGATCTTAAACCCTATCCAATATAGATAACTACAGGTATCCTCACTAAAGAGAGGTTGTACTGTAATCACTTACTCTTCAAAGTCGACTTCACTTCCCTATTTATCCTCCATGGCTAGTATAGCTGCCCAACATCCATTATTTAAATGGTAGCTCCCCCTCCCCCTTCCTACCAAAGAGGAGATACTTCTAGCTAACAAAGCAGCTTAAATATAGTTCATTATTTTTAGTGATACATGTTTAAATCCAGCCATAAAGTCTTAAAACATATTTAAAAGTAACAGAGTTTTTCTATCTTTGCAAATTACAAACACAAAAGTTTCCAAAGCAGGCATGCAATTCCCAAAAAGACATACCAACAAAACACAGACAAATTAATAGCCCGTCGTAGAAATTGAAGGCAGTGGAATGGTTCCTAGTTCACCCTGTCTTTCTGTCATTCTTCTTGATGTTATTTAAATATTCCTCACAAGCCCAACTGCTCTCTTACATTTATACTGAATTTTTTGCCATTTGGGTGACTTCACATGCATATGATACTTTTCCAGATGCCTTTTTACAGAAATTGTCTAAAAGCTTCTAGAGACCGAGTTCCTAGATACCCACAATTAATGCTATAAAGCTGACTCTTTGAGAACACAATCCTTCCAACTATTAATAGATCAGTTATTTGATGTGCTAAGTGATAGAATCAATCTAGTCTGTAAGCTTTCTTGAACTAAATAAATTAGCCAGCATTGTCAGGTTTGAAGCAGGCCAATTAACGTAACCTATCACCTTACACTGCATCTCTTGAGTACTCAGTGATGTTTGTTTGCAAAACTGTTCTTTTAACTTCAGACTGATTATTGCTTATCATTCGCATTAGGAACTGAAGGCTGGCTCCCGTTTATGACAAGAAGCTGATCAAAGAATATTGGTCAGAAGTTTAACTTATTCAGAATCAACTCTTTGATCTCTACAAGTGTCAGCTGCTATGTTAGAAAGCTGCGCTTAGCGAAAAAGGCCCTGTAGCCCTGATCAGTGAATATTCATCGCATCCCTCCCTCCTCTTCCTAAGCAAAGATTTCTAACTTCTCCTTCTGGAAGTCAGTTTTGAGATCAGACCCCCACCAAGTCTTCTCTACCACTCCACCAATTGTTCCAGTAAGTTACCAATGCAGAGCTCTTCTTCAAAGGTTCAAAGCTTCATTTTATTATCAAAGTATGCATGTACAATACAACTTTGATATTTGTCCTCACCAGATAGCCATTAAATAGAGAAAGACCATGGGTGTTGATGAAAGAAAATGCATCAGCTTCCCCCTCCCCCACCACCACCACCCCGGCACGCAAAACTCACAAAGCCCAAAATCTATCCCACCCCTGCAGTAAAAAAACGACAATAACAGTCCCAACCCCCTCACTCCTAGAAAAGAGCAGCAACAGTAATACCAAACCCCCAACCCCCCACATGCAAAAATTTAACCGATTACCCACCCACCAATCTGCCACAAGAAAGAAACCACCAAAAAAACTGAAGGAAACCAATGTAAAGTACAGTCCAATAATCACATAAGCCTCAGAATATCAGAAACGTCTATTTGTCTGCATACGAGAAGAGCAGCTGCATGAACTCAGTCCTTCTGTAAAGCGTGACCGCCAACCTGGATCCTAATGCCTCCTATCTGGCTGCTGACTGTCTCTGTTGGGAGCCATCTTTGACTCCCTCCACATTCACCTTGATGCGTCAATCTTCCTCGCTGCTTCGAGATGGAGCCGGTCATGATCCCGTGCCTCGTCTCTGGTCTTTTTCCATAAGTCATCATGTGTTCTCAGTCCTTTTTACCCCCCACCCTATCTTTAATCTCCACAAAGCAGCTCTCCGGACACATCATAGTGCTAGTTCCAAACTATGCCACAGGCTCCAACCATTTCCATAACACAAACAAGACAAAAGGAACAAGCAGAAGGCATAGAAAAAGTGAAATAATTGGAGACATTTGCTATCTGGAAGATGCCGTCTGAGGAATCATTGTTCGCTGGCACCATCTTGATTAGAAGTCTTGATCCGATGCTAAGAGAACTCATTGAGTACTCCCTTATGTAGGGGTTTCTGTGTGATCTTCTCTTCAGAATATTCACTTCCTTAATCTCAGCTGCACACATTTCTGAAAGCTCAAAGGATTGTTACCATTATAATTTTCCATAAACACGTAATGACTCAATGTCCATATTATAAGTCTACGTTAGTTCATCTTTAAGAATTTCTTTCTCAAAAACAGTTCTTGCTGTTTCCTTAATGCAAGTTTAACTCACTGTGTCTGTCACCATTAGTTCAACAGGACCGCTAAAGATAGCTGAAAATGTTCATTTCTTTCGCGGGGTGTTTGCTTTCATTTTGATGCAGTGCAGGATTATCATTCAGGTTTTCTGAAAACAAGTCTTGAAAGCAAGACAGACAACATCCATACGAAGAAGCACTGTCGATATTTCAGGCCAAGACCCTTCGTCAGGACGAACTGAAAGAAGAGATAGTAAGAGATTCGAAAGTGGGAGGGGAAGGGGGAGATCCGAAATGATAGGAGAAGACAGGAGGGGGAGGGATGGAGCTAAGAGCTGGAAAGTTGATTGGCAAAAGGGATACGAGGCTGGAGAAGGGAGAGGATCATGGGGCGGGAGGCCTGGGGAGAAAGAAAGGGGGAGGAGAGCTCGCTCCTATCATTTTGGATCTCCCCCTCCCCCTCCCACTTTCAAATCTCTTACTATCTCTTCTTTCAGTTAGTCCTGACGAAGGGTCTCAGCTCGAAACGTCGACTGTGCTTCTTCCTATGGATACTGTCTGGCCTGCTGCGTTCACCAGCATTTTGTGTGTGTTGCTTGAATTTTCAGCATCTGTAGATTTCCTCGTGTTTGCGTCTTGAAAGCAAGAAAATGGTTGCGTATTGCTGTCTTCTTTTTGCCTAAGGATTAGTAATCTCACATTTTAGTTATAGAAAATTATATTCATCAGTTACATAATTTCACAATATAATAGTATACATATGAGGTGAGGTAATGAAGAGTGTAGTACTCCTGTTGAGGATTCAATAGGTACTTTTAATTCTGGATGCTCTGAACATGGGGGATGATGATGTCTCTCCCATGGGATTGAATACCCATTGGTGTGCTATAGCGTGGCATTCTGATACCACCCATCTTGTGATGGAGAGCACTCAGTAAACGCACTCCTTACACATGCGCATTGTCACACGCAAACAAACATTACCTTGTCATTCTGTGTCGTCGCGCTGAGTGTACGCACTTCAGTAACTTTCCCCGGTATATTCAAATGACGGGTCCTACAGGCAACACACATCAAAGTTGCTGGTGAACGCAGCAGGCCAGGCAGCATCTCTAGGAAGAGGTACAGTCGACGTTTCAGGCCGAGATCCTTCGTCAGGACTAACTGAAGGAAGAGTGAGTAAGAGATTTGAAAGTGGGAGGGGGAGGGGGAGATCCAAAATGATAGGAGAAGACAGGAGGGGGAGGGATGGAGCCAAGAGCTGGACAGGTGATTGGCAAAAGGGATACGAGAGGATCTGTGATAGCGAGTCTGAGTCAAAATGTGGTCGAAAAGTTGAAGAGCAGAAGAAATTACAGATGGGGAGCAGTGAGAGATGGTTTCACTAAACTCCCGTCGAAGAGAGGATTGGCTTTATGGTGCCTTCCCCACCATGCACGGTGAAATATTCCATTGCTTTGTTCATGGGGATGTGTAAATGTGCATACCTGGTTCGTATTCAAGATAGCTACCTCTGTTTATTTGGTAATATGTTTGTAACTGCATTGTTGGGTGCATCATATTCTCATTTATCTGTAATCTTAAGTTAACTTTGTGGGCAATTGAAGATAGTATGACCTGGTGCCTAATAAGTGGGGTTCATCACTCTCAGTGTCAGAAAGAGATTGGACTGCCAGGAGTTCACACTGGACAAATATAGTATGGAGCTGTTATTGTGTTTTCTGGTAGGTATCCTTTTGTAGCTATTGGCAGCTTTCTTTTCACAATTCTTTGTAATTCTAATCTTTGTAAGCTTGATTTTTGACGCTTAACTGTTGTTTAAAAGTTGTAAAAGAGCGCCTGAAGGCTTTGTGTGTCAATGCAAGGAGCATTCGTAACAAGGTGGATGAATTGAAAGTGCAGATTGTTATTAATGATTATGATATAGTTGGGATCACAGAGACATGGCTCCAGGGTGACTAAGGATGGAAGCTCAATGATCAAGGATATTCAATATTCAGGAGGGATAGAAATGAAAGAAAAGGAGGTCGGGTAGCATTGCTGGTTAAAGATGAGACTAACACAATAGAAAGGAAGGACATAAGCCGGGAAGATGTGGAATCGATATGGGTAGAGCTGCATAACACTAAGGGGCAGAAAACGCTGGTGGGAGTTGTCTACAGGCCACCTAACAGTAGTAGTGAGGTCAGAGATGGTATTAAACAGGAAATTAGAAATGTGTGCAATAAAGGAATATAAGTTATAATGGGTGACTTCAATCTACATGTAGATTGGGTGAACCAAATTGGTAAAGGTGCTGAGGAAGAGGATTTCTTGGAATGTATGCGGGATGGTTTTTTGAACCAACATTTCGAGGAACCAACTAGAGAGCAGGCTATTCTAGACTGGGTTTTGAGCAATGAGGAAGGGTTAATTAGCAATCTTGTCGTGAGAGGCCCCTTGGGTAAGAGTGACCATAATATGGTGGAATTCTTCATTAAGATGGAGAGTGACATAGTTAATTCAGAAACAAAGGTTCTGAACTTAAAGAGGGGTAACTTTGAAGGTATGAGTCGTGAATTAGCTAAGATAGACTGACAAATAACACTTAAAGGGTTGACGGTGGATATGCAATGACAAGCATTTAAGGATTGCATGGATGAACTACAACAATTGTTCATCCCAGTTTGGCAAAAGAATAAATCAAGGAAGGTAGTGCACCCGTGGCTGACAAAAGAAATTAGGGATAGTATCAATTCCAAAGAAGAAGCATACAAATTAGCCAGAAAAAGTGGCTCACCTGAGGACTGGGAGAAATTTAGAGTTCAGCAGAGGAGGACAAAGGGCTTAATTAGGAAGGGGAAAAAAGATTATGAGAGAAAACTGGCAGGGAACATAAAAACTGACTGTAAAAGCTTTTATAGATATGTAAAAAGGAAAAGACTGGTAAAGACAAATGTAGGTCCCCTACAGACAGAAACAGGTGAATTGATTATGGGGAGCAAGGACATGGCAGACCAATTGAATAATTACTTTGGTTCTGTCTTCACTAAGGAGGACATAAATAATCTTCCAGAAATAGTAGGGGACAGAGGGTCCAGTGAGATGGAGGAACTGAGCGAAATACATGTTAGTAGGGAAGTGGTGTTAGGTAAATTGAAGGGATTAAAGGCAGATAAATCCCCAGGGCCAGATGGTCTGCATCCCAGAGTGCTTAAGGAAGTAGCCCAGGAAATAGTGGATGCATTAGTGATAATTTTTCAAAACTCGTTAGATTCTGGACTAGTTCCTGAGGATTGGAGGGTGGCTAATGTAACCCCACTTTTTAAAAAAGGAGGGAGAGAGAAACCGGGGAATTATAGACCGGTTAGCCTAACAGTGGTGGGGAAACTGCTGGAGTCAGTTATCAAAGATGTGATAACAGCACATTTGGAAAGCGGTGAAATCATCAGACAAAGTCAGCATGGATTTGTGAAAGGAAAATCATGTCTGACGAATCTCATAGAATTTTTTGAGGTTGTAACTAGTAGAGTGGATAGGGGAGAACCAGTGGATGTGGTATATTTGGATTTTCAAAAGGCTTTTGACAAGGTCCCACACAGGAGATTAGTGTGCAAACTTAAAGCACACGGTACTGGGGGTAAGGTATTGATGTGGATAGAGAATTGGTTAGCAGACAGGAAGCAAAGAGTGGGAATAAACGGGACCTTTTCAGAATGGCAGGCAGTGACTAGTGGGGTACCGCAAGGCTCAGTGCTGGGACCCCAGTTGTTTACAATATATATTAATGACTTGGATGAGGGAATTAAATACAGCATCTCCAAGTTTGCGGATGACACGAAGCTGGGCGGCAGTGTTAGCTGTGAGGAGGATGCTAAAAGGATGCAGGGTGACTTGGATAGGTTGGGTGAGTGGGCAAATTCATGGCAGATGCAATTTAATGTGGATAAATGTGAAGTTATCCACTTTGGTGGCAAAAATAGGAAAACAGATTATTATCTGAATGGTGGCCGATTAGGAAAAGGGGAGGTGCAACGAGACCTGGGTGTCATTATACACCAGTCATTGAAAGTGGGCATGCAGGTACAGCAGGCGGTGAAAAAGGCAAATGATATGCTGGCATTTATAGCGAGAGGATTAGAGTACAGGAGCAGGGAGGTACTACTGCAGTTGTACAAGGCCTTGGTGAGACCACACCTGGAGTATTGTGTGCAGTTTTGGTCCCCTAATCTGAGGAAAGACATCCTTGCCATAGAGGGAGTACAAAGAAGGTTCACCAGATTGATTCCTGGGATGGCAGGACTTTCATATGAAGAAAGACTGGATGAACTAGGCTTGTACTCGTTGGAATTTAGTAGATTGAGGGGGGATCTGATTGAAACGTATAAAATCCTAAAGGGATTGGACAGGCTAGATGCAGGAAGATTGTTCTCGATATTGGAGAAGTCCCGAACGAGGGGTCACAGTTTGAGGATAAAGGGGAAGCCTTTTAGGACTGAGATTAGGAAAAACTTCTTCACACAGAGAGTGGTGAATCTGTGGAATTCTCTGTCACAGGAAACAGTTGAGGCCAGGTCATTGGCTATATTTAAGAGGGAGTTAGATATGGCCCTTGTGGCTACGGGGATCAAGGGGTATGGAGGGAAGGCTGGTGCAGGGTTCTGAGTTGGATGATCAGCCATGATCATAATAAATGGCGGTGCAGGCTCGAAGGGCTGAATGGCCTACTCCTGCACCTATTTTCTATATTTCTATGTTCATCCTTTGGGACACTTCTCTGTTTTCTTGGATGTTCGTGAAGAAAAAGCATTTCAGGATGTATATTGTATGCATTTCTCTAACATTAAATTGGACTTTTGAATCTAATAAACATCCTTGCACCGAAGTGCTAAGCACCTCCAGCCATTTTATTTTCTTTCAGTCATAATCTACAGTTTAACAAATGGTGAAAGCGTCCCAAGATAGAATCTTATCAACAATGTGATGAGTTTGGGAACTATCACCTCAGGTTCAAGAGGATGGCCCAGATGAGGGGATGGCCAGAGAAGGAGTGGGTCTGCCAACTAGTGCCACTGCTGATGGATAAAGCTCTCAAAGCCTACGCTGCAATGGATGAAGAAAGGTCCAACAACTATCCTGGCCTGAAGGAGGCGCTGCTGGCTCAACTTAATATCTCAGCAGAAACCTATCATCAACGCTTCCATTCCAGTACACTACATCGGGTGAGTCACCCATGGAAACGTATCATTGCCGAGGGGTCTCAACTGGCAATGGATTCAACCAGAGCAGATGTCCAAGGAGGAGATTAGTGAGGCTATTGTTCTGGAGCAGGTGCTGTGGGTTCTTCCTCCATATACCCGAGCATGGGTCCGGTCCAAGAGGACGAGCCAGCGGATGGACTCACTGCAGTACCTCGATACCTGTAAGGGGGCACCATCACACCATCATTCTGAAGGAACGGTAACTCTAAAACACCAAGAGACTCTCAGGTTAACTCTGCTGAACTGGAGACTGGGAGAAACAAGGGCAAAGGACCTTTAGTGGTTTCTTCTAAGACTTTTATTTGCTGCCATTGTCAGCAGCCAGGTCATACGTCCTCTCTGTGAACTGTCAAGAAGTCCAAATTGTCAGGTGTGTGCTACGTACCAAGAAAATGAGAACGTGATGATGCTGATAATGACTGTAATGGTTGTGAGTATGTTTTTAGAAAACAAGCAGACTGTGAGAAGAAAGAGCCGGTGTTTATAATAGTCACAATTAATGGAAAACCTGGTAAAGCTCTTTTAGATTCTGGTAGGTCACAGTCATTTATTAGGAAAATTCATGCCCCTGCCTTTGGGTTGACCACAGTCACCAAACACCTGTCCATTGTGTCCATGGTGACTGGAAGTCTGGGCCACTGGCACACTCACCATTGAACTGGATGACCACAAGTATTATGATGAAAGTGGGGATGCTGGAGCAACACCATTTGACCTGATTCTGGGGAGAGATTTGTCTGTGTTACATGAGTTACTGAAGAAGAAAAATAGCCAATCACGTTTATCTATTAATCCAGAAGTAGATAATGCTGTTTCCCATTTTGTTGTGACTTGTGCTAAAACCAAGCAATAGCCGGGTTACAATACCTGCCTGACTTGAATGCTATTCTGTGTGAGGGAGGAACCAAAAGGCCTAGAAAGTCATGCCAGCAGTGGCGCCATGGGAAATGTGGTGGTTTTCCTGCCTCTGTTGTTAACTGTACCCATGACGTACCCGTTGACAGTGACTCTGAAGGGGTCGCGGAGGCCTGGGGAATTTGAACTCTCCCACCTTGATGGCTGCCAACCAGTGGAGCTTCAGATGGTGCTGATTTTCCACTGCTGTTTCAGCAGAGACCTGGGCTGACAAAGCTCCTGAAACATTCCACCAGGATCAGACCTGACAAGTGTCCAGTGTGCCAGCACTGCTACAAGGCCCCAGAGTCACTTGTGAGGGCCCTAAAGGATGCAGTTCGGACCATGCTGGAGCTGGGTATCATCGAGCCTTCAAATACTGAGTGGAGCAGTCCTATCGTTATCGTCTCAAGAAGGATGGCATGCTGAGGGTATACACAGTTGATTGCCGTTTCTTTTTTGATGCTTATCCTATGCTCCGTTTTGATGGCCTACTAGAAAGGGTTTGACAAGCAAACTACATTCCTACCCTGGACCTTTGTAAAGGCTGCTGGCAGGTTCCCCTGTACGATCAATCAAAATCCCTCACTGCATTCCGTACATTCCTGGGTCTGTTTCAATTCACCATGAAGCCCTTTGATCTTCATGGTGCACCGGCAACATTCCAGTGGATGATGGACTGGGTGATCCAAGACTGTAAGGACTGCAGTGTGGCCCATCCAGATCCAGATTGTCTACAGCCAGACATGCTCAGAGCACCTGGACCATCTGCGCAGGGTCCTGGGGAATATTCGTGCTGCTGGACTCACCCTCATTCTACAAAAATGTGAGTGGGCAACAAGGGAAACTAGATCAACATTCACAACATGCTGGAGGAACTCAGCAGGTCGGGCAGCATCTGTGGAAGCGATCAGTCAACGTTTCGGGCCGGAACCCTTCGTCAGGACCATAGGGGGAAGGGGCAGAGGCCCTATAAAGAAGGTGGGGGGAGGGTGGGAAGGAGAAGGCTGGTAGATTCCAGGTGAAAAACCAGTAAGGGGAAAGATAAAGGGGTGGGAGAGGGGAAGCAGGGAGGTGATAGGCAGGAAAGGTGAAGAAGGAATAGGGGAAAACACAATGGGTAGTAGAAGGAGGCAGAACCAAGAGGGAGGTAGTAGGCAGCGGGGGGGGCGGGGGCGGGCAGAGTGACATAGGGATAGGGGAAGGCAGGGGGAGGGAATTACCGGAAGTTGGAGAATTCTATGTTCATACCAAGGGGCTGGAGACTACCTAGACGGTATATGAGGTGTTGCTGCTCCAACCTGAGTTTAGCCTCATCATGGCAGTAGAGGAGGCCATGTATGGACATATCTGAATGGGAGTGGGAAGCAGAGTTGAAGTGGGTGGCTACTGGGAGATCTTGTCTGTTTTGGCAGACGGAGCGGAGGTGCTCGACAAAACGGTCCCCCAATATGCGTCGGGTTTCACTGATGTAGAGGAGGCCACACCAGATGCAATAGATGACCCCAACAGACTCACAAGTGAAGTGTTGCCTCACCTGGAAGGACTGTTTGGGGCCGTGAATGGTGGCAAGAGAGGAGGTGTAGGGTCAGGTGTAGCACTTGTGCTTACAGGGATAAGTGCCGGGTGGGAGATCTGTGGGGAGGGACGTGTGGATCAGGGAGTCGCGGAGGGACCGATCCCTGTGGAAAGCGGAGAGGGGTGGAGAGGGAAAGATGTGCCTAGTGGTCGGGTCCTGTTGAAGGTGGCGGAAATTGCGGAGGATAATGTGCTGGATCCGGAGGCTGGTGGGGTGGTAGGTGAGGACAAGGGGAACTCTGTCCCTGTTGTGGTGGCGGGAGGATGAGGTGAGGGCCGAAGTGCCGGAAATGGAGGAGATGCAGGTGAGGGCATCATTGATGATGGCAGAAGGGAAACCATGATCCTTGAAGAAAGAGGACATTTGAGATGTCCTGGAACGGAAAGTCTCATCCTGGGAGCAGATGCGGCGGAGTCGGATGAACTGGGAACAGGGAATGGCATTTTTGCATGTGGCAGCATGGGAAGAGGTATAGTCGAGGTAGTTATGAGAGTCAGTGGGCTTGTAGTGGATGTCAGTGGACAGTCTGTCTCCAGGGATGGAGACCGAGAGATCGAGAAAGGGGAGCGAAGTGTCTGAGATAGATGAAGTGAATTTAAGGGCTGGGTGGAAATTTGAAATAAAGTCGATAAAATTGACGAGCTCAGCATGGATGCAGGAAGCAGCACCAATGTAGTCGTCAATATAGCGAAGGAAAAGTTGGGGAGCAGTACCAGAACAGGTTTGGAGCACAGACTGTTCCACATAACCAACGAAGAGGAAGGCATAGCTGGGGCCCATGCGAGTGCCCATAGCTACACCCCTGGTCTGAAGAAAGTGGGAAAACAATATAAACTAGAATTGTTGGGGAGTGGGAACTGAACTGAAGAGACTGGGGAAGAGGCAGTTGGCTCACAAATAGAGAAAGCTTAGAGACAGTGATGAGGAGAGATAGGCAAGTGATAGAGAAGGGATGCGCTCAGACCAACGGTTTGAGATGTGTCCATTTTAACGCAAGGAGTATTGTGAACAAAGCGAATGAGCTTAGAGGGTGGATCAGTACTTGGAGCTATGATGTGGTGGCCATTACAGAGACTTGGATGGCTCAGGGACAGGAATGGTTACTTCAAGTGCCAGGTTTTAGATGCTTCTGAAAGGACAGGGAGGGAGGCAAAAGAGGTGGGGGCATAGCACTGTTGATTAGAGATAGTCACGGCTGCAGAAAAGGTGGACGTCATGGAGGGATTGTCCAAGGAGTGTCTGTGGGTGGAGGTTAGGAACAGGAAGGGGGTCAATAAATTTACTGGGTGTTTTTTACAGGTCGCCCAATAGTAACAGGGATATTGAGGAGCAGATAGAGAAACAGATCCTGGAAAGGTGTAATAATAACAGAGTTGTCGTGATTGGAGATTTTAATATCCCAAATATCAATTGGCATCTCCCTAGAGCAAGGGGTTTAGATGCGGTGAAGTTTGTTAGGTGTGTTCAGGAAGGTTTCTTGACACAATATGTAGATAAGCCTACAAGAGGAGAGATTATACTTGTTTTGGTATTGGGAAATGAACCTGGTCAGGTGTCAGGTCTCTCAGTGGGAGAGCATTTGGGAGATAGTTATCATAATTCTATCTCCTTTACAATAGCATTGGAGAGAGATAGGAACAGACAAGTTAGAAAAGCATTTAATTGGAGTAAGGGGAATTATGAGGCTATCAGGCAGAAAATTGGAAGCTTAAATTGGGAACAGAGAGTTCTCATGGAAAAGTACGGAAGAAATGTGGCAAATGTTCAGGGGATATTTGTGTGGAGTTCTGCATAGCTACGTTCCAATGAGACAGGGAAGTTATGGTAGGGTACAGGAACCGTGGAATACAAAGGCTGTAATAGATCTAGTCATGAAGAAAAGAAAAGCTTACGAAAGGTTCAGGGAGCTAGGTAATGTTAGAGATCTAGAAAATTATAAGGCTAACAGGAAGGAGTTTAAGAAGGAAATTAGGAGAGCCAGAAGGGGCCATGAAAAGGCCTTGGTGGGCAGGATTAAGGAAAACCCCAAGGCATTCTACGTGAAGAGCAAGAGGATAAGACATGAAAGAATAGGACCTATCAAGTGTGATAGTAGGAAAGTGTGTATGGAACCGGAGGAAATAGCAGAGATAATTAATGAATACTTTACTTCAGTATTCACGATGGGAAAAGGACCTTGGTGATTGTAGTGATGACTTGCAGCAGACTGAAAAGCTTGAGCATGTAGATATTAAGAAAGAGGATGTGCTGGAGCTTTTGGAAAGCATCAAGTTGGATAAGTCGCCGGGAAAGGATGAGATGTACCCCTGGCTACTGTGGGAGGCGAGGGAGAAGATTGCTGAGCCTCTGGCGATGATCCTTGCATCATCAATGGGAATGGGAGAGGTTCCGGATGATTGGAGGGTTGCAGATGTTGTTCCTTTATTCAAGAAATGAAGTAAAGATAGCCCAGGAAATTATAGACCAGTGAGTCTTAGTTCAGTGGTTGGTAAGTTGATGGAGAAGATCCTGAGAGGCAGGATTTATGAACATTTGGAGAGGTATAATATGATTAGGAGTAATCAACAGGGCATTGTCAAGGGTAGGCCGTGCCTTACGAGCCTGATTCAATTTTTTGAGGATGTACCTAAACACGTTGATGAAGGAAGAGCAGTAGATGTAGTATATATGGATTTTAGCAAGGCATTTGATAAGATACCCCATGCAAGGCTTATTGAGAAAGTAAGGAGGCATGGGATCCAAGAGGACATTGCTTTGTGGATCCAGAATTGGCTTGCCCACAGAAGGCAAAGAGTGGTTGTAGATGGGTCATATTCTGCATGGAGGTTGGTGACCAGTGGTGTGCCTCAAGGATCTGTTCTGGGACCCTTACTCTTCGTGATTTTTATAAATGATCTGGATAAGGAAGTGGAGGGATGGATTAGTAAGTTTGCTGATGACACAAAGGTTGGAGGTGTTGTGGATAGTGTGGGACGGCTGTCAGAGGTTACAGTGGGACATTGATAGGATGGAAAACTGGGCTGAGAAGTGGCAGATGGATTTCAATCCAGTTAAGTGTGAAGTGGTTCAATTTGGTAGGTCAAATATGATGGCGGAATATAGTATTAATGGTAAGACTCTTGGCAGTGTGGAGGATCAGTGGAATCTTGGGGGTCCAAGTCCGTAGGACACTCAAAGCAGCTGCGCATGTTGACTCTGTGGTTAAGAAGGCATACGGTGTATTGGCCTTCATCAATCGTGGGATTGAATTTAGGAGCCGAGAGGTAATGTTGCAGCTATATAGGACCCTGGTCAGACTGCACTTGGAGTACTGTGCTCAGTTCTGGTTGCCTCACTACAGGAAGGATACGGAAACCATAGAAAGGGTGCAGAGGAGATTTACAGGGATGCTGCCTGGATTGGGGAGCATGCCTTATGAAGACAGGTTGAGTGAACTCAGCCTTTTCTCCTTGGAGCGACAGAGGATGAGAGATGACCTGATAGAGGTGTATAAGATGATGAGAGGCATTGATTGTGTGGATAGTTAAAGGCTATTTCCCAGGGCTGAAATGGTTGCCACAAGAGGGCACAGGTTTAAGGTGCTGGGGAGTAGGTACAGAGGAGATGTCAGGGGTAAGTTTTTTTACGCAGAGAGTGGTGAGTGCGTGGAATGGGCTGCCAGCAACGGTGGTGGAGGCGGATACAATAGGGTCTTTTAAGAGACTTTTGGATAGGCACATGGAGCTTAGAAAAATAGAGGGCTATGGGTAAGCCTAGTAATTTCTAAGGTAGAGACATGTTCGGTACAACTTTGTGGGTTGAAGGGCCTGTATTGTGCTGTAGGTTTTCTGTGTTTCTATGTAAGAAATGCAAAGGGAGGATTGACCATCAATTGCAACAAGACCGAATGTGTGGATGTCACAAAGAAGAAATACAGAGGTGCCAACTGAAAGTGGGTAACAAAAGAATTAAACAAACATGGAATTTCAATTACACAACAACATCTGACAGTAGGGCAGATGCTCAAATTAGAAGAAGGATTGAAGAGCTTATTAGAACTTCTCAGCTTAAAGGCAGATGGAAGACCATGATCAGCCATGTCATACGACGCAGTACATAATGATGATGATGCCCTGGTGCTCTTTCTTAATGTGGTCTACTCATTAAGTCTAAACAAAGCACAACTATTCTTTTGAGCGTCTCTTTGAAGAATTTATTAAGATTTGCTGTTAGGCCCTAAAGAGGACATATAATATGCACTATATGACTAAGAAATATGGTTAAGACTCCAGCAACAATTATTTGGGTGTTTTTTTCTGAGGACTTCATCTAAATAGTATAGTTGATATGTTGCCCCACAAGTTGTAGGATGTTGACTGATTTTCTTTCTAGAGGAGAAGAAATGGAGCAAGAAAGTGGGGGTTGGCTAAATCACAGCTGCTGCAGCATAGAGGGACAGGAGGGTAAAGTGCCATCCTTCCTCACCGAGCATATTGGACATTCTCTTCCTCTGCCACATCCAATAAAGAATAAACCCTTTCACTTTGTCTCTTCGCTACCCAGGGGATAGGTGCAATGGAAAGTGAGTGAGCAGCCCACATGCACAGCTCCACTAAAGAATGCATCCTATCAATGCTTCAGTGCCAATCCCTCATATGTGGCTGGTTTTGCTGAAGATAAACTCAAATTATAGTAATCACCAATTAGGACCAAAACCCCTAGCTAAATTCAGACATTCAGAGTCCTGCCTTATTAATACAATCTACATTTATCTGGGAAAGACTTTGTGACCTGATGAAATTGCTACTTTGGAGATTTCATGTGTAATAGAAAATTTATCACAAAATGTGACCAGCAGTACAATTAGGAGGCAATTTAATACTTATATCCTTGTCCCCGGAGCTAAACATTCATAGAACTCTGCGGACGTTAGTTTAAAGGAATGAATATTGGAATAAAAATTGTCTATTTAAGAGGTCTGCATAATTTAAGTGAAGGGGATTTTCAGATATTAACTGGTTTTGTCTAGCAAAACACAGTAATACAGGTGCAGTAATGAGAGAGTATAAAAACACTTCACACCATCCACAAACAACAGGAATTCTGCAGATGCTGGAAATTCAAGCAACACACGTCAAAGTTGCTGGTGAACACAGCAGGCCAGGCAGCATCTCTAGGAAGAGGTGCAGTCGACGTTTCAGGCCGAGACCCTTCGTCAGGACTTGACGTTTCAGGCCGAGACCCTTCGTCACACCATCCACCATGTTTTAAAAGATTGTATACTCAGTGTGTTCAAGATACTTGATGAAAATAATCTTCATCATTTTTTGATGAGGATATAACAAGTCAGTTTTGGATATCCTCTAAGCCCATTAGTGATGCCCAGCTTTAGATTGATAGGACTGTTCTATGTCTGCCCCACTGAACATGGAACTACATGATTTAAGGTCTTCTCAGTACAAAGTGAGGTCTTTGTATCCTCAGGGTCCATGTAGATGTCTCTCCTACCAATATTGCCATGAATAGATACAGCTGTGTCAGCTAGATTTGTAAGTGCATTTTTCTCTCATGGTGTTATTCTCACTACCTGCTGCAAGCACAGAATAACATCTATGCCATTCAGGACTCAAACAATGCATTTGCCAATGGTATCACCAAGTCATTACCCAGTGTTAAGTCAGTGTCCTTGCTAACTCAATGCCACTTTAAGAAATGTTCATTGTTGAAGTACATCAAATCAGCAGCTAATGAATTAGTATTCAATAGTTTTGACCTGAGAACAATGGTAAACAGTCAATGTTCAGGACTTGTAGAAATATACTTCACTTACAATAACAAACTGGCATTTTTGTCTGTAACATAATGGAAGCTGTATTGTACCAGAGTACTTTGCTACTAGTGTTCATAAAAATTATGTCGACAGAACCTGAGTCCTTGACAAACTGCAGACCCAGCAGATGTGTTACTGGAGGAATGCCAAGTACAGTGATTAAGCAGGTGAACAGAATGCACCCTGTCCTTGAATTGACATGCAGTAGCAAAAGGAGCCACTTGTGTATAAAGGAATGACTATGCTGTCTGTTTTTTCTAAGCTATCACCGGCTCTTATATAGTGCTAGTCTTCCCTTGCTGTAAGTAAAATAAATGTACTTATGATTGATCCACACTGAGTGAATTGTTGTTTGTTATAAGATGTAGCGAAAAGGTACTCGACAGGCTCCAAATGCTACGCCCTTATTCTGTTGCTATCTCTTGGGTTGGACCACCAATGGGAAATACCTGGTGATGGTACTGCAGAAGATTGTGTCGTTAGCTGAAATCTATGACTTGGTCTGTTTTAGGCAGGGATTCTCAACTGTGGTCCACAGACCCCTCGATTAATGGTAGGGGTCCATGGCATAAAATAGGTTGGGAACCCCTAGTTTAAGGGAGAGCTCTTCAGCTCTTCCAATTAAGCATAAATCCCAAGATGTTAATGTGGGGGATTTTTACTGCCAACCAGACTGCAATGAACATTGTACTATGTTGTGACAGAGACTTTCAAAAGCATTTTAGATAGGCACATCAATGGAGGAATATGGAGATGGGATTGATTTAGTTGGACATTTAATTACTAGTTTAATTAGTATGGCACAACGTCATGGCTGAAGGGTCTCCTCCTGTGCTATACCATTTCTATGTTAACTCTGTCTTTGTTGAATCACATTGGTTAAAACTATATGGGTTGTTCATCTTGTTTTTTAATCTGAGAGGAACTAAACAAGTTGAAGTGGCTCAGACGTACTCCAAGAGTTTTGGGGTTCAATTTCTGCAATAAAGGGCTGCAAGTAGCAGGTTAAATTTCAATAAATCAGCTCTAAGAATATAGTAGTAGCAGTAGTAGTAGTAGTCATACTTTATTGATCCCGGGGGAAATTGGTTTTCGTTACAGTTGCACTATAAATAATAAATAGTAATAGAACCATAAATAGTTAAATAGTAATATGTAAATTATGCCAGTAAATTATGAAATAAGTCCAGGACCAGCCTATCGGCTCAGTGTGTCTGACCCTCCAAGGGAGGAGTTGTAAAGTTTGATGGCCACAGGCAGGAATGACTTCCTATGACGCTCTGTGTTGCATCTCAGTGGAATGAGTCTCTGGCTGAATGTACTCCTGTGCCCACCCAGTACATTATGAGAGACATTGACCAAGATGGCATGCAACTTAGACAGCATCCTCTTTTCAGACACCACCGTGAGAGAGTCCAGTTCCATCCCTACAACATCACTGGCCTTACGAATGAGTTTGTTGATTCTGTTGGTGTCTGCTACCCTCAGCCTGCTGCCCCAGCACACAACAGCAAACATGATAGCACTGGCCACCACAGACTCGTAGAACATCCTCAGCATCGTCTGGCAGATGTTAAAGGACCTCAGTCTCCTCAGGAAATAGAGACGGCTCTGACCCTTCTTGTAGACAGCCTCAGTGTTCTTAGACCAGTCCAGTTTATTGTCAATTCATATCCCCAGGTATTTGTAGTCCTCCACCATGTCCACACTGACCCCCTGGATGGAAACAGTTCTCCTCAGGTCTACCACCAGCTCCTTAGTCTTTTTCACATTAAGCTGCAAATACAAAGATGCAAAAAAAACCTTCTTCAAATAACGCCACGGGAGCATTAGCCACATGAGAGTGCGGCACAGTAGCATAGTGGTTAGCACAACACTTTACAGTATCAGTGACAGGGGTTCGATTCCCGCCACTGCCTGTAAGGAGTTTGTACGTTCTCCCCGTAACTACATGGGTTTCCTCCAGTTGCTCTGGTTTCCTCCCACATTCCAAAGACATACCGGTTGGTAGGCTTCTTGGTCATTGTAAATTCTCCCATGATTAGGCTAGGATTAAATCAAGGGATTGCTGGGCAATGAAACTCGAAGGGCCGGAAAGGCCTGTTCCGCACTGTATCTCAATAAATAAATAAATCAAGATAAATGTTTCAGCTTATTTGAGAAACATCATTTGCAGCTGTGGTGCCATTGCTCAGTATAGCACTGTACTGTCAGCCTAGATTGTGTGTTTGAGCCCCTGGATCGAACCCATATCCTTCTGACTTTTATCTCAGTCTGAGAGAATTAAACCTGGTAGCTAAATGGTTTCCATTTTCATTTGTTACTACTGAAAAGTTGAAGTACTTTAAAATGGCTCTGGATTTTCCATAAAACCTGTGAAATTGACTGGTTTATTTTTGATCCAGTTTCACAGTTCTGTTTTTCTTAGTGTAATACAGAAGTTATGTAAGAAATTTCAGAAAATTATTTCTCAATTGTTTAAAATCAAATTTGAAGCATATTCTTTAATATTTCCCCATTTTCCTTTCCTCTTTCAATCTTCATCCAAGCCCAAGGGTAAACATATAGATCTCTTTCAATAACAGGAAAAAATAGTGCAGATTTGAAACAAAGAAGCAGAAAGTGCCTGAAGAACGCAGCTAATTTGGCTTTCCCCATTTGGATATAGATCTGAACTCTAGCTCAGATCTACATCTATATATTAAAGCACTGTTCTCTTTTGCTGATTTGATGGAGCTGTATACTAAAGCATTTTACTTAAGTGATTTCTGCTACCAGCAAGATAGTGCATTCAATGTCTTGAGAAGCAATGAAAATTAAAAATCAAATCTTTAATGTTTCAAAATGTGATGCATACTAGTGAAACAGTACCAAGGGGTTCTTTAGTCTGCACTAAAATATTTGCATTTTCCTTTACAGAAGCCAAAAGCCGCTGCATTATTTATGGTACATCACTTTGTATTGTCATTAGAGTGTTAGAAACCAACAAGCTTCACCTTAAAAACTTTACAATCTCATACAGATCAAAATATGTTACAATCATTCCCTCTAGGCTATTTGATGCAATTGATTCATCTCCTGCCAATTGTGCATCTCATGTCTTCCCTACTTAATTTTTCTCTTGGCAAGTGGCCAATAAGAACAAGAGTTTTAACTCAAAACTACACATTATAATCCACCATCATCCTATTTAGGCAATCTTATAGTTATCATCAGATCATTTGTGATTATAAATTAAAATGAATATAAGAACAGATGCTAAACTCACAAAATCCAGTGTAATATTCAGGACTGTTGAAGTCAACATCAGACAGGGTGTCATACGGGTGATTAATAGAATGTCATGTGTTTGCCATCTCTACTGATATTCCTTACAATATTCTCAGAGCCAATCTGTCCCAATTTCTGTAGCTGCCTCTCATGAAATGGAGAGGAGGCATGACCCAAATGCAGAACAGCAGAGACAATTAACAGTGAATGATAACTTTAATAATAACTTGCAAAATAACAAAGCATGAGGGGCCACAAAACCAGAGAGAGAACTGATACTTAACATGACAAAGCAGCAAGGTAACTGAAGGCTAGAAGCGACTAGCTGGTTCAAATGAGTGAACTAGGACTGTGGAGGAGGGCTGGGTTGAAATAGACTGCAGGCGATGAGTTGGAAACAAGTAGCAGATGACTGCGGTTAACTGGATAGAGACTGGGTGGAGGCTGCATGTGCAGGCCTGACGGTCATCATACTTTAGTAACTTACACCAATGCTTAGAATCACGCACTGAAAAATAAAATGAACGCATAGTGCCTCAAATTGAATGGACTTCCCATCAAACTCCCTGATCCACACGTCCCTCCCCACAGAACTCCCACCTGGCACTTACCCTGTAAGTGCAAGTGCTACACCTGTCCCTACACCTCCTCTCTTGCCACCATTCAGGGCCCCAAACAGTCCTTCCAGGGCAGGCAACACTTCCTTGTGAGTCTGTTGGGGTCATCTATTGCATCCAGTGCTCCCAATGTGGTCTCCTCTACATCCGTGAATCCCGACGCAGATTGGGGGACCGCTTCGTCGAGCATCTCCGCTCCGTCCGCCACAACAGACAGAATCTCCCAGTAGCCACCCACTTCAACTCTGCTTCACATTCCCATTCAGATATGTCCATACATGGCCTCCTCTACTGCCATGATGAGGCTAAACTCAGGTTGGAGGAGCAACACCTCATATACCATCTAGGTAGTCTCCAGCCTCTGGGTATGAACTCTGAATTCTCCAACTTCCAGTAATTCCCTCCCCCTCCCTTCCCCTATCCCAGTTTCACTCTGCCCCCTCCCCCAGCTGCCTACTACCTCCCTTATGGTTCAGCCTCCTTCTACTACCCATTGTGCTTTCCTCTATTCCTTCTTCACCTTTCCTGCATATCCTCTCCCTGCTTCCCCTCCCCCACCCCTTGATCTTTCCGCTTACTGGTTTTTCACCTGGAACCTACCAGCCTTCTCCTTCCCACCCTCCCCCCACCTTCTTTATAGGGCCTCTGCCCCTTCCCTCTTCAGTCCTGATGAAGGGTTCCGGCCCGAAATGTTGACTGATCGTTTCCACGGATGCTGCCCAACCTGCTGAGTTCCTCCAGTGCGTTGTGAGTGTTGCTTTGACCCCAGCATCTGCAGATTATTTTGTGTTTACCATCAAACTGATTTGCTGATGACTTTAAGAACACCATCGAGTGGTTTCTTTTTCACTTAATGATTACATTGCCATCTCTCTTAACTGCACAACTCTGCTGTCAACTTTCATAACAAAATGTGTGCTTCACAGCCCTCATGTGAGCATCCCTTTCACCAGGAGCAATAGTGTTTCTGTGGAAGTTTAAGTGCTGTATTTCCAGGTCACAATTTATAGTTTGGCAGATTATGTTGACAATTCTGGAAGTTATTCAATGATCTGGGAAATTTGCAAGCTGCATCCAATTTCTCAGTTCTTTGAGTAACTACTTGGAGTATTCCTGTAATTATACCAATTAATTAAAACTGTCATCAAAAGGAAAAAGCACATTAGCCTAATACTCAGTATGTCTGGCCAAGCACTAGGCCCAAGGAGGAGTCTAGTGAGTTTGAATATCAAATGGATAACAGATGGCAAGAAATTATGCATGATCTAATGGGAAATTATACAGGAGCACATATTTATACAGCACCTTTAATACCAATGCTTCAGAGGAACATTATTATAGAAGAATGTTGAGTAATTGATAGATTTGTTCCATTTTGTCTCAAAACATCTGATTTATTGTGGAGAAAATCAGTAAGGATTTCTGTAAAAGGGTGTCATCCTGTGATCTTCACTGCGAGGACAATATTAATTGGGTCTGATTCACTCGGATACTTGGACAGACCAGTAGGAAACCCAGCTGAAAATCATCAACCTGTAGGATTTTTAAAAAGTAGCGTAAAAATCCATGGAAAACATCAAATAAGTAGGGTTGAAAAAAGTAAAAGCTAAATTTATACCTGCTTAAGTACAAAGTGCTGTCGATAGAATGCATCTTGCTGGGAAGTGGGGAGGAAGGAGGTTAAGATGTCGGACACTGTTGGAGCTCGAGGGTAGCTTAGAACTAAGCTAACAATCAGACGCCAGCCAAGTCTAAAATCCTTTCTACCCTACTCATGCCAATTGTCTGCTTTTACTTATCTCTGCATTCACTGCTTCTGTGTGGAAGGCATCAGAAGTTGTAATGTGTTTTGGAACTTGACCAGGAAGTATTTGCTTTGTATACAAAGTGCCACAGACATTATCCAATTTCTTAGTCTCTGAGATGCTTCCTGGCATTTACCATATATTGCCAGCAAAGGGAAACTCACATTTGCCTAATTTTCACACTGAACATCGAGCCAAGATGTGGGTGCAAAGAGACGGTTAATCAATCTGTATGCCAAATGGGAAGAAAGTTATTAGGCTAAGTCATTGGGTGTATTTAAGGCAGAGATTGATAGGTATCTCAGTAGCCAGGGCATCAAAGGTTATGGTGAGAAGGTGGGGGAGTAGGACTAAATGGGAGAATGGATCAGCTCATGATAAAATGGCGGAGCAGACTCGATGGGCCGAATGGCTGACTTCTGCTCCTTTGTCTTATGGTCTAAAGTGGACAGAGTACTAACAATGAAACATGACGAAGGGTCTCGGCCTGAAACGTCGACTGCGCCTCTTCCTATAGATGCTGCCTGGCCTGCTGCGTTCACCAGCAACTTTGATGTATGTTGCTTGAATTTCCAGCATCTGCAGAATTCCTGTTGTTTACTACAACAAAATGTAGCAGTGATGCAGAAAGTGCTTGAGGAGTTCAGGTATGCTAGTGGAGAGAAAATAATGAACGTTTCACATCATTGATATTTGGCACTGATTCTGTTTCTGTCTTGGTAAATGCATACTTGACCTCTTTGTGAGGAGAGAATAAAGTGAATGCCCGGTGGAGATCATGGGTAAGTGGGTTGGAGATTGATTGGAGAGGGTGTTGTAGTCGTATAAAGGGCAACTAATCTGTCTGAAGGTGTAAATAGAGAAAGATTGAGAAGGGCAGAACCATGATGAAACTGTGAGGTACAACTGCGTCACCACAGACCTGATAGAAAAGAAAATGCTTTAAATATCCACCAGGTGGAGAGGAAAGAAAATGAAACAGGAATGATTAAATGTCAACTATCGTAGAGAGGTATTCAGAGTTATGTATAAAGAAAGACATTTCAGAAGGACAGAATGGGAAGCTTAATCATCAGAACAGATGCAGCGGAGCCAAATGATTAGGGAAAATGGAATGGAGTCCATACAGGAAGTAGGATAGGAAGGGGTGTAGTCAAGACTGCTGTAGGAATCTGTGGGCTTTAATTGTCTTTAATTGCCAACTTAACTCTTGAGTCAAATGTGGAGAAGTCAAGAAAAGGAAGAGAAGAGTTGGAGATAGATCACAGGAAAGGTGACAAAACTTTCCAAATAATACCAATATATTTATCAGTGTCCTTGAAAAGAGGTAACAGAGAGGCATTAAGCTGGACTGAAACAATTGTTTCACATGTCTCAGACAGACTGGTAAAACTTGGCACATGCCAGTTCCCATTATTATAACTTTGGTCTAGAGAAAATATTTGAAATTAAGCAGAATTGTTCAATGTAAGAATGAGTCATCTACAGCAAGTGGAGGAGGACAGGGGTGGAAGTGGCTGGCTAGATCTTACAGGAAGAAGTGGTAATTCTTTTAATAAGAATTACCTATTAATCATATTCATTATAATTATATAGACAATAAATATTTGCAAAAGACAAGTTAAAATTATAGCACTAATTCAGTTACTGAATTCAAAGAATTATTTTATCCATTTACTTCACACTGTGGCGGCTCGCCCGTGGCAAGCGAACCAGCTCCAGCAGTCGCGGCCGAGTCCGCAGCCAGCGGCAACTGAGGGGGCTGTGAATGTGGAGCAGACCTCAGCACGGAAGCCGACTTGACTTCCGCCCCGAAAAGAGCGGGGGATGCTGGGAGCAGGCACTTAGCGTGCGCAGATTGAAACAGTAAACAGTTCACCAGACCCTGCTCGACTCAGTGTGTTGCTTTCACTCGTTGCATATCAGCACAACCACATTGGTGACCCCGACGGTCCAACCGCATTTAGAAACATAGAAACATAGAAAATAGGTGCAGGAGTAGGCCATTCGGCCCTTTGAGCCTGCACCGCCATTCAGTATGATCATGGCTGATCATCCAACTCAGAACCCCATACCTGCCTTCTCTCCATATCCCCTGATCCCTTTAGCCACAAGGGCCATATCTAACTCCCTCTTAAATATAGCCAATGAACTGGCTTTAACTGTTTCCTGCGGCAGAGAATTCCACAGATTCACCACTCTCTGTGTGAAGAAGTTTTTCACAGCATGAACGACTCGGCTGTGCAGAATGCAGTTTCCCTTAAACTGCCAACCTTCTGGACCACTCAAACCCTAGTCTGGTTCAAGCAAGCAGAGGCCCAGTTCCAAGTCAGGCAAATTGTCTCAGATGCCACCAGATATTACTACATGGTGGGTACCCTCGACCAGGAGACAGCAGGCCGCGTTATTGACTTTCTGCATCAGGCCCCAGCAACAGACAGCTACAAGGCACTCAAGGCCCTGTTAATCCGCACATTTGGCCTCTCCCATCGCGATCAAGCCACGCGGTTACTGCATATGGACAGCCTGGGCGACCGCGCGCTATCAGCCCTGATGAGCGACATGCTAGCACTGGCAGACGGCCATAAGCCTTGCCTGCTTTTTGAACAGATCTTCCTGGAGCAAATGCCAGAAGACATCCACCTTCTACTAGCAGATGGAGACTCAGAGGCCCGCACAGGGTGGCAGCCCGCACGGACGTGCTTTGGCGCGCCAAACAAAATGGCGGAACCACCAACAAAATTAGTGCTGCGGCACGGCCGAAAGTCCAGCCCTCCCACACCCCAGCAGCGGAGCACCGAACACCCACACCAAGGGACAGCACCACTTCTGAGTCTTGGTGTTTTTATCATCAAAGGTGGGGTTCCAGGGCCCGCCGCTGCCAACCGCCATGCTCATTCCAGCGAAACGCCAGGACCAGCCGTCGCTGATGGCTACGGCGGCTGGTCACCGTGATAGCCTCCTCTACGTTTGGGACAAGCACTCCGAGCATAGATTCCTGGTGGTCATGGGGCGGAAATCAGTGTCCTACCCCCCTCAAGCCACGATACCCGAACTAGAAGAACAGGACCGGAACTTACGGCAGCCAACAGCAGCACCATCCGCACCTATGGCACAAGAACCATCCCCTTGCAGTTCAGTTCTAGCCGCTTTACATGGACATTTATGCTGGCCGCAGTATCACAGCCATTGCTAGGTGCGGACTTCCTCCGTGCGCACTGCCTGCCCGTGGATTTGAAGGGACAACGATTGGTCGATGCGAAGACGTTCCAGACTTCCTCCCTTGATGAAGTCAGGTTACCGGCCCCGCACCTGGACTCCGTCACTTATTCCGACAACGAGTTCGCCAGAGTGTTATCAGAGTTCCCATCTATCATCATGCCGCAGTTTTCCTCAACAAACCCCAAGCACGGCATGATGCACCACATCCCCACACAGGGACCTCCTCTTCATGCCCAGGCCCGCAGGCTGCCGCCCGACAAGCTCCGGCTCGCAAAAGAGGAATTCAAGAAGATGGAGGAGATGGGGATTGTGCAGCGTTCCGACAGCCCGTGGGCCTCCCCACTCCATATGGTGCCCTAGTCTGCGGGAGGGTGGAGACCATGCGGCAACTATAGGAGGCTGAAAGGCACCACCACGTCCAATCGCTATCCGGTACCACACATCCAGGACTTTATGGCCAACCTGCACGGGGCGCGCATCTTTTCGAAGATTGACCTGGTCCGAGGGAATCATCAGATCCCAGTCCACCCAGACGATGTACCCAAGACGGCCCTCATTACCCCCGTTGGCCTGTTCGAGTTCCTCAGGATGCCATTCGGGCTCAAAAACACGGCGCAGACGTTCCAGTGCCTGATGGACGGAGTAGGGCGAGATCTGGACTTTCTGTTCATCTACCTGGATGACATACTTATCACCAGTCGCTCCCACCAGGAACATCTAGCACATTTCCGCCTGCTCTGCCACTGCCTAAGCGACTACGGCCTGGCTATCAACCCTGCCAAGTGCCAGTTTGGCCTACCCACCATTGACTTCTTGGGACACCAGATCGACCGCCATGGAGCTGTGCCCCAGCCGTAAAAGTTGAAGCCATCCACCAATTCGCCAGGCCCAGCACTGTTAAAGGCCTGCAGGAATTTGTTGGGATGGTTAACTTTTATCACTGTATCCTATCCTCAGCGGCCCCTTCTCGGCTTGATGTCCGGCAAGGTCAAAGAGGTCACCTGGACAGAGGAGGCGACGGTGGCTTTTGAACAAGCCAAGAACATACTAGCAAGCACCATGCTCCTAGTCCACCCCCAGGTCGACGTCCCCACTGCCCTCACTGTGGAAGCCTCCAAAGTGGCAGTTGGCGGCGTGCTCGAGCAGCTCATCGAAGGCCAGTGGAAGCCGCTCGCTTTTTTCAGCTGACACCTACAACCTCCGGAACTTAAGTACAGCGCTTTTGACAGGGAGCTGCTGGCCCTGTACCTTGCCATCCGGCACTTCAGGTATTTCCTGGAAGGGAGGGAGTTCACGGTCTTCACAGACCACAAGCCCCTCACTTTCACGTTTGCCAAAGTGTCGGACTCGTGCTCAGGCCGCTAGCAATGCCACCTGTTGTACATCTCTAAGTCTACCACCATGATCAAGCACATCTCCGGGAAGAACAACATGGTAGCCGACGCACTGTCATGCGCCTCCGTCCAATCAGTGCACTCTCTGTCTGGAGAGTGGATTACGCGGCGTTAGCTAAGGCGCAACGACTGGATAGCGAGATGCCGGTGTACCGAACCGCAGTCTCAGGACTCCACCTCGAAGACATACCCATGGGCCCGAAGGTAATGAGCTCCCTTGAGATGTGCCCACCAGGCAACCTTGGCCCATTGTCCCAACCGCTTGGAGGTGCTGCGTTTTCAATACCTTGCACGGTTTAGCACACCCTTCCATCTGGCTGATCGCAGACAGGTTTGTGTGGCACGGCCTATGCAAACAGGTTGGGCACTGGGCCAGGACGTACACACACTGTCAAACCTCCAAAGTCCAGAGGCACGTGAGGGCCCCACTGCAACCCTTCCAGCCTACACATAGGGGGTTTGAACATGTCCACATGGACATCATCGGCCCACTGCCGATTTCGAGAGGAGCGAGATACCTGTTCACCATGGTGGACAGGTTCACGAGGTGCCCAGAAGCCATCCCACTCGCTGACACAGCCACGGAGACATGCGCCAGAGCCCTGATTACCACCTGGGTGACACGGTTCGGACTCCCAGCCCATGTCACTTCAGACAGGGGTGTGCACTTCACATCGGCTTTGTGGTCTGCACTGGCACAACTCCTCGGAATCCAGCTCCACCGAACGACTGCTTACCACCCGCAGTCCAACGGCCTGGTGGAACGTTTCCACAGGCACTTGAAGTCAGCCCTGATGGCACACCTTCGAGGGCCAGACTGAGTTGACAATCTCCCCTGGGTGCTGCTTGGCATCCGCACAGCACCCAAGGAGGACCTGGCTGCATCATCAGCCAAACCTGTTTACGGTGCCCTGCCCACAGTTCCTGGTGAGTTTGTGCCAGCACCCCGTGGCTAGGAGGACACACCTACGGCAGTCCTAGCTAAACTCCGGGAGTGGCTTGGAACACTTGCCCCAGTCCCGATGTCCCATCACGGAACAACACCCTCTTTCATGCCCAAGGACCTACAACAGAGCAAGTATGTTTTCGTTTGCCGAGGTGTGCACAGACCACCCCTGCAGCGACCATACAAAGGACCCTACGAGGTGCTGCGCCATAATGGGATGACCTGCATTCTCGACATCGGCGGTCATGAAGAGACTTTTACCATTGACCGTCTCAAACCGGCGCATCTAGACCTTGAACGCCCGGTTGCGGTGCCACCCCCACGACGATGAAGCCGGCCACCTAAAAGAACTGACAGTGTGCAGGCTGTGGACTCTGCACCTCCTAGCGCCGGTTCTGGGGTGGGGGGGGGCGTTCATGTGGTGGCTCACCCATGCAGCAAGCGAACCGGCTCCGGAAGTCACGGGCGAGTCCGCAGCCAGCAGCAACCGAGGGGGCTCTGAGTGCGGGGCAGACCTCGGCCTGGAAGCCGACGTGACTTCTGCCCCGCAATGAGCGGGGGTTGCTGGGAACGAGCACCTAAGCGTGCGCAGATTGAAACAGTAAACAGTTCAACCGGACCCTGCTCAACTCAGTGTGTTACTTTCACTCGTTACATATCAGTGCGACCACAACACCCTTTATACAGATGATTCTTTCACAAAACTGAATTTACCTGGCAATGGCTAGTGATACAACTATCAGTAAGCTTACAGAATCAGTTTTACTCTGTCCTGGGCTAGGGGTGTAGAGAGGCTGAAGACCATAGTGGAATTAAACTAATTGGGATCATGAGTACAAAAGGTATCAGAGATATCGCCTATGTAAGTGGGACTTTGTTTCAGGTTTCAAACATCTGCGGGTTTTACTTTTCAAACTCTTACCAGCTCTAATGTATTTCGATTTTTCCTCTCCTCATTGATGGCGCCTGTACTTAGGGCATTTCCAGCAATCCCCTTTATTTCAGGTTTGCATTGACTGCTGTATTCTATTTCTCACAATTCCAACTAGTGCCTATTTACCTCCTCGTCTGTCCTTCCTCTTTTCAGACCTCCTCCGGTCAGTTGAACTTTAGCATCCACCCCGGCCAAAACCAAGTGGCATCCATCTTCGCTTGGTTATCATCCTAACAAAACACTCCTTTAGTTCACCCTACCTCTCCCTTTTTCAGTAAGGTTAAACATACCTCCTCTTCAGGTTCTCAGTTCTAAAAGAATGTTGTCCACCTGAAATATTAACTATTCCTCTACACATACATGCTGCTTGGCCTGCCAAGTATTTCCAGCACTTTCCCCTTTCAATTCGTAATGCTCTGTGAGAAAAGGAAGATCCAAATAATTATTGCAATGTATCATATTGTGACGTTCCTGGGGGTGGGGGGGAACGTGGTTGACAGCGTGCCCTGCATTTCTAATGACTGATGCTGTTTATTGTCCTTGTGTTAAAATGCTTTCGTGGGATTATGATGGGAATTTCAGGTTCATTTATTGTTACATTTTAGCTTGGGTTGTACAGTTATTCACATGTGTGTTTGTGGGTCACCCAGACTGTAACCGAGGTGTGTGATCACCACCTCCCCAGTCTGTATGTGACTGAGTGGGTTCAATCCCCAGGTCACAGCGTCCGGTCTGTTTTTTGTGTTTATCACAATAAAAAAGTGGTTGAGTTTAACGAGTCATCACGGACAGAATGCTCTCCACAGTGGTGTCAGGAGTGGGATTAGAGATTGACGACGAGATTGAAGAGCTACGACATCGGATAGAGCGCCTTAAGATTCGGGGAGTAAGTCGAAGGACCAAGCAGTATGCTTTCCCCCACACTCCCGGGCCAGGCTCATGAAGGCAAGACCCGGAGGGAGAACCTGGGAACCGAGCAACGTGCCTTCCCAGGCAGCTCCGACAGAGCAAGCATACCCAGGCTCCCTGACCCAGGGGACACAGTGGTGCGCATCACCCGCCTCCCTCGCGATTCGCACTCGGTGACCCAAGATGCCAAAGCAAGAGGAGGACCACTGGACCTCAGCAATTCACGCCTCAAGGTCCACCCTGAAGCTCTCCAGATACCATGGTACCAGTCACCTGGAGCCTTAGCTAGTGCAAGTCAAACTTGCCGCATGGCACAACGGGTGGAGCCCCAATGAGACGGCGGTGCACTTTGCCTTGGCACTGGAGGGGTTGCCCTGTGGGCCCTCCTCGACCTAATGCCAGCCGAACAGCATGACTACAGGCCCTCATAGCGGCGCTGGAGTGGCATTTCGAGCAGAGGCCTTTGGAGGAAGTAACGAGGGAAGAACTGGATAGTATGGGAGAAAGCTTGGGGATGTTCGCAGCAGATGGCCACCACTGTGCTCGGCATGGCCACCACTGTGCTCGGCATGGCTACCCTCAGTTCCCTCCCGAGACCCAGGAAGAGCTTGCCCTCCACGCCTTTGTAAAGGCGCTGATGCCGGAGTGTGTTTGGCAGCATGTTCACCTGATATCACCATCATCGCTGGCCAAGGTAGAGACAGCAGAAGCAACTTTATCCCCCAACCCCCAAGGCATTCTAGCATTGCCCCGCATGCCACAAACCCGTGTTTGTGTCACTGAGGCAGAGGAGGGAACTGACAAGGTGGAGCTCATGAGACAGGCCCGACCAGCACCGCACTGATCCCGCCACAGGCCACAGAACGATCCCTGCTACAGACCATGTGCTGGACTTGCCCCGCACCAGTGCCATATCACAGCACAGCCATCGGGCAACGCCAAGTGGGCAGCGCCGCCTGAGACCTCCAGCAGAAATCCTCCCTTGTCGCTTCCCTGGGTTGTCTGTTTGGGTGAAAGACAAGGCTTATACGTGGACTGCATGGTGGAGGGCATCAGATGCCGTGAGTTGGTTGGCATGAGATCAACCATCACTATCATCCATCTGAGTATCCTCCCCAATACAGACCAGCCATCTTCGCCTAGGTGGGCAACGAAGCCAGTCTAGCTGCTATGGTCTCCGGCGACTGTGGTGCTGAGAAGAAAGAGGTGGATTGCATCACAGTGGGGAGAAACACAGTGGAGTACGAGGTGTGGCTAGCTGACATCCGAGAGTGCTGCATCATTGGCCTGGACCTGCTGTTCTGCAGGGGAGGCCATGTAGATGTGCCAGGGGTAACACTCTACCTCCGCGCTGAAGCTGTGGCTCTCTGGCAAGGCAGCTTCAGGAAGCAGACCAGGCAGGTGCAGCAACAACCACCAGCAGCTTCACAGTGGCCCGCAGCAGTGCAGCACACCCGTAGCAATCCAATGCAAGGCAGCGGACCCAGGGCAAGTGATGGTGGCAGCTGGTGGCAAGGTAGACCTCCCCACCATTGACCACCAGTGGCTGCGCTGAGAGCAGGTGAGTGATCCCATGCGGGCCTGGCTGAGCGTGGGTGGCAGCCAGAGTGGGCAAAGTTCTCTGCCCTAGATCGGGAGACCAAAACCCTATACTCTTAGTGGAGACCAGGTTGCTATTCTGCCAGAGGCAGTTGTCCGATGGCGATGGACATCTCCTGCAGCTGATGGTTCGCCAGGTGCTCCGCGTACGGTGCTGTGGTCGGTGCATGGGCTGGTGGGGCCAGCCATTTTGGGGTTGCAAAGATGCTGGGCAAGCTGTGTGAACGCTTCCACTGGCATGGCTACAGGAAGGATGCGGGGCTGCTTGTGCACTGCTGTGACACTTGCACGTCCCAGAAGGGTCTAGGTCACCAGTGCAGCAGTACATGATGGGGGCCCCAGTATGGGTCCAGTGCCCCTTCCGGAAGAAGGGAATATCCCCCAAGCTGGGAAGCTGCTGGAAGGGGTCAGGAGAAATGTTTGACCGCATCTCCAATGTTGTACGTTTCTTGCCTCACCAACAGAGCCTGGGAGGTTGGGGGGGGGGCTGGTTTGCAGAAAACCCCCAGCGTCTCAGGCAGCAGCGTCAACCACCACTAGGACTTTTGGACTTCGTTATGGACTCTGGGGTTGCTGAGGACGGCTGACCCCTCAGGTGGGGGCAGTGTGGTTGACAGCCAGCTCCCCGCAATTCTAATGACCAGTCCTGTTTATCATTCTCGTGCTAAAATGCTTTTGTGGGATTATGGTGGGAAGTTCAAATTCATCTATTGTTGCATTTTAGCTTGGGTTATACAGTTATTCGCATGTGTTTTTGTGGGTCACGCTGACTGTAACCGAGGTGTGTGATCATCACCTCCCTAGTCTGTATGTGACTGAGTGGGTCCACTCAACCTGGGCCATAGCACCCAGTCTGTTTTTGTGTTTATCACAATAAAAACAGTTATTGAGTTTAACGGGCATACTCATGTGCCATCATGGACCGAATACTCACCACAGTATTATCTAGACTATAGGCCATAAGACATGGGAGCAGAATTAGGCCATCTGGCCCATCGAGTCTGCTCCAGCATTCAATCGTGGCTGATCCTTTTTTTTTCTATCTCCTCCTCAACCCCAGTTCCCGGACACCTCCCCGTAACCTTTGATGCCATGTCCAATCAAGAACCTATGAATCTCTGCCTTAAATACACCCAACAACCTGGCCTCCACAGCTGTATGTTGTAACAAATTCCACAAATTTACCACTCTTTAGCTAAAGAAATTTCTCTGCATCTCTGTCTTGAAAGGGCACCCCTCTGTCCTGAGCCTGTGCCCTCTTGTCCTAGACTCCCCCACCATAGGAAGCATCCTTTCCATGTCTACTCTGTCTAGGCCTTTCAACATTTGAAAGGTTTCAATGAGATCCACCCCCTCATCCTTCTGAATTCCACTTTGTACAGACCCAGAGCCATCAAACATTTCTCATATGATAACCCTTTTATTCAAGGACTCATCCTAGTGAACCTCCTCTGCATTCTCTCCAATGCCTGCACATCTTTTCTTAGATGAGGGGCCCAAAACTGTTCACAATACTCAAGGTGAGGCCTCACCAGTGCCTTATAAAGCCTCAGCATCACATCCTTGCTCTTGTGTTCTAGACCCCTTGAAATGAATGCCAACATGGCATTTGTCTTCCTCACCACTGACTGAAACTACAAGTTAACCTTCAGGGTGTTCTGCGCAAGGACTCCCAAGTCCCTCTATATCTCAGATTCCTGGATTTTCTTCCTGTTTAGAAAATAGTCCGCACGTTTATTTCTACTACCAAAGTGCATGACCATGCATTTTCTAACATTGTATTTCATTTGCCACTTTCTTGCCCATTCTCCTAATCTGGCTAAGTCCTTCTGCATCCTTCCTGCTTCCTCAACACTACCTGCCCCCCACTAACCTTTGTATCATCTGCAAACTTGGCAAGAAAGCTATCTATTCCATCATCTAAATCATTTATATACAGCATAAAAAGAAGTGGTCCCAACAAAGAACAACACTAGTCACTGGCAACCAACCAGAAAAGGATCCTTTTATTCCCACTCACTGCCTCCTAACAATCAGCCAATGCTGTAACCATCTTAGTATTTTTCCTGTAATACCATGGGCTCTCAACTTGGTAAGCAGCCTCATGTGTGACACCTTGTCAAAGGCCTTCTGAAAGTTCAAATATACAACATCGACGGCATCCTCTTTATCTATCCTACTTGTAATCTCCTCAAAGTATTCCAACAGGTTTGTCAGGCAGGATTTTCCCTGAAGGAAAAACCATGCTGACTTTGTACTATCTTGTCCGGTGTCACCAAGTACTCCATCACCTCATTCTTAACAATTGACTCCAACATCTTCCCAACCACTGAGGTCAGGCTGTCTGGTGTATAATTTCCTTTCTGCTGCCTTCCTCCTTTCTTAAAGAGTGAAGTAACATTTTCAATTTTTTTTTCCCTCTGATTCGGTTGACTTATGTACCTTTAAGTCTTTCAGCTTTTTGAGCATCTTCTCACTTGTAACAGTAACTACACACACTTCTCTTCCTTCACACACTACAACATCAGGCATACTGCTAGGGTCTTCCACAGTGAAGACTGACGCAAAATACTCATTTAATTCATCAGCCATCTCCTTGCCCCCCATTATTATTTCTCCTGCTTCATTTTCTAACGGTCCTATATCCACTTTGATATTATTTGCTAGCTTGCTTTCATATTTCATCTTTTCCCTACATCTGGAAGTAGTAGATTGCTTCCAGGAATTAACGGAAGCCATTCCATTTTTACTGATTAAGAAGCATTGTCAAGAATTACTGCTATGCAATCAAATTAAAAATAAATACACTTCTTTTGAAAATGAGATAGCAAATCGAGGCCTGGAAAGATATAGGTTCATGTGGATCCATGGGGTTAACAGTACAGATATTCAAAGCCAAGTTAAGTTTATTGTCATATGCACAAGTAAATGTATGAAGGAGTGCAATGAAGTGCAGCATCAGAGTGACGAAAAGGTCAGCATTAGGAAAGGTGGGCCAAATAGTCTATATCTGTGCTCTATGATTCCATGAAACTTATTGAAACTAGCAGATTGGGTCAAGTACTGTAAGGTTGAAATAATGCACTTGGACATCGAAGAATAAAACAAAAACTTCCAGTAAAGTGAAGGACAAAATGAGAAAGTTGTTATGATTAAAACTGAACCTACTCCATGCTGGTTGAATCATAAAGCCATAGAAAAGAACAGCACAGAAACAGGCCCCTTGGCCATTCTAGTCCATGCTGAACCATTTAATCTGAGATAAAGTGGTAGAATAACTGGCACATATACATGTTGGGTAAAAACCAGCTGTCCCGTCAAAACCTGGTTACAAGAGTGAATATGAAATTCAGTAGGGCTAAGTAGTCTGCTGCTATGTACCAGTTAAGGAGCAACAAGGAAAGAGGTCAGAAAATTATGACACGGGGAGATCTGAAGCATAGGGAGCAATAGTAGACAAAATCGTTCCAGTACATGAAATGGCCTTGCGGGAAATTGAGTCCTATTGCTTTAAGTTTTATTTATCCTATATGATAAATCAAAAATAAAATAAATTCTGTCAATATTTTTGGTGACTATTTGCCTTTATTGACAGTGTTTTGGTTAATAGAGCTCATATCTCTGAGTCAGAGGTTTGTAGGTTCTGGTCCCACTCCAGAAACTTGAGTTCAAAGTTTTGGCTTGAGAACCCAGAGAATATTGGAGTTTCTGTTATTTGGATGAGATGTTAAACCGAAGCACTTCCATTGTCCTGAGTGAATGGTCTTAAGTCTCAAGGTGTTGTTTTGAGGAAGAGCAGGGGATGTACCCTGTGTCCTGACCAATATTTATTACCAAACTAGAACATCAGATTATAATCACATTTAGAGTTTGAAGGATGTTGCTGTGTGCAACTTGAATGTTGTGTTTCCTATAACAGCTACTGCACTAAAATATTGTTTCATTGGTTATGAAAAGCTTGAAAATATACCAAAAGGGATGAGAAAGATGCCATATCAATGCAGTGTTATTCTCTCTTTAATAGTTACTGGAAGTGAAGCCCCAAAAGTAATCTTATTCCAGACTATTTATTTTAAGACAATATTACCAGTAAGAACAAGAAACTATAATCTAATCCTGTAATTTTTTGGGATAAGACCATAAGACATAGGAGCAGAATTAAGCCATTCGGCCCATCAAGCCTGTTCCACCATTCAAAGGTTCAATTTAATGTCAGAGAAATGTATACAATATACATCCCGAAATGATTTTTCATGGCTGATTGATTATTCCTCTCAATCTGATTCTCTTGCCTTCATTCTGTAACATTTTGGTGCTGTTACTAATCAAGAACTTATCAAACTCTGCTTTAAATATACCCAATGATTTGGCCTCCACAGCCATCTGTGGCAATGTATCGTAAAGTTGCAAATCTGTGTAGAAAATTGGACTGGCCTAGATTTAGTGGGCCACTCTATGACTGAATTTAGCTTTTCTTCTCAACTTGCAGGGTGAATTCTATCATAATAGGATCACTGCCATCTATGGGTTCCTTTACTGTAAGCTTCCTAATCAAATCTGGTTCATTACACAACACCCAATCCAGAATAGCTGATCCCCTCATGGGCTGATCTAAAAAGCCATCTCTTGGATACTCTACAAATTTCTTCTCATGGGATCCAAAATCAGCCACAACCTGATTTTCCCAATCTACCTGCATATCGGAATGCTCCGTGACAATCGTAACATTGCCCTTTTGACATGCCTTTTCTATCTCCTGTTGTGGTTTGTAGTCCGCATCCTGCTTACTGTTTGGATGCCTATATATAACTCCCATAAGCCCTTTATGCCCTTGTAGCTTTTTAACTCTACCCACAATAATTCTAAATCTTCCAATCCTATGTCACTTCTTTCTAAAGATCAGACTTCATTTTTTTTACCAACAGAGCCACACCACACCACCCTTCCCCTTTAGAATGTCATGGGCCCAATCCGAGACATCCCTGATCCTGCCCCTGGGAGGTAACGTACCATCTGTGTGTCTCTATTGCATCCACAGGATCTCGTGTCTACTGTAACTCTGGAAAATCCATATCACTACTAGTCCTTTTCTCTCTAACCCCCCCTCCACCTTCCTTTCTGAGCTACAGTGCTGGAAGTGGGCATTTCAGGAATTTCTCCAGGGGTTCCTCTGTGCTTCTCATGGCTGTCTCCATCAAATTAAGATTCTGCACGGCATCCTAGTCAACACATACGATATAATTCGGAGTGGCCACGCGCGCTGCATTGCACCGCCATCTTCTCCTCCCTCCCTCTTATTGAGGGGAACAGCTCTTATTATTGAGGGGACTTATTACTATTATTTATTACTATTATTACTTTATTATTATTACTTATTATTTATTATTACCTTATTATTACTTATTACTATAAATAAGATATTATTATCTTATTACTATTATTGAGGGGAACAGCCATAGGGGTCGTCTATAACGGCTGCTCATTACTTTTCCCTCTCCTGACAGTCACTCAGGTACCTGCCTTCTGCAACTTAGGGGTGACTACATCCCTGCAGGTGGGAGATCAGCAAAGGCTGATGCATATTTGGAATGAGCTGCCAGAAACAGTGGATGAGGTGGGCACATTAGCAATGTAACGCGTTGTAAGGATTCACTGCTAATGTAATGGCTTCTCTGTAATGTTTCACTGCAAAGGCTAATGAAATAGCTTCTCTGTAATGTTTCACTGCTGAGGTAATGGTTTCTCTGTAGCAGCAATGTTTGGGTTATGGCTGGAGATAACAGGACTGTGGTTATGCATGTTAGCCAATCAGGAGATTGTTGCTCTGTCTTGTGAACCTGGAAGGAGACTTTTCACAGGCTTTTGCTGGGGAGAGATGAGGAGAGAAGATGCGAATGGAGAGAATTGGTAGACCGCCAGACGGGGTGGACTTGGAGTGAGGGTCCGAAGGGCAGCAACGATCAGCGGAGGTCGATGGTGGACAGTCGACTTATCAGTGAGCTCCAACTTTGCGCAACAGACTGCTTAATAAGATTAGGCACTTCTCTTTCTTCTTTTTCGTTTCTTTACTAACCATATAGTCAAAGTAAGAATTATAAAGCTTAATCGTTTAATTGCATATTATGTACTTTTAGTTATTTCGGGGTACTGATTTGTAACAGGGGACACATCGCGCAGCATCCACCCAAACGAGATTTCTTAAGTTTGGCCGGGCCGGAGGTTATCACTCCCTATATTAAGCCACTAGCCGAAGCGAGAGCTACAGCAACATCTAAACACTATCTAGCTACGTACATGGTCGGAGAGGTTTAGAGGATGATGGGCCAAAAGCAGGCAGATGGGATTAACTCACTGGGCAACACAGTCAGCCTAGATGGGTTGGGCCAGAGAGTCTATTTACTTGTTATTCGATCCTATGACAAGTAAATCCAGTAAGAAATTCAAGAGAACCTCTTCTACCTGGAGAATAGTTGGGATATGATTCACTAATCCATAGATTGGACAGAGACAATACATTGAGCAATAAGAAGAAAGGAGGAGGGATTGCAGTGTTTGTGAATGAAAGATGGTGTAATTCCGGACATGCTACTGTAAATGAACGTTTATGTAGCTGGACATTGAGCTTTTAGCTATTGGGATACAACCATATTATTTGCCTCAGGAATTCTCAATTGCTATTTTAGTTGTTAACATTCAGCCTCGGCTGATGTGAATGTAATGTGCGTTGCTATTCTTCTGACCATCGCTAGAATACAAACTCAATATCCCAATGCTTTTGTGCCTGTTATTAGGGCTTTTAATCATGTTTCTCTCAAGGCAACGGTATTAACTTTTCATCAATATGTCAGCTGCCCTACACGGGACAATAGAACACTGGACCTTCTGTATGGAAATGTGAAAGATGCATACACTGCCACTGCCCTTCCCCTATTTGGCAGATCTGATCACAACCCGGTCCTGCCAGCACCCAGGTACGTGCCTCTAGTCCAGCGGCAGCCTGTGTCAACAAGGATTGTAAGGAGGTGGACTCCGGATGTTCATGAGGCACTGTAGGAATGCTTTGAGAGGACAGACTGGAATGTGTTATGTGAGCCACACAGGAGGACATTAACAAAATGACTGTATCATAGACTATATCAAATTCTGTAGGAACACCATCTTGCCAGCTTCCCCAACAGGCTCTACCTGAAAGAAATTTTGAATATGAGGAAGAAAGCCTTCAGGCCTGGAGACAGATAAGTACTGAGGTGAGTTCAGAGTGAACTGAGGGTAAAGTTGAGGGAGTGCAAAGAATCCTACAAGAGGAAGCTGGAGTACAAGCTCCAGCAGAATAGCAGAAGGGACATGTGGTCGGGCATGAAGCTTCAAGGTTGGGGAAAGGAAGATCGAGGGCTGCCTGCAGAGGGCCAGCGAATTGGACTTGTTTTTCAACAGGTTCAGCATGAGACCTCCTGCTGTCCCCCTCCCCCACTTGCTCAACCTGACACCCTCCCTGTCCCCGACGCCTTCTCCCTCCACCCCTCCCTCCCCTCTGGTGAGTGCTCGTGTTCCAAACCCCGCAACTCTGGAGTATCTTGCCTCCATGGGGATGACCACCCTCCCCTGCCCGACAGTGACTGCAGGTCAAGTTAAGAGACAGCTGGAGAGACTACATCGAGGCAAGGCTACTGGACCAGACGGTATCAGCCCTAGGGTACTGAACGCCTATGTAAGCCAGCTGTTGGGTATTTTGTAGCAGCTTTACACTCTGACTCTGAGTCAGGAAAAGATACCAGTGCTATGGAAGACTTCCTGCTTGGTTCCTGTACCCATGAAGGTGACTCCATCTGGACTTAATGACTACAGACCAATTGCCCTCAGTCTCATGTGATGAAGGTGCTGGAGAGGCTGGTCCCGACATACCTTAGACCGCAGGTGAGATCTTCATTGGATCCTCTACAGTTTGCCTACCAACCTCATGTGGGAGTGGATGATGCCGTCATCTCCCTGTTGCAGAGAGCTCACTCACACCTGGATGATGCTGGTGACATTGCGAGAATCACATTTTTTTAATTTCTCTAGTGCCTTCAATACAATCCAGCCACTTCTTCTGAGCAAGAAGCTGCAAAGGATGGGCGTAGACAAATCCACTATCTCCTGGATTACTGACTACCTGACAGATAGACCCCAAGTTCTCTGATGACTCTGTGGTGGTTGGGTATATCAGAGATGGGCAGGAGTCAGTGTACAGAGGACTGGTGGACAAGTTTGTGGAGTGGTGCAGGAGGAATCACCTGCTCTTGAATGTGGCCAAAACCCGGGAGATGGAGATTGATTTTAAGAGGAAGAGGACTGTAATGAATTCTGTGTACATTCTGGGAGAAGACGTTGTGATGGTGGAGGAGTATAAATACTTGGGTGTTCAACTCGACAACAGACTTGACTGGAAAACCAACACCAAGGCTGTTTACAAGAAGGGGATGAGCAGACTCTATTTTCTAAGGAAGCTGAGACCCTTCAACGTGTGCAACAGGATGTTGAAGATCTTTTACCTGTCTGTTGTAGCGAGTGCTGTCTTCTTTGAGGCTTTATTTGGGGGAGCAGCATCGGTGCTGGTGATGAAAAAAGACGAAATAAGCTCATCAAAAAGGCTGGATCCATCCTTGGCTACAACCTGGACTCTTGAGTTAGTGGTGGAGAGGAGGTCGCTAAACTAACTGCTATCCATTGTGGACAATCCGGCACATCCTCTCCATGACCTACTGAATAAGCAGCAGAACACCCTTTCAAACAGACTCATTCAGCTCTGCTGTCACAAAGATCATTACAGGAAGTCTTTCCTACCAAATACAATAAGCATATACAACAGTTCATCCCTGTCCAACAGGCAAACACACATCTTAGTACAATAGTCTCTGTTTTATTATTTTGTACATTATTATTGCACATTGGTAAATTATTGTGTATATTATTATTCTGTACTTTATTATTTATTATTATTGCTAATTGTGTTTATTAATGTTGCTGTTGTAACGAAATAATTTCCCACTCAGGATCAATAAAGTACTTAATATTATTATTAAAACATGTGTATAATGTGGACATTTCAGCTCCTGATTGCCCATGCTAAAGTTGCTTAGTGTATATTAAGGCAGCAGAGTGACGCAGCCAGAAGAGCTGCTGCTTCAGAGCTCCAGTGTACTGGGTTCAGTTCTTACCTCTGGTGTTGTCGTTGAGAAGTTCGCAGAGTCTTCCCCAGGCAGTGCTGGTTTCCTGTGGGTATTCTTGTTTACTCCCACGTCTGGTAGGTCAGAGGATTAGTTCACCAGTGCAAATTGTTGCAGCTGTGCAGGCGATTGGTCAAAAGTTGGGTGAGTTACTGGGCATGAGTGGAGAACAGGAAATTGAATCATCAGGTGCTTACTTGAAGAGTCTATTTCAGTGCCAAGTATGAACCTCTGACTCCATGTGTAGAAGTAAGCCTCTTGTCCCTTGTGTAACTGGGGCGTATATCTGAGTCAGGCTCCAGTACCCAGCATTATCACCATGATATTAAAACATCTGATTGTTCTTCTACATTTAATACAAGCATTAATAGTGCATGGTGTTTAAATGTCATTAAAACATTTAATTATTTCCTCTCCATTGGTCCACATAGTACTGAAATAAATCATGCTGTTCAGAAAATTGGGAGCATTAACACATAACTAAACTTTATGTCGAGACACAGAATTTGAATCTGGTATTGACAAGTAATGAATTTGATGAATCAATCAACTGATTCCCAGCAGTATGCAAACTAGATGACATTTGGAAATATTTTATTTGTTCAAAATTGAGGTGTTAGAAATGCAACCATGTTGCAAGTGTTGTGAGTAATAATCGTAAGTTCAGGTTAGTGATTGCTGTGGTGAAGTACTGGAATAATGATTGGGAGTGGTTGATGGTGGGTGAGGGAGACAGAGTGTGTTGCTCCACCCAACATCCATCCATTGTAAATGTTTAAGTTAAGTCTATTTCTGGGAGCTCAATGGCTGGTTTGACCTGTGATGCTATCAGTCCGATCTAACGTAATGAACATGAGTTGGAGAGTGAGTGTGTATATTCTGGGTTAAAAGGATAACAATGCTAAATGCACTGATGTTTTTTATTGCAGTTATCACTTTCAGTGTATCCACATTCTGTTTATAGAGAAGAATACTGGACAGTTGTATGGGGTGAGAACAATTGTGGGGATATATATAGGAAGGGAGAGGGAGAGTGAAAGGGAGTGAATGAATTGAAACAGGGCCCCTGGCTACCAGGTCTATGCTGCACCAATTTAGAATAGTGCAAGAAATCTTGGATTTCTTGGAAATGGGTCCATTTCTCTTGAAGACGGCAAATTATTTTAATTCAATTGCTTACCTAATTCACTCTTTAAAGTCCTGACTAACTGCCATCACCAGCCTTTTCAGGCAGTAAACTCCACTGGGAGTTACAGTATGCAATGACCCAGATTTCATTAGGGAGCTTAAGGTAAAGGAACCCTTAGGAGCAAGTGATGGAATTCACCCTGCAGTTTGAGAGGGAAAAGCTAGGATAATTTTTTTCACTGAGAAAACAAAAGATTCAGTCACAGAGTTCACTTAAAACAGATGATGATGGATCTCTAGATAACAGAGAAATAAAAAGAAAAGGAACTAAGAAAGGAAGATGGCCTGAAGTAGGTGATCGAATATGATGTTAATGTATGGCAGTATAGGGCACATTACCTATTCCCACTTCCAGTTCTTATGCCCTTGTGTTCTTGGTTGCTTCATTTAGTGCATATAAAATTGAGAGGCCCAAAGGGGGAAGCAGAAAGGACTTATTCATTCTGCCATTAAAGTCAGTAACCACAGGACACACTTTTCAGGATTAAGGGTTAAGTTGGCATGCTTTCCTTAAAGGAAAATCTTTCCAGACAAATAATATGGAACTCCTTGTGGAAATAACAAGCAGGATAGACAAAGGTGAATCAGTGGATATTGTGTACTTGAATTTTCAGAAGGCTTTTGACACGGTGCCACACATGAAGCTGCTTTACAAGGTACTAGGTACTAAAGTCCAAGGTACTAGCATGGATAGAACATTGGCAGACTGGCAGGTGGCAAAGCATGGGAATAAAGGGGGTCTTTTCCGATTGGCTGCCAGTGACTAGTTGTATTCCACAGTGGTCTGTATTAGGACCACTTCTTTTCATATGTCAATGATCTGGATGATAGAATTGAAGGTTTTATGGTCAGGTTTGTGGACAATAAAAAGATAGATGGAAGGGCAGGTAGTATTAAGGAAGCAGGGAGTCTGCAGAAGGGCTTGAACAGATTAGGGGAATGGGCAATGAAGTGGCAGGTGGAATACAGTGTAAGGAAATGTATGGTCATGCACTTCGGTAGAAGGAATAAAAAGGTAGACTGTTTTCAAAATGGGGAGAACATTAAGAAATCAGAGGTGCAAAGGGAATTGGGAGTCCTCATGCAGGATTCGCTAAAGATTAAATTGCAGGTTGAGTCAGTGGCCAATGTAATATTAGCATTTATTTTGAGAGGATTAGAATGTAAAAGCAAGGATGTAGTGTTGAGACTTTATAAGGCATTAGTCAGACTGTAATTGGAGTATTGTGAGCAGTTTTGGACTTGCTGGCATTAGAGAGGGTGCAGAGGAGTTTGCAACAATGATTCCAGGAATGAAAGGGCTAACATATGAGAAGTATTTGATGGCTCTGGGCCTGTATTCACTGGAGTTTAGTAGAATAAAGTGAGGGGGAGGATCTCATTGAAACCGATCAAATATTGGAGGGCCTAGAGTCGATGTGGAGAGGATGTTTCTGAATGGGGAGTCTAGGACCAGAGGACACAGCCTCAGAATAGAAGAAGTCCCTTTGGAACAGAGATGAGGAGGGTTTTCTTTAGCCAGTGAGTAGTGAATCTGTGCGACTCATTGCCACAGACGTCTGTGAAGGCCAAGTCATTGGGTATATTTAAAGCAAAAATTGATAAATTCTTGATTAGTAAGGGCTTCAGATGTTATGGGGAGAAGGTAAGAAAATAAAGTTGAGAGGAACAATAAATCAGCCATGGTGGAATGCTGGAGCAGAGTTGATGGGCTGAATGGCCTAATTCTGTCCTGTGTCTTACGGTCTATGGTTTTATATCATCACTGCCCTCTGCAGTGCATTGGATCAACATCCTAATCATGCTCTTGTCAGTGCAATATCCTTCAGGGAACAAAACCTAATTCCAAAACTTGTTGCTTGTATGTGACCACAGTCCTATAGCACCCTCAGGAAGGGAAACAGAGTTTGTGGTCCCCATAACCACAAACATTCAGTTCTGTTTGAACATCTGTACTCTATAAGGATAGCTTTTCACAAATTGGGAGTTTTCCAATGCAATCTGGTGGCAGATTGATGGTGTGGGCAAGCGGGAGATCCTTAATCTGAATCCTGGTTTTCTGCTATTGACCTTCATTATAAGTTCAAAGTTCTATGTTCAAAGTAAATTTATTATCAGAGTATTTATATGTTACTGTATACTACATAGAAAAACTACAGCACAATACAGGCCCTTCGACTCACAATGCTGTGCCCAACATGTGCTTACCTTGAGATTCATTTTCTTGCCGGCGTTGACTGGAATAAAAAGAAATACAATAGAATTCAAGAAAAACTATACATCAAACAATCAAGATTGACAAACAGCCAGTGTGCAAAAGAAGACATACTGTGTAAAGACAAAAAATAATACTGAGAACACAAGTTGTAAAGAGTCCTTGAAAATGAGACTGTAGGGTATAAAATCAGTTCGGAGACTGAGGTTATCCATGTCGGTTCAGGAGCCTGTTAGCTGTTCCTGGATTGCTGTTGTGGGACCTCTGAAACTTTGTCTATTCTTAGCCTCATTGTAAAATATAATTTCTTTCAAAACTCACAGAGGGACCTGATAATGACAATGCACTTGCCTTGGGATCCCAGTGCAACAATTCACTTCCAACACCTTTACATTTTAGGTGCAGATATCGTACAGTGGTTGATGAAGAGCTTGAGCATTGAAGACCCAGGTAAGGAAGTTTAATTATGCAACATGTAAAGACAAAGATCTGAATTCACAATTATTGGTTACCTTGCAAAGTACTTTTACCAAGCAAATTAAATATGTGACTTGCCACTGCCTCAGATATGATCGAAGAGTACAGGCTTGAATGGTTTTATAAAGAGGAGCTGGGTCAGCCAAATGGATCATAGACAGATTTCTTTGAAAATGTCACTTAACAACAAAGGGGCTTTTAAAAAAACTTGCAGCAATAAGGTGTGAGAGATCCTATTTCAATAAAAAAAATAATAATGAGAAGTTTGATCGTGAAGCTCTCACTATTAATGCAATAGCTGCTTAAGATACTAAAGATATTTAAAGGGAGATCAAGTTTTGAGCAGCTGAAGTATTTGAAAGATCAGTGAATTGAAAGCTATTGACCTGCAGAACAAGAACAGAAAATGAACACATCACCTGTGGAAAGAGAAATAATGTTAACGTTTCAGGCTGAAGATCTGAGCAAGCCCTAACCTCTTTGTTTTTGTTACTACAACAAATTGTTGGAATCACTGAGCATCAGGTAGCACAAGCGGAAAGAGAAACAGAATTAAAATTTCAGTCAAAGTTCCTTCGTCAGAATTCCTTCTCTTCAGCCGTGCTCAATGGAACAGTGTCCTTTGTATGTTAAAACTGGTCAGAATTGAGAAGCCTCACAGTGCCAGAGACCTGGGCTCAATCCTAACCTCAGGTGCTGCTTATACGGAGCTTTCACGTTCTTCTATATACCACATGGGCTTCCCTCAGGTGCTCCGGTCCCCCCCCCCCCACCCACACCACCACCACTACCACAACCAAATATCATGCAGGTTGGTAGTCTAGCCGGCCATTGTAAGGTACCTCTAGGTGAATAGCAGAACCTTAGTGGAGAATGTGGAGAGGACAAAAGAAAATGGGATTAATATAGAATTGGTGTGCATAAATTGTTGGCATGGACTTTAGTGAGCTGAGAAGCCTGTTTTCGTGTTGTTTTTCTATCACTCAATGATGGCTAGAATGTTACAGTAATGCTTTGGAAGTGCTGAGTGATACCAGAGGTTGAAGGGTTCAGTTGAATGCGAATCAGAAAATACATCCTTGGGCATAAAATGCTTTGAGAAAGTTGAAAGGTAAATGCAAGTCTTATTTATTGTATACACTGACTGTGAGTGAACTTCTGTGAGTTCTGATATTTGAGGGATGTCCTAATCAAGATGTTTAAAATGATAAAGGTGTTTGATGCATTGGAAGTCTTTCCTTTCATGCAAGAGCTCAGAACAAAAGAGTAAATATTAAAATTACAGCCAGCTCATTTAAGAGTGAAATGAGTAGGGTTTTTTTCCCTTTTTAAAAGAGTGATGTAAAATGGGATCTCTTATTTAAAATCTTGGATCAATTAAAGATATTGAAAGTAAGACAGATAGACTTTACATAGTAAGGGTATGGAGAGATGGGAAGCGAAGATGGGTTAATTGGAGCTGATTTGTAGGTCAACCATGATCCAGCTAAATGATGTAACCCTCTTGGGGCTGAATGGTTGCTTCTTGTTCATATGTGTTTGCAGTTTCCATCATTTCAGAAATGCCATTAAAGAGATTAAAGTCAACATCCTCTTCCCATGCTCCATGTAAATACAAAGAACAACTTACATAGCTGCAAATATGCTGGGTGTTTGAAAAGGTCCGGGATGCATGATACTGCAGAGTACTTACAACACAGGAGATGTTCTATGCCATTGCTATTGCTCTACGCAAGCCTCCTGCCTGCATTCCATTTAACATCACCAACGTACCCTTCTATACCTTTTTATCTTCATATACTGTACAGTCTCCCACATTAACCTTTCAACCAGTGAAACAGTTACTCTAAACAACCTATTAATTTGCTTAACAATGGCAGCTGATTGTGGCTTACAGGAAGATACTTTATTAATTCCGAAGGAAATTACAGTGTCACAGTGGCATTACAGATGTAACTATTAGGAGAGAAGTAGAAAGAATAAAAATAAGCTACTACAAACAGTCTAACAGGAGGGGTCTATAGGTTGACTCATTATAGAGCCTAATGGCCGAGGGTAAACAAGACCTCACATAGCGCTCTTTGGAGCGGCACAGTTGTCATAGTATCCATCCAAATGGGAAAAAAAATCTTTCTGCTTACCCATCAATCTCTCTGATAATTATAAATGGATCTATTAAGTCATCTTCAATCTTTAATTTCCCACAAATTGTTAAAAAAAAATTGATAGCCTGTTTGCAGTTTGCATTGATGGCTATACTATTTTCATTCTGTATTGAATTTGTAAATCTGGCCTTCAACACAATTCCTTCACTTTTGGGATTTGTTTTCAAATGAATTTGGAATAAAATATTGATGTACTTGGCAGCTAGCTGTATGAGATCTATGTAGAAGGATGTAGGGTCTCTGCATTCAGACACCCAGTTACGGGGCCTGGATGAAATTACTTCACTGATTTTAACTGGGCACCAAATGAACAATGTCATGTAGTGACTGCACAGGTGTGTGATATGAGAATGCTGTGGAACATTAGAATGTGCCTTTCTGAAACTGCCACTGCATCTTTCAGCTGAGGCAGACATAACTTAGCACCCTACTATGTTTTATCTGGTTGAGTTACGCTTGGTCGTGGGAACTTAGTACAGGGTGCTGAAATGAAAATCATTCCATTTTCTTCCACTGACATCCCTCAAGATAATGAGTTCAAAACTCATACATAATACAAATAGACAAAGGAGATGGGAGCTGAAGGGTTTCCATCCTTAAGCAATGTTTTTATTGGCAGGTCAACTGCTGGGAATGTTTTGGAACTGGTTGCTAACAGGGAGTCTGGAAACAGTACTTTACCAGGTTTTCAAAGCATCACTGAGAGACCAGACTTGAGAAATGTTATTATCATATACTTTGATATTTTGATGATGTTCGACAAGGTTTCAAATTTTTAAAAAATGGAAAATTGAGCAGATGTGGATGCCTTAGAAATGTATTTTTGCTGAATAAGGAAGTGATGACAAGGTCCTGCATGGGAGGTTAGTTAGGAAAATTCAGTCGCTAGGTATACATGGAGAGGTGGTAAATTGGATTAGACATTGGGTCAATGGAAGAAGCCAGAGAGTGGTGGTAGAGAATTGCTTCTCTGAGTGGAGGCCTGTGACTAGTGGTGTGCCACAGGGATCAGTGCTGGGTCCATTGTTATTTGTCATCTACATCAATGATCTGGATAATAATGTAGTAAATTGGATCAGCAAGTTTGCTGATGATACAAAGATTGGAGGTGTAGTAGACAGTGAGGAAGGTTTTCAGAGCCTTGGACCAGCTGGAAAAATGGGCTAAAAAATGGCAGATGGAGTTTAATACTGACAAGTGTGAGGTATTGCACGTTGGAAGGACAAACCAACGTAGAACATACAGGGTTAATGGTAAGGCACTGAGGAGTGCAGTGGAACAGAGGGATCTGGGAATACAGATACAAAATTCCCTAAAAGTGGCGTCACAGGTAGATAGGGTCGTAAAGCGAGTTTTTGGTACATTGGCCTTTATTAATCAAAGTTTTGAGTATAAGAGCTGGAATGTTATGATGAGGTTGTATAAGGCATTGGTGAGGCCGAATCTGGAGTATTGTGTTCAGTTTTGGTCACCAAATTACAGGAAGGATATAAATAAGGTGAAAGAGTGCAGAGAAGGTTTACAAGGATGTTGCCGGGACTTGAGAAACTCAGTTCCAGAGAAAGGTTGAATAGGTTGGGACTTTATTCCCTGGAGCATAGAAGAATGAGGGGAGATTTGATAGAGGTATATAAAATTATGATGGGTATAGATAGAGTGAATGCAAGCAGGCTTTTTCCACTGAGGCAAGGGGAGAAAAAAACCAGAGGATATGGGTTTAGGGTGAGGGGGGAAAAGTTTAAAGGGAACATTAGCGGGGGCTTCTTCACACAGAGAGTGGTGGGAGTATGGAATGAGCTGCCAGACGAGGTGGTAAATGCGGGTTCTTTTTTAACATTTAAGAATAAATTGGACAGATACATGGATGGGAGGTGTATGGAGGGATATGGTCCATGTGCAGGTCAGTGGGACTAGGCAGAAAATGGTTCGGCACAGCCAAGAAGAGCCAAAAGGCCTGTTTCTGTGCTGTAGTTTCCATGGTTTCTATGGTTGCAAAACAGTTTTTTAATCAGAACTGGGAGGCAACAGACAACCATCAACAAGTGGCAGTCTTTCATGAGTCAGGCTTCTAATACTTGCACCTTATAGTGCATTGTCATCTGCTTCGTCATGGTGGTACGTGTGATGAATTGGCCGTTTCACTTACTGATTTACAGTGAAGATTTTACTTAGACCTTGATACACACAGTAGCTCTAAAAGCCAAATTGGTTCCATCCTTTGGAAGTTGTCATCAGGGGAAGGTGATGGGGTGAAGGGAGTGGGGAAGATCTTTAAGTTAGTGATTTGTTTGAAAAATATTTCGTTTTTTATGTGTTCATTATATTATATCTCCCAGACATACATTTAGATGGACACAGAATGTTGTAGATACTGACAATATAACATGGCCAGCACCCATGATACACCAGACATCCTCAGAAGTGAAAGTAAATATGGGAGCTTAGGTATATATATATACACACACACATATATATAGAGGTCGGGTATCTAAGACTCTTGCACAGTACTGTGTTTGTTAACATGGGACGGAGAGCAGGTTTGTAAATCTGGTGGGAACAAAGGATGTTGTGAGGGTGAGGGTGGAGCGAAGCAGAAGTGGTCTGGGATGGGTGGCAGAGAAGGAGTGCCGTGAGCATGGGGTGGCACGGGTGCAGGCACAACCAGTCCTGAGACACTAGGTGAGGTCATTTGATTCCAAATAATTAGTTTATTAATCATTGCAAGATGCCTCTCTGGTGCTTCCCACTTCTTCCCCTCTCCCTTTCCATTTTCCCAACCATGATCCCTCTCTCCCTGCCCACTCAGTCTGCAATAGAGACCCATATCAGAATCAGGTTTATCATTACTCACATATGTCATGAATTTCTTTGTGTGACAGCAGTACAGTGCAATGCATAAAATTACTACAGTACTGTGCAAAAGTCTTAGGCACCCTAGTTTTTAAATATATGTGCTTAAGACTTTTGCACAGTACTGTATCCACACATTTCTGGATAAAATCAGGCAAAGAAATATGTTGTTTATGGGAAAATAAAAGTAAAAGTAAAAAAGTTAGGCAAAGGACATGCCTGGCCAGTCTCCTAGTCATATGCTGTGACAGACATAATCCAGAGTGTCCAACAGGGAAGAGTGCAGTGGGAGTGACATCATTTTATGTACCCCTGACCTGGAACTCGTATTGACAGACAAAGATAACTCGTGTCCAATGGTGGTGGATGCGCATCCAAACCAAAGATGTTCATTATCTGATTCCTATAAAAATTGTATAGTTTCAATCACATAAAACTGAAATAAACAGTGTCATGCAGTTTACTTTCTAGTCATATATTTTCATGTAAAGTATCAATCTGAAAACCAGCAGAAACTATGGAATTGTATTGATGATGGGCAATAGCCAAAATGTATCTTGTTGAATAAGTATGTATTGCAGTGGGTTATGATGATTAAAAGGGCCATGGAGTGCAGAAGAAAACTCAGGAGGAAGACTGCATTAATGGAATTAGTGCCAGTAGCAATGGGATTCAAGATATATTTCCTGTTTCCTTGTTCACAGGTGAAGCAATACATTTAGGGAGCCTCATTGCAGCTCAAGGATACCTCTTTCCCATCTCTGATCACGTTCTGACACTGAAAGATGATGGGACATTTTACAGGTTTCAGGTGAGCAATTGTGCCTCTTTCTTCGGAATCAGAGATCTTCCTGCCTCAGGTACTTCACGTGGGCCAACTCATTTTTCAGTATTTATTTACTGTGACACCAAATTTCAGCAACTACTTAATGTTCTTCCACCTTAACTTGGGGAAGAAATCACCAAGACAGCAGAGAAGTGGCTTATCCAATATCTGCTCTATCCTCTTCAATCTGTCCTTGTCCAGTTTGGAGGCAAGTCTCAGAGTTTCCTTTCCATTGGCTTCACAGTTATTGGGAGGAGCAGTTTTAGCCCCTATCCCTGGTGAGATTCAGTCAATCAAATTCAAAGCTAGGATCATATCTGAAACCTCGAAGAATGAATGGATTCTGAAACTTTTGAAAACTGATTGCCTATAGGTTCTCACACTAACTTTTGTGTGTGGGAACTTAAGATGTAGAATGAGTAAAAGACCTATCAGCTCCTCATGCCTGCTAAAGCATTCAGTAAGATCTGACCTTTCAGTGCAGCTTCACTTGACAGCACCAACCCCGTGTTGCTTAATTCATTTCGGTGTCTAAAAATCTTTTGGTCCTTTAGAGAAATTAACATCTAGAATAAAAAGAAAAGAAAATAGGAAAATTGGACAACATCCATAGAGAAAGAAAAAGAACAATTTATAAGAACTTGGTTCCTTTTCTCACTTTGACTGACAGCACTTCCTTTTCGGTGAAGTCCTCTTTCATAAAATGGCAATAGGGTGAGAGCTGTGGGAAAGGTATTAGGTTGGAGCTGGGGTTAGGATGTGGATCATGACAACATGGACCTTGGAAAGGACATTGGCTCAGCACTCATTTGGTCTGAGTGCACACTGGTGCTAACACCGGGACATCATGGCATTTTCCAGGATTTATGCACCTGAAGCTATTAATGAAAAGAAAGGGCTGCGAACAGTAGACCATTGCAAACTCTGTATGCTAAAGGTGAAAAAAACATTTCCCTTCCCTCCAGATGATTGGATTACAGTTATTCTAAGCAGTGACTGGAATCATTGAACCAAGACATCAAAGTAAAAAAAAAAATCACCATAAAATATGCATTTAACAGAAATTGTATTCATCAGCGCCTCAGATTTACACAATGAATATTGATCTGAGACGTTGCATTGCAGTAAATTCTCTTTGCTCTTTAGTAGTATGTGGAAAACATGAAGTGCAGTTCCTTAAGATTTGCACTGAAATTTCACACGTGGTGCTAGATTTCATGGAGTTATGGACTAACGCACAAGAGATTTTGAAAATGCTGGAAATCCAGAACAACATGCTCAAAATATTGAAGGAACTCAGCAGGTCAGACAGCAGCTATGGAAATGAATAAATAGTCAACATGTTAGATTCTGCTGTTTTTGATCCAAGGTTCTTTTGGAAATCAGGAAAGAGACATAAACCTTGTTGCTTCAAGACCGCTTTATTAAGTGCTACCAGAACAAAGGAAACTGGAAATTGGCAGTAATAGAGCCCGAGGCTAGTAAGCAAGGGAGAGAAGAAAAAAATATAGTGGAACTGCATGGTCAGATCTTTTTATACCCCATAGATGAGAAATATTCCATTCAGATTCACAGTTAAGAGTCAACCAGTCAAATAGCTCCCATTCAAAAAATGCAGTACCAAGAGAAGCTTCCAGAATCATACAAAAGTCATCACTAGTGGACACACTGAACAGTTGCATATACATACTGTGGCTACTAGGAGACATACTAAACAATTATATGTATCTAAGTAGCTATACAAAATGCAAGTGGGTAATTAATTGTTAAAGAAAGAAACAATTAAGCAATCTAATCCAACAGATGTTGCAGGCCAAGACCCTTCATCAGGACTGGGAAGAAAGGGGGAAGATGCAGGAATAAGAAACTGAGGGAAGATAAGGGGATGCAAGTTAGAAGGTAATAGTTGAAACCAGGTGGGTGGGGTGGGGGTGAAGTAAGAAGCTGGGACGTGATAGGTGGGAAAGATAAAGGGCTGGAGAAAAAGGAATTTGATAGGAGAGGACAGTGGATCATGGGAGAAAGGAGGGGCACCAGGGGAAGTGATAGGCAGGTGAGGAGAAGAGATGAAGTGCAGAGTGGGGAATAGAGGAGGGAAGGGGGGAGGGGGAAAATTACCAGAAATTGGAGAAAATGATGTTCATGCTGTTGCTGGTTGGCAGTTTAAACCTTTAGTTTCAGTTTGGACGATGGAAATTGACTTGGAACATTGTGTTCACTGTGAATAGTGAGGTTAGGTCAATGGTCATCTAAAACAACAATAAACTGAAGTTATTTTCAAGTATTCTTTAAACTTGATTCCATCAACAAACATGTAACTAGGCTCTCTTGATCTCCTAGGTATTGTTGACTTCAGAGCAGTAACAAATAAATTTTCATTATAGGCTCCATATTTTTGGCCATCAAACTGCTGGGAGCCAGAAAACACAGATTATGGTAAGTGTATATTTCATGCCTTTTATAATAAACACTGAGCCCTGTAGGGAGCATCAAGGCAAAGTAAAATGAAATGAAGGTCAATAACCTTTCATCACTTCATCACATAGGTTGGTAGGAAGCGGTGTTGCCGGTTTCGTGCAAGTTGGGAGGAAAATGGGATTTGTTGGAGAATTACAAGGGAAAGTCTGTTTGGAGCAGCACCATGGGGCAGTTTATCATAAACACAGATTTTGCGGATGCTGGAAATCCTGAGCAACATGCACAAAATGCTGGAGGAACTCAGCAAGTCATGTAGTATCTATGGAGGGGAATAAACAATAGACTTTGCTAGCTTGTACTTCTTCCCCCTTCCCCCCACCCACCACCTTTTTATTCTGACCTCTGCCTCCATTCTTCCTAGTCATGATGAAGGGTCTCAGTCCTGAAAGTCAACTGTGTACTCCCCTTTCGCGTGTGTTGACCTTGGCATGACTGATTGAGGTGCTGCCACATAGCTCCCAAGATTAGGTTCAATACTGACCTCTCTGGTGGTCTGTGTGAGATAGACACTTTTTTGTGACTCCCTGTGTTTCTGCCGGGTGCATTGGTTTGCTCCCATATCCTAAAGTTACCACTGTAAGTTACCTCTGGTGTGAAGTTGTGGGGTAGAATTGGGCCAGGGGATATAGGATTAATGGGCATGTGGAAAGTTACGTGAAAGATTAAAGTTCAAAATTCAAAGTAAATTTATTATCGGAGTACATATATGTCACCATATACAACCACAGTTTCATTTTATTGTGGTAATACTCAATAAATCCATGAAAGGGTAATAACCAAAACAGAATCAATGAAAGACAACAGCAATGAGAGGAGAAAAAATTTGGTTCAGGTAGAATTAGTATAAAAATTGCCATTTGATGGTTGGGACATATTTGGATGAAAGAGTCTTTTTCCTTGCAACATCTCTCTGTGAGTGAATTTTTTTGTTAAGCATTCTGCTAAATAATGATGAGGATATAGGAGTTGAGGAGCTGAATATTTCTATTTTTGTGCAGGCAGTTTCAGTGCCAAGCTCTTCCAACCCAATCAGAGATTCATTTAATATCAATTATAATTTCTTTCACATTAATATGATGCATTAGTGCCAAGCAGCTTTCTTTAATTTTTACATTTAAATATTGTAGTGTAAGTTCTGCTCTTGGCCTAGGTCCAAGTCACTACAAAACAAACAACTTTCTTTTCTTAATTGTCTCACTCTAGAGTTAGATTGAGTCCTAGCTTAACATTGCCACAGATGAACAGTGCAAATGAAACCCAAAATATCTATTTTTATCCACCAATCATATGGCAAAAACTCAAGGACCAAGATTATTTCTAACTATTTAAAAAAGATCTCTCAATTACCTTATAAAGTATCTTGTAAGTTAAAAATGGCAAAATCCTTCCTTATATTCATTTGCAGGCCTTGAGACCATGTTACACCCCAAAATTTGAAAGGCCATTCTGGCTGATACAAATAGAGCCAACACACAATACTTTAGTTATCTGTTAATAGTCCATGTAGAGAGCATTTACTGCACTACTCTTTTTATTTTGAGAGTCCATGAAACAAGATCAAAATCTTTTATAGATGGAGAAAACACAGGAAGATTTTGAATACGAATAACATCCCTCAATACAATATTGTGCATTCAGAACTTTGAGCTTTGTGTCTACATTCTCCAAAGACATTTCTTATGTGGTTAAATAGCCCAAAGAGGCCACTTGCTCAGGATAATGAAGCCAATAAATGTCAAGTATTACAGTGTCTGCACAATAATCATCAAGATTTAAGAAAATTAAATAGAGAGCATTACTATTCATCCAGTTTTGATCGAACACGTATGACGACAAGGTGGCGTGGTGCCACAATTAAACCGTTTCAACAACGTCTCTCGTGGCCCAGCACAAAAACTATCAAATCAATCAAGCATCATTTTACCCCAAACTAGTTATCTGCAAAAGATTCTTTACCAAGCTAACGGAATAAATTGAAATTGCTCATTTTCAGTAATAAGCTTTTGACTGTGTTAGTGAAAATATGTGAAGTTTTGACTCTAAGCTTTAAGCTTCGTTAATTTTTCTCTTGAAGGAAATGCATCAACTTTTTAAAAACATGACAAATTAATCTATTTTGATAGTTTTCAATTGTCATTCAATTCAACAACTGCCAACAAAGTGTAAAAGTACATACTGCATACCTAAATAATAATTTCTAACCCTAATATCATCCTTTATCAGGTTTAACATTGCCAACCTTTAAAACTGACACAATGCATTCACAAGATGGAAATATACATGAAGTACCCATGTGCAGAGGAATTTATGAAAGTGCAACTAACCAAGTACACCACTCATTTATTATCAAATAGCTACAAATCAATACAGCAATTCTGCTCACAGCTATGTAGCCCATTCTTCAAAAGAGGAAAAAACTAACAGGATGAAACATTTGACAAACAGAGTTGCCACGCCACCTCCAGAAGAGACAGACTAAACTTGCACTTATTTTTCTGAGCCACTTATTCTTCAATTAAAGACTAGAAACTCTATTGTTATCTCTTATTTTGAGATGGTGACCCTAGGTTCAGGGCATCCCAGAACATTATTTCTTCATATGGTCTTTCAAACCCAGCTCACATTTTGTATAACTCAACTCTCGTTGATCTAAGAGAATATAGGTCAGTGTTTCCCAACCTTTTTTAGCCCAATGCTCCCCTAAAGCACTTTCATACTTGCCAATGCCCCTAAAGCACCTCCATACTTACCAATGCCCCTAAAGCACCTCTATACTTGCCAATGCCCCAAAGCGCCTCCATACTTGCCAGTGCCCCTAAAGCACCTCCATACTTACCAATGCCCCTAAAGCACCTCCATACTTATCAATGCCCCTAAAGCACCTCCATACTTGCCAATGCTCCCCTAAAGCACCTCCATACTTGCCAAGGCCCCTCTTCGGCACAACATACTTTCCAGCACCCCCATAATGTAAAAACACATCTGCCGTATGCTAACATGAGCAAGATGATTCTGATTTAAATTTTTATTTGTCTTTATACCTAGCTTACGCAGTACCTGTGCACTGTACAGTAGCTTCAATATCAATTTGACCCTTGAACTTGATGGTTCTTAGCAAGAGTTAAAGTATCTGGTTCAAGTTGTGACAGGCTAACATTTTTGAAAAACATTTTTGTTTCTTCATCATGCTGAATCTCGATAATTTCTTGGAAGCTCACTTCCTGTTCCTCGACCTTGCAAAGAAATGAGTTAATTACCCCATCCAGAATTTCAAGATTGTTCAAAGCCTAGAATCAATTCTGAAGATGCTTCTTCAGTGACTGCAGGTGTAAGCAGTACTCTTGCAAATCACTGTCTCTGAAAGAGTGTGCCATACCTTCCATGCAGGGAAACTGTGAGAACATTCTTTTCTCAATGTTTTGCTTCAAATTTTCCAATAAAACAGGACACTGCACTTTTTGCCTGACTCAATTAAAATTCTCACCCCGCAGTTTCATATTTAGAAAGTTCATTTTGTCATACAGATCAGCTAGATATGCCCCATCTCCACGTAGAAGTCAATCTTGTTTTTCAAGAATTGTCAACTTCGAGCAAAAATTTAACCACAGTGTCAAAAAGATCAAAGAAGTGTTTGAAGCAGCAGCTGTTTGGCAGCTAATGCACTTCAGCATGAAGATGCAAGCATTCAAACTCTACTTCGTTATCTTGGCATAACTGGTGAAATATTCTGCTATTTAATGGATAAGCTTTAATTTTGTTAGCAGATATTACAAGAGTCATGCCTGAAAAAAGTCACTAGCTGAGGTTTTTGGCTGAGAGATGTTGATGGTGAATTACACAATAGATTGCAAACAAACTTGGAATTTCTTTTTTCATAAAATGCCAGCATGTTGACCTGTCATATATGCCGCTCCATCTTCTGCACAAGAAATCATATTCCTAATTGGAATACTTTTATCCTCAATATATATTTTGAGATCATCTTAGATTGATTCTCTTTTGCTATTTGTTTTTAACTTTTTACAAAAGAGAATCTCTTCATACACTTATCCATTTTTGATGAACTGCACATATTCCATTAGCATTGCTTCGTTGTCTTGTACAATTGACTCATCCATTTGTATCTCAAATTCTGTTTTTTGTAGCTCTGTGCATAGTTGATACTCAATGTCTTCATTCATTTCGTCAATACGATGAGCTACAAAGTTATTACTCGGAGGAATTGATTTTAAAATACTGGCATCCATTTTGAGAAGAGTGGTGAGCACTTCTGATACAGCGAGCATTATTCATCTTTCACCAATTATATGAGATTTTTCACACTGCTATCATTTTTGAAACGTTATAAGAAACAATGAGACCACTATCAAGGTCATTTTTAACTTTCGTGGCAAATGACTTGAGTGTACAATGCTTTTCAAATACTTTTTTCATCTTCCATAATGATTACCATAAGTAGCCTTTTCAGGGTGTCTTTTACGGAAGTGTTCTTGCAATCTTGATGGTTTCATGGCTTCATTAGACATTTGGTTGGGCCAGCACTGTATTGTTCTGCAACCTATTTCCGTAGATCTGTAGAGAAAATTGAGAGGGTGTACTTGACTTACCAGCTGTTAAATTGCATGAACTTGTTCAGTGCCGCAAGTCAAGGGGAACTGTTGAGCACCCTGGCTGCCAATTTCTGCATCCCCAATAATGTACGTTTCGTTGGCAAGGTCAGATGAAATTGCCGAGTTTCGGACATGTTGTGACACTGCCTGCAGAGCTATGGTTCTTCCTGTGTCTCAGTGCCTCCTGCTTATTTTTTTGGAAGTGCTTGCTCAACAACTAGTTGGACAACTCTTGTGCCTTAAGTTAGGGTGCCACTTATGGCCCTCCCAAGAACCTTGAATGCCCTCCAATGACTCCTACTTCCCCTAACACCCCCTTAGGACACGTAACCGCCCCCATTAGGAATCACTGATATAGATCCTATCTGCTTAATCTTTCTTCATAGGATAAGCATTTCCCCCACTCCAGCTCCCTTATACCAAGAAGCAATCTGGAGAATATTACTGTTACAAGTATACCCTTCCTTTAGTAGGGAGACTAGACATTATATTCCAAATGAAGTCTTATAAATTACTGGGTAATTGCAGTTAAATGCTGAACTACCTTTGGACTCGTATCCACTTGCAATCAAGGACGTACTACGATTTACCTTCCGAATTTCTTGCTGTATCTGCATGCTAACTTTCACTGAGTCATGGGCAAGCCTGGTTGCTCTGAACATAAAACATATTTCAGTTTCTCACCATTTAAAATATATCATACATTCCTATTTTTCTCAACAGTTTTCCACATCATATTCCATCTGAATTATCATGGTCCTTTCAGTTAGGCCATCTATCTTTCCACCCTCCACCCACCAAAAATCTATTCTGCATCTTCCTCACATTCCACAATGGCACATGGTTTTCTATCAACAACGGATCTGGGTACATTACACTTGGCCTTCATCTAAGTATACACGGTTAACCAATGGAGACCCAACCTTAGTTGTTCCATTGTTCCTGTTGCCACAGCCCTACAGAAATAAAATGTTCTTTTTTATTATTACTCTGTTTGCTGTCTGTAAATGAAATCTCAATCTACAGCATCTTTTTCAAACTTTTGGATATAGATCACCTTTCCTCATTTTTAATCTGAAGTAAATTTCTTCCAGCTTCTCATTCACCTCAAATGGCTGTTTACTATTTTCAAAGATCTGCTGTGTCTTTTACAAAATCACAAAATATCTGAATAATTTCTCCATCATTTTTCTTATTCCTCGATATAATTTTTCCTGTTTCAGTCTGTTGACCCACATTAACTTTTGTTAATCACTGTATTTTTCAGATAGCTTTTATAATCTTCTCTTGTACACCCTCTTTTCTACACTCTATGAATTTCGCTTTTTCCACTTTCACTGCTAGTTTGTAGACTTAAGATCCATAAACTCTGCCTTACCCTTGTAATCAGTGTGTCTAACTTTATGATTTACACTAAGCTCGATTTCACCTCAGCTGATTGGGGACTGATGGACACATCCAATAATACAGTTTTTTCTGTACCTTCCAGTTTACCTGAACCAATTCTACATCCTGGTTTTCCAAGCTAACGTTTTTTATCCCACAGATTATTATCAATACTACTAATTATTTCTAATTAACAGTCAAGCATTTTTTAAAATTAATTTTCAATCCAGTTTGTTTCACAACCTCATCTCTGTAATTGCTTTTAGATTGTACCCACGTATTGCTTCATTTTTGTCAACAGTACATCTGTCTTGTTCCTAATGCAACATGCATTCAGATAAAGCATCTTCAGTTTTGTTTTTATGCCACTTTATCCTGCTCTGAGTTTCATTGCAGATGTGTATTTGTATATCCGTCCCTTCCTGGCAGACTCTGGTTGTAGAACATAGAACATAGAAAACCTACAGCACAATAGCCCTTTGGCCCAAAAAGCTGTGCCGAATATTTACTTACTTTAGAAATTACTAGGGTTACCCATAGCCCTCTATTTTTCTAAACTCCATGTACCTATCCGGGAGCCTCTTAAAAGACCTTATTGTATCCACCTCCACCACCATTGCCGGCAGCTCATTCTACACACTCACCACTCTACGTAAAAAACTAACCCCTGACGTCTCCTCTGTACCTAGTTCCAAGCACCATAAAACTGTGCCCTCTCGTGCTAGCCATTTCAGCCCTGGGAAAAAGCTTCTGACTATCCACATGATCAACGCCTCTCATCATCTTATACATCTCTATCAGGTCACCTCTCATCCTTCATTGCTCCAAGGAAAAAAGGCCAAGTTCACTCAATCTATTCTCATAAGGCATGCTCCCCAATCCAGGCAACATCCTTGTAAATCTCCTCTGCACCCTTTCTATGGTTTCCACATCCTTCAAACAATGAGGCGACCAAGACTGAGCACAGTACTCCAACTGGGGTCTGACCAGGATCCTATATAGCTGCGACATTACCTCTCAGCTCCTAAACTCAATCCCAAGAAGGCCAATGCACCATATGTCTTCTTAACCACAGAGTCAACCTGCGCAGCAACTTTGAGTGTCCTATGGACTCAGACCCCAAGATCCCTCTGATCTTCCACACTGCCAAGAGTTTTACCATTAATACTATATTCTGCCATCATATTTGACCTACCAAAATGAACCACCTCACATTTACCTGGGTTGAACTCCATCTGCCACTTCTCAGCCCAGTTTTGCATCCTATCAATGTCCTGCTGTAACCGCTGACAACCTTCCACACTATCCACAACACCCCCAACCTTTGTCATCAGCAAATTTACTAACCCATCCCTCCGCCTCCTCATCCAGGTCATTTATAAAAATCACAAAGAATAGGGGTCCCAGAACAGATCCTTGAGGTACATTGGTACATTGGCCTTTATTAATCAAAGTATTGAGTATAAGAGCTGGAATGTTATGAGGTTGCATAAGGCATTGGTGAGGCCGAATCTGGAGTATTGCATTCAGTTTTGGTCACCAAATTACAGGAAGGATATTAATAAGGCTGAAAGAGTGCAGAGAAGGTTTACAAGGATGTTGCTGGGACTTGAAAAGCTCAGTTACAGAGAAAGGTTGAATAAGTTAGGACTTTATTCCCTGGAGTGTAGAAGAATGAGGGGAGATTTGATAGAGGTATATAAAATTATGATGGGTATAGATAGAGTGAATGCAAGCAGGCTTTTTCCACTGAGGCAAGGGGAGAAAAAAAACAGAGGACATGGGTTAAGGGTGAAGGGGGAAAAGTTTAAAGGGAACATTAGGGGGGGCTTCTTCACACAGAGAGTGGTGGGAGTATGGAATGAGCTGCCAGACGAGGTGGTAAATGTGGGTTCTTTTTTAACATTTAAGAATAAATTGGACAGATACATGGATGGGAGGTGTATGGAGGGATATGGTCCATGTGCAGGTCAGTGGGACTAGGCAGAAAATGGTTCGGCACAGCCAAGAAGGGCCTAAAGGCCTGTTTCTGTGCTGTAGTTTTTCTATGGTTTCTACACCACTGGTCACCAACCTTCATGCAGAATATGACCCGTCTACAACCACTGTTTGCCTTCTGTGGGCAAGTCAGTTCTGGATCCAGAAAGCAATGTCCCCTTGGATCTCATGCCTCCTTACTTTCTTAATAAGCCTTGCATAGGGTACCTTATCGAAAGCCTTGCTGAAATCCATTGTCATCACCCATTTTGTCCCTCTACAGTATCAGCTCAGCTGAATTCACCAAAATTTCTCCTCACCAGAATCCCCCTCTCCCCTACCCCCTACTAACGCCTTATTAGCTTAGAGCCTTATCTAGGATTATAGTTATCCTATTTGTTAACTTGGAGATCCTGGCTTGATTCGAGTGAAGTCTGTCCTAGTGGAGCAATTGCCTCTTTACTCACTACTGGTGTCAGTGCCTCATGAATTAAAATCCATTCTTCCCATTTCAATCTCTGAGCCACGCAGTTAGTGTATAGCTCACCAAAATCTCTTTCTCAAAATCCACAATTAATAGACACTACACACATTGAGCACTGTGCCTTGGCTAAAATATATTGTGTCTTAACAGAAACTGCAGATTTTTATCCCCAAGTTCTGGTAGTTTTGAGTGAAATATCTTTTGTTAATCAATTTCAACTGGATAATATTATTTATAATATATTATTATATATTATTATTATTTATAATATATTATTATATTATTTATATTATTTATTATTTATAATAATATTATTTATTCTTCATAATATTATTTTACCAGTAAATATGTAAGTTACAGGATTAACAAGATCTAACATTTAAACTAAGTTCAATAATTGCACTTTCAAAATAAAATCACCTCCTTACTCAATAAACTATGGACACTGAAGTCGTGGTCATGCTTATGTTCTGTACCTCAGCCCTTGAGCTGGTATGGGATCCTCTTCAGTTTTTGAGGTAAACAAACCACTTACATTTTCAAAGAACAAATTAGGTGCATTATCAGAATTTTTTCAGTCCCGGGATTTGTGTGATGGCCAGAAATATTATAAAAGTTAAATTTCACATCTTCTTGGAGAAAGTAGATGGCTTTGAAGAAGACACTTATACAATACACCTTGCATTTGTTATAACAAAAAAAAACAATTAATTGGGATAATTTCTGGGAAGGAAGAAGTATATATTTTAAGAAGGTTATTAATTGTTTCATTTTTTTTAACCATCATAGCGATCTACCTGTGCAAGCGGACAATGCAGAACAAAGCAAGACTGGAACTTGCAGATTATGAAGCCGTAGGTATACTAGTTTTATAATCAGCATTATGATATTGTAACACCAATCATTTCTTTTGAACACCACAGTGTGGATTCTATTCAGACCTTGCACCGACATATATTAACAATAAAAAGCTGAAACCTGTTTTCTGTTGTAACTCAACGACTGTTCATTCTACAGGAAAATTTGGCCAGGTTGCAACGAGCTTTTGCAAGAAAGTGGGAGTTCATCTTTATGCAAGCAGAGGCCCAAGTAAAGTACGTAACTCTCAACTTTGTGAATATATAAAGTGAACATAAACATTAGAAAATAACAGATCTCTTATTACGTGTGCAAGCTGATCTCATATGCCATTACTTTTATATGATCTGACCCCAGAACATGATTATAATATTTAACTGATAACCAGAACATGATTATAATATTTAGCTGTGTTCAGGACTGCCCATGGGGAATTGCCCCTGGATATGACCTGAAGTCAATTAGAGTTTACCCAGTTGATTGACAGCAAGTCTTTCTAGGTTACCTGGTCTCGCTTGCAAACCCAGAATAAAAAGGAACAAGAAATAACTGGGATTTCTGTCTTCAAGTGTTCAATTTAAGATTTGTGACTCATTGATGTTTTTATGTAATACTTGGAAAATGATGGACACTTATAACTTTGAATGTACAAGTCATTTCAGAAAAGCAAGGAAAACATTTTACTGCCATTCAGTTGAGCTTCTGCTGGGTTAATTGGCTTTAACCTAACTATTAACCACAAAATATATTTCCTTGCGTTATTTTTTTATCCTAGGGAACATAATAGTCAGAGCAAGAAAGTGCTGTCATGATCCGCCCAGAATCACAGGAGCAGAAGGAGAGTGAGAGAACAGTAGTATTAGTGGATTTATTAGCTAGGTGAGCAGACAGGCATTTCTTTTGCAATAGAAAGCAAATCCAGGATTACTCTCTGGAGTTGTGCTAACAAATATAGAAATAGGAAGACAGAGCAAATAAATAATGGCTGAAAAGATGGTACAGAAAGGAGGGTTTCAGATTTCTGAAACATTGGGACTTTCTCTAGAGAAAGTGGGGCCATTACAAGTCAGTTCTTTTCACTTTAACAGGACCAGATCCAATATTCTCTTGCGGGAGAAGGTAGAAGAAGAGGATGGGGATGTGGAATTGGAGGTTTCCAGGACTTTTACTGGGGCTTAAACTAATTTGGTAAAGTGATGGGAATCTCAGAGGGAATTCAGGAAGGACAATAACAAGAGTTATAAAAGGAGTACACTGAATAAAGAGGCAAAACACAGGCAATCAGTAACTAGGGGCATAATATTGAAATATGTTAAAAGGACAAAATTAAAGATACTTTATATAAATGCACACAACATTCACAATAAAGATGATGAATTACTGACACATACGAGTAAATCATTATGATATAATTGTTGTTGAGGAAACTTCCGGCTGCAGAACAACCAAAGCTAGTAGATGAATATTCAAAGTTGTTCAACATTTATGAAGGACAGTCAAAAATGAAAAGGAGGAAGGTGATGGATTTTGGCCTTGTGATTCAAGGTTCTTTTAGAAGTCAGGAAGGAGGCACAAAACTTCTGCTTCATGATTGTTTTATTAAGAATTGATAGAATGAAGGAAACAGAACAGATAGTGACAGGAAAAGCTAAGATTAAAGAAAAGAGAAAGTAAGGATAGTGCCTAGCATAGAATAGCTATGTTTATACCGGCAGATAAGAAAATTCCATTCAAATCTATAGATAATAATAAACCAATTAGAAAATACTTAATCAATTCTGCAGTAAAAATAACCAATGAGAAAACACCTATTCACTTAATGAAGTACAAAGAAGTTTTCATATTTATACTTGTATAGCATCTAGAGGCATATTAAACTGTTATGCATATAAGAACTACTTAAAATGCAAGTAGATAATTAATTGTTAAACTGCAAAGAAAATGACAATTAAACAGTCAGCACCAACAAGGGGTAGTACTGTTAATGAAAGATGAGAACATTGCAGTATTGAAAAGCGATCTTGGCTCAGCAGGTCATCATGTAGAATTAAACTCATTTTAAGTGGAGCTCAGACGCACCAAACTGTGATGGGAGTTACTTATAGACTACAAAATAGTAGTTGTCATGTCTGGCGTGGCATAAATCAGGAAATTAGAGATGGGTATAACAGGTATAATACAGTAATTGTGAGATCTTTACTTCACATTGAGACTGGATAGGTCAGATTAGTAATAATAACATGGAGGATTAATTCATGGCTATACAAGATTGTTTTCTAGATACCTAGAGAAACTGACTATGGAAAATGTATTTTAGACCTAGTCTCCAACTGCTGTTATTAAAGGACATGATTGATGGCCGATACATTATGAGAGCAGCATCCACAGAACATAAGTAAAACAAGAAGCAGGTCTTTCTCACGCACACTCCACTATCCCGTACCATCAGTCTGGAAGAGAACATCTCCCAATCACAGCATATATGTTGATTCAATCTCACCTTTCTTTGTATCCACAATGAATGAGAACTTCCATTGCTAGCTGCTCCATTGTGCATTACTTCCCACCCATGTCCACTCCTTAATTTCAGGCAACGGAAAGGAGAAAAGCCCTTACCCTTTTCCCATTGAATCTTCAATAGTCAGGGGTTTCCTCAGATCTCACTAAATTGTGTTTAAGACATTTCATATTAGCTATATTCTCCTCTAGAAAAAGTCAAGTGACTTTTATTAGGAATAATAAACATTAATCTTATTTAAAGGTTAATTCGAGATTTAGGTTTACTACCTTTGTGAACTTAAACTATCCAAGACACTAATTTAGATTTATCATCAGCTAAGTTTTTCAAGAACAATAATAACACAGAAAATAATGGAGATACTCCACAGTCCAGGTAGCATTTCTGAAGAGAGGAGCAATGTTTTCATTTCAGGCTGATAATGTGTTGGATATTTCCCATACTTTCTTGTCTAGTGTAAATCCTGGCCCCATTTATTTGGACTTGGGAAAATTGGGCACCACAAGTCCATAACATAATTGATACTTGAGGGGAAGGACAATGTAGTGATGCAGTATAGAGAATAGAAAAGAGGTGGTTGACAAGTATGTACACTCTGACTTAATTTCATTACTCATCTCAGACAGAACGGAAGATAATTTGTGAAGAAGAAACACTGTTGAACTTCAGTAACTGTTATTTTTGCAAGGATTAATTCCAACCATGAAATAGCAGTCCCGTAAATGTAGTGTTTCCTTTGGAAGTTGATATCATTTTCCTTTAGAATTGACAGAAAGAAGGATAAAACGGAACGTAAGATCCTAGACAGTCAAGAAAGAGCATTCTGGGATGTCCACCGACCAGTTGTGAGTATATCTGAATTTTTACAAGAATTCCTTGAGTATTTGATAAAGTCACAATTCCAAGCTCTATGCTACTAAGCAAGGAGCCTCAGCTGAACTTCTTAATTATATCATAAGTATAAATGTGCTGATTTTAGACCATAAATTAAAGTTGACAGAAATACATGGATGAAAAAATCTGCAGATGCTGGAAATCCAAGGCAACACGCACAAAATGCTAGGTCCATAAGATATAGTAGCAGAAGTAGGCCATTTGGCCCATCGAGCCTGCTCCGCCATTCAATCATGGGCTGATCCAATTCTTTCAGTCATCCCCGCTACCCTACCTTCACCCCATACCCTTTGATGCCCTGGCTAATCAAGAACCTATCTATTTCTGCCTTAAATGCACCCAATGTCTTGGCCTCCACAACCGCTCATGGCAACAAATTCCACAGATTTACCACTCTCTGACTAAAGTAGTTTCTCTGCATTTCTGTTCTAAATGGATGTCCTTCGATCCTGAAGTTGTGCTCTCTTTTCCTAGACTCCCCTACCACGGGAAATAACTTTGCCATATCTAAACAACAGGAATTCTGCAGATGCTGGAAATTCAAGCAACACACATCAAAGTTACTGGTGAATGCAGCAGGCCAGGCAGCATCTGTAGGAAGAGGTGCAGTCGACGTTTCAGGCCGAGACCCTTCGTCAGGACTAACTGAAGGAAGAGTGAGTAAAGGATTTGAAAGTTGGAGGGGGAGGGGGAGGGATGGAGCCAAGAGCTGGACAGTTGATTGGCAAAAGGGGATACGAGAGGATCATGGGACAGGAGGTACGGGAAGAAAGACAAGGCGGGGGGGGGACCCAGAGGATGGGCAAGAGGTATATTCAGAGGGACAAAGGGAGAAAAAGGAGAGAGAGAGAAAGAATGTGTGCATAAAAATAAGTAACAGATGGGGTACGAGGGGGAGGTGGGGCCTTAGCGGAAGTTAGGGAAGTCGATGTTCATGCCATCAGGTTGGAGGCTACCCAGACGGAATATAAGGTGTTGTTCCTCCAACCTGAGTGTGGCTTCATCTTTACAGTAGAGGAGGCCGTGGATAGACATGTCAGAATGGGAATGGGAGGTGGAATTAAAATGTGTGGCCGCTGGGAGATCCTGCATTCTCTGGAGGACAGAGCGTAGATGTTCAGCAAAGCGGTCTCCCAGTCTGCGTCGGGTCTCGCCAATATATAAAAGGCCACATCGGGAGCACCGGACGCAGTATATCACCCCAGTCGACTCACGGGTGAAGTGTTGCCTCACCTGGAAGGACTGTTTGGGGCCCTGAATGGTGGTACATGCCCTTACACTTCCTCCCTTACCACCATTCAGGGCCCCAAACAGTCCTTCCAGGTGAGGCAACACTTCACCCGTGAGTCGACTGGGGTGATATACTGCGTCCGGTGCTCCCGATGTGGCCTTTTATATATTGGTGAGACCCGATGCAGACTGGGAGACCGCTTTGCTGAACATCTACGCTCTGTCCTCCAGAGAATGCAGGATCTCCCAGCGGCCACACCTTTTAATTCCACCTCCCATTCCCATTCTGACATGTCTATCCACGGCCTCCTCTACTGTAAAGATGAAGCCACACTCAGGTTGGAGGAACAACACCTTATATTCCATCTGGGTAGCCTCCAACCTGATGACATGAACATCGACTTCTCTAACTTCCGCTAAGGCCCCACCTCCCCCTTGTACCCCATCTGTTACTTATTTTTATGCACACATTCTTTCTCTCACTCTCCTTTTTCTCCCTTTGTCCCTCTGAATATACCTCTTGCCCATCCTCTGGGTCCCCCCCCGCCTTGTCTTTCTTCCCGGACCTCCTGTCCCATGATCCTCTCGTATCCCCTTTTGCCTATCACCTGTCCAGCTCTTGGCTCTATCCCTCCCCCTCCTGTCTTCTCCTATCATTTTGGATCTCCCCCTCCCCCTCCAACTTTCAAATCCCTTACTCACTCTTCCTTCAGTTAGTCCTGACGAAGGGTCTCGGCCTGAAACGTCGACTGCACCTCTTCCTACAGATGCTGCCTGGCCTGCTGCGTTCACCAGCAACTTTGATGTGTGTTGTTTGCCATATCTAATCTGTTCGGGCCTTTTAACATTCGGCCCTTCAACCCCGATCCACCATTCAATAAGATTGGAATTGATCTGATTGTAATCTCAGCTCCGCATTGCTGCCCACCTCTAAAAATCTTTCACCTTTTCAAAAACCTGTCTACCTCTATTTTAAAAATATTCACTAGTACTGTTTCCACTGCCTTGGGGGTGAGAGTTCCAAAGATTCAAGACTCTCTGGACGGGAGAAAAATCACCTCATTTCTGTTAAATAGGTGACCATTTGTTTTAGAAAGTAACCCCTAATTTTGGATTTTCCAACAAGAGGAAACATTTTCTCCACTTCCAACCCATCAAGATTCTTCAGGTTGAAGTGATGCTCCAGTGCAATTAAATCATGTATTTTAGCTTTTCTTCCATCATCTGCAATTAGCTATTGTAAATTTGTCTTTGTGTACGTTCAGCAGGAGAGTTGGGTTGGGTAAGAGTCAGGAGAGTTCGGTTGGGTACAAGTTGATAGGATTGCAAGAGGGAAAGTGTTTTAATATGGTTGGGTGCTTTATGGTCAGTATGGAAATGGTGTGCCAAAAGATCTGTTTATATGTTGCTTGACTCTATGTGAAGCTATATATTCATTTCTATCTCTCAAAGTTCTTACTTCCATTGTGTAATTATTTTGATATGTGGATATTTTACTGTGAAGGAATTTCAATCTAAATATGAGTGCCTTATTCCTTACTAATTTTGACAACTCTTCTCATAATTTTGAAATTACAATCAGATTGCTGTAAATCACTCACATCTGACTTGGGTAAGAGAAAAGTCCTGTTTCTATTACAGATATCCAGCATGTACAGTTTGATTGATTCTCATTTATGCATTATGGCTATTGGAGGGTACTGATATACATGCAAGGGTTTGTCCCTCCAGATGTAGAAAGGAGGAAAATAGTAAAGATATTGACTGGAAATTGAAATATAACTAGCAATGAAAAATCGAATGGTCATTGACTCTCACAGGATCTTTTACTTAAATTCTCCTTTGCTGTCCTTTCTGCAGCCTGGCTGTGTGAACACCACAGAAATGGACATCAGGAAATGTCGTAGGATGAAAAACCCCAACAATGTAAAAAAGGTGTGTTCAAGCAGCCTGCTCATAATTTACTGTGTGCGTAGTAAAATTCTAATAAAACAAATCACTACCTTTTCCTGCCACTCCAGCTTTCTTCAGTCTGATCTGGAACAGGAACCTTGATTAGAAGCAGTTAGAACCCTGTTGTGCTGATAACTAGAACTACAACTACAAGAGCTTCCAAAACGACACAGTAAATTCTACTTAACATCTGTTTTCATTCCTTAGTGAAGCATGGAACCACTTCTGTTCATAAATTAATTGCTGTTTATTACGGAATCTTCTGTTTAGGATTTCCTCATCTTTGTGTGTGTACGTGTTTAAGTACAAGAGAATGGTGTGTTTTTATTTTTTTAAATGAAAGCATTGATATGCAAATAACATGCAGTTTTGACAGAAACATTTGTCCATATTTCAATGACTCAAAGCACATTTATGTATAAATTATACACCTTGAGAGCCGTCTGCTTACAGGCAGCCCGAATAACCCGATTTAAAAAAAGAAAGGCCAAACAACTGCACAGAGAAAGGGAGAATGAAAACACAAATCATGCAAACAATAGAAGCAAGCCAACAGTGTTCTGAATCAGACTGAGGCTACATCCACACGAGACCGGATAAATCCGTAACCGAAGCTTTTTCTCTTCGTTTTGTCCCTCCATCCACACTGAAACGGCGTTTTCCTCCCCCGAAAACAGAGCTTTTCTAAAACGCTCTCCAGAGTGTGTAAATCTGAAAACGCCAGTTGGGCGGTGTACCGTGTACGGGGTAACCGGAGCTTTTTAAAACCGCTGTCATGACGTGCCGGAACAGACGGTGGTGGCAGCGCGGCATTTCATTGTTTTCTTGAACGCAACCCCCCACACCATAACTTGCAGAAGCAGCTCAACTTCATCATCTGTCCAAAAGAAGTCGTCCGTTCTGCTTTTTCCAGTGGAGGTTTTCTTTGTATTCCTCGAAGACATTGTTGAAAACGTTCTTTCGCTGCTGTTGTAGGTATTCTAGTTTTTGACCAATGGAAATAGCACAACGCCGCCGCAAAAACGGAAATAGTATACCGTTTCCTCTTCACTTGTTTTCTGTAGATGTGTCCTGCGCATGCCCAGTAGGAGGAGATTTGCCCAAATACCCATTTTAATGTGGACAGAGGTATTTTCAAAAACACCTGGTGTGGAATCCTACCATTTTTAGAGCAGCCAGAGAAGGCCCAAGCCAAACCTCGGTCCCAGTTCATCACCCCAGCAGGGCAAAAATGCACAGCAACTGTATCAGTTCACAGCCTCGGCGCCACAGTGAAAGGAATGAGCATACACGGGAGAGCAAGCACAGTCAGCCTGACCCTCGCCTCCAGCCCCAATAATCGGGCTTCCAGTCTATCTGTGCCGGTGTTTAAATTATCCACGCAACGGATAGTGCTTCGTTGTAGGATCCAAGCAACAGCTCCATGATATGCTTGGGCCAGCCAGCCCAAAGCCACTCTCGATCTTACCAAATCAGCTTGGCACTTGGAGCGATTCAGCCTTGCAGCCAAGTTAGGTGGCCAGGCATCGAAACTCTTCCGCATCGACTCCTCTCCAAATCGCTCACTCCAGCAGTGATACCAACTCCATCTGCGACCCCGGCTCAGGCATGTTGTGCCTCACAATGTTCATCATCCCCCAACCAAATATCAGCACGGCTGATCCCCCAAACCAGCCTCGCCTCCACCTGCCTCCTCACTGTCTGCAGCAATAGTTCACCACAATTCGCTTCGGAAAAGATGTTATAAGTAATGTTTTTAGTCATTTTCTTGCCTTTAAAGCTACCAGTAAGCAGTTGCACGCCTTTGGTAGAACCATCTTAAACCAGAAACAATAGATGCATAAAATAGTGGGAGGAAATCTCTCTTTACGACGATGGTTCTTGACTTTTTTCAGATTCACTACAACTAAATCCAGACATATAAAAAATCTCTGGAAATAGTGGAAGTAAGAATACTGAAGGATTGTATTTTGGATATACTCAGCAATTGGACATCCATAGGGTAAAGAATTCTAAAACACCTGACAGATGCTTCTTTAGGACCGAGTTTTCTTTAAAATGCTCTATGCAAAGGGGTTGATATGGCTCTGTTGCTGAAAATAATCAAGTCAGAAATCAATAGATTTTTTGATACTAATGGAATCGAGGGAGTAGTAGTCAATTTGATATATTGTTGGCAAAATGTGAAAAATAAGCTGTTGATTATATGACTCCCTTGGCATGTTATGACATATTGCAAAGGCAATAATCATTTGTAAGCAGCAGGCTTTTGGAGATGCGATCTTAGGTCACGCTTTGAAATTCATAATTTTGAACAAAGTAGCACTCATTTTGTGACACGATTTGATGATGAAATATTAGTGATTTGCATTACTGTATTTTCTTTTCTTTCAGTCAGTGTATGGGATTTCTGAAGATTTACAGACACACAGCCCTGCACATACAGTCACACAAACAGCTAAGAAACCTGCAAAAGATGATCTGAAGAAACAGGTAACGTAAGTCTAGACAGAGCTATTCTCGGTTAATGCACATGTGGATACTCAGTCAGTTTCATAATCTACATCTACCTGGCTCACCTGTCAGTCTAATTTCTGAGCTCTCACAGACTGAACCTGCAAACTAACCTGAGTGCATTGCCAGAAGGTGATTTGTTATATGGCATTAATCAGATTTGTCCCTCCAGCATAAAATGAAGTTTTATTTATTGATGCATACATTTTGGATTGGATGTACTGTATATATGGTCAGAATGTTGGCCTCAAGTATGATGTATGTGGTAGCTGGAACTGCACTAATGTGCTGTCTCAATAACTATTTCTTTCTACTTCCAGATAACATTTTTGAATTTCCAGCTCGACAGACATTGTTTAAAAATGTCCAAAGTAGCAGAAAGGTAAGGGCTTTTCTCAGTAAGGTTCCTGCAAAAAAAAAAGTCTGATCGGCTGATATTTTCAAAGTAGTTCTGATTAAAAGGATAGTCATCTATAAGTTCAGCTGAAAATTCAAGGGAAACTTCTTTATCCTGTGGAGTAAGAAACTCTAGAACTTACTACCATAAAGAAAATAAGAAGAAACAGGATAGGGGAAGCACGGTGGCATGGTTGACAGAGCTGTAACCTCACAGCACCAGAGCCTCCAGTGTCACTGTGATTAGCTTCCACATTCTCCCTGTGACTGTGTGGGCTACCTTTAAGTGTTCCCTGTTTCGTCCCATATCTGTAAAAATGCGGATTGGTAAACTGAATGAGCCACCATATAATCCCCCCTGATATGTAGATGAATGTTGGATTCTGGGGTGAGTTGATGGGAAAGTGGGGAGAATAAAATGCATTTAGTGTAAATAGCTGCCTTATGGTTGATATGGACTTGATGGACCGACAGCTTGCTTCCATCTTGTATGACTGAATAAGAAAGATTGTGAAAAGCTTAGATGGGATAAGTGGGAGAAAGCTCATTTTGGCCATAAACAACAGTTGTCCCAATGCCATAATTCTGTCCCTGATCATTCGTTCGTTATGTGCAGTATTGTATGATGTGGGCGACATGGTCTTTCCATGACCATCATTGTTCTTGGCAATTTTTTCTACCGAAATAGTTTGCCTTTGCCTTCTTCTGGGCAGTGACTTTACAAGATGTGTGAATCCAGCCATTATCAATATTCTTCAGAGATTATCTGCCTGGTGTCAATGGTTTGTGATATGCACCAGCTGTTCGTATGACATTCCACCAGCTGCTCCCTTGGCATCAGGTGACCCTGATCCGGGTGCTAAGCAGGTGCTGTAAGGGTGACCTGCAGGCCAGCGGAGGAAAGGAACTCCTTACACCTCTTTCGATAGAGACGCATCTCGGCCCCACCACTCATCTCTCCCTTAACACTGTATAATTAACAACAAGCCTTCATTATTCTTTTTCAAACTTTATTTCCTTGCCAACAGTACATCAGCACAGCCTTTCCGGCTGCAGTCAGGCAATGGGGTTGGGATGAGCTCTGGATGGGGCAGGGGGCAAGCCAAGTCATGGTTTGATCCCTGGATTGCGGTCTGATGATGGAGATTGTGATATATGGGGCCGGCATATTTCAGCCTAGGTCTCAGAGGAGTGATGTGTCGAGTGGCAATGATTCAGGTTGCCATTTGCAAAGGTACTGAATAAGATGATGATTAACAAAGGTTGCTGATGGTGTTGTTGCGGGCTGGCAGGCAGTGGGTTGCAGTAGGTGGAGGAGGAACTGATTTCCTATTCCTCCTGATTTATCATGCTCACCTTCCTGAGCTGAGAACTGTTGACTCCATTTCACTACTATCAATAGCCAAATTAACACCAGCATCTATTGTGAGGCCTGATTTAAGTGCTAATGAAGTGTCCCAATTATTAAAGACACACTATCCATTCCAGTAAAAATGATAGACTCACTTACAATAGTGTCCATTTATATTTCCCACTTTGTGTAGTTTTTCATTGACTCTTTTGTATTTCTATGTTCCATGATGAATGCCCACAAGAAAATGAATCTCATACACGTACTTTAATAATAAATCTATTTTGAACATTTTTTGAAATTTCAACTTTATAAAGCTGTTGATGATGCCGCCATTCGTATTCAATAATGCGATTATGGTAAATGAAACAAAAGCCTGAGAGTGTTTGCCACCAGGCTGAAACTATTGCACTGCCCACTTTTCCAGTAAGATGGAATATCCATCTCACAATCCACCTCATTATTGTCTTGCACCTTACTGTCTCCCTGAACCACACTTCCTCTGTAACTGTATTCTGTTATTGCTTTCCCCTTGTACTACCTCAATGTACTGATATGATCAGATGATTTATTTATGTATTTATTGAGATACAGCACGGAATAGGCCCTCCAGCTCATCAAGCCACGCCACCTAACAATCCCCTGATTTAAACCTAGCCTAATCACGGGGCAATTTACAGTGACCAATTAACCTACCAACCAGTATGTCTTTGGACTATGGGAGGAAACCAGAGCACCCGGAGGAAACCCACATGGCAGGAATTGAACCTGGGTCACCTGGAGTGTAATGATCTGTATGGACATCATGCAAAACAATATTTTTCACTGTGACAATAATAAACCAATTTCCCTATTTACTTGTTTATATTACAGAGCCCTTTGATAATTCCAGACTTTGGACATTCTTCAGATTTTTATTTTACTCCTATTAATATTCAAACACATTTACTTGATGTATTTTTTTACAATCTACATTGTGTCATAATTTTTCCAGTGAAGGCAGTGAACTTAAAGGGAACAGGCATTCTGGGCACCAGCTACAGCTCCATTCAATCTGCAGTCATGACTTTGAGTTTATTGGCCACTGTGGTTCCCCACCTACCCACTTTATTCTGTCTGCCTTAAACACGCTGCTAATGAGATCTGACAGAAGTGTCTGAAGCATTACCTCATTGTTCAGGTAGACAGCTTTAGATCACACCACTGCTGCTGTATTTGGTTCTGGTAACATTCTCTTCTTTCTATTCAAAGCTCCTCTGAAGAGATTTATTTTTGTTGGCAACTTACTTGTTCCATTCCAACCACTTAATAACTTGCACCGTCACTCCTTTGCGAATTCCCCCTCATCATTCCCCATTCCTTTCTCCAGTTTTTGCATAAAACATATTACATCTCTAACTTTTTCCAATTCCGTTGACTCAAAAAGCGTATCTCTGTTTCTCTCCAAAGATGCCGCCTGACCTGTTGAGTATTTCCAACTCTTCCTGTTCTGATTTCAGATTTCATCAGTAGTTCCTCCTTTTTACTAATGCTTTTCTGGTGTTTTGATTTTCAGTTTAGTCAGTTACACTGAGCAGTATTTCGAATATGATCCCCTCCTGACTCCACAAGATCCTCCAAATCCTTGGATCAGTGATGACAGCACATTCTGGGACATGGAAGCCAGGTAAAAAAAAAAGGATTTGTTAATTGGAGGAGATAAGTCATGACATAAAAAGATAAACTAACTTTCAGCTCATCGTATCAATGCAAAGTGATTATTGCTGCTCCACCCCTGAGATCTGATGTGGGATCCATTCCAGGGATTATTGCAATCCTTTCAAAAGTGGGAAAGGTTAAAGATGCATACTTGTTAGAAACTCAAAATATAAAACCATGTCTGTATGCAATATTCAAATAAGTTCAAGATGAAGATTTATTAGAAGATTTAACAAGATCAAAATTTGTTTTTTTAAATTATATTTTCTCTCCGTACTCTTCTTTGCAAGGAGAACTACATTTATTCTGTAATATGGCAGCCTATTTCACCAGCCCATTGAAAAGAAGTTGCAGTTTACCTGCTTTGGGTGTGCTTGTTGGATGCCCAGTTTGCTGCGATCAGAAGATATAGGAAAAGAATTAAGCCATCTGGCCTGTTCAATCCTGGCTGACTTTTTTCAACCCAATTCTCCTGTCTTCTCCCTGTAGCAGATTGCAGTTTGAATGTTAGCAATATACATTCAATGGCCACTTTATTGGATACCTCCTGTACCAAATAAAGTGACCACTGAGTGTATGTCTGTGGTCTTCTGTTGCTGTAGCCCATTTACTTCAAAGTTCAATGTGTTGTGCATTCAAAGATAAGGGGGTCAGATAGGCGATTCTGTGGACACAGTCCGGAGATCTGGATGGTAGTTTGCCTCCCTGGTGCCAGGGTCCGGTATATTTCTGATCGCGTCCAAGATATCCTGAAGTGGGAGGGAGAGGAGCCAGAGGTCGTGGTACATATAGGTACCAATGACATAGGTAGGAAAAGGGAAGAGGTCCTGAAAGGAGAATATAGGGAGTTAGGAAGGGAGTTGAGAAAAAGGACCGCAAATGTAGTAATCTTGGGATTACTGCCTGTGCTACGTGACAGTGAGAGTAGGAATGCAATGAGTTGGAGGATAAGTGCGTGGCTGAGGGATTGGAGCAGGGGGCAGGGATTCAAGTTTTTGGATCATTGGGAGCTCTTTTGGTGCTGGTGTGACCTATACAAAAAGGACGGGTTACACTTGAATCCTAGGAGGACCAATATCCTGGCGGGGAGATTAGCGAAGGCTACTGAGGTGACTTTAAACTAGAATGGTTGGGGGGTGGGAATCAAATTAAAGAGACTAGGAGAGAGGAGGTTAGTTCACAAATAGAGAAAGCTAGTAGACAATGTGTGAGGGAGGATAGGCAGGGGACAGAGATCAGGAGCACTCAGACCAAAGATGTAGGGGAGAAGGAAGAAAAAGATAACAAAGTTGTTTGCTCCATTAAGGACAAAAAGAGAGTAAAAGGTGGAGAGTTTCTTAAATGCATCTATTTTAATGCTAGGAGCATTGTAAGAAAGGTGGATGAGCTTAGATTGATACCTGGAAATATGATGTTGTAGCTATTAGTGAAACGTGGTTGCAGGAGGGGTGTGTTTGGCAACTAAATATTACAGGATTTCGTTGCTTCAGGTGTGATAGAATAGGAGGGGCAAGAGGTGTTACATTGCTTGTCAGATAAAATATAACAGCTGTCCTCTGGCAGGATAGATTAGTGGACTCATCGAGGGAGGCTATTTGGGTGGAATTGAGGAATGGGAAAGGTGTAGTGACACTTATAGGGGTGTGTTATAGACCACCTAATGGGGAGCGAGAATTGGAGGAACAAATTTGTAAGGAGATAGCAGATATTTGTAGTAAGCACAAGGTTGTAATTGTGGGAGATTTTAATTTTCCACACATAGACTGGGAAGCCCATTCTGTAAAAGGGCTGGATGGTTTGAAGTTTGTCAAATGTGTGCAAGATAGGTTTTTGGAGCAATACATAGAGGTACCAACTAGAGAAGGGGCAGTGTTGGATCTCCTGTTAGGAAATGAGATAGAGCAGGTGACGAGGTTTGTGTTGGGGAGCACTTCGGGTCCAGTGATCACAATACCATTAGTTTCAATATAATTATGGAGAAGGATAGGACTCGACCCAGGGTTGAGATTTTTGATGAGGAAAGGCTAACTTTGAGGAGATGCAAAAGGATTTAGAAGGAGTGGATTGGGACAATTTGTTTCATGGGAAGGATGTAATAGAGAAATGGAGGTCATTTAAAGGTGAAATTTTGAGGGTACAGGATCTTTATGTTCCTGTTAGGTTGAAAGGAAAGGTTAAAAGTTTGAGAGAGCCATGGTTTTCAAGGGATATATGAAACTTGGTTCTGAAAAAGAGAGGGATTTACAATAAATATAGGCAGCTTGGAGTTAATGAGGTGCTCGAGGAATATAAAGAATGTAAAAAGAATCTTAAGAAAGAAATTAGAAAAGCTAAAAGAAGATATGAGGCAGCTTTAGCAAGTAAGGTGAAAATAAATCCAAAGGGTTTCTACAGTTATATAAATAGCAAAAGGACAGTGGGGGATAGGATTGGTCCCTTGGAGAATCAGAGTGGATCTTCGGTATTCACTAAGGAGAAGGATATTGAATTGTGTAAGGTAAAGGTAACAAGAAGGGTAGTTATGGAAAGTATGGCGATTAAAGAAGAGGAAGTACTAGCGCTTTTAAGGAACATAAAAGTGGGTAAGTCTCCGGGTCCAGACAAGATATTCCCTAGGATCTTGAGGGAAGTTAGTGTGGAAATAGAAGGGGCTCTGACAGAAATATTTCAAATGTCGTTAGAAACGGGGATGGTGCCGGAAGATTGGTGTATTGCTCATGTGGTTCCATTGTTTAAAAGGGGTTCTAAGAGTAAACCTAGCAATTATCGGCCTGTGAGTTTGACGTCAGTGGTGGGTAAATTGATGGAAAGTATTCTTAGAGATGGTATATATAATTACCTGGATAGATAGGGTCTGATTAGGAACAGTCAACATGGATTTGTGCGTGGAAGGTCATGTTTGATAAATCTTATTGAATGTTTTGATGAGGTTACCAGGAAAGTTGACGAGGGTAAAGCGGTGGATGTTGTCTATATGGACTTCAGTAAGGCCTTTGACAAGGTTCCACGCGGAAGGTTAGTTAGGAAGGTTCAATCGTTAGGCATTAATATCGAAGTAGTAAAATGGATTCAGCAGTGGCTGGATGGGAGACGCCAGAGAGTAGTGGTGGTTAACAGTGTGTCAGATTAGAGGACGGTGTGTAGCGGTGTGCCTCAGGGATCTGTACTGGGTCCAATGTTGTTTGTCATATATATTAATGATCTGGAGGATGGAATGGTAAATTGGATTAGTAAGTATGCAGATGATACTAAGATAGGTGGCGTTGTGGATAATGAAGTAGGTTTTCAAAGCTTGCAGAGAGATTTAGGCCAGTTAGAAGAGTGGGCTGAAAGATGGCAGATGGAGTTTAATGCTGAAAGATGTGAGGTGCTATATTTTGGTATGACTAATCAAAATAGGACATACATGGTAAATGGTAGGACATTGAAGAATGCTGTAGAACAGAGGGATGTAGGAATAATGGTGCATAGTTCCCTGAAGGTGGAATCTCATGTGGATAGGGTGGTGAAAAAAGCTTTTGGTATGCTGGCCTTTATAGATCAGAGCATTGAGTATAGGAGTTGGGATGTAATGTTGAAATTGTATAAGGCATTGGTAAGGCCAAATTTGGAGTATTGTGTACAGTTCTGGTCACTGAATTATAGGAAAGATGTCAATAAAATTGAGAGAGTACAGAGGAGGTTCACTAAAATGTTGCCTGGGTTTCATCTCCTAAGTTACAGAGAAAGGTTGAACAAGTTAGGTCTTTATTCTTTGGAGTGTAGAAGGTTGAGAGGGGACTTGATAGAGGTGTTTAAAATTATGAGGGGGATTGATAGAGTTGATGTGGATAGGCTTTTTCCATTGAGAGTGGGGGAGATTCAAACAAGAGGACATGAGTTGAGGGTTAAAGGACAAAAGTTTAGGGGTAACATGAGGGGGAACTTCTTTACTCAGAGAGTGGTAGCTGTGTGGAACGAGCTTCCAGCAGAAGTGGTTGAGGCAGGTTTGATGTTGTCATTTAAAGTTAAATTGTATAGATATATGGACAGGAAGGGAATGGAGGGTTATGGACCAAGTGCAGGTCGGTGGGACTAGGTGAGAGTAGGAGTTCAGCACGGACTAGAAGGGCCGAGATGTTCTGTTTCTGTGCTGTAATTGTTATATGGTTATAAGATGCTCTTCTGCACACCGCTGTTGTACCGCATAGTTATTTGAGTTATTATCAGCTTGAACGAATCTGGCCATTCTCCTCTGACCTCTCTCATTAACAATGTGTTTTCACCCACCAACCTGATGCTCACTGGATGTTTTCTTTTGCCTTTTGCTCCACTCCCTGTAAGCTCTAGGGACTATTGTGCATGAAAATCCCAGGAAATCAGCAGTTTCTGAGATACTCAAATCACCCTGTCTGGCACCAATGATCATTCCATGATCAAGGTCACTTAGGTCACATTTCTTCCCCATTCTGATGTTTGTATTGAACAACAATTGAACCTCTTGATCATGTCTGCCTGCTTTTATGCATTGGGTTGCTGTCACATGATTGGCTCCTTAGAAATTTGCATTAACAAACAGATGTATAAGTGTACCTAATAAAGTGCACCGAGTGTAAATAAGGGAAGAGGTTCAGTAAAATTCAGTTGCTTAGAGCAATTTTTCAGACCAAAGGTGTTGAAGATCATTTTAGAGATGAACTTTGAGTGCTTCATTTTTGTTGACATAATTTGGGAAAGTTTATTTATTTATTTATGTATTGAGATACAGTGTGGAATAGGTCCTTCTAGCCCTTCGAGCCACACCGCCCAGCGATCCCCTGATTTAACCCCAGCCTAATCACAGGACAATGTACAATAACCAATTACCCTACCAACCAGCAGGCCTTTGGACTGTGGGAGGAAACCAGAGCACCCGGAGGAAACCCATGCAGTCACAGGAAGAATGTACAAACTCCTGCAGGAACTGAACCCTGGGTCACCTGTTCTGTAAAGCATTGTTCAAGCCACTACGCCACCGTGCCACCCTGAGTTGTAAGAAAGAGTGCTGCAATGAGTGAGAACCTGGAGCTGGGTGCTACACTCCTTCACACCCAGTTGTGCAAATTTTCATCTGAACAGCCCTCTTATGTAAATGAATTTCAAGTCCAATCTTTCAATGGTCCCCTAATCCCCAACCCACGAAACCCATCCGTTGATGATGCCTGATTGATCTGAAACTGGCCTGGTTTATTTGTCACCCCGTTTGATTGCAATTAAAATCTTAATTCCTTTCCCTTCGCATGAATGTGTTGAATCTACTGTATACTCAATCTCCCTCCTCCTCCTCATTTATTGTAGTTTTTAGTTATGTTCCCTGCATCAGATCATATTTCAATTGAATGAAATTAGTTCTCTTCCATTTGCTACCTTGACCACTGGTTGACCCTTGTCCCCTTTCATTGCTATTCGACCTACCACCCTCTGTGATGCAGTCATCACCTTGATGTTATCCTGAAGGCTGATTTATACTTGTGCATCAAATGTACGGTGTAGCAGCGTACCCTACGCTGTACTCTACACCAACCCTACGCTGTAGCCTAACGCACACCTCTCCCAAAATGTAACTACACGTCACGGCAACACAGACCGCAACAACTGTGATTGGTCCACTTGGTAGAATTGCATTTCCTCCTACGCTACAACAGCTTCCCATTGGGTGACTGAAGGGCAGGGAAGGAACTCTGGCTGCAATGCTTTCCATAAAGCTTTACAGACCTCTGAAATTATGGAGGACCCTGTGCTTGACGCCAGTTTGTAGCTAGCTGCTACAGCCTGTTGACTTCCACCTGAAGCTAAAACTCGAATGGTGATTGCCAGTCTCTGAGTATACTGTGCGTACACCGATGCGAAATAAATGGTTGGAGATGATGAACCAAATCATCAAATCTACCTGCCGACATCCAAAAATATTTGAAATGCATTTCCTCGTCCATGTCTCTCAGTGGCCGGACAAGCACAGAAAATTCACCCTCCTTCAGTTTCAGTCACCTTGTTTGAAGTTTGAGTTTCTTCGTGTTGAGTTTCAACACGAAGAAACTCAACACAGTGGCATAGAAACCCCACCACCAGCTAGCGTTTTGCCGGTGAATTGCAGAGCGACGCAGACACACCAACGCACAAGTATAAATGTTCACAACGGCGTAGCCCACTTGCATAGGCTACAGCGTAAGCTAGTACACACAAGTATAAATCAGCCTTTAAACTTACCCCAGTGTCCACTGGGTTTCTCATAGCTTGCTGATCAAAGAGTTTCAGGGATACTTTCATTTCCGTACTCCCGGCATTGTTTTTTTTTCTCAATTTACATTACAATAACAGAAATTTTCAGTTTATCACTGTTTCTTGTATGCTTATCTTGAAATTAGTCTGAGATTTGCTCCTCCGTTTAGAGCTCACATTGGCATTGGGGGAATGATTGAGTTGTGGTGGAAGGAAGCAAGGGACTGAACAGATGGCGCTTGGGGAGCGGTAACTGAGAGCTTGGAGTTCAAGGTAGTCAGTGGTCCTAATCCAGGCAGTCGAGAGTGAGTGTTGGGGTGAAGGATTAGTGGAGAGATGGTTTAGAGGTAAGCAGTCAAGGTAATCAGAACAGTACTTTATTGAGGGTAGTAGGGTAAGGGGTGCTGAGATAGTCGCAGAGGTAGTTACAAGAGCCGGCATTCAAAGAGGTCAGTAATGGCATCACTGAGGATGGGTGAAAAAGGTCAGCAAACAAAGAGGATTCATGAACATTTACTGAGAAAATTGAAGGGAACAGGAGCTGTCACGGAGTGCCAATCAGATATGTGGTTGGAGGACTGCGAGTGGCGGTAGCTTGCTTGCAGCAGTCACTGAGAGTATTGAAGGAGGTCTTGTGACAGTGATAGGGGTGGTTAGGAGTCACAGTCATCAGGGAGGTTTTGGAAGGGATGTTCAGAGTGGTTTGTGAAGGAGCTGATGCAGTCACGTGGCAACCAGTCTTGAAAGTGGACATCTTTTACCTCCTTCGCCAAAATGATAGAAAATGTACTTCAGATGAAATTTGCTTCTATCTATCTTAGATTTAGAGATCCTCTGTTTGATTAAATTTGTACTCTTGATTTTATGGATAATAAGTCCTATGCTCAGAATTTCTTTATTGAGACAGGCGCTAGATTACTTTAGGATTCAAAAGGCTGAGAGAAAGCAACATTATCTCTGTTCAACATTTGCTCTTCATGAGTTGTGCAGTTGGACAGAAGAAACTATGTCTATAGTAGGGGTTCCCATCCGGGGTCCACGGACCCCTTGATTAATGGTAGGGTATAAAGAAGGTAAAGAACCCCTGATCTAAAGGGAAGGCAAGCAATGTCATGTTGTCTGGCCCACTTTACCCCCTCAGCTAGAATAACAAAATTTGCTATATGTGTGGAACAGGGCATTGGGCAATTCCAGAGAAGAAAGATGCCTTCTATTTGATATTTGCCCACAGGACACACAACAAAACCTGGAATTCAACAGAGCGAAGTCTAATCTATCATATTTTGTTTCTGTCTTCTTGAATTGCAAAGACGGTAACCACTTTTTATGTTCACAATAATATCACTATTGAACATATTTATATGCTTCATTAAACCATATGAAATAATTTGTTTATACCAGGCAGTATTGGTGTCGAATGCTAATGGACAAGCTAATTATCAGGACATAGGGATTGTACAACTGGTGTAATTTTGTTATGATAAAAGAGCAATGACAAGATGGCGCCACGTATAGTGGCCATGTTGCGAGCTCCATTCCAAACAGTATACTTTTGATTTCTGCGATTTCCTTCGCATTTCTTGTTCAAGTGGCTGATAGTTGCATCAGATTGAATAGACTGACTCTCCTGAACATCAAGAGGATGGCATTTACCCACTAGGTGCCGCCTTTTCTACACTGGGATACCCTGCTTGCGCTATCAATGGAAACTCGCCTACTACACTGCTGCTACCTCGGAAGCGGCGTCGGAGATGGGGGAGAAGGGATGGCATTCTGGTGAGGTTGAGACGGCGTGCTAATCGGCCACTGCTCCCTAGCATACTCCTGGCTAACGTTCAGCCCCTGGACAATAAGCTGTGTCAACTGAGAGCCAGAATCTCCTACTAGCAGGAAACAAAGGAATACAACGTTTTGTGCTTCGTGGATACCTGGCTGATGGAGGAGATATCGGATCATGCCATCAAGCTTTACGGGTTCTCCCTGTTCCGGGTGGACAGGTCAAAAAACCTCACTTGGAAGAGTAAGAGAGGTGGGGTATGCTTCATGGTCAATGCATGCTGCGACCCCCGGAACTTGCATGCCCTCAACTAATTTTGTTCCCCAGATCTGGAGTACCTGGTGCTGCTGTATAGACCTTACTGGCTGCCTAGGGAGTTCACGGCTGTTGTTATCACAGCTGTGTATATTCTGCCGCAGGCTGATACTGACCTGGCTCTCAAGGAACTGTACGAGACCATAGCACCCTGGAGACTGCACACCCAGAGGCTGCCTTCATCGTCGCTGGTGACTTTAAAAGAGCGTCACTGACTAAAGTCTCTCCAACGATTTGCCAACACATCCAGCTGAGCACACGGGGAGATAGCATACTCAATCACTGCTACTCTCACTTCCGCAACGCTTACAAAGCACTCCTTCACCATCCATGTGGAAAATCAGATCACTCCTCCATCTTGTTGCTGCCAAAGTACAGGCAGCAGTTGGAACAAGAGACGGCCATAGTTAAAACCATCCACTGTTGGTCCAATCATTCGGCCTCCATGCTGCAGGACTGCTTTGATGACACTGACTGGAAAGTCTTCCTTGATGAGGATGTCTTCGAGTTCACGGATGGGGTTATCCTAAAGTGTATCGAGGATGTTGTCCTCCCAAAATCGGTCAGGGTCTTCCCGAATCAGAAACCCTGGATCAACAGTTCCGTGCGAGCAGCACTTACCGCGCGACACAGAGCTTACATTGCTGGTAACCAACATGAACTCAAGAAATGTAGCTACAATCTGCGCAAAGTCATCAAAGCAGCAAAACAACAATACAGAGACAAGATTCAGACTTAATGTTCCACCAACAACACACGCAGCTTATGGCAAGATCTGCACACCATCACAAACTTCAAAGCTAAACATAATGGAGTTTCCAACATTGATGCCTGTCTCCCAGACGAGCTAAATCTTTTTAATGCTCAATTCGATGTCGCCAATACTGAGCCCCTGAGGAGACCTGCTGATGATGCAACCAGCAGCTTGGTCATCTCTGAGGCTGAAGTACTCAGGTGTTTCCAACGAGTGGACAGTCCCAAGGCTGTGGGACCGGACGGTATCTCAGGACGGGTACTTAGGATGTGCATTGCACAACTGGCAGGTGTGTTTACAGACATTTTTAATCTCTCCCTTTCCCAGTGTAGAGTGACCTCCTACTTCAGATCATCCACCATTGTCCCTGTACCTAAAAAGACCAAGGTAACATGTCTGAACAACTGGCGTCCTGTCTCACTCACCTCAATAATAAGCAAATGCTTTGAGAGACTGGTCAAGGACTACATCTGCAGCTTACCATGCTGCCACCCACACTGAACCCCCTACAATTCACCTACTGACACAACCGATCGACAGATAACCACAGCTCTACACACTGTCCTTACACATCTAGAGAAGAGGAAGGCTTTTGTGAGAATGCTGTTCTTGGACTACAGTTCAGCATTCAACAGCATAATTCCCTCCAGGCTCAACAAGAAGCACAGAGACCTCGGCCTTCACCCTGCCTTGTGCATCTGGATCCTGGACTTGCTGTCGGATTGTTGGCCGGTGATATGATTGGGCTCCCTCACCTCTGCCCCTCTGACGCTCAACACAGGTGTCCCTCAGGACTGTGTACTAAGCCCCCTCCTTTACTCTCTGTATACCCATGACAGTCACCACCCACAGCTCCAATCGGCTAATTAAATTTGCTGACAATACTACATTGATTGGCCTAATGTCAAATAATAACAAGGCAGCCTACAGAGAAGAAGTCATCACCCTAAAACAGTGGTATCAAGAAAACAACCTCTCCTTCAACGTTGCAAAAACAAAGGAGCTAGTTGTGGACTACAGGAGGAATGGAGACAAACTAACCCCTATAGACATAAATAGATCTGGGGTTGAGAGGGTGAACAGCTTCAAGTTCCTCAGCATAACCATCACCGAGGATCTCACATAGTCTGTATGTACCAGCTGTGTGGTGAAAAAGGCACAACAGCACATGTTTCACCTCAGATGGTTGAAGAAGTTTGGTATGGGCCCCCAAATTCTAAGAACTTTCTATAGGGGCACGATTGAGAGCATCCTGTCTGGCTGCATCAATGTCTGGTATGGGAATTGTACTTCCCTCAATCGCAGGACTCTGCAGAGGGTGGTGCGGACAGCCCAGCTCATATGTAGATGTGAACTTCCCACTATTCAAGGCATTTACAGTGACAGGTGCGTAAAAAGGGCCCGAAAGATCATTGGAGACCCAAGTCACCCCAACCACAACTGTTCCAGCTGCTACCATCCAGGAAACTGTACTGCAGCATAAAAGCCAGGAACAACAGGCTCCAGGACAGCTTCTTCCACCAGGCCATCAGACTGCTTAATTCATGCTGAAGCTACTGTATTCTTATGTTATTTTAACTATCCCGTTGTACATAATATTTATTATAAATTACTATAAATGCACATTGCACATTTGAACCGAGATGTAACATAAAAGACTTTTCCTCATGTATTTAAAGGATATAAGTAATGAAGTCAATTCAATTCAATTCAATAGTGGCAAGTCATGGTATTAGAGCATCAGATTGAGATATGGTGGCATATAAATGCATATTCTTGCCTTAATTGCTTTGAAAGAATTCTTGGAAACAACAAACATGAGATTTATTTTTCTGAAAAGATTTTCCTCTTCTTTTTCATGTACATTAAGCAAAGAGCCCAGCCAGCAACGTGTGAGGAGATGGGGATTCTCCTTCGATGAAGTGCTAAAGGACCCTGTAGGACGTGAACAGTTCCTGAAGTTCCTGGAGTCTGAGTTTAGCTCCGAGAATCTGAGGTAAAGTGATTAGCCCTGTACTAAAGGATCTTTAATCAAGAAATCAGTCCATAGACTGGGGTGTATTTAAATGTAAGTTTACATTTAGATTAGATTATGAGAACACTCAGTCCTCTTTCATTGTCATTTAGAAATGCATACATGCATTAAGAAATGATACAATGTTTCTCCGGAGTGATATCACAGTAAACAGGACAAACCAAAGACTAACACTGACAGAACCACATAATTATAACATATAGTTACAGCAGTGCAAAGCAATACCATAATTTGATGAAGATCAAACCATAGGCACGGTAAAAATAGTCTCATAGTCTCAAAGTCCCCAAGTCAATCGACTCCCGAGTCCCCGATAGCAGGCGGCAAAAGGGAGAAACTCCCTGCCATAAACCTCCAGGCACCGTCAACTTGCCGATGACTTGGAAGCAGCTGACCACAGCCGACACTGAGTCCATCCGTCCGAAAACTTCGAGCTTCCGTTCTTTATGGCAAAGAACAGCAGAAAACTTTATTTTACAATGCTATGAGGCTATGGAAAACATCTGTAGAAATAGTGATTGAAACAGAAAATGTTGGAAGTACATGGCAGATCAGGCTATATCTGTAGGAAGGGAAACTAGAATTAATGGGTAAGGTTGGAGACTTCATCAGAACAGGGAAGGAAACGAAAGAAACTTGTTAATCTACAGTAAGTATAAAGGAGGGGTGATGCCTCTAGGATAAAACCCAGAGTGACCTTTGGGATAAACAATGGGAACAGTTATTCAATGAGAACATAGACTGCTGTGCAGGTCAGGCTGAGACCTCACTCCCAGAGAACTAAAACTTGCACTTCTTCTGGCAGATGATAGGGCACAATTGCAGTCAGTGGGATGAGTTGAAGTGTGACATGGGAGCAAAAGCAAGAAGAATACGGGACTGAAGTGTTATATTATATTTGAATGCACGCAGTACATGGAATAAGGTAGATCATATTATAGCGCAGTTAGAGATTGACAGGTATTACATTGTGGACATCACTGAGTCGTGGCTGAAAGATCATAGTTGTAAGCTTAATATCCAAGGATACACCTTGTATTGAAATGACAGGCAATTAGGCAGAGGGGGTGGTGTGGCTCTGTTGGTAAAAAGTGAAATGAAACACTCAAAGAGGTGACATAGGATTGGAAGATGTAGAATGTTTCTGTGTAGAGTTAAGAAACTGCAAGGGAAAAAAGACCGTGATGGGAGTTGTATACAGGTGCCCAAGCAGGATGTGGGATATAAATTTCAACAAGAAGTAGAAAAGGCATGTAATAAGGACAATGTTATAGTCCTGAAGGATTTCAATATGCAGGTGTATTGGGAAAATTAGGTTGGTGGTAGATTCCAAGAGAGGGAATTTGTAAAATACCTGCGAGATGCCATTTTTTAGAGCAGCTTGTGGTTGAGCCCACTAGGGGAAAGACAATTCTGGATTGAATGTTGTGTAGTGAACCAGATTTGATTAGGGAGCTGAAGGTAAAGAAGATCTTAGAAGCTAGTGATCATAATATGATAGAATTCACCCCGAAGTTTGAGACGGAGAAGATAAAGTCAGATGTAAAAATATTACAGAGGCATCCATTTAGAACAGAGATGTCCTCCTATGTCTTATGGTCTTACAGTGAGGAAAGGGAATTACAGAGGAATGAGGCTGGAGTTGGTCAGAGTTGATTGGATGGGGACAATGGCAGGGATGACTGCAGAATTGCAATGGCTGGAGTTTCTGGGGGTAATTTGGAAGTTTCTGGATAAATACATCCCAAGATGAAGTGTTCTGAAGGGACGATAACACAACCGTGGCTGACAAGGGAAGTCAAAGACAGCATTAAAGCAAAAGAGAGGGTATATAATACCAAAAATTAGTGGGTAATTAGAAGATTGGGAAGCTTTTAAAAACCAACAGAAGGCAACTAAAAAAGCCATAAGGAGAAAAAAGATGAACTATGGAGGAAAGCTAGCAAATAATATTAAAGAGGATACCAAAAGTTTTTTGACATATATAAACAGTAAATGAGAGGTGAGAGTGGATATTGGACTGTTGGAACATTACTCTGGAGAGGTAATAATGGGAGACAAAGAAACAGACCAGGTGGACTACACCTCAGAGCTCTGAAAGAGAAATGATTGTAGAGATATTAGTAATGATCTTTCAAGAATCACTAGATTCTGGAATGGTTCCGGAAGACTGGAAAATTGCAATTGTCACTCCATCTTTAAGTACTGAGGGAAGCAGAATAAAGGAAATTACAGTCTAGTTAGCCTTACTTCAGTGGTTGGAAAGATGTTCAAGTCCATTATTAAGCATGAGGTTTCGGGGTACTTGGAGCCACATGTTAAAGTAAGCCAAAGTCCTTAAACAGAAATCTTGCCTGATAATCTGTTGGAATCTATGAAAAAATAACAGGCGGAATAGACAAAGGAGAGTCAATGGATCTTGCTTCGATTTTCCGAATGCCTTCGACAAAGTGCAACACATGAGGATGCTTAAAAAGATAAGAGCCCATGGTATTCAGGAATGATACTAGCATGGATAGAAGATTGAATGACTGGCAGGAGGCAGAATAAAGGGGGCCTATTTTGGTTGACTGCTGGTGACTAGTGGTGCTTATTGAGACTAATTCTTTTTGAGTTATATGTCTGTGATTTGGATGACAGAATTGATGGCTTAATGGAGAAGTTTGCAGATGATACAAGGGTAAGTGGAGGGGCAGGTAGTGTTGAGGAAGGGGGAAATCTGCAGAATGACTTGAACAGATGGGAAGAGTGGGCTAATGGAATGCAGTGTAGGGAACTGTATGCTCATGCACTTTGGTAGAAGGAATCATGGGTAGACTATTTTCTAAATGGAGAGAAAATTCAAAACTCAGAGATGCAAAGGGACCTGGGAGTGCTCGTGCAGGATTCCCTAAATGTTAACTTGCAGGTTGAGCTGGTGGTAAGGAAGGCAAATGCAATATTAGCATTCATTTTGAGAGGACTAGAATATAAGTTAGATGTGATGCTGAGGCTTTACAGAGCATTAGTCAGACCGCAGTTGGAGTAGTGTGAGCTGCTTTGGACCCCTTATCTCAGAAAAGATGTACTGGCATTGGAGAGGATCCAGAGGAGGTTCACAAGAATAATTCTGGGAATGAAATGGTTAACATATGAGGAGTGTTTGATGGCTCTGGGCCTGTACTCTCAGGAGTTTAGAAAACTTGGGGGGTGGGGGGAATCTCACTGAAACCTATCAAATATTGAAAGACCTAGATAGAGTGGATAGGGAGAGGATGTTTCCTGTAGTCGGGGAGTCTAGGACCAGAGGGACGGCCTCAGAATAGGGGACATCCATTTAGAACAGAGATGAAAAGGAATTTCTTTAGCCACCGGGTTGTGAATCTGTGAAATTCATTGCCACTGTTGGTGGATGCTAAATCAGAATCAGAATCAGGTTTACTATCACCAACATATGTCCTGAAGTTTGATAACTTAGTGGCAGCAGTACAATACAGTACATGATACATATATAAAAAATAAGTAAATCAATTACAGTAACTGTATAAATGTATATTAAATAGTTAAATTAAAAATAGTGCAAAAACAGAAATAATCTTTAAAAAATTAGAGAGGTAATGTTCATGGGTTCAATGTCCATTTAGAAATCGGTTGGCAGAGGGGAAGAAGCTGTTCCTGAATACTGAGTGTGGGCCTTCAGGCTCCTGTACATCCTACCTGATGGTAACAATGAGAAGAGGGCATGAGTATGTAACCACTGAGTATATTTAAAGCGGAGTTTTATATGTTCTTGGGTAGTCAGGGTGTGAAAGGATACAGGGAAAAAGGCAGGGAAAATGGGGTTGAGAGGGATAATAAATCAGCCATGATGGAGAAGATTCAATGGGTTGAGTAGCCTAATTCTGCTCCTATGTTTTATGGTCTTAAATCTAGTAGACTGTATTCAGTGTTAACAATGTTGATTCCTCTATACTTGGAGCAACTGAACATAAATTGTGTCACTGCTTCATGGACCGCTGTGTTGGGTCCACATGGGTGACCCAGAGCTTCCTATTGCCTGCCAATTGTGTTCTCCATCCTACTGCCCTCTCAGTCAGTGGCCTTGTACTGTTGTAATAAGGTCCAACACAAGCTTGAGGAACTACATCCCATCTTCTAACTGGACATGTTGCAGCCTTATGGATGATGCCTGGATCGAATCTCTTATTGCAATTAGGAGTATAGGTATACTCTCATCCCAATGTTTTCCGTTTTCCATACAGCATGTTTTAATCATGGTTTTGAGGGTAGAGTGAAACCTCTCTATCGCTCCCTGGGATTGGGGATGGTATGCTGTGGACGAAATTAGTTTCACTCCCAGTTCTGTAACTACCTGTTGAAATACACCCAAAGTAAAATTACTGCCCTGATCCGATTGTATCTCCTTGGGCAGACCCACTAATGTGAAGAACTTAATAAGTGCCTTCACCACTGTTTTAGCCTTTAGGTTCCTGAGGGGTATTGCTTCTGGGAACCTAGAGGCAGCATACATAATGGTTAACAGGTATTGGTGGTACCCTGCAGTCTTTGGCAGTGGGCCAACACATCCACAATGACCCTAGAGAAAGGTTCGTCAAAAGCTGGTATGGGGCGAAGTGGCTCTTGTGGGATAGGCTGATTCAGTTTCCCTACCACTTGATATGTGTGACAAGTTTTACAAAAAACCACCACATCCTTTCTTATACCGGGCCAATGAAATTCTTTCATAATCTCATGCCCTGTCTTTCTAACTCCAAGATGTCCCCCTAAAGGCATTGTATCAGTCATCTTTAAATTTTCTGTACGGTAACCCTTCAGAACCACCACCTGGTGCACCACAGCCCTATCCTCATCGGCAGGTGCTGTCAGTGGTTTCCACTTCCTCATTACTACCGCATCCTTCAGATAGTAACCCATTGACTCCCTCTGAATTTCATTCTCAGAAAGAGCTGTCCCTTTTAAAACTGCAATCTCAGGATCCCTATCCTGCTCTTCCACAAGCTTCCACCTGGACAATGACAAACCCCTCTTATCCGCCTCACTACCTGGGTCCTGGTTGAACACAGATGGTAGAAAAGTTTCAGATAAGTCAGTAGGATCTGTACCCCTGTCTTTGCTATCGCGGGCACCTGACCCCTCCCGTTCAGATCGCTTCACTTCTGCAGCCTTCCTTGTCGTGCGTCTTGTGATTGCGCATGTGGGATAAAGTTCACTGTCTGCACTTGTCTCACTAACAGCAGGCCGGCTTGTTAGCTGTAACTCTGGGTATACATCTTTTCCTGCCAGGTCATTTCCCAACAAGACGTCCACGTTAGCTATCGGTAATTTAGGTCATATGCCTATCTCAACTGGTCCAGACACTAAGTCACATTTCAAAATTATTTTGTGCAAAGGCGCGACCTCTGTTCCCTTGCCAATACCTTCCAGAATATTCATTTGGTCCGTTTTTGTCTCGTCACCAAATTCTAAGACATCACTTAATATCAGTGACTGAACGGCTCCAGTATCGCGCCAGATTCTCACTGGAACTAGGGGTGACCCCTCCTTCACAGACACAAGACCCTTGATAATAAACTACTCAATCCCTTCCTGAACTTGGCCAGATCCCACCTTCCTTTGTGTGGTCTCAGCCACTGGTGCACATGCATTGGGGGTTTTCCCCTTCTCCTTTCCCATTTCTTTCTTCTGAATAAGATGGTTAGATGCCACATGGCCGGGCTTCCTTCAGTAGTAACAGGTAAAACTGGAAAACTTATCTTTGGTTGGTTTCCCCTCCCCTTTACCTCTGTCACTAGCTTCTGCCTTGTTTTCTGTTTTACTCGGCGGATTATCCTGGTAACTCTTCTGATAACCCTTGTTCGGGAAAAACGTAATCTTATGAGTCAGGGCAAACTTATCCGCTAACCTAGCGGCCGTGGAAAGAGTCTCAACCTCTTTCTCTTCAAAGTATGTCTGTGTCTCACTAGGGACACACTCTTTAAATTCCTCGATCAGCATCAGCTGTCTCACTTTGTCGTAGTCCTCGTCTACTTCTTTTGAGGCACACCACCGATCAAAGTACTTCTCCTTTTCACGGGCAAACTCTATATATGTCTGGTTCCCAGACGTCCTCAAACCCCGAAACTTCTGTCAGTTCGCTTCTGGCACCATTTCATAGACCTTAAGCACAGCCTCCTTCACAGCATCATAATTAGTCGACTCAGTCACAGACAAGGCAGAATATGCTTGCTGCGCCTTCCCTTTTAACACACTTTGCAGCAATACTGCCCAGTCCTCCGTCAGCCACTTCCTGTTCTGAGCCACTTTCTCAAAATGTAGGAAGTACCTATCAACATCTCCTTCAGCAAATGGAGGTACCAACTTAATTTCCTGACTGACATTAATTGATGCACCCCTCTCACCACCACTGCCTGACACTTGACCCTCTTGATGCTGCATCTCCCTCTCAAACTCCCTCTGTCTTTCTGCCTCTTCTCTCTGATTTTCTGCCTGTTTGGCCTCGAGACGTTTCAGTTGCAGCCTGCGTTGCTCCACCCAGTAAGTTTACCTCCAGCAAACATTTTCAATACATTCTCAGTAAATTGTTTCGTCGAAACATAAGATTCAACTATTTCTCTTTGAATTTCTATCTTAGTCATACCCTTCTTTACCTCAATTCTCAATTCTTTAGCAATGTCCCGCACATCATCCTTTTTAGCTGTCGGCAAAACCGCAGGGTTTGGCTTTGCCAGAAATTTCACAACATCCATTTCTGCTGTTTTTCCACACAAAGATTAATTACAAGGGATTTCCCCAATCAAGACAAGCCCCGACACAATTTCAAAAATTGGCTCCAACCAAATCTGTTCCTATCCGGGACGCAGGCCCCGATTAAAAGTGTTATCAAAACAAAGTCAGAGTCCTCTCTCTCTTTTAATTGCCTCCTTGTTCATTAGACTGCTGAATTTTCTAGCAGTTTCTCACCTGCGTGACAACCTACTAGTTTGCATGTCTTTAGGATATGGGAGAAAACCAGAGCACCCACAGGGTAACCTACGTGGTTTCAGTGAGAATGTGCAAACTCCACACAGACAGGGTGGGAATTTAGGATAGAACCCAGGCCTCTGAGCAGCTCCACTAACTGTACCACTGTTGGATGAATATCTAGCCAAAATTATATGAGATTGCTGGTTTAAATATTGGAAACATTCTCCTAAACTCTAGCTTCTCTTTCTGTGCACTCTATTATAATTGTATCTTTACCTTGCAGTCAAAATATGAAATAAACTAAAGAAGGGCTTAAATTTTGGAGGGTATTATTATAATTAATATATTTACAAAAATCAAAGAACTACCACTTAAGTGAAAGCATTTAAACATTGATCTATCCTGTTAGCAAGCTAGCTAATGAAAATCCATGAATTGTTCAATTATTTAATAACTGCAAAAGTTCATGTTTGTCTGTTACTTTAACAGATAAGAGACCACTTACTGTATAAAGCTCAATACTGATATCAAAATTTAGACCAGCGCCTTGATGTAACAAAATGCCATCCATGATCAAAGGTTTCTAGTTTCATTATGTTCACTAATGGAAATTTCAACCAATATCTTTAACAATGGTATTAACCAAAGGTTCACATTGCAAATGGACTGATATGCAAGTTGATGTGTCAACTTGTGCTACTTGCTACTAAATTGAAAATCTGTCCATTTCTTTTCAGCACTAATATCAAAGTAGCGCTTACTGCTATCCAAACAACCTTTGTCATTTGCACCAGACAAATTTCCCTTCATTTTCCCTGTATAGTTATGTAAATTTCTTCATTAAGAGACATTTTGTTTTATGAACAAAATCAGAATTAATGAAAGATTTGGGGTCAAGATACTGTCATCAAATGGCAGAACGATCTGTGACATATTTAACCTTAATTCCAAGATTCAAGGGTTCAACGGTCCAAATTAATATCAGAGAAATGTATACAATGCTTTTTCTTCGCAACCATCCACGAAAACAGAGGAGTGCCCCAAAGAATGAACGACATTTAAATGTTAGAACCCCAAAGTCCCGCCCAGCTCCCCTCCCTCTCACACGCAAGTGACAATTCCACTCCCCCCACTAGCAAAAAAAGCAATGGCACCCACCACTGAGCACTCAAGTGTGAGCAAAGCAATAGCAAAGACACAGACTTGCAGTTACCCCAAAGACTTCGCGTTTCACCTGGTATATGACATACCACAGGTTCTCTCTCTCCCTAATAAGGGAGAAAGAGGTGTCTCCGTTTTCCCAGTGAGCAGGGAGACATAACAAACAACTCGCTGGTTTACGATTTTAAAATTTCGTTATGTCAATTTTTTCGAGCTCTGTATCCAAAAAACTTGGCATACAACTGTAGATATTCCCCGACAATACACGGGTTTCATGCCGTGACACCAACCCTCAATCTGCCCATCTCCAGAGCCCCGAGATCCTAGGCTTCCAAATCCAAGCCAGACTCTTAGGTCAAGCCCTTGGTGTGCGAACAACAGCCAGTTGTGAAACCCCGAGAACGGGTCCCATTCCCGCAAAGAACCAAAGTCAGCGCACAAGTCCAGGTCAGGGTCTTCAAAAGAACCCTAAAAGGGAAAAATAAATATATTAAAGATGAAAGTGGAGCTGTTTCTGAAGATGCAAGCAAAGGAGTCGCTGTTTAGAACATAGAACATAGAATAGTACAGCACAGTACAGGCCCTTCGGCCCACAATGTTGTGCCGACCCTCAAACCCTGCCTCCCATATAAGCCCCCACCTTAGATTCCTCCATATACCTGTCTAGTAGTCTCTTAAACTTCACCAGTGTATCTGCCTCCACCACTGACTCAGGCAGTGCATTCCACGCACCAACCACTTTCTGAATAAAAAGCCTTCCTCTAATATCCCCCTTGAACTTCCCACCCCTTACCTTAAAGCCATGTCCTCTTGTGTTGAGCAGTGGTGCCCTGGGGAAGAGGCGCTGGCTATCCACTCTATCTATTCCTCTAAATATCTTATACACCTCTATCATGTCTCCTCTCATCCTCCTTCTCTCCAGAGAGTAAAGCCCTAGCTCCCTTAATCTCTGATCATAATGCATACTTTCTAAACCAAGCAGCATCCTGGTAAATCTCCTCTGTACCCTTTCCAATGCTTCCACATCCTTCCTATACTGAGGCGACCAGAACTGGACACAGTACTCCAAGCGTGACCAAACCAGAGTTTTATAGAGCTGCATCATTACATCGCAACTCTTAAACTCTATCCCTCGACTTATGAAAGCTAACACCCCATAAGCTTTCTTAACTACCCTATCCACCTGTGAGGCAACTTTCAGGGATCTGTGGACATGTACCCCGAGATCCCTCTGCACCTCCACACTACCAAGTATCCTACCATTTACTTTGTACTCTGCCTTGGAGTTTGTCCTTCCAAAGTGTACCACCTCACACTTCTCCGGGTTGAACTCCATCTGCCACTTCTCAGCCCACTCCTGCATCCTATCAATGTCTCTCTGCAATCTTTCACAATCCTCTACACTATCTACAAACACCACCAACCTTTGTGTCGTCTGCAAACTTGCCAACCCACCCTTCTACCCCCACATCCAGGTTGTTAATAAAAATCACGATTTTAGCACTATTATTATTCCACTCTAATTTACAAGATGGATTTTGGAATCAAAACTTCATTAGTAAGAAAGCAGTTGTTGAAAATGTGAAATTAAAACTGCATTGAGAAGCAGAATAGACCTTGAGGACATGAATGCAAATGATTACGTTTTGCCTCCTTAAAACCTTAAAATAATAAGAAATAAAATGAGCTCTAGTATATATATCTGAGTGAATAAAGTTGTAGAAGTGAAATGATCAACTTGAACTGAATCTTGCTTAGATAACATTTGAAAATTTTGTACAGGTCATTCCCACATGAAAAATGCATTACAATATGAACCCCCATACATGACTATTATTATATTGTTAAATTCTGAAGTCTGTATTACTATACTTACATATGTTTATTCCTATGATTAGCCGAACTAGTCTCCTCTTTCTACCTTTAATAATTGTCCTTCCAAACCAGTCTTATGAGATTTTGATACCACTTGTTACAATACTATGGTAGAATGGTTACCATATCAAGTGATTTTTGCGTATTTTTTTTTATTTTATTTTTATTTGGATAAGGAATTCACAATTATCATGTACTTTTTTCACACATATAACCTTTTCCATTTTTTTATATGTATAAAACTACAATTATTTATACATTCTTAAGTACACATTGAGATGATATAAAAGGAAAATAAACATTTAAATAGATAATTATGTACTGTGGTACAGTCAATCTCTTTTCACCTAAAAAGGGAAGACCAAGGGGACCTGATCTGTAGAACTTTAATAAGTTTTATCCATGTAGATATAATGAGAGTATGCACTAAATGGAGGTCTTCAATTAAAGTAGTCAAGAGAAAATAAAGCACAGATTTCTGAAGAAAATTCCTTACCTAAGGAGCAAAGGAATGTGGAACTCTGAAGTTTAGAGTGATTCAAGCAAGCAGCATAAATATGTTTAAGGTAGGAGGTAGAAGGGAATAATGGGTTATGGTAGTCAGGCTTCAGACAGCTTGATTCGTTCCACATGATATCAAGAAATAACCGAGAGTAACTGACAATGAGACAAAGGTTGATAAGTGTTTAGTAACTTTTATGCCATAGAAGTGTCAAACAATGAACCGTCTGCTGCAAGAAAATCTTACTTCTGGAATTGCCGTCTACCTCATGGTGGGCGCTATTGACTAGAAGCTCAACACCTTAATATTGTTGCTACAAGAGTACCTCAAGGACTAGATATCCTCCAGCAAATCATTCATTTCCTGAAATCTCAATGTCTTTCCACTATAATTAAGATACATATTTGAGAGCATGATGTCTAATCTCCTCTTACCTACCTGATTATCGCTACAAAACACGAAATAAGTTCAACATTACAGAGGGCAGAACAGCACATTTGGTTGGCAACCCATCTATAGCCTAAACGTTATTTTCTTCCACCATGAGCTCAACAGTGGTCTATAGGTCTGCAGTTCCTCCCATATTCATAATTACTGCTACCAAGAAGTATAAGAACCTCAAGCACTTGTGGGTTCCCCTCCAGTTGTACACCACCGTGACTTGGAAATACCTATACCAACATTCCTTCACTCTATATGGATCTAAATTTCTGAAACCCTGTCTCCAACAGCAACAACTTCCCCAGAAAATAATACAGTGGTTCAAGAAGGCAACTCACCACCACCTTCTTTGGGTAATGCTCACAATGTCAGCCATGCCACAATCCTATAAAAAGAGATATACTGTAACCCAGGTTAATTAAACCCAAAGATGTGATGTTAGAAAGCTCTGCCTGTGGAGGGATAAAAACAAGGTTTACCAAATTTAAAAAAAAAGAACTGAGGGGGGGAGGGGAGAGAACGAGGCTTGGCTGACGCAGTGCGGGAAAGTGAGAGAAACGCAGCAAACTATTAGAAACTAAAGATATAAACTGTTAAAAATGGAATTAGTAGTGAGTATCTCTACCTTATTTACTTGAAAACCTCAGGATGAAACCTCTGGAGGAGAGATGATAGCGATAAAAGACCTGTTGAAGCTACAGCTGTAACAAGACAATATCGGCAGAGACAAGTGTCCAAGATCTCTCCTGTGTAACTGGGAATTAGCTCTGTTAAATCATACCAAGGGATTTGGTTAGTTTTTTTTGTGCAAGTATTGTGAAGCAACTTTCCTGGATGATCAACTATTTCATCCAATAAATCAAGATGGCAAGCCACCCAAGATGAAGAAACAGTGCGGGAACAAAATGTTTGACTTAGGGGGTTTAATACGGTTGGATGTATAAGTTCATTTTCATTCAAAGGATCTGAATTTGATTTTCTGCGGGAACTGATTGTTTTTTTGCAAAGACTTTGATAATAGTGAATGAGATTTACTTTGTTTAAAAGTTGTGATATTGGAGAATTGCTGTGAAAAGAGTTCAGCTGTATAGATGTATAATTTTTGAATTTGTAGACATACTGACTTGAACTGAAACTTAAGTTAACTGTAATACTTAAGAATAGGAATTCAATTAGCTTTCTAACTAACTAGGGATTAAAAAAAGAAAAGTTAACCTGTAAACCTTTAAATAAGGAGTAATAGTAGTGTTAGAGAAATTGGAGTAACGAATGTTATTCCAGTAAATATCATTGACTCTAACTAAACAGGAATTTGATTTTTGTTTGAGATCTGAGATTTTGAACCTAAACGAAATGTTGTAATTTTCAATTGTTCTTACTCATGTAAATGTTTTGTATATCTAGTATTTTTATAGACAAAACTTACCTCCAGAAGTGTGTGTTTTCTATTCACTGCCTTCTTCCGATATCTAGAGTTTCTGATGGCCCACAAGCACCTAGTGTAGCTCAATGTAATTTGATCTTCTCATAAAGAATATGACGACCAGTCATATGAGATAAGACAAGCACTACACAGGTGTTACAATATTAATAGAAAATTTGGCTACTGCAGAGAGTGATTGAGGTGAATATTGTAGCAGTATTTAAAGAAAGCTGGTTAGGTATACAAGAGAAAACAAAAGATTACATAGGGAAACAAATTTCCGTGCTGTTTAACCTATGTGAATTGTTATACAAGGGTAGTGCATTGCTCATGTATGCCATTGGAAAATGGAAGCAATGTTGTATTGTCTAAGACATATTTGCACTTCATTTTGCCTTTGTTGAGACGTAGCTCCCTGCCAAGCATGGACAGGAGAAGACACAGCGAACCCAGAGATAATTTTTCCACAATAAATATTATAGAATAAATTTTTGTGTAAGTACCAAAAGCTCATGAATCCAAGGTTGGTTATCAAAATTCTTTCAAAAACACTGATGTGACAGAGTAGATAGTACAGAGAGGATTAACACATTCTCCTCATAACTTGGAGATGTGTTTAAATCCATGCCAGATTTATGTATAGAATAAAATAGCCATTGTTCATCCAGCTGTGAAGGTTTGAAACACAAGAGCCAGCTTAAAACAATTAATCATGGACAACTGTCCATAGTGCATGGCATTAAACCAATAATCTCTGACATGCCATGAAGTCAACCTGTGTTTATTCTCATTCTCCTCTGAAATGCAAGAGATCATGAACCAAATTTTCCCAAGATAAGAGCAATATACAAGTTTGAGATGGACAGTTTTTGTGAGAGATGATTAGTCTTTGAGGTGTGAAGAAATGTAGGGCATTCCATTGGAAGTCAGATCTAAATCTATGGAATTGATTCTCTGTAATTTGGGAATGCAGATCCTCAGTAAATAAATATTATAGGTTTCATGACAAAATACGTATGTCTTTCCTATATATATAATTCTCTGGAATCTTAATGCTGTGCAACAATTATGGATCTGATGTATCTGTAATGTTTGAACATGCTACATTTGAACAAATATTAATTCCAGCATTGAAAGTGTTTAATCATAACAGATCATTGCCAACTAGCTTGTTGGAGCAATGACTATACTTGTCCATTAATGATTACTGCCTTAAATTTGTAATCTTTTGAGAGCATTTTAAGTTCCTATGCATTTTTTCCATCTTCAGATTTTGGTTAGCCGCAGAAGATTTGAAGAAGCAACCGCTCGTGGAAGTTCCAGACAAAGTTCAAGAAACCTGGCAAGAATTTCTTGCTCCTGGGGCACCCAGTGCTATTAATCTCGATTCCCATTCATATGAGATAACCAGTCAAAATGTCAAGGATCCAGGGAGGTATTCTTTTGAAGATGCACAGGTTTGTTAGTTTTAAGTTTAATTGCATTAACATCAAATAAACTATGTTTTTAAAAGTCAAGCAGTATTAGATGATTATAAACTAATGGCTGAATATGCCTGAATGTTGGGCATTAACCAATCAGCCACTCTTGTAGTGTAGCAATTAGGTAGGACCCCTAGGGTCAAAGCAGACTGTAAACCTTAGCTGCACACTGCACTGCTAATGCTGTCTCAGACCGTACGTAATAATTGTGTTGCAAGGTCCTAACAATGCGTCACCGATCACAGAAGAGTAAAGCACAGGGACAAGCCCTTCAGCCCACAATGTTTGTGCTGACCATGACACCCCAATTTCAGCTGTGAAGGTTTGAAACACTTGGTCAAACTTAAGCCAATCATTATAGAAGTGTTGAGCTTCTAGTCAATTGTACATCTGCTTGCACATTGTCTGTATCCCTCCATTTCCTGCCTGTTCAAATCTCATAACACATAGAACAGCATAGTACAGTAGGGGACCTTCAGCCCATGATATTATGCCATGAACTTATCCACAATCCATCTAACCCTTACCTCATACATAGTGCATAACCCTCCATTTTTCTTACACCCATTTAAGATCCTCTTAAATGCCCCTGTTGCTTTATCCTCTATTATTACCTTAGTAGTACGTACCCATGATTGACTCCCTGTTTAAAAAAAAACTATTTCTAACATCTCCCCTAAACTTTCTATCACTCACCTTAAATGACTGTTCTCTGGTATTGGCCGATGCTGTCCTGGGAAAAAAATGGTGCTGGCTGTTCACTCTGTCTATGCCTCTCATAATCGTATCCACCTCTATCATCGTCTCTCATCCTCCATTGCTCCAAAAAGAAAACCCTAGCTCATTTATCCTCAACAACTTCCTCCATCTCCAAAGGGATCCTACCACTAAACAAGGTCCTTACCTTACCCTGCAATTCCCTACTCCATTTGTCCCTCTCAGTATTTATCCCTGCAAGAACTACAGCTGCCTATACACCTCTACCCTCATCTCCATTCAGAGTTTCCGAAGTGTGGGTCAAGTGGCATTGACTTCTCAAGGGCAATTAGTGATAGGTAATAAATGCAAGCCGTGCTAGTGACACTGACTTCCTACCGTGAAGGGAGGAGAGGGGTAGGGAGCCACAGTGCATCTCAGTTCCATGTCTTCATAGCAATTTATTCATTGGGCATAAAATTGACAGTTCAATTTATTTCCATAGGCACAAATGAAAGTATGCACAGGTAGAGTGAAAAGAATTACCTGCAACAGCATCACAGGCACATAGCTGCAAATACATAGCATTAACAAGGAAAACATAGATTAGACAAAATTATACAAGAAAGAGCACAATTAAAACAAAATAAATCATCCATTGGGGTGCAATGTGATTAACGCGGGCATAGTGTTGCTATACAAAGAGAGAGAGAGCCTGTGACTCATTGAACTCTTGGGGTGAACAGTGGTTTCTGATGGACTTTAGATCACGGTCTCTTTGGGGTCTTTGCTATTGCTTGCATGGTGGGTGGTGGAGGAGCCTGTGCTTTTGTTGAGGCAGATGGGAGAGGGAGGAGAGCTGATGCTTTTGCTGAGGCAGACAGGAGAGGGAGGAGAGCTGATGCTTTTGCTGAGGCAGATGGGAGAGGGAGGAGAGCTGATGCTTTTGCTGAGATGGACAGGAGAGGGAAGAGGGCTGATGCTTTTGCTGAGGCAGACGGGTAAGGGAGGAGGGCTGATGCTTTTGCTGAGGCAGACAGGAGAGGGAAGAGGGCTGATGCTTTTGCTGAGATGGACAGGAGAGGGAGGAGGGCTGATGCTTTGCTGAGATGGACAGGAAAGGGAGGAGAGCTGATGCTTTGCTGAGGCAGACAGGAGAGGGAGGAGAGCTGATGCTTTTGCTGAGATGGACAGGAGAGGGAAGAGGGCTGATGCTTTTGCTGAGATGGACAGGAGAGGGAGGAGGGCTGATGCTTTGCTGAGATGGACAGGAAAGGGAGGAGAGCTGATGCTTTGCTGAGGCAGACAGGAGAGGGAGGAGAGCTGATGCTTTTGCTGAGATGGACAGGAGAGGGAAGAGGGCTGATGCTTTGCTGAGGCAGACGGGAGAGGGAAGAGGGCTGATGCTTTTGCTGAGGCAGACGGGTGAGGGAGGAGGGCTGATGCTTTTGCTGAGGCAGGCAGGAGAAGGCGGAGGGCTGATGCTTTGCTGAGATGGACAGGAGAGGGAGGAGAGCTGATGCTTTGCTGAGGCAGACGGGAGAGGGAGGAGGGCTGATGCTTTAGCTTGTTGCTTTGAGGTTGTAACATTTTCCTGTCATTCATTCTTTGCGGGTTTTCTTCTTTTTCACGAATGCGGAGAGTAAGAATTTCAGGTTGTATACTATGTACGTTCTCTGATATCAAATTGAACCAGTGAACCATGATGTATCTGGGCTGAGTTCATTCCTCTTACATTTCCGTGCATTCGAAGTGCTGTATCGAACCACAATACAACCAGCCAAGTTACTTTGAAAGGCATTACTTGCAAAGCCAGCCGGTATTGCCTTTCTGTCATTTCCCTTGAGGAGGCAGTTGTGAGCCACAGCCTTGTCGGATATCCACAGTTTTATGCTTGAAGATGTAGCTTGTGATCACCTGTTTCTGAAGTCAATCTAGTCAGTGCTCCATCTGGTCCTACACCTGGGATACACTCCTGTTTTTATTGGCCTTAAAGAGACTACTGGCAGATGGCATTTCCCTGCTATTTGAGTCACTTGAGCCAAAAGTCCATCTGCTTAAAAACAAACAAAGGCAATCAGAGCTGTAAGGCTTATATGGCTGTGCTACCACACGTTTGGATTACATGCTTTATTTCCACAGTAATCTCCCTTAATCCTTAGTGATAGATTTTGTGCAGTCAAGATGTAGAAATGGCCACTCCCTTGTTTAGTCAGTTATGTGAGGTCCCATTGTTGACTGTGCTGCTAAAAGTACAAGGAGCAAATAGGTCCCTTGTAACCTCTCTCCAAAGAAACAAGTTCAAATTATTATTCTTGCTTACACATAGTTTATATCTCTAACTTAATACTTGCTAAAACTGTATTTTAGCAAGACATTTGCTAATGAAGTCATTCCCGCTGAACACTTCTGCAAAATACACACAAGTTCAAGTTTATCACTGCCATGGGCATACAGACACAGTAAATGCCATGAAAATTAGAAATATATGGTACTAATAGGATACATTACAAGAAAAGGGCAAACACAAATTAACATAAGTTATACGTAACTTCAACATGTTCAAACCAAACAATGACGACGACATAAACACGAGATTCTGCAGATGATGGAAGTCCAGAGACATCCTTACAAAATGCTGGAGGAACTCAGCAGGTCAGGCAGCATCTGTGAAGGAGAAATTGACATTTTGAGCCAAAAGCCTTATTAAAGACTAGAAAGGAAGGGGAAAGAAGCCAGAATAAGAAAGTTGGGGAGAGGCAAGAGTACGGGCTGACAAATGAAGCGAAGTGAAGGGGACGGTGGGTGGGGGGAGAGGGATGAAGTGAGAAGCTGAGAGATGACAGGTGGAAAAGTTTAAGGAATCAAGAAGAAGGAATCTTCTTTAATGACAACAAAAGTGCGAGCTAGAGAGAAAAAAGAGAAAAATATAGTCCATAGTAGTGTCAAGGCTTTTCAAGTCAGTTCAAACACTTGATTGCAGTGGGAAAGAAGCTGTAGTTAATCATTCAGGTGTAGCTCTTCATCCCCCTGTGCCTCCTGGCTGATGGCAGCAATGAAAAGAACACACAGCCTGAAGGGTGGGGGTCACTGATGATAGATGATGCTTTCCTGAGACATTAGGTGTCCTTGATGGTAGTGAGAGCTTTACCCATGATAGCGCTGGCTGAGGCGACCACTTTGTGTAGTCTCTTGTGTTGCTGTGTATTGGAGTTTCCATACCAGACCATGATGCAACCAGTCAGAATGTCTTCCACTGTACATCTGTGGAAGCTTGTTAGAGTATTTGATGATATACCAAATCTCCTCATACTTCTGAATAAAAGTAGAGATGCTAGTGAGCCTTCTTTGTGGCTGTATCTACAGTATGTGCTGAACGTACGATGAGTCTTTCGGAAGTTGACATTCAGGTACTTGAAGTTGCTCAACCTTTTCTACTGTAGACATTTCAGAGAGAGTTGGTGTGGGTTTGCCTGGCTTCCACTTCCTAACATCCACAATCACTTCCTCACTCTTGCTGACATTGGGTGTAAGGTTGTTGCTATGACACCATTTAACCGGCTTGCCTAACTCACTGCTGCATGCTTCCTTGTCACCATCCTCCATTGTGCCAACAACAGTTGCATAATTGAGACACTTGTAGATGGTATTGAACCTACTGTATGCCTAGCCACAAAATTGTAGGAGAGTATATGGAGAGCAGAGCAGAGGTTCAATCACCAAGTCTCCCGTGCACCAGTTTTGATGGGCATTGAGGTGGAGATGAGGTTTTTGATCTGGACTGATTATGATCTCCCAATGAGAAAGTGAAGGATCCAATTGCAGAGGAAGGTATGGATGCCTAAGTCTTGGAGCTTGATGATAGTTTCTGAGGAGATGATGGTGTTCAATGATGAGCTGTAGTCATTGAACAAAGCCCTGATGTACATTTTCCTGTTGTCCAGCCATCCAAAGCAGAGTGGAGAGCTAGCGACGTAGCATCTGCTGCAGACCAGTTGTGGTAATAGACAAATTGAAATGGGTCCACATCCTCACTGAGGCAAGGGTTGACTTAAGCCATAACCAACCACTTGAAGCACTTCATTATGGTAGGTATAAGCACTACTGGCTGGTAGTCATTGAGGCAGGTCACCCGACATTTTTTAGACATCAGTACAATCTGAAGCAGGTGGGAATCTCAGACTGCAGAAGTGAGAGGTTAAGGATGTTACTGAGCACTCCAACCAGTTGGAGTGCAAGGTTTTCGTATCCGTTCAGGTACACCATCAGGGGTACACCTGATGCCATGGAATTACTGTCCTGAGGATGCCTTGATGTCAGTCTCTGAGACTGAGATCACAGCATCATCCGTTGCTGTGTGGACTAATGCAGGCACGTCACAGTTCTCCCTCTCAAAGCATGAATTAAAAGCATTAAGTTCGTCAGAGAGTGATGTGTCATTAACGCTTATGCAATTCAATTCTGCAAAGATAATTGGTAAGCACTCGCAATCCAGTGATCATGGTGTGGCTAATTAAAAGTTAATCATTTTAACCGGCTGCCAGAAATCTGAAATAAAAATGGAAAATGTTAGAACACTCAGTTGATCATCTGATATCCTTAAGGTGGAACGAACTTTAATTTACACAGCAACTCAGGGTTTCCTTTATGTTGGAGCTGGCCTCACAATGTAAATATGCCCAAAGGTGGCAGCTCTCTTGTTTCACCCGCAAAAGGCTGCCTGGATGAATGTTAACAAGCTTAATGAATTAAGATGGACATCGCACATAAGATGAGCTTGATAACCCCTGCTTCCCATACCTGCCTGAAGTTGGTAACTAGCTAAAGTGTGCACTATCTACTGAACTCAATCCAGTCAAGAATATCATAATGGACATAAAGTATGTATGTACTTAAGTTAATATTTTTAATTTTCAAATTTCAAACTCTTATGCAGCAGTCAGACTACCAAAGATAAAACACAAAGGCTATAGCTCGTGGCAAATGTTCTTTTTACTTTCTGCAGAGAACTATAAATAGCAATTTGATATAGCTCTGTTAAAAGCTGGTACAATGTAAATCAGCTGCCCTTCCATTGACAAGAGCCTTTTATTACCGAGTTTATAGTCAGGACACCTGTTCAGTTTCAATTTTGGGAGTGAAGTTTCCATTTGGATTTAATTAGCAAACTGGGTGCAAATTGTGCTTTAAGTTCATGGCCTTTCCAAAGTGTTGGTTCAAGTTTCCACTCAATTGTACAGCCTGAGATAGGGAAAACCTGCAGAAGATCAAGAGTTTTTCCATGAACCAACGTATTTTAATTAATTATTCATTGTTATCACTGAGCCCACATTACTAATACAGTGAAATATATTTGTAAGATATTTTTTCACGAAAGTATATTTAACAACAATTACCACATTTAAGAGGCATTTGGACAGGTACTTCGATAGGCAAAGCATTGAGGGATATATTACAAATGGGATTAGTGTAGAGAGGCAAAATATCTGCTTGGATGTAATGGGCCAGATGATGCATTTCGAAGCTGTATGACTCTATAATGCCTTGTTCTTCACCTGTATGTTACCATATTTTAAGTGTAACTCTCACTTCAGCTAGCAGCTTAATTTAGGGAGTGATAGCCCCCAGCCAGGCCAAACTTAAGAAATCTCATTTGGGTGGATGCTGCATGATGTGTCCCCTGTTACAAATCAGTACCCTGAAATAACAAACAGTACACAATACGCGATTAAACGATTAAGCTTTATAATTCTGACTTTGACTATATGGTTAGTAAAGAAAACAAAAAAAAAGATAAGGGGCCCAATCTTATTAAACATTCTGTTGCGTAATGTTGGATCTCACTGACAAGCCGGTCGTCCACTATCAACCTCCTCCGATCATCGCTGCACTTTGGACCCTCGCTCCAAGTCCACCCCGTCCAGCGGTCTACCAACTCTCTCCATTCTTGTCTTCTCTCCTCATCTTTCTGCGGCAAAAGACCGTGAAAAGTCTCCTTCCAGATCCACAAGACAGAACAACAATCTCCTGATTGGCTAACATGCATAACCATAGTCCTGTTATCTCCAGCCATAACCCAAACATTGCTGCTTCAGAGAAACAATTACCTCAGCAGTGAACATTACAGAGAAGCCATTACATTAGCAGTGAATCCTTACAGCATGTTACATTAGTTATCAAGGTAGATCAACAGGAAATCAACACAATACTTTGAGAATTTACTATGTGCAAATTAATGTTGTGACTGATTGAAGTCACTGGAGAGACACTGAAGCTGGTGATATAGAAATCTATTCAGCACAAGCAGGTATTCTTGTGGAAACACTCTCAGTAGAGGCTCACAAACTTAAAAGTACATCACATTTTATACCTTTGAGATCAATGGTAACTGTAGGTGATTCAGTACAGTTTCAGTAGTTACAATGACATTGTTCACTTTGCCTTGACTCTACTTTGCCTTGACAATGACATTGTTCACTTTGCCTTGAAATGCCAGTGGGAAGTGGGAGACACTTCTGAATGATCAAATAGATTTGTTGGGACAATCTAATTGCTAGCTTCCTGAACTTATTTATATTAACAATGGTGTAAGTTCCTTAAACCCATAGTTTGATATTGTGAAGGAGGATTTTGTTTTTATAAATAAAATTTTTGTCATAATTAAAAGTTTTAAATGTACCAAATGTAGCCTATAGACCAAAAATAAACAAACACAATGATAAGCACAAAGATAAAAATGTGTTAGAAATGAAATATGTTAGTCCTGAAGAAGGGTCTTGGCCCGAAACATCGACTGTTTATTCATTTCCGTAGGTGCCGCCTGACCTGCTGAGTTCCTCCAGCATTTTCTGTCTGTTGCTTAGAAATGAAACTGCTGTATTTAGTTTTATATTGGAGGTAAATTTTAACATAAGCCATCTCCTGAAAATCTTGATCAACTCTCTGCCCTGACATATGCTCCCTAATTGGCACTAAGTCTTAAGGCGTCAGAAATGGGCAACTTCTTTGGATAGTTGGTTCATTTATTTCACACTGGGATCATGGCCAGTTTTCATCAATGGGAATCATATATTCTATTTTTATTTTTATTTTTGAACTCCCACTGGTTTCCTTGGCTGTGTAAGTCTAGGGAATACACACTCAGGTCCTGCCAAACCCCTGATTGAGACAGCTCACGTTCCAAAATACCCGCTACCTCTAACCATAATCCAACACTGCTTCTACAGAAAGACCATTATGTTAGCAGTGAAGCCTTTCCCAGGGTGTTACATTTTTATTTAGTGTTACAGCACGGGGTTCCTGCAGTTACATTATAAACCAGCATTAAAATTTAAAAATCCTGATCTGTGCTTCATATTACTTGTCAATCATTTAGACTTCTCAGTCCACTCGTCGGTGGCAACAAGCTCGAATCCGGTAATATAATTAATGTAAGATGGAATCTCCTTTGTACAATAGTGGGATGATTTACTTCAAAGTCACCAGGTCAGGCAAGATCTATAATAAGTAGTTAATCTGTCCAAACAATTTCCACGAAGTGGCTGAGATTAAAGACATTAGTGAATGCAGAACATATTCTTTCATCATATTTTCTCATCCTTCCATCGTGCTGAATAGTTCAGTCAGGTGTGGAGATGTCTGACAAAAAGCTTTGTTTTCCCAGTTTCAGGAGGAGAAAGCATAGGCTAGTTGGATCGTGCATTTAATTAGTAATTAGTATTGTCACAGTGAAAAACTTTGTTGTGCATGCTATCCAAGCAGATCATTCCAAACACAAGTACATCAAGGTAGAACTAAAGGACAAGCAACAACAGAATGCAGAATATAGTGTTACATCTACAGAGAAGGTAGTGCAGGGAGACAAATAAGGGGCATAGGCATGACAAGGTAGACTGAGAGATCGAGAGTTCATCTCTATTCTACAAGCGGTCCATTTAAGAGTGAGATAGAAGATGTCCTTGAGCCTGGTGGTAAGTATTTTCAAGCTTCAAAAGGACAACGGTTATACTAGTGCCCATGAAGAGTAGTGTGAGCTGCATTAACGACTTTCATCCAGTAGCACTCAGATCTACAGTGATGAATTGTTTTGAGAGGTTGGTCATGGCTAGAATCAACTCTTGCCTCAGCAAGGACCTGGACCCACCGCAATTTGCCTATCAGCACAATAGATCTATGGCAGATGCAATCTCAATGACTCTTCACTCGGCCTTAGATCATCTGGACAACACAAACACCTTTATCAGGATGCTGCTCATTGACTATAGCTCAGCGTTTAACGTCATCATTCCCACAGCCCTGATCGATAAGCTAGGAAGGATGGAGCCAAGAGCTGGACAGTTGATTGGCAAAAGGGATATGAGAGGATCATGGGACAGAAGGATGGCCTGATGGCATGAACATTGACTTCTCAAACACCTCCAACCTGATGGCATGAACATTGACTTCTCAAACTTCCACTAATGCCCCACCTCCCCCTCGTACCCCATCCGTTATTTATTTATATACACACATTCTTTTTCTCTCTCTCCTTTTTCTCCCTCTGTCCCTCTGACTATACCCCTTGCCCATCCTCTGGGTTCCCCGCCCCTTGTCTTTCTCACTAGGCCTCCTGTCCCATGATCCTCTCATATCCCTTTTGCCAATCAACTGTCCAGATCTTGGCTCCATCCCTCCCCCTCCTGTCTTCTCCTATCATTTTGGATCTCCCCCTCCCCTTCCCACTTTCAAATCTCTTACTAGCTCTTCTTTCAGTTAGTCCTGACGAAGGGTCTTGGCCCGAAACATTGACTGTACCTCTTCCTAGAGATGCTGCCTGGCCTACTGTGTTCACCAGCAACTTTTATGTGTGTTGCTTGAAATTCCAGCATCTGCAGATTTCCTCGTGTTCGCATTTAACAATACATGTTTAAATTTAGACAAATAGTTCTTAACACACAGAGTATTTCTGATATACGAAAGATTTCCAAATTACAAATGATTTATAAACTACAAAGGATTTCCAAGCACAGGTATGAAACTTACAAGCTAACAGAACATACCAATGAGTTGCAGGTAATCACAATGATGTAAATAACTTAGCTGTAGTTCTCTGGTTTGATGTAGGCCAACTAACATAACTCCATTGTCTTGCGTTTGACTAATGCAAAACAAGAAGTCTCATGGTCACTCTCCTTTGCAAACCATATCTCTTGGGCAGCCAGCCCCTTCTGTGGGCCAGCAGCCTGTGCTGTGTAAACAATGCTGTCGGCAAAGCTGTGCTTTTAATTTCAAACTGATTGCTGGTTGCAACTTACATTAAGAACAGAAGACTGATTCTTGTTTGCAACAAGAAGCTGAACAAGGAATACCCGTTAGAAGTTTAACTTCGTCACAAGCAACTCCGATCCTTCAGAAAGGCTATGCTGCTGTGCTCGAAAGCTGAGGTCAGCAATAAGCCTCTCAGGCTCTGGAAAGTGAATATCCATCACAGAGGTGTAGGTGGTTAATTTGGGGGGAACTAGTTTGCATGATGGAGTGAGCTGCATCCTCAACTCTCTGCAATTTCTTGCAGTCTTGGGCAGAGCAATGGCCATACCAAGCTGCAATGCATCTGGATGTGGTGTTCTCTATGGTGCATCTAGTTGGGGAGATGCCAAAATTCCATAGCCTCTAAGTAAATAAAGGTACAAATGCTAAGCACTGCAATTTGTAAGAAAGCATAACAGTCCTGTGGTTAGAAGGTTTGCCATTAGGAATGAACTAACCTTCAACATACCATGTTCATCACAAGTTCTTATGTTGATATATTGGTTTCTTTTTCATAAATGGTTACATGTTTGTGGTGATAAATTGAAAGCAAACAGCCAGAAATCATCTTGTCTTTCAGGAACACATCTATAAGCTGATGAAAAGTGACAGTTATGCTCGTTTTCTGCGTTCCAATGCCTATCAGGAACTCTTACAGGCAAAAAGGAAGGTACTGTCCAAGAAAGCTGTGTCTTCTTACATTGGGAAGTGATCATTCTATTCATCATCTGTTAAGCATTTATGTCCGTGCGGGTTGTTCCGAGTTTTAGGCAAAATATTCTGCTTCCATTTATTAGTAAAGACAAGTGGCAGCAGAATCCGACCACTGCTCACACAATATTGGCTGATGTCAACTTGCACACTCTTTGGATTGCTGTAGGTTAATCTTAGTGTCCCTGGGAAGCAAGGGAGTGGTCAGTCCAAGGATAACCAGAGAGATTTGTGAGAAAATGTGAACCAATGAAGGTGTCCCATCTGCCTGTCCTGGAAAAGCAACAAACTTTGAGTCTGTGGAACAGTGTACAGGTGGGATGCATTTCAAGTTGGCTTACAAATGAAGACACTAGGAATTATTAAGATGCTCTTTTCATAAATTGTTCTCTCTCAAATCTGCGCCAATTTTTCCTCCCTTTGTATGGGTAGCTGTTTTCAGGAGTGTCAGATGCCTAGCCCAGCTGATTAGTATCCTGTGAGCTTCATAGTCAGTAATGGATTATTCAAAGGCAGAGATGCCCATACGTAGACAAGTAATGGGACAGCAATCAGGAGCAGAGACCTGGCTGATTTGACAATTCTCAACTCACAAAATCTTTTTTTAGTCGTGGTAGTTTCTGGGAACAACAGTCTCTTTCTCAAGTCTTTGATAGATCCTTTCTGTATTGCATGGGGAATCAGCTAAAATGACATATAACAATGAGCAAAGCACAAACTGCTGGAAGAACTCAATGGATCAGGCAGCATCAGTGGAGATGAGGGTATGGTCAATTTTTCAGGTCGAGGCCCTAAATCAAGACGCTGATGTGGATTCGGACATTGGCATTCTCTTGTGTATCTATATAGCAAGAAGCACCTAGTTGTCAGCAGCTTTTAAGTCAGCACACCACTCCCTTTCAACACAGGAACTAGAGTATACTCTGGGTGCCACGGTAGCAAAGTGGTTAGCATGACCCGATTACAGCTCAGGGAATCGGAGTTCAGAGTTCAGTTCTGGCACCATCAGTCAGGAGTATCTGTACGTCCTTCCTGTTGAATGCATGGGGTTTTCCCGGGTGATCTGGTTTCCTCCCACAGTCCAAAGACTTACTGTGTCATTGTAAATTTTCCCGTGATTAGGTTAGGGTTAAATCGTGGTTGCTGGGGCACCGTAGCTCAAAGGGCCAGAAGGGTTACTCTGTGCTGTGTCATTAAATAAATAAAATATAGCAGAATTGTTGTCAGAGCAGTAGAGCTTTGCTCAATGTAAGCCATCCACTTCAGTGTATTTTTATCTCCATTCCACTGTTAAGCTGCCTGTTTAACAATAAGTTAATTTTCCCTCCCTCACTTTAACTCCCACTTGCTGCTAATAAATATGGAGTTTATGTTGTCATTCTCTCAGCTTTATTTTCTGATTGCTTCCTTCTGCTCTAGCCTGAGAATGAACAGGGCCGCAGAACCTCGCTGGAAAAGTTCACTCGCAGTGTGGTGAGTTTCACAACCCTCTTGACATAAAGCTCGAGTTTGTAAAACCACATTCATCCTCTGGGACAGGAAAACTTAACGAAGGACAACTGCGAAGTACTTCTTTTGATTATACAGTTTTTTAATGGCCTTAGACTAACTGCTTTACACATAAAGAAAAAATACTGTAAATGCTAGAATTATGAAATTATACTGAAAATGCTGAATATGCTAAGCACTTCAGGCAGCATCTGTGGAGATAAAAACAGTTAGCAACCTTTCGTCAGAATCTTTTGATGAAGTGCTAATTAGATCATAACTTGTGTCCTGCATGAATTTCCAGACACTAAATTTTCCAGAGGATTTGATTGCAATGGAGAGAGTGCAAAAGAGATTTATGAGGATGTTGCGTGAACTGGAACCTGTTAGTTAAAATAGAAATAGAAACTGTTGGGAACGCACAGCTGGTCAGGCAGCATTAATAGAAAAAGAAACTAAGTTAGTATTTCATGTTGTCGTGGCCAATGCAGAGATTCGGTTGAGAGAGGGACAGGAATGGATGCTTAGTGTCCCAAGGTTTAGATGTTTTAGAGAGGAATATAAAAGATTCAGGGTACTTGCATGACTAATCAGAGCCAGTATCACAACTGGACTCAGAAGGGATATGATGCAGGGATATGATTCACTGAGTCTATATGGGTAGAATTCAAAAATAGGAAGAGTGCAATCACTCTGATTAGATTGTACTGCAGACCCCGAATAGACACCAGGATATTCAGGTATAGATATGCAGGTAGATTAAGGAAGACTGTAAAAGCAATAGGGTTGTTGTTATGGGGAACTTTAACTTCTCTAATATAAATTGGGACCCTCAGTGCAAGATGCTTAGATGGGGCAGAATTTATTAGGTGATTCCAGGAGGGTTCCTTTTATTCAATATGTAGGTAGACCATCAAGAGGAGGGGCTTTTTTGGGCCAGGTGTTGCATAATGAGCCTAGCCAGGTGACCAACCTTTCAGTGAGTGAACAGTTAGGGAACAGTCACCACAACTCCTTAAGTTTTAAGACAGATATAGATAAAGTTAAGTATGGATCTTGCGGGGGAGTTTTAAATTGGTGCAGGACAAATTACAAGAGCATTAGGCAGGAACTAGGGAGAGTTAATTAGGAACAGCTGTTTTTGGGCAAGTCTACTTCTGACATGTGGAGGGTGTTTAAAGACCATCTGCACAGAGTACAGGACAGGTATGTTCCAGTCAGAAGGAAGGACAAGGGTGGTAAGGTACGAGAACCTTGGTTGTCGAGGGAAGTGATGAACATTGTTAAGAAGAAAAAAGAAAAGTATGTAAAACTTAGGTATTCAAAATCAAACAGAGCCCTTGAGGATTACAAAGAAGCCAGAAAAGAACTCAGGAAGGGAATTAGGAAAGCCAGGAGCAGTCATGAAATATCCTTGACAAGTAGGATTAAAGAGAATCCCAAGACATTCTATACATTCTGTACATCAAGAGAAAGAGAATAACTATAGAGAGTGTAGGACCATTCAAGGATAAAGGAGGGGAACATTTGCTTGGATGCAAGGGATATGGGTGAGGTCCTTAATAAATACTTTACATCAGTATTTACTAAGGAGAAGGACATGGCGGAGAGGGAGATCAGAGCCGAGCAAGTAGTTTTGGATCATTAAGTTGGTAAGTCCCCAGGACCTGATGATATGTACCCCAAGTTATTGAAAGAGGCAAAGTAAAGGATTGCTGGGGTCTTGACTAATACCTTCATGTCCTCTCCAGCCATAGGCAAGGTCCTGGAAGACTGACAAATAGCTAATGTTGTTCTGTTACTCAAGAAGAGAACCAGGGATAATCCTGGAAGCTATAGACTGGTGAGTTTTATGCCAGGTGTAGGGAAGTTACTGGAGGTAATTCTTAAGGATGAGATTCATGAGCATTTTGGAAAACCATGGTCTAGTTAGGGAGAACCAGCATGGTTTTGTGTGGGCAGGTCATGTTTTACTAACTCGATTCAGTTTTTTGACGAAGTGACAAAGATGATTGATGAAAAGAGAGCTGTGAATGTTGTCTACATGGATTTTAGTAAGGCGTTTGACAAGGTCCCTTATGGGAGGCTGATCTAGAAGAGTAAGATCCTTGGGATCCACGGTGATTTGGCTGTTTGTATTCAGAAATGGCTTGCCCACAGAAGACAGATGGTAGTGGTTGAAGAGATTTACTTTAGCTGGAGGTCTGTGGTCACTGGTGTTCCACGTTGATCTGTACTAGGACCTCTGCTGTTTGTGAGGTATATAAATGACCTGGATGAAAATATAGATGAGTGGGTCGGTAAGTTTGCTGATGATTGGTGTTGTGGATTGCACAGAAGACTGGCAAAGAATACAGCGGGATTATATAGTAGATCACATGCAGATATGGGCAGTGAACTCACAGATGGAGTTTAACCCAGCCAAATGTAAAGACACAGTACACAGTTAAGAACAAGACCCTTAACAGAGAGGTCATGGGGTCTACGTTCATGGCTCCCTGCAAGTGACTACACAGGTTGATAGGGTGGTTAAGAAAGCACATGGCATACTTGTCTTTATTAGTGGAGGCATTGAGTTCAAAAGTCAGCAAGTTATATTGCAGCTTAATAAGACTGTAGTTAGGCCATATCTGGAGTATTGCAATCAATCCTGGTCACCTCTTTATAGGAAAGATGTTGAGGCTTTGGAGAGTGTGCAGAAGAGGATTACCAGGATGCTGCCTGGATTAGAGGGCATATTCTACAACGAGAGACTGAACAAACTTGGGTTGTTTTCTCTGGAGCGTCGAAGGCTAACGGAAGATCTGATAAAGGTTAATAAAATTATGAGAGGTATACTATAGATAGATTGTTCAGGCAATATATTTTCCCCAGGTGGTAATGTCTAATACCAGAGAGAATGCTTTTAAGATGGGAGGGGATAAGTCCAAAGATGTGAGGTGAAAATTTTTTACACAGAAAATGGTGGGTGCCTGGAACGCACTGCCTGGAGTGGTGGTAAAGGCAGACATACGGAGACAAATCTCAAGGTTGTATACAGTATACATGACATACTTTGATAATAAATGTACTTTGAACTTTGAGATAAGTGCATGAAGGTAAGCAATATGGAAGGACATGGACATTGTGTAGGCAGAAGAGATTAGTTGGTCATTTGATTACTAATTTAGTTGGTTGAGCACAGCAACTATAGGTTGGTTGTGCGGTACTGTTCTATGATGAAAACCTTGATCACAACTGTGAAAGGAAGAAGACAGTTAAGTGGCACAAAAGGTAGGAAGAGATGGAAAGAACAAAGGAAATATTTCTGTTGCAGGAGGCCAGGGTTACTTTGGAGATATAGATCGGTAGTTGTCTGGTCAATTAGTTAAAATTCCAGCCAATATCAATTATAAGCATTGATTCCCTTTGCTACTTTAGCAAAATGAGCATCTACTCCCTGCATTGTAAGGACTTTATTTCTTTTGTCCACCTGCACATCGTCAATTTTGAGGATGTTTCCTTCCCTTCAAGGACATCAGATATTTCTCCCTTTTTCCCTCCAGCACACTTCACTCAGATCACATTTCCCGCACTCCTGCACTCAACCCTTCATTCCTTCCATGAACCGTGATGGTCTTCAGTTTGCCTTCAGCCAGTCTCCCCCATTCATTCTTTTCCCATTTATGCCACATCCAAGACAACACCACCTTCAAACTTAGTTTCCACTGCCGTAGCATTCTTAACGAAATCATCCCTTCTGCAACATCAGCTTCAATCCACAATCATATCAACCACTCTCATTCTCTCCCCCCACCACGCCATCTTCTGTGCACCCAGAAGATATGGAGCCCTTGCTCTTTCCACTTCGGACAACTCAGACACTTTTTCCAAGAGTTTTAGTTGTTTAGTGTACATATCCACTACTCGGGATGTGCTGTTCCTTACACTGGGCAGACCAATTCCAGGAGGGTTGTTTCTATGAAGAAGATCTAGCTTCAAGGATGGCCCCAAGATTTGGTTTGCTTCGTGTGGTGCTGCTCTGCTCTGTCCCTTTAGCGTAGAGTCACAGAGTAATACATGTTTTCCCTTATTCAAACATTGTCTGATAGTGGTGGGCATGGGCAATAGCTCAGGCAAAGGAACAAAGCAGATTTAGTGCCTCTACTTTACTGAGCTACTGTGTGTGTGTGTGTGTGTGTGTGTGTGTGTGTGTGTGTGTGTGTGTGTGTGTGTGTTTTTAATGAGTAACTTAAGTTTTCAAATTGCCATTTTAATTCTCCCACCTAATGTTGTTCAGAACTTTACATTGTTAGTCTCCAAAACTCAGTGCAGACTGAAAGGATAACACTTAATTTCTTCATTAGGCATCTTACATCCTTTCAGACTGAGTACTGAATTCAACACTTCTAGATCTAACAATTCCTCCCATTTTAACTAGCAACAGCTTTTCTAATAATACTGTTATTTCCACTCATATTGCTCCCATTACTGTCCAGTCTTACTCTGCAGCATCACTACATGTATCATATAACCCTCATCTCCTTCACCCTACCTTTGTTTCTGTAATTCGCCCACAAACCCCAATTCTCCTGTTCACATACCTACTGAAAATGTGTTACATGAAATTATAATATTGTACAGCATAAATATGGGCCCTTTCATCCCAGCTTCTCCACACTGACAGTGGTTGGATCAATACCAATCTAATGTAGTGCCAGCTCAACTGTGGCACAGTGGTTAGCATAATGATATTATATCGTCAGTGACTCAGCTTCAATTTCACTGCAATCTATAAGGAGTTTGTACATTCTCTTCTTCAATCTTTTATTAATTTCATAAAAATAAACATAACATGGTAGTAGTACGAAGTTATTGGGAATACATTGTTATAATTAACATAAGTGATTATAAAGCCAGATAACACTTAAATGATAAAACTCCCAATCATATAGGATACAAATGAATAATATAAAACAAAGAAAAATATCTAAAAAAATCATGAAAAAGGAAAAAAATAATAACCCCCCCAAAAAAAACTAAACTCTTTGTTTCTCTTTGTTTTGTAACATCGTAAACAAAGAGAAAAAAGAAAACCTTAGTGTCGACGACTCTGTTCCTCTCAACCAACATTACGAAGAAGTAAAATAAGTTTGGAAATGGTCAAATTACATCATATGAAAATGTTGAATAAATGGCCTCCAAGTCTTTCCCAATCAAAACTGATTGGGAAAGAGAACTCAAGATTACTGTACCGATAAAAAATGGGAAAAAAAATTCTTCAATTAGTTAACTCATCCTCCATATGTGCTAAATATGCATTGATAAGTTTAAAGTAGTGCATAGGGCTCATATGTCCAAAGATAAATTATCTCGTTATTACTCTTATATAAATCCTATATGTGATAGATGTCACTACAAGATAGCTTCTTTAACTCACATGTTTTGGTCATGTCCTTTGTTGAAAAAATATTGGAAAGATATTTTTGATATTATTTCAACCGTTTTGAATATAGACTTACAACCTCACCCAATTACTGCTACTTTTGGGTTACCAATGATAGAATCAAATCATTTAACCTCTTCAGTTCGTCGGATGATTGCATTTCTTACTTTAATGGCTAGAAGATCCATTTTGCTGAATTGGAAAGGGATTAATCCTCCTGCTACATTTCATTGGTTTTCTCAAACTATGCTGTGTTTAAATTTGGAGAAAATTAGAAGTGTTGTTTATGAGTTTGTACATTCTCATGGCTACTCCAGTTTCCTCCCACGTTCCAAAAATGTTCCTGTTAGTAAGGTAATTGGGTGTAATGGGACAATACGGGCTCGTTACGATGGAAGGGCCTGTTACTGTTACTGTGCAGTATATCTAAATAAAGAAAATATAATTTATCCACACTCGTAATGCTACTGTGACAGTGTAATTTCCTTTGGGATCAATAAAGTATATATCTATCTATATCCCTCTACACCTTTCCTATCCAAGTACTAGTCCAAATGCATTTTAAACTTTTGATTTGTATCTGCCTCCACCACAGCTTTGGCAGCTCATTCACAATATTCATTACCTTCCATGTGAAAACCTATTCCTCAAATCTCCTTTAAACTTCTTCCCTCTCACTTTAAACCCATGCCCTCCAGTTCTAAACTCATCTGACCTGGAGAAAAAGATTGATGCTAAGATTCATATCGACAGCATGGCCATATAAGTGACAATAGGGTTATCCCTCAGCTTAAAGACATAGAGTAATGCAGAATGCAAACAGGCCCTCCAGACCAATTTGGCCATGCTGACCATAGAGGCTACAAATTAGCCCCATTTTCCCGTGTTGCCTCCTATGGTCCAATGAAAGGAAACCCAACCTGAAGTCTACTTAATCTCTCCTATTAGGACAATATTTTCCCTGAATGAGTCAAATAAATTAAGATAAACTATTTTTCAGACTGAGCAGATAAAAGCAATCATGAATTTTATTTTAAAACTGCTGATTTCTACACGTCGTCTGTCAGTAAAACATTTACTTGTCACTGTGTGAGCAGTTACATTCACACAAGCTTCAGTTCGAATGTTTCAGTGCTTTAAGTCTTAGCTTCTCAGCCTTGCCTCCTTAATGCCTCCATTCCTTCCTTTTGCCTCCCAATTTCTGGCAATGAAATTCCACCTAGCGCGCTCTGGAATTGACTTTAGATTAAAGGAAACATTATCAGTGATTTTCCTTGGAATAAATGAAAGAAAAGATAATATTTTATTCATGATGCATGTTGAATTCAAATTCCTATTCTAGTGACAGATTGTTGGGATGACGACCACATTGTCATTGCTATATCTGCCATATGGCTGATGGGGTGACTAGTGGTGACTGGAAGGCAGGAGAATAGGGTTGAAAGAGAAAAGGGATCGGCCATGATAAAATGGCAGAGAATATGCAACTCTGCTCCTTTCTCTTATGGTCTTGTGGAATCTGATGTATTAGCTGCTAAATCACCATTTATAGTCAAAGCTGGGATTGAGTATATGAAAACTCTTCAATTGTTATGTTCAAGGATGGCAAACCTATGGCATGCCAGCTGGAGATGGAACACTGAAAAATTTTGTTGGCATGTGGCAAGTAGTGCTGACCCACAATTCTTTAAACGCCACCCATAGTAAAAAGATACATAATGTTTATCTTTACTGCCAAATGAAACAACAAATGAACTTTCAGAATTAGAGGACAGTGAGATGTTTTCACAGGAGTCTATAATTATTGTTGCTAATTTCTTAATCAATAATAACCTCTGCTCAAAATTACCATGGTACATGAGAGCATGTTTTAGAAAATTTATGCCAATTTGGGCACACTCGCACAAAATCTGTCACCACCCTTGCATATGATTAAATACTAAACCATATACAGTATATATGTAGAAATCATGTTTATAGGAATGGATGCCTATTTATAGTTATAAGTGTACTGACGGATTGAATGTATGCTGCAGCAGATTTTTAAGAGAACCAACAGCATATCAAATATACTCCATATTATTTAATTACAGAGTTCATTGATGTGCATGTCATATTGATCATGCACCTCATATAAATAAGGATAATGCAGCACTGGAAAAACTTCAGCAAAGTTTGGGCTGTGATTTTCTGAGCCACTTTCCTACACCGGGACCATATCCCTCCACACCCGTCCCATCCATATACCTATCCAAATTTCTCTTAAATGTTGAAACCGAACCCACATCCACCACTTCTACTGGCAGCTCGTTTCACCCTTTCACCATCCTCCAATTGAAGAAGTTCCCCTCATGTTCACTTTACCGTTACCTCTGGTTCTAGTCTCACCCAACCTCAGTGGAAAAAGCCTGCTGGCATTTACCCTATCTATACCCCTCATAATTTTGTATATCTCTATCAAATCTCCCTTCATTTTCATACACTCTAGTGAATAAACTCCTAACCTATTCAAACTTTCCCTATAATTTTCCTCAAGTCCTGGCAGTATCCTTGTTAATCTTCTCTGCAGTCTATCAAGCTTACTGATATCTTTCCTGTGTAGATATGTGACCAGAACTGCACACAACATTCCAAATTTGGCCTCTCCAACATTTTATGCAACTTCAACATAACATCCTAACTCCAGTACTCAATAGTTTTATGTATGGAGACCAATGTGCCAAAAGCTCTCTTAACTACCCTATCTACATGTGATGCCAGAAGGAAAAGGAAGGACAGAGGAACAAACAGGAGGTGTGGAGGAATGACTGGCAGGGGTAATTGGAAAGCAGAAAGAGAAAGTGACAGGGACAGATGTTGAGTCTCAGATCTAGGAGCCTGGAGATGAGTTTGCTGGCAATTATGGTATTGAAGGCAGAGCTGCAGTCAATAAACAATTGTCTAATATTGGTGTCCTTACTCTTCAGATGCTCTTTACTGTCCATTGTCCTTTCTGCTTTGATTGGATTTTGTGGGTTAACACTAATAGTACCAGTGGAAAATTACTTAAGCCATTGCATCAGTACATCCACCAACAGTAGCAGTTTGGGAGGTCAAGTCCAACCCCATATCAATATTCATGCTGTCATAATCAAGGTTGAAAATTTAACACAGGAGTGATATGCCGTGCCATCATTTTCATTCTTTGAGTGTGATGTTTAATTCTTTCTTCCCTCTCCAGTTGTCAGATGAATGTGAAGAACCCAGGTGTCAGGCCAAAGAATAATAGACAGCTTTTGGTGTACTGACCAACAGAATTAAACTAATAGTTTATTTTTTTGTGTATACCTGGGTTTGTTGAACCTGTGGTTCATGAAATTGTTTGTTTATGCAGGAATGACTGCATTTTAAAAGAATTCATTGTATGAAAGGTGTGTTTTTAAGAGCCATGCATTTTTTTGTATAAACTCAGACTTTCCTCATTACAGGCCTTCAACTCATATTTGGAGAAAGCAACACTCCAAATGTTTTTGGGTGTGTTTGATTTGGAAATGTTATGAAAATTTCGAGCAGCCACAGTGAATTCCTGTGTAGCTTTATCAATAGTCTAATCAGTGTTTCAAGTAATGATAAGTGCCAGTGTTAGATGTACTGTATTTGAAAATGCCTTTATGTTTTGTAGGGCAAATCTCTGACTGGCAAACGGCTTACCGGTCTCATGCAGTCGTCCTGACAGCAACTCGGGCTTGCTGTTTGCAATGAGATGAGAAGAGACTTGTACCTATACTCCTGGGAGTCACCATGTAAAGGAGCACTGTGAGGAGTTCTATGGTACAACTCGACATCAGGACATTTTAATCCTTCCTCAGTGCAGAACGAATTACCACAACTGTATCAAAGGAGATCACCTTTTTTTTTACTAAGAAATAATAAAATTAGATTATCTTAGGCGCAGGGAAGCAGAGATAGAATTTCTGGCTGCCAGTGAAACTATGTGAATGTTCTGACCTTCTAGATATTGTAATGGGAATTGCTTGTGAATTCACAGAATCAATTTGTATAAAAGAACTTTTTAACCACATGTGACTGAGAACTATTAGGAGGAGGTTTATAAATTGCAAGCAAGGGAGCAGGTGCTTATATTGAAGGTCCTTTGCCAAGGATGAGGCAGATTGATGTATCTATAGGCAATAACCAGCTCAGTTTCCCTGAGCTTCACATTCACTTCAGCCAACCATGAGTCTTCCATCTTTCTCATTTTTGCACCTTAGAGTATTTAATGCACCTTGTGTAAACTATAAAGGTGTTCCAGCATAAGTGTAGTTATGAACTATTCTGACTGATCACAGTGAAACACAGGATGGAAAGTAACGCTATAACAATGCATAGGTTAGCTTTAAACTCAAGTTTAATTAAAGGAGCCTCATAAGTGTTTTTCAGCTTGGCATACAGAAGCCACATTTCAGTTTAGCTTTATTATCATTACCTTTTGGATATTTTGGTACAGTTATTGACAGATCGGGATCTAATAACGCCAAAGGAAAAGACACCATAGTACAGACTGTACAACACACTGTTAAGAAAGTAGCCAGCACCTTCGTAGCTATATCGCCGTACAGGTCAGAAATTTAGATTATGTTCAGACCTAAACTTTGCAAGTTCAGAGGAAAAGCGGCCCAGTGAAAATATATGTTGGCCAATATTAGTTCTTCAATTGCCCTTACAGTAGCAGATTTAGCTTGACTAACAGCAAATAGGAGTCCTGCTCTGCAGAAGTTTGCTGTTATGCTTGCTGTCACCGTATTCCCTACAATTTAAAACAACTGTATTGTCTAAAAAATGCTTTAAGGCTTTCTGATGATGTGCAGGAAGCTAACCATCTCTTTGACAGAGATTTCCCTTTGGAAGTCAGGAGCACTGTTCAGAGATTCTGAATTAAATTTACTTATAGTTTTCCCATTGAGGGTGAGTGGCAGGAATATACAGGGGAACTTGATGAGCATGGGGAGGGAAAAGGTTACAGGGAAATAGAGACAGAAGAGATTGTAACTTCTAATATCCAGAGTAAAAATCCGGAAGAAGTCAGCAAGTTAGACAGCGTCGGTGGAGACAAAAGGATGGCCAGTCTTTCAGTTCAAGACTGGGAAGTGAGATTGCTCTGAGACTTGGCACAGACCGATGTGCAGGGTGGCCTCCTTCTATGACATAGATGAACACATGAGAAAAGTAGAGAAAGAGGACTTAATTGGATTATGTTGCTGTTCTATATGCATAGCATCCCACCCCTCATCACTTAGCCATCTGTTTCTCTTTTCTTCAACTGTTTATCTAACTTTGCTTTGAATTCTTCTCTGCTTTCATCATCAGACACTTCTTATAGGAACTCATTCATATTCCTACCACGTTTTTCTTAGAATCCTGTATAGAATATGTTAGTCACAACTTTGTTCATTTAATCACAACGGGTATCTAAACATACTGCTTCCTGAAATGGAAAGCAACTGCAGCCATTTCTATCTTAAATATAACCACTCTGGAAGTCCTCCACCCTGAGTGTGGTGTCATCATGGCAAAAGAGGAGGCCATGGATTGATATATTGGAATGGGAATGGGGATAGGAATTAAGACAGTTGGCCCCAGGAAATACCGCTTTTGGTGGATGGAGCAAAGGTGCTCGACAATTTTCCAGTCCTGAAGAAGGGTCTCGGCCCGAAACGTCAACTGTTTATTCATTTCTATAGATGCTGCCTGACTTGCTGAGTTCCTCCTGCATTTTGTGACCTCCGCCTTAAAAGTGATAGTTCCTTTTGTCCTCACCTACCACTCCATGAACCTCTGCATCCACCTTCCGCCATTTTCAATGGGATCTTACCACCAAGAGCATCTTTACCTTCTCCCTCCCCACCCCCCACTCTCTGTTTTCCCTTTGGGATTGCTCCCTTCATGATTCTCTTGTCCATGTCTCTCTCCCCACTAATCTCCCTCCTGGCACATACCCCTACAAGCAAAAGAAATGTTACACCTACCCATTCACCTTCTCCCTCACCTCTATTCAGGGTCCCAAGCAGCCCTTCCAGGTGAGGCAACAACTTCACCTGTGGATTTGTTGCAATTGTCTGTTGTATCTGGTGCTGCCGATGCAGCAGACTCTACATTGGTGAGATCGCTAAATTGGGGAACTGTTTTGTTCCTATCCCCATTCCTATTCAGACATGTTGGTCCATGGCTATCTCCTTTGCCTGATGAGGCCCTGCTCAGGGTGGAGGAGCAGCACTTAATATTCCATCAAAGTAGCCTTCAACCTGATGGTGTGAAGACTGATTTCTCCTTCCAGTAATATTTTTCACTCCCACTTCACTCTTATTCTATTCCCTGCTCTGGCCTCTTAGCTCTTCTTCTCACCTGCCTATCATCTCCCTGTTCTGTGCTGGTACATTCTCCTCTTTTATTAGATTCCTCCTTCTCCAGCTCTTGACCTTTCTCACCAACCTGGCTTCAGCTGTCACCTTCTAGCTAGTCCTCTTTCCCCTCGCCCCACCTTTTCATTCTGGCATCTTCCACCTTCCTTTCCAGTCCTGAAGAAGGGTCTCGGCCCAAAACGTCAACAGTTGGTTCACTTTCATAGATGCTGCCTAACCTGCTGAGTTCCTCCAGCATATTGTGTATGTTGCTCTGGATTTCCAGCATCTGCACAATAGAGTACAGCACAGAAACAGGCCCTTTGGCCTCTCTAGTCAATGCCAAACCATTTAAATAGCTTAGTCTCATCGACCTGCACTCTGATCATTGCTGTCCATACCCCTGCCATCCATGTACCTATCCAAATTTAAACGTTGAAGTCAAGAATGAATGCACCACTTGCATTGGCAGCTCATTCTGCACTCTCAGGACCCTCTGACTGAAGATTCCCCTCAAGTTCCCCTTACTGTTTTCACCTTTAACCCTTAAACCATGACCACTAGTTGTAGTAGCACACAACCTCAGTGGAAAAAGCCTACTTGCATTTACCCTACCTATACCCCTAATTTTGTATACCTCTATCAAAGCTCCCCTCAGTCTTCTGCATTTCAAGAAATAAAGTCCTAACCTATTCAATCTTTCCTTTTAACTCAAGTCCTCCAGTCCTGGCAACATCCTGTAAATTTTCTCTGTACTCTTTTAACATTATTGACATTTTTCCTGAAGGTAGGTGACCAAAACTGCACACAATACTCCAAATTAGGCCTCACCAATGTCTTATACAACTTCAACATAACATCCTCTCTCCTGTACTCAATTTTCTGATTTATGAAGGTCAATGTGACAGAAGTTTTCTTTAATGACCCTGCCTATGTGTGATGTCACTTTCACTGAATTATGGACCTGTATTCCTAGATCCCTTTGTTCTACTGCACTCTTCAGTGTCCTACAGTTCACTGTGTAAGACCTACCTTGGTTAGTCCTACTGAAGTGCAACACCTTGCACTTGTTTGCATTAAATTCCATCTGCCATTTTTCAGCCTGTTTTTCCAGCTGGTCCAGATCCCACTGCAAGCTGTGACAATCTTCTTCACTGCTCACTGCATTCCCAGTCTTAGTGTTATCTGCAAATTGGCTGATCCAGTTAATCATATTATCATCCAGATCACTGATATAGATGACAGACAACAATGGACCCAACACCGATCCCTGTGGCACTCCACTAGTCACAGACCTCCAGACAGAGAGGTAACCATCTACTACCACTCTCTGGCATCTCCCACAAAGCCAATGTCTAATCCAATTTGCTACCTCATCTTGAATGCCAAGCACTGAACCTTCTTGACCAACCTCCCATGTGGGACCTTGTCAAATGCCTTGCTAAAGTCAACGTAGACAACGTCCTCTGTCTTGCTTCATCAGCTTTCCGGGAAACTTCCTTGAAAGCTCAATAAGATGGGTTAGACATGACCTACACACACAAAGACATGCTAACTATCCCAGATCAATCCCAGTCTATCCAAACATTCATATATCCAGACCCTTAGAATACCCTCCAATAACTTTCCCACTACTGATGTCAGGATCACTGGCCTATAAATTCCTCGTTTATTTTTAGAACCTTTCTTAAACGGCGGAACAATATTAGCTATCTTCTACTCCTCCAGTAACTCACCTGTCGCTAAGGATGAGTTGAATATCTCTGCTAGGGCCCTTGCAATTTCTGCATTTGCCTCCTACAGGGTTCAAGGGAACACCATGTCAGGTCCTGGGATTTATCCACCCCTATTTGCCTCAAGATAGCAAACATCTCCTCCTCTGTAATCTGTATAGGGTCCATGCCCTCACTGCTGCTTTGCCTCACTCTGTGTCTGTCTCCTGAGTAGATACAGATGCAAAAAAAAATGATTTACAACCTCCACATCTCTTTTGGCTCCATGCATAGATTACCATTCTAATATTCCAGGGGACCAGTTTTGTCCCTTGCAATCCTTTCACTCTTACCATAGTTGTAGAATCCCTTAGGATTCTCTTTCATCTCATCTGCTAGGGAAAACTTCTTTTATCCTTCCTGATTTACTTCTTAAGTGTTCTCTTGCATTTCTTATACTCTATAAGTACCTCATTTATTCCTGTCTGCCGAAACCTGCTATGCATCTCCTTTTTTCCCTTAACCATGGCATCAAAATCTCCTGAAAACCGATATTCCCAAACCTGTTAACTTTACCTTTTATTCTGACAGGCACATGCAAGCTTTGTACTCTCAAAATTTCGCTTTGAAGGCCTCACACATAAACAGAATTTATTCTGTTTATGTTTGCATGTTTAGGGCTTTATTATCGAGTAGCTGCTTGTTTTTATTTGTTAACACTTTTCTCTAAATGACTTTGTTATTCACATTTAAACACTTAACTCTAGGAAGCACGTGGAAGCCTATACTGCCCGTTCTTTGTGTTTATTAACAGCTCACCATAGTTTTATGTAATTTTCTTCTGTATTGACCTAACCTTTCAATTTTCTGCCATCTGCAAACTTTGAAATTTATTCTTCAAAGTCAAAACATTGTGATTGACTTCTTTAATCTGTTTATGGAATTTGCAGGGGTAAAAACACCATCGTTTATTGTCCAGTGATAAATGCCCTTGAGAAGCTGATGGTGAGGCTAAACTGCTGCACTTCTTCCAGTTAAAGAAGTCCCACGATGTTGCTGGGCAGGGAGTTTCAGGATTTACATAATGAAGAACTACAGAATCAAAATTCCGCAATCTTTACTGAACAGAAGGACGCCACTTGGCCAATTATCTGCATATCACATCTACATAAGAGCGATCTATCTGATTCTCTGCCATATCTATAAAGACAATCTGCAGTGCTCAGGTTCCCCTATGCTCTTTGCCCCTGATGTTTTTCTTGGTGACAGCTGTAGATTTGGAAGGTTGGAGTCACCTAGGTGAAAATACTTGTTAGTGTATATACTGCAGCTATGAGTGCCATTGGTGGAGGGCATTAGCTTTTAGAGTGGTGGATCAAAGTAGCTGCTTTCTCCTGGATGCTGCACTGATCCAGGCAAGTGGGAAACGATTCCATCTCTCCGCACTTATGACTATAGATGGTGAAAAAGCTATGCTATGTCATGAGGTGAATCATTCAGCAGAACATAGCCAGTGCCTAACCTGCAATATTTATTTGGTTTGTGCATTCCTTGGTGAGACCACTCTTTTCATAATTTTTCTTTATATATGCATGGATCTGTCAAATGTTCAATTTCCTTGATACTTCAATCATGTAGCTCACTTTTGCCTTTCTGACTCTTTTCTACCATCTTTGTATTTCCATTTGTCTTTCTCTCCATTATTACTCATGCAGCTAGTGTGTGCTTAGTTTTTTTTTAGTTGAAAATTTGCTCAATCGCTCTGTGGAGGTTGCCTATATAGACTTAACCTTTCAGTGAAATATATATCTTCTGTGTTCTATAATGAACAGTTTTTAAAATAGTATGTCTCTCATTACTTCTAAGTCATTTTTGCCATTTTGCCTTTATTTTAAGTATCCTCAGTTTTAAGTCTTCTGTCATGACCATTATTAGCTAGATCTCTCTGCACCCTCTGATTCATTACTAGATCAAGCAGTGATTCGTCCAGCAAAGTAGTAAAGAATGCAATATTTTTTTATTTTACTGATTTTCACAGTGAATCTTTAAATTAAATGATTAATTATTTCATCTGGATTATACTTTTACTTAAATAATACAGCAGGACATATTAAAGATTTGTTTGCATTTCTGCTGTTGCTACTTCAGAACATATTTACCACAATGCGTGCTTTATCAAAGACCTCTTTGCTCCCCATGACAGATATTTCCATTGGGTATGTAAAAAGCAGTTTAAAGAGAATAATTGTCTTTCCCGATACTGTTTACTCCTCCCATGAGCTGATGTACTCAAGACTGACTTTGGACTATACAATCCGGGCGAACAGTCCACTACTGAGACAAAGCTGCATTGTTTCAGATGAATTCCTGCACATGCATCTTGAAACTGTAGTGACACACTGGCATAACACGTCAGGAGAGTGACCTGGGTTCAGTTCTGATCTCCAGTGCTCTCTCTGCAATTTGCACTTTCTCACCGTGAACCACATGTGTTTCCTCCAGTGCTCTCATTTCCTCCCACATCCCAAAGATTTTGCAGGTCAGTAGGTTAATTAATCATTGTAAATGCTCCTAGTCTGAGTTTGTGGCAGAATCCATGTGGAGTTTATGAGAATGAGGGGAGAATGGAACAGGATTAGTGTAAGTTTATTGTAATTGAGTGCCTGATGGCTGGCACATAAATGGAGAGCCCAAGGAGCTGTTTCTGAGCTGAATGTCTCTATGGCTCCCCTGTTACCCTACCCATAATTCATCTAGTACTCTATACACCAAATAATTAATACTGAATTACAATGTGTTTTGCCTCTAGAAGTGTTTGCAATAGATAATATGGCAGCATGTCAAAGCAAACCTTTAATATTTGATGCATTTTAGTCCGAATAAAGCACTACTAAAATGAAGAAAACCAGTTGCTTTAAGTTTCACTGACAGCCTCAAAAGATTTATACCTGAAGGTGTCCTTGGAAACTAAATTGCAGCAATGTCGTCCTTTGCAGATACATGAAAATAATCCTCATGTAAAAAACATACTATAAGGTTAAGCATGTATATATTTACAACACTTAAATTGCTAGTTTTTGCGTGTTTATGTCAGTCATTGGGGCAGGAGACAGAATTGTACAGTTCACAACGTAATTAGTAATTATAATTAAAAACATATTAAAGGTTTATTTTATGGCCAATTGTTGTACCTAATTACGTCTTAGAGATGATGTATCACTGTTTCTTCCACATCTTTTATATTTATATTGTACCACACATCCTGCACCATAACTTGAAAATGGAAGCACAGGAGCCTGTGCCCTGCCATGAATCCATCTGCGTACCTGACAGCTCTGGCAGCAAGCTATAGACAGTGCTGTGTAACAGGGTCAGGACATTTTTCCACCATCAAAGAGCTTCCTCTGCAAACGCAGATGATCTCAAATCATAAAAACAGCAAGTGATTATATTCTCATGGTTATTTCTAATGGCTGCAGCAAAATAAATTATGAATGTAGAAAATGGCAAATAATTGGATTAAAGCAGCAAGCTGTTGCAATGTTATGATTGAGATCAGAGACAACGTTGCACTTAGTGTGATGGCACAGATAGCTACAGAAAATTCATTTTGAAATACTTCGTAAGGTAGCACTTCCAAAGGTAGTCCACTAGTTTTCTTTTTGTTTTGGTGATGCAATTTTTCACTCCACACTCTTGCAATTATACTTGTGAAACTCGTAATCAATTAGTAACATGGCACAGTCTGCACACTTAGACAAGTGCTTTTATATCTCCTTTGCCTTGGTGTCAAATTTTGCCTGCCGATGCTCCTGCCAAGTGCTTTGGAATGTTTTCAAACGTGAATTAATTCTTGTTGTGGCGACTGGCATGCCAGTCAAGATGGCTTGCAGAGATCTGCACAGGGATCTTGGCAAATCTAGAGAGGGGCTTAAAAGGCTTAAGAAATGGAATGATGCTGATTCACACTCGCAAGTCAATGCAAATGTCTTGTCCTCAGTCAAAAATAAGCTCAACCTCACTATAGCAATGAATGCCATTTTCCAGATAATACCAGGATATGTTAGAGAAAGGACATTAGCCTCATAGCGGACCATTCCAGGCCAGTTATATATACAGGGATAAGAGAAGGCTATTTAACCCTTTCAGCCTGTTTTCACTATAGTATTTGAAAAGTCCAGTGGTTGTTGGAAAAGAGCCTAACGCATAAGCACTGATATCGCAGAGTGCTCCCTATAAAAGGAGGGAGAGAGAAACCGGGGAATTATAGACCGGTTAGCCTAACGTCGGTGGTGGGGAAACTGCTGGAGTCAGTTATCAAGGATGTGATAACAGCACATTTGGAAAGCGGTGAAATGATCGGACAAAGTCAGCATGGATTTGTGAAAGGAAAATCATGTCTGATGAATCTCATAGAATTTTTTGAGGATGTAACTGGTAGAGTGGATAGGGGAGAACCAGTGGATGTGGTATATTTGGATTTTCAAAAGGCTTTTGACAAGGTCCCACACAGGAGATTAGTGTGCAAACTTAAAGCACACGGTATTGGGGGTAAGGTATTGGTGTGGGTGGAGAATTGGTTAGCAGACAGGAAGCAAAGAGTGGGAATAAACGGGACCTTTTCAGAATGGCAGGCGGTGACTAGTGGGGTACCGCAAGGCTCAGTGCTGGGACCCCAGTTGTTTAAAATATATATTAATGACTTGGATGAGGGAATTAAATGCAGCATCTCCAAGTTTGCGGATGACACGAAGCTGGGTGGCAGTGTTAGCAGTGAGGAGGATGCTAAGAGGATGCAGGGTGACTTGGATAGGTTGGGTGAGTGGGCAAATTCATGGCAGATGCAATTTAATGTGGATAAATGTGAAGTTATCCACTTTGGTGGCAAAAATAGGAAAACAGATTATTATCTGAATGGTGGCCGATTAGGAAAAGGGGAGGTGCAACGAGACCTGGGTGTCATTATACACCAGTCATTGAAAGTGGGCATGCAGGTACAGCAGGCGGTGAAAAAGGCGAATGGTATGCTGGCATTTATAGCAAGAGGATTCGAGTACAGGAGCAGGGAGGTACTACTGCAGTTGTACAAGGCCTTGGTGAGACCACACCTGGAGTATTGTGTGCAGTTTTGGTCCCCTAATCTGAGGAAAGACATCTTTGCCATAGAGGGAGTACAAAGAAGGTTCACCAGATTGATTCCTGGGATGGCAGGACTTTCATATGAAGAAAGACTGGATGAACTGGGCTTGTACTCGTTGGAATTTAGAAGATTGAGGGGGGATCTGATTGAAACGTATAAGATCCTAAAGGGATTGGACAGGCTAGATGCAGGAAGATTGTTCCCGATGTTGGGGAAGTCCAGAACGAGGGGCCACAGTCTGAGGATAGAGGGGAAGCCTTTTAGGACCGAGATTAGGAAAAACTTCTTCACACAGAGAGTGGTGAATCTGTGGAATTCTCTGCCACAGGAAACAGTTGAGGCCAGTTCATTGGCTATATTTAAGAGGGAGTTAGATATGGCCCTTGTGGCTACGGGGGTCAGGGGGTATGGAGGGAAGGCTGGGGCGGGGTTCTGAGTTGGATGATCAACCATGATCATAATAAGTGGCGGTGCAGGCTCGAAGGGCCGAATGGCCTACTCCTGCACCTATTTTCTATAACAGTTCCAAAGGAAACTGCAGGCAGCCATTATGGAACTGAATGAGAAGGGGGTCAGCCACATTTAGTTAGCTGCTGCCAATGCAAGTGTCAGAGGGCCATTGTGTTCACTGTGACAGCTGGGCTTTGGAGGACCACAGGCTCCTTTCAGCGTGGAAGGTGCAAGCAGGCAGTGTCAGGTGAGGACCAGACTGAGTTTGGTTATTGTGGATCCCAGAGTAAAATCCGAATGGTCACCGTGGTTCAGCCCAGGATGACTACCACACTGTACAGTTCACAAGATGAGTATAATATCACTGTCCTTGAGATGAGAGTAGGAAGAGTTCAATGCAAAAAGGCAGTGCTTGGATAAGTTTTCAATATTTTCAAACAAACTTTAAATAAATTTACAGCTGAACTCTGAGCTAATGAGACCTATCTAGCTTCAGAACTAGCATGCATTCCTATTTGCAGAAGTGACTTACAAATTTCTGCCACCCTCTGTCTATTTTGTGACCATCCTAAGAGGCCTGGATGATTATCTATGTTATACTCCAATGGAAATTGTCTCTTACAGCACTAATTTGCATAATTCCACTTCGTAATTTAATCCTTGAATCTAGGTTTCTATTCTAGTAAATCTGTTCAGAAATCTTGTCAACTCTGATCCTAGTCTGTGCCTGAAACTGCTCACAAGACTGCATCAACAGTTTTAGCAAAGCTTTGTACAGTGTTAGCATAACTTCTATTTGTATTCTTGACCTCCAGCATTCTATAAGCCTTTTTGTACTGGTCTATAATTTTTTAATAGTTTATGTACATGCACGAATATGTCTACTTACAACTGCAAGTTCAGTTCATGAGCAGAAGATCAGCCTCTAGCTACAGAAAGAGGCTGAGTATGGCTACAACTTAAACTTTGAAAGCACTGACTTCTATTACTTTAAGCACATTGCAACACATGTAACCTGTAATTCTCTTCCCTGAAAGCTTGCTTAAGGTTAATTGAAACTTTTAGTTGTTTGTGATAGATTTTTGTTCAGGTACCTGTAGCTGGGAATGCGTATAAAGCCAGCTGTAGTGGAACAGATTTGAGAGGATGAATGGCCGACTACTGGTCCTGACTGAAATCATGAAAACCCGTACAAATATGTAATGGTGTTCACCAACTAGGGGTCTTTAGAAATCAAGATGATTGTGGTGGCAAAGATGTCATCCTTGGAAGAAATCTCAATAATACTAAAGAGGACCCTATAAACCATTGAGCAACAACAAGCCCTAGCTGAGCCATGTACCTGAGGCTACAACCGGTCTATATTCCTGTCATATCTTGGGAACTTGTTAGGAGATGTAGTAAACACACAAAATTTTCACTTTGTCTGGAAGCACAATATTGCTAGCATAAAACTATGCATGTGGAGTATGTACAACTGCTGTTCTCTGGAGTGCTAGTTAATCACCAGGTGGAAAGAGGGAGGAAATGACAAGCATTCAAAGTTTACTGATTGTTTGCTATTTTAATGGAATGCACCAAAGCTTGAGCATTGCTGTATCACTCTGTGATCTTAAAAATAAAAACAAAGACCCTAAATGTCAATGGAAGGGGTGATTCTCTTTTTACTGTCCTCTGTGAGCCAGTGGAAGGTTTCTTCCTTGCCCCCTTTTCTATCGTGAGAGATCTAGAACTGATGGTACACACTGTTCATCACAACAGCTCTGCAGGTAAGTGTAGCCAGTAGATTGTTATCTACATTGCACTGAATCAGATGGGATTCACCACACTGAGTTAGCTGCTTTCAACTTCAGGTAAACTGCTCTCTCGTTGTTTCCCATTATGATTTTCTCATCTATTTTCATTGAACGCAGACCCCCCCCCCATTAGTGTAAAGAGCGCTTGCTCCTTATCACCTGATCTGTCCTAACCAATCTCCATAAAGCCTTTTGTCTTACACCTCACTCTGTTTAGAAAACTCCATTCTTCCCCCATGTCTGTAGAATGGTCACAGACCTGAAACATTAACTGGTTTCTCTTTCCACAGATGCTCCAGTGTGGTCTGTTTTTGTGTTTCCCCCACCCCCACCCCCGCCGCCCCCAGTAACCTCCTGCTATGATTGAACAGCCTCTTACACAGGACACCTCTGCTGCTGGTGATATCCTCTAATAAATTCTCAATGTTCCTATCAGTTGGCAGGATAGAGATACGTCTCTACCAAGTGAGGTGTAGGGTGCTCCTTCCCTCTGCTAGCCTGCAAGTCACCCTTGGGCAAGGCATAGCACCCGCTTAGTCCCCCAATCAGAGTCGCATGAAGCCATGGGATCAGGTGGTGCAATCACAACTCCCGGATATGTGACCACTGACTCCAGGCAGACAGTCTCTGAAGAGTATTGATAATGGCTGGGGTTACCCCCCCCCCACCCCTTGTAAAAACACTGCCCAGAAGAAGGCAATTGCAAACCACTTCTGTAGAAAATTTTGCCAAGAAGGGGCGAAACTTCCCTCCCCTGTTTCAACCATCCTTTATGCAACATTGATTCTTGCAAGTTGCAAGGTTGTATCACTAGTGAGTGTGCCCTCATTCGGGCTGTCTCCCGGGGCTGTGGCTGTGTATTTCTGATGTAAGAGTTTTCTAGAGTGCTTGCTGAAACCATGAGAACCTAACCTCGAATTTTAATAGAGATTGCAAAAAAAAACCGTAATCACTGTGGCCAGTGGGGTTAGTATAGTTACATGATTTGAACGTTACCAAACTGCAACCAGAGAATTTTTTATTCCAGAGCGCACTGTGCTTTTTGAAAGTGTTGAGTAATAAAAAGGGGGATTCTGTTATTTAATTGTTATCTACATAAAGTGACTTCCATTGCCTAAAGATTATTATTGTCAAGCTCCCCCAGAGAATTAGAGACAAGATACTTACGGGGATAGTGCAATGATGTTCTGAAAAAAAATTGTTTTCATTCTGGGAACAACTTACTTACATCAGGAAGCATGATTTGCCTTGATTTCTATACCCACCATTTATGTGAATTTCCCCAATATGTCAAGTTCCATTCAAGAACTAGGGGTGTAGCACTGGGGGACAATGGGTTGGGATGGTGGGATGATCTCCAGTGGAGGCGATGTCAGTGACAGGCTTGATGTTCAATATTCAAAGTTCCAAGTACATTTATTATCAATGTATGTATACTTTATACAACCTTGAGAATCATCTCCTTACAGGCAGCCACAACACAAAGAAACCCAATGGAACAGATTTTTTTTTTTAAAAGGAGTCTAACAAACACCCAATGTGCAGGGAAGAAAATTCATACAATCAATAAAAATAACATCCAGAACATTCAAGCAACACACATATAATTGCTGGTCCAGAACATTCAGATTACTATAGGCAGAGGGCAGCCTAACATCAGAGTTGAACTCTCAGTTAAGCCAGATCATATTGCCTCTACAGGCCCAAATTCTGAAACAAATATTTTGAGTTTATCCCAGATAGTTTCCCTTTCTAGCAAGTGAAGAAAAGTTTATAAAATGTCTGTATTCAGCACAAATGTGACTAAATCAATTTAGTTACTTAAGATGATTCAGGACTGTTGCTTGTTTTCTCCTATGTATTTACTTAACTGTCTTTCTGTCCAAATTGTGACAAAATTTTTAAGCCATGTAACACTACAACAGTATCTGAGTACCATATGTCTTTTTGTACAAACTGATGTTTAGTACACAGAGCTCTCATTCTGTAAGGCGCAGTCCACTGCATACTGTCCCTCCTCTGTAAAACACTGTTCACTGTGCACTGCAATCCCCCTCTAAGTAAACACCACCCTGTCTATTCTAACATGAAGTACCTATGTTTTTTCGGCACAAGAGGAAGCCGTGGACTGACATGTCAGAATGCGAATGGGAATTAAACTGTTTGACCACCGGGAAGTTCCACTTCTGGCAGATGGAGTGGAGGTGCTCAATGAAGCAATGGCCAGATTCGCGATGGGTCTCACCACCAATATAGAGGAGGCAGTATTGGGAATACCAGATGTAGTAGACAGCAAGGCAGCAAGGATGGAGGAGCAGCACCTTATATTCCATCTGGATAGCCTCCAACTTAATGACAGGAATATCGATTTCTTCCATTAAAAGAAATTTTCCCTCACCCTCCCCTCTTCCATTCCAAACTCTGGCCTCTTACCTCTTCTCACTTACCTATCAACACCCTTCCATGGGTCCCCTCCTCTTTCCCTTTCTCCTATGGTCCACTCTCCTCTCCTATCAGATTCCTTCCTCTCCAGCCCTTTATCTTTCCTACCCTCCTGGCTTCACCTTTCTAGCTATCCTCCTTCCCCTGCCCCCACCATTTTATTTTGGCATCTCCCTCCCCTTCCTTCCCAGTCCTGAAGAAGGATCTCGGCCTGAAATGTCGACTGTTTATTCATTTCCAAAGCTGCTAACTGACCTGCATTTTCTGCGTGTTGCTTTGGATCTCCAGCATCACAGTCTTTCTCATGTTTATGTCATAACCTTAGTTTTTGCTTGGAGCTTTCTGAGTTTGGATAGTTTCCCATCAATGCAGGATCTGATGTCAATGCCTATGCCGCCATCTCTGAGGGCATCAGTCAACATGACAGAAAATACCAGACTGAATAGCACCAAGAACACAGCCTGGCTTCAAATAGGGATAGACCCAGATATCTCACCATTGTCCAGAACTCTAGCCATCATGGAATTGCTGCCCAATGTAATGAACTTCCTCGGGCATCCATACTTCACCATGATCTTCCACAGAATGTCTCCGCTAACAGTGTCAAAGGCCTTAGTCAGATTGACATAGCAGAACAGGTCAGCATTTGCTCCCGCCATTTCTCCTGCAGCTGCCTTGCAGCAAACATCATGTCAAGTGTCTGTCAATGAATCACTGGATATTCCACCGACCGTAGCTGAGACCCATAAAGTCAGCTCTTAGCAGCAAATCGCCTGGATCAGACATAATACCAGCTGAGGCCTACAAGGAAGGCAGTGCAATGCCAACAGAAAAGCTCCATTAGCTCTTCTAACACATGTGGCAGCAAGCGATGTTTCTACAGGAATTTAAAGACGTATCCATCATTCACCTGCATGAGTGAAGGGAAAGCTATAGTCCTGCGACAACTATCAGGAAGTATCCTTGCTGTCTATCACAGGCAAGACCTTTGCCAGGCTTCTTCTCAATTGTCTCAGATGACACCTTGACTGGGGACTTCTACCAGAGAGCCAGTGTGGATTTGGGAAGAAGCGTGGGACTTCCTCTCTCAGTAAAATAAAATCACTCTAACATCTGCAGATTTTTCTTGTTTGTCTCAGTTTGCATCACACAGCTCTTCCAAGGTAAATACTGTTCAGCATACATGCCATCCTTCTATATCACAACCTTCAAACGATGAACACTGATTACAAATTGTCATGATTCCAATTATTTCTACTGCCTCTCCACAGCTTCTGTCTGATCAATCTGCTATGAAAATATTTCACTGGGTGTGCATATTGCATTTCTCCCTAGTCCATTTTGAGTGCAATATCAACTTTGCAGAGGCAGCTCAGAGCTATGAAAGACCAGTGGTGGGCCAACAAGGCCAAGGAGTTACAAGCCTTCGCTGACTGTGATGACTCAAGAAGCTTCTATGAAGCAATCAAGGTTGTGTATGGTCCATCAAAACAAGGCACCTCACAACTCCTGAGCAAGGACAGTACACCCATTTTCACTGAGAAGTCAGAGCGCATGAAAAGATGGCAAGAACACTTCTACAAGCTGCTGAACAGACCAGGAACCATCACCGATGAAGCACTGGGCAGAGTACACCCTCGACCCATACTGTTCGAGATAGATGCTCCCCCTACTCTTCATGAGATCATCAAAGCTATCAGACAGCTAAAACCCAACAAAGCACCAGGACCTGACCGGGTCGCAACCGAGACCTACCAGTATGGTGGTCACACACTGACATCATGCCTGCACCAGCTGTTCACAAAGTTGTGGGGAGCTGCAGAACTACCACAAGACTTCAAAGACACATCAATCGTGACCATCTACAAGAACAAGGGAGAAAAGAGAAACTGCAACAATTACCATGGCATCTCTCTTCTGTCAGTTGCGGGAAAATGCCTCGCGAAGATCATCCTTAGACGCTTGTTGTCCAATATCAGTGACAACATTCTTATAGAAAGCCAGTGTGGTTTTTGAACAGGTCGTAGTACAGTGGACATGATCTTTTCACTGAGGCAGCTCCAAGAGAAATGTGTTGAACAGCAGAGAAGATTCTATGTCATATTTGTTGATCTAACTAAAGTGTTTGACACTGTTGGTAGTGATGGCCTGTGGAAGCTCCTACCAAAATTCGGTTGCCCCCCCCCCAAGCCTAACCAACATCATCTGTCAGTTCCACGAAGGCATGGAAAACCACATCAACATGTGTGGTGAGTGGTCAGACCCATTTTCCATCAGCAATGGCGTAAAACAGGGTTGTGTTCTGGCTTCTACTCTGTTTGGACTATTCTTCATTGCTGTTCTTCAGGATGCCACATCAGACCTGAAGTCAGGGGTCTTCCCACAAATGAGAGCTGATGGCGGGCTCCTCAACCTCGCAAGACTGAGAGCAAAAACAGAAGTCAGGGACATCGTGGTGCATGAGCTGCAGTTTGCTGATGACTGTGCACTGGTTGCCCACTCTCTCGAAGACTTACAGGCGATCACCAGTCGCTTTGCCAGTACAGCCAAAAGCTTCGGACTGACAATCAGCCTGAACAAGACGGAAGTTTTGTACCAACCGGCTCCTGGCTCAAGCTACGAAGAACCAACTGTCCTCATTGATGACACTCGTCTCAATGCTGTCAACAAGTTTTGCTACCTGGGCAGCACAATAACATCCTCAGCTTCTCTGGATGTAGAGACTGAGTCAAAAACCAGAAAAGCCTGCTTTGCCTCTGGTCAGCTGAAAGATCGAGTTTGGTCACAGAACGTCAGGTTGGCCACCAAGTGCAAGGTATACAGGGCCGTTGTCATATCAGCCTTGCTATACAAATGTGAGACGTGGTGCTCATATCAGAGTCACTTACGCCAGCTTGAGCATCACCTACGTTCTCTGATGAAGATCACCTGATGAGACAAGGTCTCCAATACTGAGGTCCTCTCTCGAGCCGGAATGCCAGCAGTTTCAACCTTGGTGATGTCAGCCCAACTGCGCTGGGTAGGACATGTTGTCAGAATGCCTGACGGAAGACTGCCCAAGGACATCTTGTACAGCCAACTGTCCAGTGGTACCCAAAAACGAGGAGGCCAGCGACTACGGTACAAGGATGTTCTGTACAGGAGCCTCAAGAAAGCTGACATTGCCCCATCAACATGGGAGGATCTGGCTCAAGATCGCTCACGGTGGAGGGACGCCATCAGAAAAGGTGTGGACGCTGCTGAGAACAAGCTCAACGAGGCAACAGAGGAAAGGCACAGGAAGTGCCACAACAGAGCTTCTGCCCCTGCTGCCCGTCCAGGCCTCACCTGCCCAGTATGTGGCAAGCAGTCCTGTACAGCCACTCCAGGACACACATACCAAACCCCACTAACTGACTGAAAGGAACCATCATCATCCTATGGGATGGATAGCCAGAGAGTCCATATGTGTGTGTGTGTGTGTGTGTGTGTGATTGATCCTGTGTTGTTTGTTCTTTAGCCATCTATGACTCACGCCACATTTGATGGTAACCATGGTATTGACATCATCCGGTGTAGTGATTTCGACTTAGCAAAGGAATGTGTTCTCTTTCTGACTACTCTAGTGTGCTCTCCTGGAACAATGGTTCTCTGAACAAAGCAGGTCAGCAATGGTCCCCATACCCCCGGCAGTTCATAGAAACATAGAAACATAGAAAATAGGTGCAGGAGTAGGCCATTCGGCCCTTCGAGCCTGCACCGCCATTTATTATGATCATGGCTGATCATCCAACTCAGAACCCAGCCTTCCCTCCATACCCCCTGACCCCTGTAGCCACAAGGGCCATATCTAACTTCCTTTTAAACATAGCTAATGAACTGGCCTCAACAGTTTGCTGTGGCAGAGAATTCCACAGATTCACCACTCTCTGTGTGAAGAAGTTTTTCCTAACCTCGGTCCTAAAAGGCTTCCCCTCTATCCTCAAACTGTGACCCCTCGTTCTAGCCCTCCCCAACATCGGGAACAATCTTCCTGCATCTAGCCTGTCCAATCCCTTTAGGATCTTATACGTTTCAATCAGATCCCCCCTCAATCTTCTAAATTCCAACGAGTACAAGCCCAGTTCATCCAGTCTTTCTTCATATGAAAGACCTGCCATCCCAGGAATCAATCTGGTGAACCTTCTTTGTACTCCCTCTATGGCAAAGATGTCTTTCCTCAGATTAGGGGACCAAAACTGCACACAATACTCCAGGTGTGGTCTCACCAAGGCCTTGTACAACTGCAGTAGTACCTCCCTGCTCCTGTACTCGAATCCTCTCGCTATAAATGCCAGCATACCGTTCGCCTTTTTCACCCCCTGCTGTACCTGCATGCCCACTTTCAATGACTGGTGTATAATGACACCCAGGTCTCGTTGCACCTCCCCTTTTCCTAATCGGCCACCATTCAGATAATAATCTGTTTTCCTATTTTTGCCACCAAAGTGGATAACTTCAAATTTATCCACATTAAATTGCATCTGCCATGAGTTTGCCCACTCACCCAACCTATCCAAGTCACCCTGCATCCTCTTAGCATCCTCCTCACTGCTAACACTGCCACCCAGCTTCGTGTCATCCGCAAACTTGGAGATGCTGCATTTAATTCCCTCATCCAAGTCATTAATATATATTGTAAACAACTGGGGTCCCAGCACTGAGCCTTGCGGTACCCCACTAGTCACCGCCTGCCATTCTGAAAAGGTCCCGTTTATTCCCACTCTTTGCTTCCTGTCTGCTAACCAATTCTCCACCCACACCAATACCTTACCCCCAATACCGTGTGCTTTAAGTTTGCACACTAATCTCCTATGTGGGACCTTGTCAAAAGCCTTTTGAAAATCCAAATATACCACATCCACTGGTTCTCCCCTATCCACTCTACTAGTTACATCCTCAAAAAATTCTATGAGATTCGTCAGACATGATTTTCCTTTCACAAATCCATGCTGACTTTGTCCGATCATTTCACCGCTTTCCAAATGTGCTGTTATCACATCCTTGATAACTGACTCCAGCAGTTTCCCCACCACCGACGTTAGGCTAACCGGCCTATAATTCCCCGGTTTCTCTCTCCCTCCTTTTTTAAAAAGTGGGGTTACATTAGCCACCCTCCAATCCTCAGGAACTAGTCCAGAATCTAACGAGTTTTGAAAAATTATCACTAATGCATCCACTATTTCTTGGGCCACTTCCTTAAGCACTCTGGGATGCAGACCATCTGGCCCTGGGGATTTATCTGCCTTCAATCCCTTCAATTTACCTAACACCACTTCCCTACTAACATGTATTTCGCTCAGTTCCTCCATCTCACTGGACCCTCTGTCCCTTACTATTTCTGGAAATAGTTCCCTTCTTTCCACAGCACTGAACACAGACCAGAGAACTGTACAGCACAGCAACAAACATTTTGGCCCACAATGTATGCCCCAAGCACGATGCTAAATTAAACTGAATCTTTTCTGCCTGCACATGATTCCTTTCCCTCTACTCCCTGCAAATGTTTGTATCTGTCTAAAAGCCCTTCCACTCTGCTATTGTAGCTGCTTTCACTCTTCACCTTATGTACAACTACTCTGAAGTGTTCACTTCCAATACTCGGTAAAGTTGATAAGCTAACTGCACAGAACCATATGTATATAAACAGCAACAAAGTCTCTTTGGGCTTGTCCTTTCAAAGGTCAAAGTAACTTTTATTATCAAAGTACATTTATGTCACCATATCCAACCCTGAGATTCATTTTCTTGTGGGCATACTCAGCAAATCTATAGAACAGTAACTGTAAAAGGATCAATGAAACATCAACCAGAGTGCAGAGGACAGCAAGCTGTGCAAGTGTAAATATAAATAAATAGTGATAAATAAAGAGAACGGGGATAATGAGATAAAGAGTCCTTGAAAGTCAGATCATTGGTTGTGGGAACAGTTCAATAATGGGGCAAGTGAAGTTGAGTGTAGTTATCCCCTTTTGTTCACAGGCCTGATTGTTGAGGGGTAGCAGCTGTTCTTGAAACTGGTGGGACGAGTCCTGAGGAACTTGCACCTTCTACCTGATGGCAGCAGTGAGAAGCAAGCAAGTCCTGGGTGTTGGGGGTCCTTGATGATGGAAGCTGCTTTCCTACAACAGCATTTCACGTAGATGTGCTCGATGATCGGGAGGGCTTTACCCATGACGTACTGGGCCAAACCCACCACTTTTTGTAGGATTTCCCATTCAGAGGCATTGGTGTTCCCATACCAGGCTGTGATGTAGCCAGTCAATATAATTTCCACTACACATCTATAGAAGTTTATCAAAGTTTTAGATGTTATGCAAAATCTCCGCAAACTCCTAAGGAAGTACAGACGCTGCTGTGCTTTCTTCACAACTGCATTTGCATGCTGGGCCCAGGACAGGTCCACTGAAATAGTACAGCCAGGAATTTAATGCTGCTGACCCTCTTCACCTTTGATCCTCCGATGAGGACTGGCTCATGGTCCTCTGGTTTCCCTCTCCTGTAGTCTATGATCAGTTCCATGATCTTGCTGACATTGAGTGAAAAGTTGTTGCTATGACACCACTCAGCCAGATTTTCAACCTCCCTCCCGTATGCTGATTCATCACCACCTTTGATTCAGCCCCTGACAGTGGTGACACCAACAAACTTGAATATGGCATTGGAGCTGTTCTTAACCACACAGTCATAGGTTTAAAGCGAGTAGAGCAGGGGGCTGAACACACAGCCTTGTGGTACAACTTTGCAGATGGAGATCATGAAGGAAATGTTGTTACCAATCTGAACTGACTGAGGTAAACAAATGAGGAACCAGCCAGAGTCATTACACAATGTCAAACTCCATTAGAAGCAAAAAGTAAGCTTTGCCTAGAAAATGTATATGCCTTTTTTTTGGTGTACTGAGCTGTAAATCTCACCAAATCATTAGCACTCATTTAATTTCCCTATGAAAATGTAATGAAATTCACAAAAAAGAAATTAAGACGGGGTAGTGGTGCTTTACACAAAGGACATGTGGTAGAACAGAACTTGTGCAACTCCTGTAAAACACTTAGGTGAACAGCATTTCTGACAAACTGTGGTAAACCAGTCCGTAAAGTGTGTGGCCTTTAACAAAGCCTTACCCGTAGCAGTCACACAAACCAGAGAAGACAGAAAATTCCATAGTTTTCTGGGAGACTCTGAACATTCTCAACAGCAAAGTAATCTAAGGGAAGAGATGGGACAAAAGGACCAAAAGACTGGCTAGACCCCATCAGCAGCTGTCTTCAGGATGAGATATAGGCATGGGGAAACTTTTATTTAGGAGAAAAAGTCCAGGTTGTTGAGACCAGCTCTAATGAGAACATGTATGCAGCCAATGCCTGCTCACATGTGTAGGAAGGAGCCCTGTTGGCAAATCCTGGCATCTGAGATGCTCTCTCTTCCATACAGGCTGCTGGAGGAATTTAACTGGTCAGGCAGTATTTGTGGAGGGAAATGGGCAACCAACTTTTGGAAACATCAACTGTCCATTCCCTTCCACAGATGCTGCCTGGCTGCTGAGTTCCTTTAAGGCAGGGGTTCCCAGCCATTCTTATGTCATGGACCAATACCATTAAGCAAGGGGTTCATCGACCCCCAGGATGGGAACCCCTGCTCCAGAAATTTGCTTTTTCTCCAGATTGCAGCATCTGCAGTCTATTGTATCTGCCACATGTTTCTCACAGAAATCTGAGTAAATGTGATCATCTTGCTACAAACACAATGTATGGGTGACTTCTTTGATGCAGTGGTGAGCAGCAAATGGGGAGGCATGGTGGACAATTGTGTGATCACTTGTACTGACCCATGGAGAGAGTAGATGCAGCTAGGCATTGCCACATCAACACCACGGTACAAGTTGTATAGGTATTTCAATAGCTGTACAGGGGACAACATAGACCCTATAGTGGATTTTGGAAAAGTGTTTCTGCTGTGCATGTCAAAGGTACCCAGTTAAGTCACCCAATGTTAGTGAGTTCTTTTAAATAGTGGAAGCACCATCAAGTAGTCCAATGTGCTATTTTTGATGCCATGATCGTTTTCAAAAGTTACAGACTGTGCTCTGAAGAACTAATCAATGCTGGTAGGCAGTCAATCAATAGTGACATCGTTAGGTGCACAACTGATGCCAGAATATCAAATGTGCTAACACAAGTTCCATATCGAAGTGCTGAACCCAGTTTTACACTAGGTGCTCTTTCACCTAGAAATTGTCATGAGTGCGCTGTAATCCAGTTTAATCTTTCATGTACAATTTACACATAAAGCTCTAATCATTCCAGATTTTTAAATGTTCTCCTCATCTCTGTCTGCATTGGTTGTGGCTCTGAGCATGAAAGTTCATTGCAGCATCCTTTTGCAATCAGTCGTGAGCCATTTTCACTTGTTGAGTAGAGACTTGGTACTTGTTAAGGCAATGAATCTTACCTACAAATTGCGCAACTTTGCATTGGCTAAAAAGATTCAAAGATTCAAAGAGGTGGGAATATAAGTCAGCAACAGCAATAAACATTCCCCGACAGAGACACCCTAACAAATCTTTTAATCATCTTAATTCCCTCCTTTAATTCACCATTCCTTTTTCTATATCAAGGGGCAAGTCTAGTCAATGCAATCAGACCTTGCAACATAATCAAACATTGTGATTTAATTCCTTACAGCTTAGTGAATCTTGAAATAAATGCATTGCTCTGTTGAATCTACTATGAGGCAGCTGCTGAAAACTGAACACAATGTAGCACCACAAAAATATACTGTCCATTTGGTCCACCTCTTTCATGTTTAGTGAAACTTTAGTCTAAACCCAAAGAAACCCATGAAGGTTATGTCTCTTCAAGTGTTCATGCAAGTAATTTTTTTAAGAATGATGAGATGGAATTCCTCCAACATCCTTTCCAGTCAGAACAAACTCACCTTAAGACCTAAGATCGTAAGACAACGGAGAAGAATTAGGCCATTCTGGCCATCGAGTCTGTTCCACCATTTCATCATGGCTGATCCAATTCCCTCGCAATCTCATTCTCCTGCCCTCTCCCCGTAACCTTTCACACCCTGACTAATCAAAGAGCTATCAACCTCTGCCCCAAGTACTCCCAATGACCTTGCTTCCCCGGCTGCCTGTGGCAACAAACTCCACAGATTCACCACCCTCTGGCTACAGTGATTCTTCCTCATTTCCATTCTAAATGAATGGCCCTCTATTCTGAGGCTATGCCCTCTGGTCCTAGATCCCTTCACTATAGAAACATCTTCTCTACATCCATTCCATCTACTCCTTTCAACATTCAATAGGTTTCAGTGAGATCCTCGTTCATTCTTCTAAATCCAGTGAGTACAGCCTCAGGGCCATCAAACACTCCTCATATGTTAACTCTTTCATTTCCGGAATAATTCTCATAAACCTCCTCTGAACTCTTTCCAATGTCAGCACATCCTTTCTTAGATGAGGAGTTCAAAACTGGTCAGATTATTTCAAGGGACGCATCACCAGCACCAGCACCACATCCATGTTTTTATATTCTAGTCCTCTCAAAATGAATGCTAACATAGCATTTGCCTTCCTCAACGCCAACCCAACCTGCAAGTTAATCTTTCGCAGATCCTGCAATAGGACTCCCAAGTCCCTTTGCACCTCATATTTTTGAAATGTTTCCATATTTAGAGAATAGTCTATGCTATTGTTCCTTCTCCCAAAGAGAATGACCATGCACTTCCCAACACTCTATTCCATCTGCCACTTCTTTGCCATTATCCTAATCTGTCAAAGTCCCTCCGCAGCCTCCCTGCTTCATCAGCACTACCTACACCTCCACCTAGCTTCTTGTCGTATGCAAACTTGGCCACAAAGCCATCAATTCTATCACCCAAATAATTGACGTACAACTTCAAAAGAAGTGGTCCCAACACTGATCCCTGGGGAAACACCACTAGTTACAGGTAGGCAATCAGAAAAGGCTCACTTTATTGCCACCCTTTGCCTCCTGCTCATCAGCCAATGCTCTATGCATGTTAGTATCTTTCCTGTAATACCATGGGCTCCTAATCTTGCTAAACAGCCCCAGGTGCAGCACCTTGTCAAAGACCTTCAGAGAATCCAAGTATACAACATCTACTGATTCTCCTTTGTCAATCCTGCATGTTATTTCCTCAAAGGATTCCAACAGGTCTGTCAAGCAAGATTTTCGCTTAAGGAAACCATGCTGGCTTATCTCCTTAATCCTTAAATCTGTTTCCACCAGTTATTGATCTTAATGCCTAGGATAAATAAGTCCTTTCTGCTTTCCCTCAATTTTATGTGCTAAATAGAGCAATCAAGAGTGTTGTGTCTGTACAACTACATATCAATTAAAATAAATGCTTGCATGTGAAATGGCTTTAACTGGTGTACTTACATTACAGCAAGAGAGAGAGAGAAAGCAATCCACATGTGTACACAACAGATCAGTGCACATACGTAGTGCTAAAGAGAGTCATTGATCTAAAAGAAACAGATCCATACATTACGTTTCCTCCCCTTTCAAATTAATGTGATAAAAAACTGTATATGTAACAAAACATTCAATTTCCCTTTAACAAGCATATTCAAATTTTCACGGAGTCCACAATTAGCTTCACTATACAAAAGGTTCAGTCTTTTGAGTGGCACTCTGTTTCTTTCAGGATAGAGCCTTTGGACCTGTGGAGTAGCATCAGGTTTGGCCGGTGTCTTGTCAAAGACAACGTTCTCAGTTGCTGATATCATATTGTTGTTAGTGACATGATCACCACGGAGAGGTAAGTCCAGTGGCTGTATTGTGTCCGTCTTGTTGGATGTAGTCAACTCAGGTGTGTTCCTCAGCTGAGCATCCAGCATCCAGTCCACATGTCTGATCTCCAACATCCACTGAGTACATCAGTGGTCCAGTACTTGTAGCTATCCTACCAGGTGTCCGCTTGTCTTCTCAGTAATCACACACTAGGACTTTCTGGCCAGTCTTGAAGCTCCTTGCTGTTTCACTCGGCAACTGGCTGAACTGCTTATTCTGCACTTCCCTCTGGAGATCTGGGTTCAAGAGATTTATACGAGATCTCAGATCTGCTCATGAGCAGCATGACAGGTGTTTGACTTGTTGTCGTATGAACAGAGTTCCAATGCACAAAAAGGAGGGGGTCCACTTTGTGCTGTAGAGAAATGTCTTCCTTGGCCATCACTTTACTGGATTTCTTGAAGTTTTGGGCAAACCTGTCAGCTAAGCCATTCATTGCTGGGTGGTGAGGAGCTGACTCGAAATGTTTGATGCCATTTTTCTTCATGAACACTGAATTATTCTGATGTGTATTGTGGTCCACATCACTCACAGTTTGTTCTGGTAAGCTATTTCTGGTGAAGATAGTCCTCAAAGCAGAGAAAGTCCTTACTGAAATGGTTGACTTCATTGGTATAACCTCTGGCCACTTCAAATGAGCATCCACAGCAACCAGAAACATGGAATCCATGAATGGCCCAGCAAAGCTAATAGGCGTTCTTTGCCATGGTGAAGACGGACACTCCTACAGGTGTAGCAGTGCCTGTGGGGGTACATTTTGAACTTCTTGGCATCCTGAACAGTTTTTGTTTAAGTCTTCAATCTGTCTATCTATTCCCAGCCACCACACCTAACTCCAGGTGAGACTTCATCTTGACTGTGCCCAGGTGTCCTTCACACAGATTCTCTAACACTCTGGTGCACAGTTTAGAGGGAACCACAACACAAGATCCCCACATCAAGGTTCTTTGATCTCACTGAGAACTGTGGAAACATAGGATTACCATGAGCTGGCCATCCGTGCATGGCGATATCAAAGATTTTTGACAATGTTGGGTCATTCCTTGTTTCTTTTTGTATTTCAGAATTTTTTACTGGCAACTGGTCCACCAATGCAGTGTGGAACATCTCTGCTGTGTCACAGAATGAAGACTTCTCTGCTTCAGTTGTTTTCAGTGGAAGACATGACAAGCTGTCAGTGTTGCTGTGTTGTTTGGTACCCTTGAACTCTATGACATAAGCGTGGGCTCCTAGGAAAAGTTTCTAACGTTACAACAGGGTAACAGACATCACTGGAGTTTCCTTCCTGGGACTGAAAATAGACACAAGGGGCTGGGGATCTGTCACTAGCATAAACTTTTGTCCCTAGTGGTAGTGGTGGAACTTCTTTATTCCCCATAGTAGACTAAAAGTGTCTTGGTCAATCTGTGCATAGTTGCATTCTGCATTCATCAGTGATTTTGAAGCAAACGCAATCGGATGTTCAGATCCATCTTTTACAGTATGTGACAAGACAGATCCAATGCCCTAAGGGGATGTATTGTATGCAGTCTGATGGGCAGGGATGGGTCATAATGGGTGAGCAGTTCGTCTGATGTTATTAGTCTCTATGTTTCCTTGAATGCTTTTTCACATCTTTCTGACCATTCCCACTTTGCTGCTGTCTGTAACAGTGCATTCAATGGGTGCAGCACTGCAGCAATATTTGGGAGAAACCAGTGGTAGTAGTTTACAAGGCCCAAGTATGACCTGAATTGTGACAAATTTTCAGGTTTGGGTGTCTGTAATATTGCTTCAATCTTCTTTTGTGACTTATGTAAGTCATGCTTGTCAATGACATGTCCACAATATGAGATTTTATACTTGAAAAACTCACATTTCTCTCTCTTTGCACTCAGACCATACTCACTTAGCCTGGTAAGCACTTTACCAAGGTTCTTCAGGGGCTCTTCATCATTTTTCCCAGTCACGATGACATCATCAAGGTAACATTGTGTTCCTGGGATATCTTGGAGCACTTGGTCGATTGTGCTTTGCCAGTCTCTAGTTAGTACTTCTTACTGCTGTGTTTGGCCTCCGTAAGTCACATTCACTTTCAGTTTTCCACTAGGAGACACTTTTTCACCTGTGTAGGTCTTTAACATCACTGAGGTATTTTCTAATGGTATCTGAGAAAACAGTTTGTTGTAGTCGGCCTCTGGAATCATGCCCAAAACTGGCCCTGTATTCAGCTCCATTTTCAGTTTTACACTGGACACATCTATTGTGATCCAGATGATTTTGTGATCTGCTTCAGTTATACTATGCAGTTCTAGGCATGACAGCTCACCTTTGACAGACTCTGTATTGTCTAATTCCATTTCATATTTAGTCACTTTATGCATTTATTTAGTTTTGTGTTTGAAACATTTCACTCTGTGTGGCTTTTCTCCTTGGTTGTGCTTTTTGTTTAACTTTCACGCTCTATGACCTTGTCTGTGGCACTTTCTGCAAACTTCTTCTTTGAACCAACAGTCATTTGCATCACGGGAGGATTTGCCCCACTGAAAACATTTTTGGATTTTTGCACCATTCAGGACATCTTGTGCATTTCACATTCTAAACTCTATTTCTGTAGTTCTGCTGTATCCTTTGCTGCAGTCTCTTATGATATTGCAATGGTCAATGCCCATTCTAAGGTTATGTCTCTTCTGACAGTAGTCTCTTCTGAGTGCTTTGACATTAATGTCACATACAGGGAGAACGTCAACTCAGACCATGAGAGGCCTGCGTCGAGCATTTTCATGCCTTACAAGGCGCAGATTGGAAGTCTGTGTGGGGCGCCACTCCTCGCACAGACTAGAGCAATGTGTGATTAAGTGCCTTGCTCAAGGGCACAAACACGCTACCACGGCTGAGGCTCGAACTAGCAACCTTGAGGTAACTAGATGAACACCTTAACCACTTGGCCGCGTGCCCAACACAAGGCTGTCCCTTAATGCATCAGAAGGTCCACCTCCAAAGTCACAGTACTGGGAAAGTTTGTGCAGTTCTGCAGTAGATTCAGAAATGCTTTGACTGGTTCCTTTTGTAAAATCTAAATCTCTCAGCTATTACCAGCAGTTTAGGGCTCAAGTGATTTTTTAAAATTGTAACAATTTTGTCGGACGTCTTGCTTGCTCGCTTTTCAGGAGTTACTAGGTTACATAACAGCTTGTACATTTTAGCACCCATTAAGCTAAAAAGTATGGTGGCTTTCTTTACCCCATCCACATTGTTCGCATTACAATACAGTTCAACCCTCTCAATACAGGTGTCCCCTGCTTTTCGAACGTTCACTTTACGAAACCTCGCTGTTACAAAAGACCTACATTAGTTACCTGTTTTCGCTAACAGAAGGTGTTTTCACTGTTATGAAAAAAGCAGCACGCGAAAAAAAGCGCGTTCCCCGGGCAGCCGCTCTCCCCCAGATTCGGAACTGCATTCTCGCCGGCATTGCTGAAACACGTGCCTGTGAGCATCCGTTAGCAAGATGAGTTCTAAGGTATCGGAAAAGCCTAAAAGAGCTCATAAGTGTGTTATACTTAGCGTAAAACTAGACATAATTAAGCGTTTCGATCGTGGTGAGCGAAATAAGGACAAAGTGAGTTTGGCTTGTGGAAGTTGACGAAGATGACGTTGCAGAGGTTTTGGCATCTCATGACCAAGAACTGATAGAAGAAGAGCTGATGCAATTGGAAGAGGAAAGGATAACAATCAAAACCAAATGCAGTAGTGAATGGACAGAAAGTGAAGTCGTCCAGGAACTGAACATGAAGCAACTGCGTGAGATTTTCGCTGCAATGATAAAGTACGACTTTAAATTTGAACGGGTACGTCGGTTTAGGGCATATTTGCAGGATGGTTTGAGTGCTTACAAAGAACTGAATGATAGAAAAATGCATGAGGCTAGCAGTCAAGCATACTGTCATTTTTCAAGCCTTCCACATCAGCCACAGCAGACGACAAACCTCAACCTTCGCCATCGAGGCAGGCAGACATAGAAGAAGATGACCTGCCTGCCCTGATCGACGATGAGATGACACCACTTTGCCCCACCACCCCAGTGGTCCCAACCTCCGGGCCACGGACAGATACCGATTCGCAGAGAATGCAGCGGTAGCCGGGAGGCATCCAGCACATCTTTAAGAAAAAAGCCGAAATAAACAAGCTAATTAATTAGGTGCCGCACAGCACGTAATTGTCGGCCCAGATCAGAGGCAATTGCCAATTGCGTCGCCGCTGATCTGGGCCGACATTTATGTGCCGGGCGTAATTAACTTGTTTATTTCAGCTTTTTTCTTAAAGATGTGCTGGGTGCCTCCCGGCTACCGCTGGACCCCTGCACGCTTCGCGGATCGGTATCGGACAGCGGCCTGGAGGGTGGGGGCCACTGCACCACCCCAACCTCCAATGACTCAGTCTAACACACCAGCATCAGTGTGCTCGGCACTGTCCCAATTCCGGTAAGTGATACTACACTGTACATACATGATTTCTACTTTACATAGGCTATGTATTTTTATGTGTTATTTGGTATGATTCGGCAGCTTCATAGCTTAAAGGTTACTGGAGAGAATGTTCTGCCAAGAGCGCATGCGTGAGCTTTTCTGCCAAAAGCACTTGCGCTGTGTTTCTGCTGAGAGTGCTTGCGTGAGATTTTCGCTACCGAGAACAGTGCAGGGAATCGTTGTAGAGAAGTATTTCTAATTTATATAGGCTGTGTATTTATCATACCATTCCTGCTTTTACTATATGTTACTGTTATTTTAGGTTTTATGTGTTAATTGGCATGATTTGGTAGGTTATTTTTGGGTCTGCGGACGCTCACAAATTTTTGCCATATAAATAAATGGTAATTGCTTCTTCGCTTTATGACATTCCGGCTTACAAACCATTTCATAGGAACGCTCTACCTTCGGATGGCGGGGAAACCTGTATACGATTCCCGGTCCTCATTAGCTCTATCCAATTCGCCAACTTTCCCAACCGAGGCCACCATCGCATTATTTTTACTTCAACTTTGCTAGTCGTGTGTCCTTCACTGTTACTCACGCATCCCTTTGTTAGCGTCCGTGATGATCTTCTCTGCACTGTTTAACTCTTTCCTCTTGCTGTCTCCCCATGACTGTTGGTGCAGTTGGTGATATTCACTAATTTTCAGGTTGGTACTCGTTGCCAATTTATTGTGGCTGTATAACTACATATCAAATAAAATAAAAGCGCATACTCAGGATGGCTTTAACTAGTGTATTCACATTGCAATGAGAGAAAGAGAGAGCAATATACATGCGTAGATAACAGATCAGTGTGCATGCGTAGTGCTAAGGGGAATCATTGCTCTAAAGGAAATAGATCCATAAAGAGCACAAGAACATAAGAACTAGAAGTGGGAGTAGGTAACCTGACCCTGTACTGCCATACGATAACATCATATCCGATCACCTGTCTCAAACCATCTTCAATTATTATTTCTTTCCTTGTTATTTCTCTGGTACGCAGGGATCTATCATTGTCTTTTTTAAGTGAACTGACTGATCAATTCTCTCAATGAAAAGATTTATCCTAACTTCATTTCAAAGTAGCCAACCCCTTATTAAAGTTACGTTACTGTGCTACAAAGTTTTGATAGTTCCTGAAAGGATTATGGGAATTAAACTAAAAACAGAATATGATGGAAATATTCAGCAGGTCAGGCAGCGACTGTTAGAGAGCAACTTAGAATAGATTTGAAGTTAACATTATTTCAATGAAATTGGATTTTATCTAATTTATATTAAGAAACTACAAAGGAACTGCAGATGACATAAAGGTTGGTGGTATTGTGGACAGTTCTGAAGGTTGGCATACACTCAGTGGCTACTTTATTATACATAAAATATGATGTATAATAATACTTTATACATAATAAAGTGGCTTCTGAGCGTATTTTTGTGGACCTGCTGCTGTAGCCCATCCACTTCGCTTCAATGTCTGACGTGCTGTGCAAACCACTGTTGTAATGCGTGGTTATTTGAGATAATGTTGCCTTCCTGTCAGTTTCAACCAGTCTGCCATTCTCCTCTGACCTCTCTCATTAACAAGGCATTTTCACCCACAGAACTGCCACTCACTGGATTTGACTTTATGTTTTTCACGTCATTCTCTGTAAACTCTAGGGACTGTTGTACGTGAAGATGCCAGGAGGTGAACATTTTCTGAGATAATCAAACCACCCTGTCTGGCACCAACAATCATTCCACAATCAAAGTCATTTAGATCACATTTCTTCCCCTTACTGATGTTTGGTGTGAAGAACAAATGAACCTCTTGACCATGCCTGCATACTTTTAGGCATTGAGATACTGAGACATAATTGGTTAATTAGATATTTGCATTAACAAGCAGGTATACAGATGTGTATAATAAAGTGGTGCGTAGTTTACAACAAAACATTGATAGGGTGCAGAGCTGCACTAGGAAGTTACAGATGGAGGCCAATCTGGAAAAGTGAGAACGTGATGCACATTGGAAGGTCAAACTTGAAGCCAGAATACAGGGTAAATGACAGGATTCATAGAAGTGGGGAGTAACATAGGGATCTTGAGGTCCAAGTCCATAGATTCCCTCAAAGTGGCCATAAAAGTTGATAGGGTGGTTTAGAAATCATATGGTGTTTGGCCTTCATTAGTCAGGGGACTAAGTTCAAGAGCTGTAAATCCAGATGCTAGAAATCCAAAGTTACACACTAAATTCTGGAGGAACTCAGGGCATCAGGCAGCATCTATTGTTGTTCCTCTCTGCACCTTGTGGTGCAGCAGGCTGCAGCCTTACCCTAGCTTTAGCATTTTGGCTGATTTTACGAGGCAGAGTTGCTAGCTCGATGCTCAACCGGCACGGATAGAAAGCGTGCAAGGAACCGGCCAGATTCAGACCCAGGACCATTCGCCTCAAAGTCCGGTGCAGATGCCACAACATCACCAGCCATCTAGGAAGCATCTATAGAATTGACTAACAGTCAATGTTTCGGGCCGAGACTCTTCCTTCAGGACTGAGAAGGAAAGGAGAAAGGCGTCAGAATAAGAAGGTGGGGTGAGGAGAAGGAGGATAGCTGGGCGGGGGGGGGTGACAGGTGAAGCCAAGTGGGTGGGAAAGATAGAGAGTTGGAGAGGAAGGAATCTGATAGGAGAGGAAAGTGGATCACAGGAGAAAGGGAGGAGGGGATCCAGGGGATGGCTCTTTACGTGAGTTGGCAACAGCACATAACGAACGTTGTGCTCTATGATGACCTACCGATGCTCACCACTAAAATCGAGGCAAGAAGACTGCAACTAGCTGGGCACTGTCTACGCCACTCCGAGCAACCTGCCAGCCTAGTCATCATATGGGAGCCCAAGCATGGGAGGATGAACCCTGGGCGCCCTCCCAAGACTATGGTCAACACGCTCCTAGAAGACAGCGGCGCGGCTAATGTAGATGAACTGAACACACCGATGAGGAAGAGGGAGAAGTGGAGAGTTCGTCATCATGCCCGACGCCGGCCCCCTAGGCCTGAGTCGGTGTAGTAGTGGTAGGATCCAGGGGGAAGTGATAGGCAGGTGAGAAGAGGTAAAAGGCCAGAGAGAGGAATAGAGTAAGAGGGGATGGGGAGGAAAAAAAATAATTATCAGAAGGAGAAATCAATATTCATACTATCAGGTTGGAAGCTATCCAGACGGAATATAAGGTGTTGCTCCTCCATCCTGAGGGTGGCCTCATCTTGGCATTAGAGGAGGCCGTGGACTGATATGTCAGAACAGGAATGGGAATGGGAATTAAAATGTTTGACCACCCGAAGTTCTGCTTTTGGCAGGTGGAGCAGAGGTGCTTGACGATGCGGCCCCCCAACTTACGACCGGTCTTACTAATGTAGAGGAGGCCACATCAGGAGCATTGGACACAACAGACGATCCCAGCAGATTCGCAGGTGAAGTGCAGGCTCACTTGGAAAGGCGGTTTGAAGCCCTGAATGGAGTTGTATGAGCTGGGGTATTACTTAGGTCGCTTGCCGGGTTAAATGCCAGGAGGGAGATTAGTTGGGAAGGACAAATGGACCGGGGAATCGCAGAGGGAGAGGTCCCTGTGGAAAGCGGAAGGTGGGTGGTAAAGATAAGTTTAGTGGTAGGATGCCTTTGGAGATAGCGGAAGTTGCGGAGGAACATGTGTCGATGTGGAGGCTCTTGGGGTGGTGGGTAAGGACAAGAGGAACTCCGTCACTGTTAAGGCAGCGGAAAAATGGGGTGAATGTGCACATTTGAAAAATGGAGGAGATGCGGGAGAGGGCAGCATCAACAGTGGAGGGAGGGAAACCCCTTTCTTTGAAGGAGGAAGACACCTCTGATGTCCTGGTAAGGAAAACTCATCCTGAGGATAAATGCAACAGAAGCAAAGGAACTGAGAAAAGGGAATAACATTTTTTACAGGAGATACGGTGGGAAGAGGTACAGTCAAGATAACCATAGGAGTCAGTAGGTGACTCTGGTTAGACCCATAGAGTATTGCTTTTAGTTCTGCTTGCCTCATATAGGAAGGATGTGGAAGTTTCAGAGGGGTGCGGAGGAGATTTTTGTTTTAGGTTTAATACCAGCATTTGTTGTTCTGCAGCAGCAGTGCATTGCAATACATAATAAAAATCTATAAATTACAAAAAGAAATATGTATAAAAAAATAAATTAAATAAGCATGAGGGGCATTTACGAGTCCCTTAGATAGGCACATGGGTGAATGAAAAATGAAGGGTTATGTGGGAGGAAAGGGTTAGGTTGATCTTGTTGTATATTAAAAGATTTTGGGCTGAAAGGTGTGGTCTGTACAATGCTGTACTGTTTGATTTTCCATGTAGGGATTATCCTGCAGGTTGCCAACATGGGGACATTGAGAAGAAAATCTGCAGGAATATTGCCAAAACGGTGCAAAAAAAAGGAAGGAGCAATTAAATGGGAATTCGTGCTAAATAAGACAACAGAAATATTGTCCATGCCCACAAAGCGACAGCAGCATTTATCTATAGTTAGTTATGAGGAAATGGGGAATCCTTATTTAGTAGTTAATTAGACATTCTGCAGTAACAATTCTACAAGTTTGGCAAAAAGCTTGCTGGTGCATGACAAGTTAAGATACGCATAGATTTCTGTAAAATGACAGCAGATCTGTAGAACACCCTTTGCTAGAGGCACTCTCATCATATTGCAGAGAGGTGGCCAAGCCTATTGGCAGTGTATGGGGCCAGCTGAAGACCAGAGCCAGAGATAGCCCTGGAAGGCCTCCAGGAGTATTCTGAGGCCTAATTAGAATAGCTAAGGATGGGACCCAGCTGTGAAACCACCAGAGTATGGAATTCTCACAATTGCTGAACATGTAGCGTTACTAATGTCAGAAAGGACCAATCACAAGCTCAATGATTTCCTCCCATATTCCAAGGATATACCGGTTAGTATGTCAATAAATTGTCCAGTGATTAGGCTAGGGTTAAATAGTGGGGTTGCTGGGTAGTGTGGCTCATTGGGTTGGAAGGGCCTGTTCTGCCCTGTATCACTAAATAAGTAATAAATATAAATAAACAAACTTTCCCCCATATTGAATGGGTTACTATACCTTATTCCGCAGAACGCTGTGCTTTGTAAAATGACAGAGTATGTGTGGACAAAACCTCATAAAATGAACCGCTCCCTCTCATTTGCAAGTGTAAAATCAACTGAAAGAAATGGTCTTTTGTTTGATCTCAGGAGCAGATAGTATGACTGATTATCCACACCACACCAGTCAGTGGTAAATATAGAGCGGATGGCAATAATATAAGGGATGGATAAGGTGAGAAGTTTGACAATCTTGTTCTGAGAACACCCTTGGTCAGTACATATCAAGACCAACAAGTAAGGCAAAATCCTCAGATCTGTTATGATAATTGAGCCAGATCATGTCGGGAAAGTATCAATCAAAGCACATTGAGGAAACAGAGATCATAATATTATTAAGGTTAAAATGGAAGATGTATGCTGAAAATAATTGATTGGCGAAGAGTTCATTTCAATGAGAACAGATCTGATTTGGATAAACTGGAACCCAATTTTGGCAAGTAAACTGTAATTCAAGTAGATCTGCATCAGCTAGTGACTAGGTATATTCCCATGAAGGAAAGGGTGGGGCAATTAATGCCAGATTCCTTGGAGAACAAAGAGAAAGAGAAAAAAAAACCACAGAACTTCAAAAAAGAGCGTAGGACAGAAGCCAGAAGTTTAGGACAGAAGTTATTAACACAGAGGCTGAGAATAGACTGGCAACCAACATGAAAATATTCAATATGAATGTGAACAGGAAAAGGGACGGGGGGTGGAATCAAAGACCGAAAGTGTACTTACAGAGATGGAAGACATAATGGAGATCTGAAGTGAATCTTCACCAAGGAGGGAGGTGTTGCTGGAGTCACAGCAAAGGGTGGTGTACTGTCATTCTGCTAAGACTGAATAAGGCAAAAGTACATAAAGTCGTCCAAAGGGAATTCAAGAAACCCTGTCCATAATCTTCCTAACAGTTTCTAATTCAACTGTGGCACTTCATGACTGAAATCTGGCTTTTGTAATGTGGGATCTCTGCCATCAACTAGAAAGGTTAAGTTCCTAGACAAACATGGTAGCTCATGCTTCAGTCTTTACACTTATAAGCTGGGTCTAAGCTGCATTGGCAATAGGAAGGAATCTTTTTAAAGCTAAAGCAAGATGCTGGAAATCAAAGTAATGCTCACAAAATGCTGGAGGAACTTGGCAAGCCAGGCAGCATCTATGGAAAAGATAAACATTTGACGTTTTGGTCTGAGACCCTTCATCAGGACTGAGAAAAAGAGATGAGGTCAGAGTAAGAAAGTGGGGGGAGGGGAGGAAGGTACTTCTTTAAGATGATAGGTGAAACCGGGAGGGGGGGTAGTGAAGTGAAGAGCTTGGAAGTTGATTGGTGAAAAAGGTAAAGGCTTGGAGGAGGGAGAATCTGATAGGAGAGGACAGAAGGCCATCCAAGAAAGGGAAAGGGGGAGGAGCACCGGAGGGAGGTGATGGGCAGACAAGGAGATAAGGTGAGAGAGGGCAAAGGGAATGGGGAATGGTGAAAGAAAAGGGAGGAGGGAAATTACTGGAAATTTGAGAAATCAGTTTTCATGCCATCAGGTTGGAGGCTACCCAGACAGAACATAAAGTGTTGCTTCTCCAGATTGAGTGTGGCCTTATCATGGCATAAAGAAGGCCATGGACTGACAAGTTTAACTGGTAATGGGAAGTAGAATTGAAATGGCTGACCCTGTTTTTTCTGGCTTGGAAAAGCAGTCTCCCCATCTATGTCGGGTCTCACCAATATACAGGAGGCCACACCAGGAGCACCAGATACCCCAAAATACACACAGCTGAAGTGTTGCCTCATCCGGAAGGACTGTTTGGAGCCCTGGACGGCAGTGAGGGAGGAGGTGTAGGGGCTGGCGTGGCACTTGCTCAGCTTGCAAGGATAAGTACCAGGAGGGAAATCAGTGGGGAAGGACGTATGGACAAGGGAGTCACATAGGGATGGATCCTTGTAGAAAGCAGGAAGTGGAGGGAGGGAAAGATGTGCGTGGTGGTGGGATCCCATTGGAGATGGTGGCTTACAGAAAATTATGTGCTGAACATTGAGGCTGGTGGGTGGACAAGAGGAACCCTATTCCTGGTGTGGCGGTGGGAGTATGGGATGAGGGCAGACATGCATGAAATAAAAGAGATGCGGGTGAAGGCATTGTTGAATGTGGAGGAAGGAAAGCCCCTTTCTTTGAAGAAGGAGGACATCTCCTTCGTTCTGGAATAAAAAGCCTCCTCCTGAGAGCAGATGTGGTGGAGGCAGAGGATCTGAGGGAAGGGACTGGCATTTTTACAAGAGACAGGGTGCGACAGGTAGCTGTGAGAATCAGTAGGTTTATAAAAGACATCAGTGGATTAACTGTCTCCAGAGATAGAGACACAGAACGAGAAAAGGGAGGGAGGTGTTAGAAATAGACCGGGTAAATTTGAGGGCAGGGTGGAAGTTGGAGGCAATGTGGATGAAATCGATGAGCTCAGCATGGGTGCAGGAAGCAGCACCAGTGTAGTCATTAGAGTAGCACAGGAAAAGTTGGGGAGTGACACCAGTGTAGGCTTAGAATATGGACTGTTCCACATAGCCGACAAAAAGGCAGGCAGAGCTGGGACCCATGCAAGTTCCCATGGCGACACCTTTTGTTTGAGGGAAGTGGGAGGAGCCAAAGGAGAAATTATTGAGAGCGAGGACAAGTTCCGCTTGATGGAGGAGAGTGATAGCAGAGGGGAACTGGTTGCATCAGGTGTCCAGAAAGAAGCGAAGACCTTTGAGGCTTCCTGATGGGGAATGGAGGTGTATAGGGAATGGACATCCATGGTGAAAATAAAATGCTCAGGGCCAGGGATCTTGAAATCATTGAAAGATCAAGAGCATGTGAGGTGTCATGGATACAAGTAGGAAGCGACTGAACTGGGGGGATAAAACAGAGTCAAGGTATGCGGATACAAGTTCAGTGGGGCAAGAACAAACAGAAACAATGGGTCTACCTGGACAAGCAGGTTTATGGATGTTGGGGAGGAGGTAAAAATGGGAGGTATGGGGTCGAGGAACTATGAGGTTTGTAGCAGTGGATGGGAGATCCCCAGAGTTAATAACATCAGTGACAGTGCAGGTGACCTAGAGGAACAATTATTTTGTTCTCCTTTACACTTGTATGCTGGAAATGACACAGAGCAATCTTGAATGATTGTAGTGATTGAATCAGTGGGAATTTAACAGAACTTACTCTCTTCAGAAAAATGTTGACCTCCTACGTCCATTTGAAAGCATTAATTGATGCCAGTTTCAACATCTCATCCCTCAAAAGGGCACCTCCAACAGGTCAACTAATTCAGAGTAGAAGAAGTGTATTCATTGTGACAGTCTTAACTGTAATCCCCTCAGAACTTCCCCAGTATCTCTGGCTAGGACACATGATATTGCAACAGAACTTTATAGGTTGAAGCCCCACTCCTGAATCATGAATATAAATGTCTGGAAGGATTCTCCAATGAAGTCCTTGAGAAGAAGATGCAGTGTTGCAGCTACTGGTTTTCACATGGCATATGAAACAAAGATCTCATCTTTTCCTTGGGATGGGATCAAATAGAAGTATTTCATGATCAAATGTCCTGCCCAATACTTATTTTCAATTAACTTCATTGGGAAATGCCTGGTCATTATTTCTATGGTGTTTAATCTGTGTTGTTGGATTGTCAGCTGGAAGAGAGGGACAACAAGGGGCAGGAGTCTTCAGTAAATGTGCTCATCCCACCTCTTCATCGACCTGCTTGAGTCCCATTCTGTGATTGACTCCTGCCTGTCAGGGCACTGGAGCAGGGGCCCAATCGCAGACCCAGTACTGAGCACACTGCGAAATTTATTGAGTAACAAATCCAGGGGGGCAACAAAGTTGGCGTCAAAGTGCAGGCAGAGATCAAAAATCCAGAGAAATCCAAAAATCAGAATCAAGAAACAGGCAGAGTCAAAAACCAGGACAATCAAGATAAACAGGTAAGGTCAATACTGAGAAGGACAGAGTTTATATATGAATGCTGGAAAGGCTCAGGAGAACTCACTGGCCCAATCTGGCGAAACACAGGTGAAAACACAGGACTAAAATACACTGAGCAATAAACAGGGGCATTAGATAGGTGGAGCACAATGAGACAAAGGTGGCAGCAATACAGGTAATAATGGAAACAGGTGAGGGGTGGAGTAATCAGTGATACAGGGGCCGGAGTAGAGCCGGGGCAGGTACAGGAACACATGGGGCATGAAAACAAACAAGAGCACATGGCAATACAAAACACAGAATGACGGCGAGGCGGAAACACACAAAAAGACATAGCTCAACTGGAGGGGCTGACACCTACCCTCTGTCACCATGAGGTGCATGATAATCTGCAAGGTGGAAGGTAACAGTGTGAAGCTCTGCTGTGCATCATGTAGAAAGGCCACACTGCAGCAGATATGATGTGGCAAATAACCCCATCATTGTAGCTGGCAGTTCAAGACATTGATATCAGGATGGTCTCCCATTGCCCATCTCAATATAACGCACTCCAAGTTATTTTATGTTACGGCTGCAGGAACTTAAGGATTTCCAGAGTGCTTTATAGACAATGAAAATCTTTTGATTAAAAACTAGCTACAAACTTCATAACTTGCATTCAAAGGAAGTTGATGGTATCTGGAATGTGCTGCCAGAGGAGGTGGTGGAAACAGATGCAATTACTCTGTTTTAGATATATTTAGACAGGCACTCAAATAGGCAAGGCATCAAAGGATGTAGGTACATGGGATTAGATGCAATGGGCTGGAGGATCCTTTCTCAGTTGTACAACTCCATGAGAGTTGAGATGAAAATGACAATCGTTGAGGCTAAGAAGTTATGAACAGCAGAGCTGACGGAAGTAAGAGAAGAAATCACACAGAAATTGGGATATTATTGGATGTGTGATTGTATGCATCAGGGATTTCTTGGGCAAAGTCAACAGGTAAAATGAAGCCTGAAAGGGATGCTGCCAGGATTATATTATCAAAAGGTATTTCAGTGCCTTTAAAGTGCTCTGGAAATTCTTGAGTTCCTGAGGGCCATAATATAAACACACAGCTTTTTAATTTATCCTTTTGGTGCCAAAGTTTAAGATAACAGGCGTTTTATGTCAGATGTTACTTCTATTTTCCATGGGCTGTAAACAAAAAAAGAGCACTGAACTAGTAAATGACAGTCTGAAGTAGGTGCAGTAGCTACATAGCTTGTGTTCGAGCTGGATCTCCTCACTTACATGGAGCACTCCGGACTCCATTCCACTACAAAGGGCTGGGTGGGGAAGAGTGAGGCAGGAATTGGTGTACTGAGAACAACAGTGAAATACACGTGATCCAGTGGCACCTGCTATAACCCAGCCGTGAAGATACAGCAGGGTCAGGAAAGATGTGAGGCACACTTGTTCTCTGCACTGGTGCTAAAAACCAAGGTTCTACATGCACTGTTCTCAATAGACAGTTGCTCAAAGCAAGCTTCTACAGACAACATTGCCATAATGATGACAGAAAATGAGGGATAATATTACTCTGCTTATCTTCAAGGGTATATAGGAGCTATATTGTGGTGGTCATCGTGGCTATCCCTCGAGGTTGGTGATGGTCTTCGTTCTGTTGATCTATTTATGGGCTCTCAAGTGGCTTATGAGTCCAATCTTGGCTTTGAAAGTTATTCTACATTCAGAACAGGTAGCTCCAGATGGCAGATTGGGCTTTGGTTGTTGCTACCTCTCTTTCCATTTTCTTCTCTTTTCTTCTAATTCTGCACATCTGTTGGCTTTGAAAGTTGCTGTTCCTTCTCTGATGATGCCTTGCCAGAGTTTCCTGTCCTTGGCATTGGTTTCCCAATTGTTAATGTCAATGTTACATTTCTTCATGTTGGTTTTTAAGACGTCCTTGAATCTCTTCTGTTGTCTACCTCTTTCACGTTTGCCTTCTTTAAACTGGGAGCAGAAGATTTGTTTCGGCAGACGTCCGTCTTTCATCCAAACAACATGACTGCTCCATCTTAGTTGGTTCTTGATGATGTAGGCTTCAATGCTTGTTGTTTTTACTTCATTTAGCACACTGATGTTGGTTCTTCTATCTTCCCAGCTGATATTTAAGATGTTTCGAAGACAGCATTGATGGAACTTTTCAAGTGCCTTCGGATGTCGTCGGTATGTTGTCCAGGTTTCTGATGAATACAGGAGCGTTGGGATTACCACTGCTTTGTACACTAACATTTTAGTGTCTGTTCAGATGTCACAATCATGAAAGACTCTTGTTCAGAGACGTCCAAAAGCTGTTCCAGCGCATTTAAGATCAGTATGTTATTGTATCAGTATGTTCTACTCTGCTATTGAAATTTATTCCATTAGTTTCAATGGAGCTGAATTTTAGAAGCAGATTATGATGCAACATAGTAGGTTTTCACTACTGACCATGGACAAATTTCTTATAGATAATCTAGTATTGAAGTTCAATAGGTACATTTAATGCCAGAGAAATGTATACAATATATATCCTGAAATTCTTTTTCTTTACAAACATCCACAAAAACAGAGGAGTGTCCCAAAGAATGAATGATAGTTAAACATTAGAACCCCAAAGTCCCCCCCAGCTCCTCCCTCCCACACAAACAGCAGCAAGGCAATAACCCCCCCTCCACCACCAGCCAAAATGCATCAGCACCCCCCACCGAGCACTCAAACATGCAGCAAAGCATCAATAAAGAAACAGAGTTGCAGTACCCCAAAGACTACATGTTCACCCAGTAATTCAGCTGTCTCTCTCTCCCTAATAAGGGAAAAAGAGGTGTCCCTGTTGATAAAATGTGAGAGTTGTGTATTTAACATTTCAGTAGTATTTGTGCATTATTGTAAAAATATTGTTTGATTAAGCATTCTTTGTTGTTTACATAACGCATTGTGGGTGATGTATAAAAGTGCGTAAATTGTAAACATCATGACGTTACAATGTGATAAATGTGTACCTTGCTTAAAGTAAACACGAACTAATACTCATAAGACCTTGATCAGAACGCACTTGGAGTACTGTGTTCAGTTCTGGTCACCTCACTACAGGATTGATGTGGAAACTATAGAGAGAGTGCAGAGGATATTTACAAGGATGTTGCCTGGATTGGAGGGTGTAACTTATGAGAATAGGTGGAGTACACTTGGCCTTTTCTCCTTGGTGCGATGGAAGATGAGAGGTGACCTGATAGAGTTGTATAAGATGATGAGGGGCATTGATCGTGTGGATAGTCAGAGGCTTTTTCCCAGGCTGAAATGGCTAACACGAGGGGTCATAGTTTTAAGGTGTGTTAGAGTGAGTTTTTTTTAGGTAGATGATTTGTTTACACTTTGACTTTGACGATGACTTTGGCCACCAGACTTCTATTTTAACTGTTTGACAATGTGCTTCCTAAAAGGGTGCGAATACCAGATGCTTCTGGCACCATAGTTTGACCTAATGCTGTAGTTTTGAAAACAGTATTATCTATACATTATAAATATTAATTGTCTTCTATGTTAGCACATAAAATGCCAAGTAAATCCTAAAGGCTGTGGATACCAACCCAGACATGTTGGCGTCGGAAGGAAAGGATGGTGTGATATTTTGTATGTAGCTTCAATCGAAAACATCATCTATGCATTGTCTATAACTTTTTAAGTAGCGACTGCCTTTGTGTTTAGCATATAAATATCGAGCCCACATTGAGCTAGCAGACCTTTCTGTGGAAAGCGTCTCCATCCGTAAGATGCCTGCTGTACCTTGTTGGGTCGAATAAAGAAGCTGCTTTGTATCTACCAGTGACTCTGCCTCTCCGATGATTTCATCCATGTTACAACAAGGTGCTTGTAAATAGGTACCGAGGGGATGTCAGGGGTAAGTTTTTCACACAGAGAGTGGTGGGTGCATTGAATGCACTGCTGGTGGCTGTGGTGGAACCGGATACAACAGGGTCTTTTAACAGCCTCTAAGATAGGTACATGGAACTTAGAAAAGTAGAGGGCTATGCACTAGGGAAATTCTAGGCAGTTTCTAGAGTAGGTTATATAGTTGGCACAACATTGTGGGCCAAAGGGCCTGTAATGTGCTGTAAATTTCTATGTTCTATGTACAGTATGTATCTCTCAACTCTAGTTTTCCTTTGAATTAGTTTGATGTTTTGAAGTTACGAAACATAACAGAAAGAGAATAGGTTACTGGGAAATAAGTGGGAGGTATGGATTTGGTGGGATTGCTCTGAAAGCCAGCAAAGACTTGATGGGACCAAAGTTTCCTTCTGTACCATAAAGAAATCCAAATCATATAAGAAAATATGAAGTTCACCTGAGAAACTGAATGGGCTCTCAGTTTAAAAGGCCATTTCCTCTGTTGGTGGAACATTCACTGGAGTGTTGGTTTGGATCAAATGCATTCATTCTCCCAAACAGGGCTTGAACTCAGAACCTGCAAGTTCAAGTTTAATTGCTATTCAACCATTCATGAATATCCATGAATATAGCCAAATGAAACAACGTTACTCTGGAGCCAAGGAGCAAAGCACTGTACCAATATTCATACAATATACACAGCACATATAGCAAGCACTTAGAAGAAATGAGCAAAATACAGTCATAAGCAGTCAAAGACCCTGAGTCTATGAACGTTGCAGCAGTCTGCAGTCAAACACCATATGGCTTATCTTCTGCTGAGTGAACACTGGGGACAGCACTGACTCCAGCGTGGACTCCAGCTGACTGAATGGTGTCAACTGAGTCATATTGGGGGTGTAGAGCTTAGGATGGTTGCAAGTGGATGGTTCCCCTGGTGGGAACTTCACAACAAGGGTGGGTGACAATGAAGTGAGATTGAAGCTACACAGGGCCGATGTTTGGGAGCACATCTTTTCAGAATTCTGGAGCTCGCTCTCTCAAATGGCTTCTAAGGGTCATTAGAATCATCCAAAAAGTGACTGGTAGACTTTTACTAAATGGGAATATTAGGAGTGTAGATAGGTTTAATATTTAAATGCAATTGAATGGGAAGAAGCATGGGGGATTGAATCATCTTCACACATTCCTATCTTTATCAAAGTTTAATGTTTCAATTCTGTGACAATCTATCTACACATTACTCTATTGCTATCTCCAAACAAGGCTGTCCGCCCCAATTGCAATGCACAAAATGAAGAGGAACTCAGCAGGTCAGGCAGCATTTACGCCGGGGAATAAACAGTCGATATTTTGGGCCAAGACCCTTCATCAGGACAAACTCTGTGCTCGTCCTGCTGAGAGTTTCCTGGGCTTTCTGTTTTATTTCATCTTTTCTGCAGCATTTCACTTCTCCTTCTGCATCCTATGTTCAAGGTATCCATACGAAGGTAGAAAACGGTTAAAAAAATTCCAGCCACAATATCGCCAGCAATCTAGGGGAAAGACAGAACAGACTCGACCTGGGGTATGATTTCCACTTTGATGCTTCCGCTGAACATAACTGACGTTTTTGCAGCGTTTGATCACACCAGCGTGTGCCAGTTCTTCTCAATGGCACAGTTATGTGTGTGCAGCTTCAGAGATTTGTGGTATTCAAACATGTCAAACGCATTAAGAGCTACCTCTGTTCTGTCCTGAATTAGACAGAAAACTTTTACACAGCAGAAAACAGTAAGCAGGCCAAAGGTTTAGAGCAAATACTTCAGTAACATAACTCAACATTTTTTTTGCCTAAGTTAATTTTGAAATTATTTCCGTTCAGCATATCTAATTACTACTTTTGTTTGTTCCTGTTCCCACTTCAGGTTTTTACAAAACAGCCAAATCCTCTGCTGAATATTCTGGCAAGAAAATTAGAAATCCAACAGCAATTAGGCTGAAAAATATTTTTCCGTGGAACGTCCTGTGACAATTAATTCTGTTGTATCCATCAATCAAAAATGAATTTATTTATTCAGAGATACAGCACAGGGTAGGCCCTTCCAGACCTTCCAGCCAAGCCCCCCCACCCCCAGCAGCCCCCCCAATACCCCTGATTAACCCTAACCTAGTCATGGGACCATTTACAATGACCAATGAACCTACCCGGTAGGTCTTTGGACTGTGGGAGGAAACCGGCGCATGCGGGGGAGAACGCACCCACTTCACGGGGAGGACGTATAAACTCCTTACAGAGGATGCCAGGAGTGAACTCTAACTCTGGTGCCCTGAGCTGTAATAGTATCGGGCCAACTGTTACACCACTACAGCACCCAGAGAAGGAGAATTTGCATAAATATTCATTAGAAAGAATGTCGAGTTCTTGGCCGGAATCTAATCAAGAGGCCCCAGTAGTGTAAATTTATAGCAAACCAATTAACTAGGAATAAGGTTCAAATTGGAATCAAAACTATGGGTTCAGGTGGTTTCAGTACAGAATAATGGAGATCAGGAAGAAAGTTACAAAGTGGAATCTAAATATGGGATTTAGACAGTTTATGTATGGAATAACAGATCTCCAGGAATGAGTCATGGGCCGAAATTTAACTGAGGGAGAAATAGTGTTGTAAATAACAAATGTAAGTTTCTAAGCTTTCATTGAGATGAATACATTTTAATGTTCTGTTGCAATTCTTTAATGACAAGAATTTCAATGTATCAGCCATATGACTGCAGGTCTCCTATTCCCAATACAGTGTTTTGTTTGATAGAGTACAACTTTGAATTTATACAGTACTTTAAAATAATAAAACACCTTGTGACACTTCAAAGATATTGCACAAATGTAAATTGTAGTAACAGGCAGACAATGCCCCTGGCAGCACCATCTCTTATTTATGCTTGATATCTGGACACAAAGACAGAACGGACATTAACTGCCCTCATCGAATCTGAGTCGCGGCAAGTCATTTGAATCATCTGGGTGAAATACTTGTACTGTGTTATCAAGTTTAGAATTCCAGAACTTTGGCCTATGATAACAATAATTTGAATTTGCATTCTGCTGTCAAAGCTGCAAAAGTGAAAATTCCATATTTTGTTTTACTTTCCTTTTACTTTGTAGCAAACTTATAAATCTCTCTGCTCCTTTATTTTTTAGTCTATATGTCCTCTCCTTATTATCATGTAAAACTGAATTCATTTTCACTAGATGTAGCTGCCCGTTCAGATCAGCATGTTCTCCAACTCACAGCCTCTCGAACAGCTAACCGTGCTTCCCCTGTATGACACCATTCAGGTTACTGGTTAGACCACATCTGGAGTACCGTGTCTACATTTGTTCCTACCACATGCTGGTTGATATAGTAGCCTTGGAAAATCTCCAGAGGAGAACCACACACGTCATCCTTAGTATAAAGGAGTGGTTCCCAAAGTGGGCAACATCAACTCTCTGGGGTGGTGCGAGTTTATAAAGGGGTGATAAAAATAGCAGGGGTAATGCGGGGGGCGGAAGTGCTCAGTAGGGTTATGGGGAAACAGATTTGAGGATTCGGTAAGTGGAACAGAGGACACTGATTGCGAGTAAGCATGCTTTTAATTTACTATTTATTTACAAACAAACAGTGAAACACTCAACCAAGCATCTAAATCAAGCAAGTACTTATCTAAGCCCCCCAAGTTACACTATGATATTAAACATTCAATAACCTCTCTAACTCAAACAGGTGCCCCCAAATTACACAACTACAGCATTCAATCAACAGGTACTTACCCAAGTGTGCGCATGGGCCTTCCTACCTGCAGCATACTTTCTCAATGGTTCTTCAGTCCTGATCGTGACCCAGCCTGAAGGGAGGCCCTAGCGTAAGTAGACCGAGCCTCCCACGTGCACTATTGGTATACCCCTGCAGTGCCCGAATCTGGAAGCTGGTGCCGTGGCGCGAAGACAGCCAGTGGGAGAGAGCTAACCACATCCTTTGAACAGGCCACTCAGTGACTGGCACAGCAGAAGCGGCTTTCGACCGGCAGGCAAGTTAATCCTTCATGTTGCAGGTAGCAAGGGGGGCAGCTGAGGGATTACAGGCTTAATTTAAGAAATTAATTAGTTATTATAACTATTTGATCCTCAGTGCTTCATAATTGATTACAATGATCACGTAATCACCTCATCTCTTGCTAACACACCGTTATCAGAATTCGTTCAAAGTGCATTATGGTTATTAAAAAGCAATGTGACACTTCTGAACTTGGCATATCATGAGAAACCTGGACTGAAGAAATTATGTTTACTTCCAGGCCTGCCCTACACATCAACTACCATTCACTACTGTGGTACAGTGACAGCTAGTACAATTCCCATTCTCTAATCATGCAGTGATGCATTTCTTGAGAATTAGAGTATGGCATTCAATGGGGTAAAGTTCAGAATCTGCCCTTTCGAATGGTCTTTACTGCATTTCCGTAGTCCATGGTTCAACCAGGATATCACTGCCCCCACTTATGTACCTTCATACAGAGAATCAGATTTTGCCTGAGCTATGATGACACCATAAGTTTCCACTTTTCACAGCACTTGAAGTTAGACTTAAACAACCGGAAATTGACCGTGGTCGTTAATTCATAATGAAAATGGCGGAAGCAGGCCAAACGAAAAAGAAGTGTAGACAGTATGGTGTGGAGCATCTGAAATATGGATTTATACCAGCACCAAGCAACCAACAGCAGTCTATCTGTCTGCAGTATGAAAATGTTTTTTCAAATGAGGCAATGAAACTATCCAGGCTCCTTGAACATTTGAAGAGAATACACTCCGATAAAAAGAACCACAACTTGGCTTATTTTCAGTCACTTTGTGAAAACTTTCAGAAACAGAAGACACTTCAAAACATGTTTGCCACTGACCTTTTCGAATTTCCAAGCCTCTCCGAATTGGAAGAGAAAGAAAAAATACCAGATGTTGATCTCCAAGTACTCTGTGCCCACGTGGGTGAGCGTAAGGACATGTCAAAAGAGATTTCAGGATCTTCTCTCAATCCAAATTCCAGATTGGGTAATCAATCCATTCTTGAACAGTTGTAAAGAGGAATTAACATAAAGGATGAAGGAAGAACTGATCTTGCTACAAAATGAGCTTGAGCTGAAGCCGATGTTCAAAAAACCATATCAGGATTTTTGGTTGTAGAAAGAAATCTCTGAACACCACCCTGCACTCTGGAGAAAAGTCAAGATGCTCTTTATTGGCTTTCCAACAACATAATTAGTGGAGTGCTGTTTCAATGCAGTCGCCCAGCTTTGATCAAATCAACAAAACAGACTCAAATTACTGAACATAGGGATCTGAGACTCCTGAGTGACATTCAGCCTGACATTGCGAGGCTGATGTCACTGCACCAAATCCATCCATCTCACTGAAAACTGAAAAACAAATGAAGTCATGACAAGTTGGACTACTAACGTATGCTCTAAAATTGTTGACGGAAGTTGTTTTACTGTAATTAAATAAGTAAGTAATTTTATTTGTAGCTTCAAATATACTTGAATATTTTTTTCAATTATTTGTTACTCCTTTGAATTTGCAGTTTATATTTTTTCACTGTGCATTGTAAATCAAAATTCTTTATAGTTTTTATGTAATGGCCGGAAAAGTAGGGGATGCTGGGGATATGATCTGCTCCATTAACCCAAAAAAGTTTGGGAACCACTGTATAAAGTGCTTCCACTCTAAAAGGAACTTTAGAACTTGCTTTAGAGTATTCCATACTTGGCTGGAGCGTCTTAAATGTGGGTATAGAAATAAATGAATGGGACTGTGTGCTTTTTGATAACATTCCCGTTTTAAAAATCGGAGAGAATTAAGAGCTTAGATCTAGCATTCCCAACATTTTTTATGCCATGGATACCTACTATTAACCCAGGGGTCCATGGACTCCAGGTTGGGAACCCCTGGCTTAGATTATCCAAGAATGGAAATAATCTCGCTGTTTAGCATATAAAAATATAGGAGCTGGGATGTTATGTTAGACTTATACAAAATGTTGATTAGGTCACATATAAAGTTCTCCAACCACGCTGTTGGATGGGGTTAAGAAGAGAATGTACAGAAAAGATTAACAAGGATGTTATCTGGACTGGAGGTCCTGCGTTATAAGAAATTGGATGGGCTGAGTCTATTTTGCCTAGAGTGAATGGGGCTAAATAAGAAGCAACTTCCTATTGATAGATGTGTTGAGAATCAGAAGACATAGACTTTAGATTAGATTATAAGGACACGCAGTCCTCTTTTATTGTCATTTAATAATGCATGCACTAAGAAATGATACAATGTTTTTCCAGAACGATATCACAGAAACACATGACAAACCAAGACTGAAAAACTGACAAAAACCACATAATTATAACATATAGTTACAACAGTGCAAAGCAATACCGTATTTTGATAAGAACAGACCATGGGCATGGTAAAGTCTCAAAGTCTCTTGAAAGTCCCATCATCTGACGCAGACAGTAAACCTCCAGCGCCGTAAACTTGCTGATCCAGCATCCTGGAAGCATCCGACCACAGTCCGACTCCGAGTCCGTCCGAAAACTCCGAGCCTCCGACCAGCTGTCTGACACCGATGCACCGAGCACCATCTCTGCCGAGCGCTTCAACCCTGGCCCCAGCAACAGGCAATAGGCAAGGCTGAGGATTTGGGGCCTTCCCTCCGGAGATTCTCAATCACACAATAGCAGTGGCAGCGAAGCAGGCATTTCAGAAGTTACTCCAGATGTTCCTCCGTGCTTCTTCACGTCTGTCTCTATCAAATCAGGACTGTGCATGGCATCCTACTTCACAGATATGATATCAATTTGAAGTGGCCGTGCGCACTGCATTGCGCCGCCATCTTCTCCTTCCTCCTTGAAATAATTGGTAAAAGTACCAGGAAGGAAGATTTTTCACACATTGATTAGCTGTAATTTGGAATCTTCTGCTTGAAGTAATGGTCAAAACAAAATAGTTCAAAGAATTTGTTCAAATACAAATCAATCAAATATAAGAACAATCTGGGGCTTCAGGGAAAGATCTAAGGAATGAGACTGACTGGACTGTTCTTGCAGTAAACTAAAGTTGGCTTGATGGCTGATGGCTTCTTTCCAAAAAGCAGTGAATCATGTTTGTACAACACCAAAAGAGCTTTGGAATTAATACAGCAATTTCTGAAGCACAGTCACTATGGTGATGTGAGGAAATGGAACAGTAACTTGCACACAGCACCCTCCCCCAAATAGAAGTACGATGATGACCCGGTAGACCATCAGAGTTGATGTCAGTCAAGCAGCCAGTTATGATTGGGCAATGCAGTCAACACACACACACACACACACACACACACACACACATACAATATAGAGGGGAAAAGAAACGTCATGTCTCAATGTCGAACTAATTTTCATCCCTCTCTGCCACAGCAGGTGTTCAGACCTAATCTTCTCACTTTTGCTGTGTTCTCTCTTAGACTTCTGTGGATCACCAGGCAATAAATTTCTATTGTGGTAGGACTCTATGAACATTATGAACATATGATGAACTATGAACATATCCTAAGTAGAAAGATTGAGTGAACATAAAAGACTAGATTCTGATGACTGAACCAACGTTTTAGAGTCATAGACTCATATTGGACATAAACAGTCACGTTAACCCACTAAGCCCATGACAACCATCAATATATAATCCGGTTTTCCAGTACATGGGCTATACCCGACCATGTCTTGGCAACCAGCCATCAATGGGAACAGCTTCTCCTTGTCTTGACACTTCACAATTTTGAGGAGCTGAACTTTGAGTCTCTCAACTTTTTTCTACAGAGGATAATCTCAACTTCCCTGGTTTATCCACGTTTGTCAAGATACATCTAAGAAATGTTGTGAGAGTACCTGTCTACACCACCATTTAAAGCAGTGCTTTCCAGATTCTAATTCTGATATTTGGATACCACCCTTCTGGAATAATTTTAAAAATCCTGTGGGAAGGAATGAGCTGCCCAATCCATAATCTGATACTAGGGAATCAAGTTAATTTTAACTGGTGAGCATTTTTGTTTTTGTTTTAACATATGCCAGGGGAGATCTATAAGGAATATATCCCGATCGCTACTTAAATTTATTATTTTAAAGACTGTTGCTAGGTTAAGTATAAAGAAATTACATCTACTATACATACAAATTTTCATATTTACTGACAACGATGTCCGGTGATGCCCCAAAGTACAGAGGGGGAAACAATGACGAGGATTGAACAGTTCACTGAATTTTAATAAGAACATATCAGAACAAAAAGAAAAGCAGAGCCATTAACTAAAACTCTCAAATTAAAGCTAAAGCTAATACCGTGGTGCGGAAGCAGTAACTTAATACTACATTTATTCCGCTCCTTTACAGGGTCAATTGGAGCTGTAGTCTTCTTTCCTCGGGATGAGGATAAAGGTAAGCAGGGAGCATTGCTGTCGCTGTACTTTGGTCAAGAGTTGACAAGACTGAAGTGGAAGGAAGGGAGTTAAACACAACCACAATGAAACACTAACTGGCTGGAACATGCATACTCAGGAGCATGATGGCCGACCCCGTTCAGCTGCCTGCCTGCGTGGGTGCTCAGACTCGGCAGCAGAGTCTGTGGTTGTTACAGGGTCCCCCTCCCTAGGCGCAGTTCCAGAGACCTGTGGTGGAAGTCCTGGAGGAGAGACCTGCCCAGATTGGTGGGAACCCACGAACGTTCCTCAGGGTCACACCCCTCCCAATACACAAGATACTGGACTCTACCCTGCACCCGACATGATGCCAGGAGGCGCCACACAGAATAGACAAGAGGTCCATCCACTAAGCGGAGTTGGGGGGGGGGTGCTGACTGGACTAAAAGAGGAGACAGTTGCCGGCTTGAGCTGGGAAACATCGATGATGGTAAGCGCCATGTATAGAAGGCTCAGTTGATAACCCTCTCCATTACAAATGGACCCACATAGGGTGGGGCCAACTTGCAGCTCTGAACTTTCAAAGGACGAACTCTAGGTGCCAGCCAGACTCTCTCCCCAGGCTTGAGAGTCCTCATGTGTCAGCAGAGCTAATCAGCCTGCCGGGCATATTGTTGCTGACTGTGCAGCAGAGGTGCTTTGGCCCGTCTCCACGTGTGCTTGTAGTGTTAGACCAACAGTTCAGCAGCAGGGTCTCCCACGTCAATGCTTGTAGTATTAGACCAACAGTTCAGCAGCAGGGTCTCCCACGTCAATCTCTTGGTCAGGGAAGCATGCTGGCTGGAATCCCTTTGGGCATTCAAAGGGGGACATGTCTGTGGAGGATGATTGGAAGTTATTGTGGACAATCTCTGTCCCCAACTAGTTGGGAATTCCAGGTCATGAGGTTGGAAGAGACAATGCAGCACAGGGTTGTCACCGGCTCCTGATTCACTCTCCCAGCCTGGACATTAGATTGCGGGAGGAAACCAGATGAGAAGCTGGCTGTGGCTTCCAAAAGAGAACAGAAAGCATTCCAAAAAATGAGATCTGTACTGTGGTCCTTGATCAGACATTACGTGCTGAGGGGAGCCATGGAGCATGAACACGTGCTGAACGCTGAGGGTGGCAGTTTCATGAGCTGACAGGCACTTGGGGAGAGCATTTACGTAGGCAGCTTTGGAGAACTGGTCTACAACTGTCTGTCACCCAATGCAGATATGGCCCAAGTGCGGAGTGAGAGACACTGAAGCAGGTCGACAGTTCACACACTTTAATGCGAACAGTGTTAAAGGGAAAAGAAAACAATAAATGCTAGGCCAAACAGGGCCGTTGACTAAAACTCTCAAATGGAAACCGAAGCCGACACTGCAGCTGAAAAAAACGACTAAAAATAAAACGAGTATCGCTAGTCCTCAGAGTCACACACATAAAAGTTGCTGGTGAACGCAGCAGGCAGCATCTCTAGGAAGAGGTACAGTCAACGTTTCAGGCCGAGACCCTTCGTCCTGACGTCAGGACGAAGGGTCTCGGCCCGAAACGTTGACTGTACCTCTTCCTAGAGATGCTGCCTGGCCTGCTGCATTCACCAGCAACTTTTATGTGTGTTGCTTGAAATTCCAGCAACTGCAGGTTTCCTTGTGTTTGAGTCCTCAGAGTCAGTTGACTCGACAGTCCAATTTCTCAGGCAAGGCCGAATGCAAGCAGGCAGCGGAGCGTTGCTGTGTCCAAGTCTCGACAAATACTATGACAGAATGAATGGAGTTAAATGCTATCACAGTGAAATAATAATTAGCTGACATGGGCATATTCACAAGCACAATTGCTGTATCTGCTGCGCTGCTGAATCCGTAGATGTAACAGGGCCCCCCTCTCTAGGCACAGCCCCTGAGGCGCCACAGACCTGTGTCCACTAGAAGTCCCAAATGAGGAACTTGTCCAAGATGTCCTTCAGTGATGCTGATAGATAAGAACCATGGCGTGCATTGCCAATATCGGAATCAAAGACTTCTATGTAGAGACAGAAACAAGAGCTTATACAGAGGTAGCTCGACCAAGTGACACCATGAGATGAATCATTATCAAAATGAGGACCCTCCGATTGGAGCTCATTAGGTGTCTGCTTCGAGAATAAAACTAACACAGAATCTCTGAGCCTATTGAAATAAACTTAACAAACTTAAACAGAAAGCACCAGGAAACCCGCTTTACAAAGAGTGAGTCACCCGAGAAAAACACAAGGAAATCTTAAACCATTCATAACTGTTGTTAAGCAACAATTAACCAATTCAGGTGCTCTAAAACCTCAGAGCCTAATGCTCTGATGCCCTGAACAGGACTGAAGAAGACACTACAGGACCCCCCTCCCACTAGCCGGCACCTGATGGCCCAGGAAGATCTGAAAACTCGAGATCTAGGGATGACTCAAGAGACCTAGGGAACTTAAGAGGGAGGCATGGGGAACTCGAGAGGCAGGGAGACTTGGGGATCCAGAGAGACTGAGTCCTGGGAACCCCAACAGACTGACAAACCGGGGAACCTCGAGTGAGATCAAGAAACCTCAGGCGGAGCTGAGAGGGAGGCTTGGGAGTCCCCAAGATGGGGAGGATATTGAAAAACCCTAAACACATTGAAGAAGCCTTGGAAACAATCGGAAAAATAAAAACCTTGGGAACATAGAGAAATGTCCTTGGGAAACCTTGAAAACATGAAACTTGAAACCTAGGGAAGGAACCTTTTCAAATCTTGTTCACAGTGTTTTATCTTTCACAATTTTTCCAGAGAAAATTAGGATATACTCTCAATTTTACAGATCAAGACAACATAGCCAGGTTTCTTTCATCGCTAAGATAGCTGTTTCTCTGTAGATTTACATCAAAGTTGCTGGTGAACGCAGCAGGCCAAGCAGCATCTATGGGAAGAGGTACAGTCGACGTTTCAGGCCGAGACCCTTCGTCAGGACGTCCTGACGAAGGGTCTCGGCCTGAAACGTCGACTGTACCTCTTCCTATAGATGCTGCTTGGCCTGCTGCGTTCACCAGCAACTTTGATGTATGTTGCTTGAATTTCCAGCATCTGCAGAATTCCTGTTGTTCTCTGTAGATTTGTCTAATTTGCTACATGACAGTTCAATTTTCCCTGTCTGCACCATGACTTTCATCAAGCGGTTAAAAATACCCTTGATAGGGTTACTTTATTTGTGTATTTGCACACTCCAGCCAGGGATCAGCCTTTGGAGTAGGGCTCTTCCAGAATTTACACTATTGACTTGAATGATGATTTGTTGAATCAATCGATAAGCTTGCTTGAAGCACTCATTTGTTATGCAGACCTGAGTCACAGCACCACAAAGCTGGGAACCTGGGTTCTTGTGATTTGAAAAGCTTGGAATGGATGCCGGATAACTCAATGTAGACTAGAGAAGCTCGGAATGTAGACTCGGGACTCTCGGAATGTAGAGTCAGGACATGCATTCAAAATAAAGGCACCCTCTCTTCAAGCCACCAATGTCAAAACGTCACTGTTCAAACTTTGCTGGGCCCATCACTTGGCAAAATCCTTCTGTCACAATGGAGACAGAAACAACAGTTTATACATAGGAATTCCATCGAAACATTGTTGCATTGACATATTACTCTGACCAATGGATCTCATGGCCAAGGTCAGCTGCTCTCTCTCTGCTGGGTCCATCTTTGTGTAGTCGAGACTGTCTGTCACCTGATGCGGAAATGACTCAAGTGTGGAGTGAGAGACACTGAAAACAGGTCGACAGTTCACAGACTTTAATGCGAACAGTGTTAAAGGGAAAAAGAAAACAATAAATGCTGGGCCAAACAGGGCCGTTGACTAAAACATTCAAACGGAAACCGGAGCCTACACTGCAGCTGAAAAGAACAACTCAGAATAAAACGAATACCGCTAGTCTTCAGAGTCAGTTGACTCGACAGACCAATTTCTCACACAAGGCAGAATGCAAACAGGTAGCGAAGCATTGGCTGTGTCCAAGTCTCGACAAATACTACAACAGAATTAATGGAATTAAGTGCTATCACAATGAAATAATAATTAGCTGACACGTGCATATTCATGAGTGTAATTTCAGTATCTGCTGCGCTACCGAATCCATGGTTATGACACTGCCAGAATGATAGTGTTTCAATTTGACAGAGCTAGGCCTGTGTGAAATCCACCGAGACGTGGGACCAGCGGTGATGAGGCACGGGCAGCAGATAGAGTAGACCAGAAGGACACTGACAGGAGGGTCATCTTGTTCTGAGCATAAGTGGGACTGGCAGAGATGAAGTTGGGGACATCCTGAGACTTAGACAGACACCAAAGTAGTCTCTTTATAAATTCAAGGTCCATTGAATCCTCAATGGCCAACCAGACAGGAAGCATGACCCCACTCCAACACTCTGGAGTGCAGAGCGGTAGTGACCAACAGCCAGTTTGGAGGCTCCCCACCTGGGCCTGGATCTGAATGTTGGGTGGCCCTCAACCCCCCAGATTACTGGGGCAGCTAATCAAGAGCAAGAAAAGATGTGCTCTGGATTGGCACTGTTCTCAGAGGTGTCAAACTGGTGGGAGAGGGCATCAGCCTTGGTATTCTTGTTGCCTGGACAGCAGGTAGGGAGAAATTAAAACGAATGAAGTAGAGAGTCCAATGGGTTTGATGGGAGTTGAATCCCCTGGCGTAACAGATGTATAGAAAAGGTCCTGTGATCTGTCCATACCAGTAAGGGGTGCTCGGCCCCCTCCAACCAGTGTCGCCATGCCTCCAGAGTTTCCTTGACTGCCAGAAGTTTTCAGTTCCCAACATCATGGTTACACTCTGCAGGAGTCAAGCGGTGGGAAAGAAAGGTGCAGTGGGGCAGCCAATTCTCTACAGAAGAGCGTTGGGAGAGTACAGCTCCAATGCCGACATCTGATGCATCAGCTCTGAAGATGAATGGATGGGATGGATCTGGACGTGCATCACTGGCAATAGTGTAGCTTTGCTTTAGTTCTGAGACTGCTTGGTCTCCCTCACTTGTCTGTAGGAATCCTGCAGAGGTCTTCTTGGTGAGTGCAATTTTGGGGGTCACAATGGAACTGAAGTTATGATAAAAGTTTGTAAACTCCATGAAGTGCTGCACCTATTTGATCGTGGATGGTTTGGCCACGCTGTGACTGCCTGAACTTTACATGGGCCCATTTGAACACTGAAGGAGGTAAAGATACAGCCCAGGAACAATACCTGCTCTTTGTGGAACTTACACTTTCTGGCTTGGCATAAAGTTTGTTCTCGAGGAGCTGTTTGAGACCTCTCGGGAAGTGTTCCTGACGAGAGTGGGAATAGATAAGAATGTCGTCCAAGTACATAAAAACTAATTGATTCTACATGTTCCAGAGCCTATCATTGACCAGAGCCTGAAAACAGCTACAGCACTGGCCAGACCAATTGAAATGAGGTACTCACAGTGGCCATTGGCAATGTTGAATGTTGTTTTCCACTCATCCCCCTTTGCAGAGGCAAACTCCTGTGTCTAGCCTACGCTGGAAACTAGTGATAAAGGCTCTCTTGTTCCTCCCAGTCTCAACCACAAGTGTGCAGAACTTTACTGCATAGCACTCCACTGTTCCTTCCCCTTGGCGCGGTCCAGGAGTCAGCCTCATGGCCCCATACTGGAAGATCAAACACTCTCTTGAACTCAAGTACAAATTGGTGGAAAGACTGGGCTGCAGAGAACCTTGTTCTCATAGAGCATTGAACAGGCTAAGTGGGGGTCTGTCTGAGAGATTTACCATGTAAGCCAATTTATGCCTGTTAAGCCCTGGTTAAGATTTTTACAGTTATGCTGTAGGTATTTCATTTTAGCAGTTCTGTAAGAGCAGTCTGTTCTGCTTTCATCCTGTTTGGGTTTGAGCTGAGATAACCATATAACATACAACTATTTAAAAATTACAGCACAGAAACAGGCCATCTCGGCCCTTCTAGTCCGTGCCGAACGCTTACTCTCACCTAGTCCCATCTACTTGCACTCAGTCCATAACCCTCCTTTCCTTTCCTGTCCATATACCTATCCAATTTTTTTTTAAATGACAAAATTGAACCTGCCTCTACCACTTCTACTGGAAGATGGTTCCACACAGCCATCACTCTCTGAGAAAAGAAGTTCCCCCTCGTAAGAAGAGGCTCGGTAAGAAGGGCTTTGCTGCTCAACTTAGGAATGTGGTGTCCGCCAATCAGGATGGTGGAATTGGGAGAAGGTTCTGGAGAACACTGGTGTGGGAAGGTTTTCTTTTTCAAGTTAAGTCAAGTCACTTTTTATTGTCATTTGGACCATAACTGCTGGTACAGTACACAGTAAAAACGAGATATGACCATGGTGCTACATGAACAATACAAAAACTACACTGAACTACGTAAAACAACACTAGACTACAGACCTACCTAGGACTGCATAAAGTGCACAACACAGTGCGGGCACTACAATAAATAATAAACAAGACAATAGGCACAGTAGAGGGCAGTAGGTTGGTGTCAGTCCAGGCTCTGGGTATTGAGGAGTCTGATGGCTCGGGGGAAGAAACTGTTACATAGTCTGGTCGTGAGAGCCCGAATACTTCGGTGCCTTTTGCCAGATGGCAGGAGGGAGAAGAGTTTGTAAGAGGGGTGCGTGGGGTCCTTCATAATGTTGTTTGCTTTACGGATGCAGCGTGTGGTGTAAATGTCTCTAATGGTGGGAAGAGTCAGCTGACCTCACTATCCGCTGCAGGGTCTTGCGATCCGAGATGGTGCAATTCCCGAACCAGGCAGTGACGCAGCTGCTCAGGATGCTCTCAATACAACCTCTGTAGAATGTGGTGAGGATGGGGGGTGGGAGATGGACTTTTCTCAGTCTTCGCAGAAAGTAGAGACACTGCTGGGCTTTCTTTGCTATGGAGCTGGTGTTGAGGGACTGAACCAATATGGCTGGATCGGAAATTCAGCTCACACACTGGGTATTAAAATTCCTGCAGCTGTTGGGGTCACCAGAGTATTTGTCTGGCAGTCCGGATGCTGTCACGGGAGTTGAGGCATTAGGAGCTGAGGCTGCTGAATTGCAGCAGCGAGAGCAGTAATGGAGTGCTGATCTGCTGAACAGTAGCAGTGGGAGCAGTAATAAATGTAACTTGATTTTGGCTGTCTGTGGTGAGTGCTCAACTGGACACCTGTCCTTCCTGCTTGGACTGGGTTCACCACTCTGGAAGTAGTTATCACATCGTGGGTCACTTCTGCCAACCCAGTCTCTACTGACTAACTTCTCTTCCAAGAACTTCAGTTTGAGCTGAGTTTATCAATCTGCGAGTAGCTGTCGCTTTACATGAGCCACCTCTGCCATCACAGCCTCTATTGACTTTAACTATTCTCCTAGCTGACCAATAATTATTAGATCCATGTCAGCTGCTCTCTCTCTCTCTCTGTGCTGGCTCTATTTTGGTGGTTCAGGTCTTGCTGACAAGATGGTGTGGTGATGGCCCAGTGTAGAGGAGAGACACTGAAGCAGATTGAACAGTTCACTAAATTTTAATAAGAACTGTGCAGAACAAAAGGAAAAAATAATAAATGTCAGGCTAACAGGGTCATTAACTAAAACTCTCAAACTAAAGCTAGCACCAGCGCTGCAGCTCAGAAGCAGGAACTTAATACAAAATTAATTCCACCCCCTTTACAGCGTCAATCTAAGCTGTAGTATTCTTCCCCGGAACAAAGACTAAGATAAGCAGGGAGCATAGATTTCACTGTGCTTTGGTCAAGACTCAAAATGACAGTGAAACAAAGGGAGTGAAATACAGCACAATCATACGAGGAACGTTTGATGGCTCTGATTCTGTATTCACTGGAATTTAGAAGGATAAGGGGGGATCTCATTGAAACCTTTTGAATGTTGAAAGGCCTAGACAAGAGTACATATGGAATATGAATACTCACAAGCATGATTGCTGACCCCATTCAGCTGCCCACATGTGAGGGCACTCAGACTCCGTGGCAGAGTCCATGTTGTGACAATTACAACTTGCAAAATGTACTTTCTGGCTGTAACGAAGTAAACTCTGCAGCCAATTTATGGACATTACATCCCAGAAACTGAAACTTAGTAAATGAACAACTAATTCTCTTAGTTCTGTCTGCCAATGCACCAGGAACTTTCCTCAACTTTTGCTCAAAAGGCACCATGAATTATTTACATTTGTGCAAGGAGGAAAATAAAGAAAGCACACCTTCAGCACGACATTGAGCAGGTAAGGAATCTGCATATGTATATGGTACTTATTTTAACATTGAAAGTATATTGAGGATCATTTACAAATACAGAGAACTGCAAGAAAATATGCATCCCACCCACCTGCCTTCATCTATCAACTGCACTTTCAGTACGCTGGATGAACTCAGCAGGTCGGGCAGCATCAGTCAGAAACGATGAGTTGACGTTTCGGGCCGGAACCCTTCGTCAGGACTGAAGAATGAAAGATGGGGAAGGATTTGAAGAATGCTTGTAGCGTCAGTTGATAGACCAGTAATTTGAAAGACAAAGCGGTGGGGGAGGGGAAACATTGACATCATAGCCCTGAAAACAATGGGTAGAAGAAGGAGGGGGAACCATGAGGGAGCTGGGGGAGGGGGTAGAGTGAAATAGGGTTAGAGGAAGTGGAGGTAGAGAATTACCGGAAGTTGGAGAATTCTATGTTCATACCAAGGGGCTGGAGACTACCTAGACAGTATGTGAGGTGTTGCTCCTCCAACCTGAGTTTGGCCTCATCATGGCAGTAGAGGAGGCCATGTATGGACAATGGCTACCGGGAGATCCTGTCTGTCGTGGCAGAGTGGAGGTGCTTGATGAAGCCGTCCCCCAATCTGCGTCGGGTTTCACCGATGTAAAGGAGGCCACACCGGGAGCACCGGATGCAATAGATGACCCCAACAGACTCACAAGTGAAGTGTTGTCTCACCTGGAAGGACTGTTTGGGGCCCTGAATGGTTGCAAGAGATGAGGTGTAGGGACAGGTGTAGCACTTATGCTTACAGGGATAAGTGCAGGGTGGGAAATTAGTGGGGATGGACGTGTGGATAAGGGAGTCGCGGAGGGACTGATCCCTGCGGAAAGCGGAGAGGAGTGGAGACATCTTCTACAAGCCCACTGACTCTCATAACTACCTCGACTATACCTCTTCCCACCCCGCCTCTTGCAAAAATGCCATTCCCTATTCCCAGTTCCTCCGTCTCCGCCGCACCTGCTCCAAGGATGAGGCTTTCCGTTCCAGGACATCTCAAATGTCCTCTTTCTTTAAGGATCGTGGTTTCCCTTCTACCGTCATCAATGATGCCCTCACCCGCATCTCCTCCATTTCCCGCACTTTGGCCCTCACCCCATCCTCCCGCAACCACAACAGGGACAGAGTTCCCCTTGTCCTCACCTACCACCCCACCAGCCTCCGGATCCAGCACATTATCCTCCGCAACTTCCGCCACCTTCAACAGGACCCCACCACTAAGCACATCTTTCCCTCTCCACCCCTCTCCGCTTCCTGCAGGGATCGGTCCCTCCACGACTCCCTGATCCACACGTCCCTCCCCACAGATCTCCCACCCGGCACTTATCCCTGTAAGTGTAAGTGCTACACCTGTCCCTACATCTCAACTCTTGCAACCATTCAGGGCCCCAAACAGTCCTTCCAGGTGAGGCAACACTTCACTTGTGAGTCTGTTGGGGTCATCTATTGCATCCGGTGCTCCCGGTGCGGCCTCCTCTACATCAGTGAAACCCAAAGCAGATTGGGGGACCGCTTCGTCGAGCACCTCCACTCTGTCCGCCACAACAGACAGGATCTCCCGGTAGTCACCCACTTCAACTCTGCTTCCCATTCCCATTCAGATATGTCCATACATGGCCTCCTCTACTGCCATGATGAGGCTAAACTCAGGTTGGAGCAGCAACACCTCATATACTGTCTAGGTAGTCTCCAGCCCCTTGGTATGAACATAGAATTCTCCAACTTCCGCTAATTCCCTCCCCCTCCCTTCCCCTATCCCTATGTCACTCTGCCCCCTCCCCCAGCTCCCTCATGGTTCCGCCTCCTTCTTCTACCACCCACTGTTTTTAGGGCTATGGCGTCAATGCTTCCCCTCCCCCACCCCTTTGTCTTTCAAATTACTGGTCTATCAACTGACGCTACAAGCATTCTTCAAATCCTTCCCCATCTTTCATTCTTCAGTCCTGACGAAGGGTTCCGGCCCAAAATGTCAACTCATCGTTTCTGACTGATGCTGCCAGACCTGCTGAGTTCATCCAGCATACTGAAAGTGTTGCTTTGATCTTTTACAGCATCTGCAGATTATTTTGTGTTTACAATTCATCTATCAACTTCCAGCTGGCCTGGCATCCTTCCCCTTCCTTCTCTGGGCCAAGGGGGGCGGGTTTCACCTCGAAACTCAACTGTTTATTCATTCCCATCGACACTGCCTGACCTGCTGAGCTTCTCCAGAATTTTGTGTGTTGCTTATTCAACTCTGTCATTACACGACATCCTGCCATCTACATTTTTTTTGCAAAATGTGTTCACTTCTTCATGTTATTTACAAAATTAAACTATTCGCAGGTTTCCTGAGTGTTTTGATTTTCTCAAAGGATCTTGTGTCATTGCTATTATGTTTTCTCCTTGACCTCACGTGGTGTCATTTATTTCATAGAATCCTGTGTTGTTACTTGCACAGTCTCTACTTTGGAATGTGTTAGTAATCATCGAACTCTGATTTAAGTGCACACCTCTCAGTCTTCTGATATTCCAAGGATGTCATTCCAATATTCCATTGCTGAGAGACGGTAGATGCTGGAAGAATTCAGCAGATTGAGCAGCATCTGTAGAGGCAAAGGGATAAATGATGTTTTGGGTTGAGACCCTGCAAGCAATCTTGAGTCATGGCCTTGGCTCAAAATGTCAACCATCGCTTTGGGTCCACTGATGCTACTTGGCTGATTGAGTTCCTCCAGCAACTCTGCTTTTGCTCTTATACCCGAGTGTCATTTTTGCTAGATGTTAAAAATGTTTGACCATATGTCAAAAATGCGGGTTATGACCTTTAATTTTACCAAAGAAAACTGACTGGAGTCATTTAGTGCAAAAGTGTTTATTAGGTCTGTCAAAAATAAAACTTACAAAAACTTGTGAAAATAGTGAAGAAATGCTAATACTTACAAAATGATATCTTCAAGAAAACATAATAATAGTGGAGCTTAGTAGGACGACGACTCCTTTGCTTGCATCTTTGGAAACAGCTCTGTTTCTATCTTTAATATCTCTTTTTTTCCTTTTCAGGGTTCTTTTGAGGACCCTGACTTGGAGTTACATGCTGACTTCAGTCCTTTGTGGAAATGGGACCTGCTCTCGAGGCCTCACGACCGGACGCTTTTCGGTATGCCAAGGACGTGGCCTGGAAGACAAGCATGCCTTCAGGGTGCCGGATTTTCGTGGTTCTGGGGGTGGGCGGACTTGAGGCCAGTGCCACCACCTGTTATATCGTGGGAGACGAAAGATCGTAAGCAGCGACCTGGCTGCTCACTGCGTGGCCAGATACCCAAGTTATTTGGGCACAGAGCTCGGAAAAAGGGATGCACAGACTTTTAACACCATAAATCAGCAAGTTCCTTTGTTATGTCTCCCCTCTCGCTGTGAAATGGGGACACCTCTTTTTCCCGTTATTAGGGAGAGAGAGAGAGCCTGTGGTATGTCAAATACAGGGTGAACGAGTAGTCTTTGGGGTACTGCAAGTCTGTGTCTTTACTGATGCTTTGCTGCATGCTTGAGTACTCAGTGGGGGGTGCCGATGCTTTTTGCTGGTGGGGGAAGGGGTGTCGTTGCTTTGATGCTGTTTGTGCATGGGAGGGGGGAGCTGGGGGGGCGTCTTTTGGGTTCTAACATTTAACAGTCATTCATTCTTTCGGGCACTCCTCTGTTTTTGTGGATGTTTGTGAAGAAAAAGAATTTCAGGACATATATGGTATACATTTCTCTGACATTAAATGTACCTATTGAAACTTATTCTTGTCCAGTGTAAACTTCTGGCAGCCCCAATCTCTCCCTCATACTGAGGGCAATGAACTGCTTTTGTAAGCACGAGGACATATCTTCTTCAATTACCAACAAAGGTAACTGATTCTAGCTGCCCCGCCATTAAATAAATCATTGTTGATATGATTACAACATTAAGGGCACACTCCTGCATGTCCCTGCCAACCTTTCACTCCCTTGTTTATCAAGCTCAACCTTAAAAACATTCAGAGATTCTGTGTTCAATACCTTTAAAGGGCTCAGAACACCCTGAAAGAGAAAAAAAAATCACTTCATTTCTGTAAATCAAGGGTGATCAATTATTTAAACAGTACCCTCGAGTAAGTGGAAGCACCCTTGCCAAATCCACCCTGTCAAGACCTTGCAGGATCTCATCTTTCATTCAAGTCCTCAAAACCTTTTTTTTCATCTCGGCTATTTAGTTATAGTCATAGTCATAGTCATACTTTATTGATCCCGGGGGAAATTGGTTTACGTTACAGTTGCACCATAAATAATTAAATAGTAATAAAACCATAAATAGTTAAATACTAATATGTAAATTATGCCAGGAAATAAGTCCAGGATCAGTCTATTGGCTCAGGGTGTCTGACCCTCCAAGGGAGGAGTTGTAAAGTTTGATGGCCACAGGCAGGAATGACTTCCTACGAGGCTCAGTGTTGCATCTTGGTAGAATGAGTCTCTGGCTGATGTACTCCTGTGCCCAACCAGTACATTATGTAGTGGATGGGAGACATTGTCCAAGATGGCATGCAACTTGGACAGCATCCTCTTTTCAGACACCACCTTCAGAGAGTCCAATTCCATCCCCACAACATCACTGGCCTTACAAATGAGTTTGTTGATTCTGTTGGTGTCTGCTACCCTCAGCCTGCTGCCCCAGCACACAACAGCAAACATGATCGTACTGGCCACCACAGCCTCGTAGAACATCCTCAGCATCGTCCAGCAGATGTTGAAGGACCTCAGTCTCCTCAGGAAATAGAGACGGCTCTGACCCTTCTTGTAGACAGCCTCGGTGTTCTTTGACCAGTCCAGTTTATTGTCAATTCGTATCCCCAGGTATTTGTAATCCTCCACCATGTCCACACTGACCCCCTGGATGGAAACAAGGGTCACCAGTGCCTTAGCCCTCCTCAGGTCTACCACCAGCTCCTTAGTCTTTTTCACATTAAGCTGTAGATAATTCTGCTCACACCATGTGACAAAGTTTCCTACCGTAGCCCTGTACTCAGCCTCATCTCCCTTGCTGATGCATCCAACTATAGCAGAGTCATCAGAGAACTTCTGAAGATGACAAGACTCTGTGCAGTAGTTAAAGTCCGAGGTGTAAATGGTGAAGAGAAAGGGAGACAAGTCAGTCCCCTGTGGAGCCTCAGTGCTGCTGATCACTCTGTCAGACACACAGTGTTGCGAGCACATGTACTGTTGTCTGCCAGTCAGTTTCCATCTCAATCTACTTTCCAATGCTTGGCTCTACGATGCTCAGCCATGTTCTGAAGCTTCTATGCATTAGCAATACATCACAGGCAGAACTTGTTGAGGAAGATGGCACTCTGCAGCTTAGCAAGAGGTTTGCTGATTGATGTCTCATTGTTAAACTCAAGTACGCTGGTAATACTTCTACCTTCATGATTTCTTTGATAATTTGCATTGGTCTCTTGGCTGCGCCATTTGATGCTGGGCGGGGGGGGGGAGGTGGTATGATGAAAAACCCAAAGGTATAATATCATTTGCTTCATGAAGATATCAAATAGAAATCTGCAAAACAAGGCTGTGATCTTTGTCACTATGGTAGGAGTGTCTAAAGTTAAACAACTTAGGCTAGCAGTCCAGGAGAGGTTTAAAGGGGATCCGAAGGGTAAATTTTTCACACAATGAGTAGTTGGTATTAGATTAGATTATGAGGGCACTCAGTTCTCATTTATTGTCATTTAGAAATGCATGTATTAAAAAAATGATACAATGTTCCACTAGAATGATATCACAAGAAAAACAGGACAAACCAAGACTAAAACTGACAAAACCACATAATTATAACATTATAACATTATTACAACAGTACAAAACAATACCAAAATTTGATAAAGAGCAGACCATGGGCACGGTAAAAAAAGGTCTCAAAGTCCCAATCGACTCATCATCTAACGCAGGCGGCAGAAGGGAGAAACTCTCCCCGCCATGAACCTCCAAGCGCCGACAACTTCCCGATGCATTGGAAGCACCCGACCGCAGCCGACTCTGAGTCCGTCTGAAAACTTCGAGCCTCCGATCAACCCCTCCGATACAGCCTCTCTGAGCACCATCCTCTGCCGAGCGCTTCGACCCCCCCCCTGCCCCGGCCGCCGAGCAACAAGCAAAGCCGAGGACTCGGGGCCTACTCCTCCGGAGATTCTGGACCACACAGTAGCAGTGGCAGCGAAGCAGGCATTTCAGAAGTTTCACCAGATGTTCCTCCGTGCTCTCACGTCCGTCTCCATCAAATCAGGATTGTGCACGGCCCCCTACTTGACAAATAACAGACATCACCACCAGAGTGGCCGCTGCGAGCTACATCACGCCGCCATCTTCTCCTCCCTCTGGAATAAGTTGCTAGAGGGGGTGGTGAAGGCAAGGACAGTTATGACACTTGAGACATCGGAACAGGATGATCGGGGTATATTGGGAAATGGAATTAATGCAGGCCAGAGACATTAGTAGAGGTAGGGATGAGGTGAGCTGAAGGGCTTGTTTCTATTCTGAAAGACATTGTGGCTCCTGCTTCATGATCGTAAGCAGCTACCTTATTCGTACTTGCACTCCACTCTGGGGTTTTTTTAATGTGTTGGTTTCTCCTAAGAAGCAATCTTGCACACAAGTTCAGCTGTAAGATACAATGTGCCTAATAACTTTCATTGAATTTGTTCATCTATCGAAAGAGATGGTAAAATTGCATGCTAAGACAGGTCATGGAAGGACCAAGATCTTTGTGCTTTCACAGAAGATGGGTGCTGCAGCGAGGTCAGTTGAGGAGACAAATTGGGCCGATTCCACTGTGAACCAATTCAAACTGTTCCCTGATGATCCAACCTGCATTTCAATTCCTAGTTCCAAACTTGCCGGGCTTCACAATTTCTGACAGGTTGATTTTTCAAAATTTCCCGGAACACCTAAAGATGGGCAGCACGGTAACGTAGCTAGTCGAGCCGCTGCCTCACAATTCCAGTGACTCGGGTTCAATCCTGACCGCCGGTACTGCCCGTGTGGAGTGTGCATGTTCACCCCGTGACCACATGGGTTTTGCAGTTTCCTCCAGCATTCCAAACATTATGAATGACAGGTTTATAAGTCGCCATAAATGGCCCCTTACACAGCCAGTGGCAGGAACTGGGGTAAGTAGGTGAGATTGTGAGCAAAGTTACAGGTTGCATTGAAAAATAGATTAAGTGGCCCACTCCTATGTTGAGGAAATGAACATATTTTGCTTTCTGTGACAAAAATATTTGCCAATGTACTGTATGGGTTAGAATACATTTCAGTTATAAGACTAGTTTTTTAATGCTCCCATTAAACTAATTTTGTGTAAGGGCACTCTAGCCATGACTGTCAATCTCCAGTATCTTTCTTCTCTCTGAAAAACATTTCTGTGTTCAGGGCTCACTGGCTTCCAATGAAACCAGCTTGAGACATTGTAGCTATCTCGCTGTCTGCTGCTGCTCCCAGCAGCACCATAAGATGATAAGATATAGGAACAGAATTAGGCCACTTGGCCCATCGAGTCTGCTCCACCATTTCATCATGGCTGTTCCAGTTTTCCTCTCAGTCTCAATCTCCTTCCTTCTCCCCATATCCCTTCATGCCCTGATCAATCAAGTATTTATCAACCTCTGCCTTAAATATAAAGACTTGGCCTCCACAGCTGCCCACTCTCTGGCTAAAGAAATTCCTCATCTCTGTTCTAAAAGGATGCCCCTCTGTTCTGAGGCCGTGTCCTCTGGTCTTCACATCCACTCTCATCAAGGCCTTTCATCATTTAACAGGTTTCAGTGAGGTCACCCCTCATTTTTCTGAATACCAGTGAATACAGGCCCAGAGCCACCAAACACTCCTCATATGACAAACCACTGAATCCTAGAATCATTTTCATGAACCTCTTTTAACACTCTCCTGTTTCAGCACATTCTTTCTAAGGGGCCCAAATCTGCTCACAATACTCCAAGTGAGGCCTCACCAGTGCTTTATAAAGTTTTAACACTGCATCCTTGCTTGTATATTCTAATCTTCTTGAAATGAATGCTAACATCGCATTTGCCTTCCACACTACTGATTCAACCTACAAATCAATCTTTGGAGAATCCTGCACAAGGACTCCCAAGTCCCTTTGCAACTCAGTTTTTGTATTTTCTCCACATTTAGAAAATAGTCAACCCTTTCATTTCTTCTGCCAAAGTGCATGGCCATACACTTCCATTTGCCACTTTGTCCATTCTCCTATTCTGTCCAAGTCCTCCTGTAGCCTCTCTACTACCCCAAAACTACCTGCCTCTCCTATCTTCATATCGTCTACAAACTTTGCAACAAAGCCATCAATTCCATCATCCAAATCATTGACAAACAACGTAAAAAGAATCAGTCCCAACTCAGACTCCTGTGGAACACCACTATTCACCAGCAGCCAACCAGAAAAGGATGCCTACAACATATTCCCACTCTTTGCCTGCTGCCAATCAGCCACTGCTTTATCCATGCTAGAATCTTTCTTGTAATACCATAGCTTGTTAAGCAGTCTCAGGTGTGGCACTTTGTCAAAGGCCTTCTGAAAATCCAAGTACACAATATCAACTGATTGCCCTTTGTCTACCCCTGCTTGTTATGTCTTCAAAAAATTCCAACAGATTTGTCAGGCAAAATTTTCCCTTAAGGAAACCATGCTGACCACGGCCAATTTTATCATGTGCCTCCAAGTACCCCAAGACCTACTGATGACGTCACACCAGGATGTGCTAAGTTCTCTTACCTCTGTGTTAGTGTTTTGCTCACAGGCCACAACCCAACGGTGATTTTTTTCTACCATAACTCCCCTGGACACTGCAGTTTCCTTACAAAGAACGCACACAGTGACATGCCCCACTAATGATATGTATTATAGCAAGATGTACTGTAGAAGGGTTGTACCATTACTAGTCTCTTTGGAGCCTCCTAAACGGTGATGTTCTTCCTTTGGCTGCAGTTTGGCTACCATTCTCTGTTGTGCCCACACTTGCTCCGGGTTAACTGTAGCTGCACTCAGCAAATTAGCTGGTGCTTGAAACCAAGTCAGCTCACAGAGAAGACACAGACAAATGTCGAGGCCTGTTACAACAAACTATCTGCTGGAAGAAATCAGAAAGTCAGGCAGCGCCTGTAGAGGCGAAAGGAATTGCTGACCTTTCAGGTCCCAATGAAGGATTTCAAACCAAAACGTCAACAATTTCTTGTCTTCTACAGATGCTGGTTGACACGGCAAGTCCTCCAGCTGTTGCTTGTTACTGTAGCTCAAAGAGAAGTCTTCCTGCTCAACAGAAGGCTTGTTCCGAATACTCTTGTCATCAATTTGAAATGCAATTGTACTGTATGTGTGTTACTTGTAATGCAAATGCATGTGTGTGACTGTGGGTCTACTAGGTATCGTGAAGAAACTTTGAAAGTTGTTAGAACACAGGCATCTTGCTTATCTGGTTCTTTAACTATGCTATATGCATGGGCACACATCATATGCTTACACTCACCAAATAGGGTTATTCTAGGTTGTTGACCTCATGTCAGAAGTGGCCAAAGCTAAGGCCTAACAGAAAAGAAAGCTATTTTTAAATAATTGACCATTGTGTTATGTACGAGTTGAAAAAAGTCATCTCCACTCCATGTAAAATGATATAGTTTAATGATTCAGGCAGTATGGTTTACATTCATTGTGTACAGTTCTTTAAGATAGTTTACTGACATATAAATCAGCAACAGTTTAAAATTCTAAACAAAAATACACTGCTTATAAAATTAGCTCTATTAAAACCTTTAATTTTGTTGTAAAAGCGAAGTTGCTGCATCCTATTTCAATCAGCTATCTACTGAGATGTTTGCATGTACATCAATTACTAGCACTGTTCATGGTATTCCATGAAACAGTACAAGGAACAGGGTGCAGCAAAAGAATATTTGGAATGAAGCTTCAGGCACTCTCTCGGCCTCCTAATAATCCTTCCCTTTCCATTTTTAACTGAGTGTATCCTTGAAGCACGTACCAATTCTATGCAGAGTTGCCATGGCACAGAACCTAGACCGTGACCACCTCACCCATCTGATCTTTTATCTGTGAAGCTGCCTGACCTTGATCTACCAGTGGCCAACAGAGGTGTAGAAAAGACCAAGAACTTGTAACATGATTCCCACTACCAAGCTTCAAACAAGCTCAGGGCCACCTCTAGTGTTTAGTATCTTCCCTGTGCAAGCCTCATCATTATCTAACAAGAGAAGCCACACCAATGCAAACTTTGAGGTAAAATTAGTGCTTATGGCCATTAACAATTTGAAGGGTGATGTGGAAGTATTCTAGTCCTTCATTGCAATCACTGTGAGGGTTAAAAGTCATGAGGGTAGAGTTTCAGTATTCATTGATCAGGATGCCTGCTACAACTAAGAAGGATTTTATTGACCTGCTGAAATTAGATGGCAGAAAAGCAAGACAAACGTCCTCTGGGAATGTAAAGACGACACATTAGAAGGAGGTAGGCACAGCCTACATTTGCCAGAACGGAGATCAGCTGGAGGCACCTCAGCTTACTGGGTTTCTTGATAATGGTGAAGATGAACGAGGAGGAGAAGGACACATCCAGCAGTAAATGATGAGCTGATGACTGAGGGGTCAGTAAATTGATTTTAAGATCATTGTGAGATTTAAAAGCAAATGGAATTAGTGATGGCATAAAGATGATTAGATGGACAACAATGAGATGAATGATGAAGATTAAAATACACATAATGGGACATGGGCATCAAAGATGAAGAATAGAATGATAGTGAGGATACAGAGAGAAAATTTTTTTACACGTATTATACATACTGGTTTTGCTTGAAATGGTAAATTATGCAGAATCACATGAAGCATGCACTGGAAAATGCCACATGTCCATTACACATAAATACCCATGTCTTGTAATATTGAATCAATTCATTTTGATTATTAAAGTTTGACCATTAATATTCCCACCATGTTCACAAAATTCCCAACACCAAATATTTTAATTTTCTTACTGATTATTAAAGCAAATGTGTCACAGCACTGGAAGAATTGAATCCTTTACCTTTCTATGTTAATAACCGTGCAACAGCAAATGGTAATATAATAAAGATTATGATGTTGGAAAAGGATAATAACCATCGTAACTGTTGCAAACAGAAATAAAGTTATACTGTGAAACAAATATAATAGCAATAAAAATGCTAATAAGCAGAATGATCAAAATGCAATGGTCAAGTTTATATTGAAAAGGGTTATGATAATAATAATGAAAATGGTGGAGATAACTATACTCATTACAGATGATGAGATGGCAGTGACAGTGGTTCTAGTGATGAAAAGATGGACATGCTTATCTGCTGGTTATGATGTCAAGTTTCCAGTGGCAGTAGTGAGGTGGAAATAATAGCAATGCAATGGGATGATGATAGAGGCAGGTTGGGAGTGATGGTGAGAGAAGAGTCATGATTATCTTGATGATGGTGAGAAGGAATGACCACAAGATGCAAGTCATTAAGATTTAATGATGCAATGGAAATGGAGGGGATGAGACAGGAGTGATAACAATAATGAATGATAGTGGGGATACACTAGAGAGATAGAGGCACAATGGGCATGATGATAATATTGATGAGATGGGAATAATGAATGACAATATGGAGATGTGATGAAAACAATCATGAATGAAATGGTGATAACAGTGATGCCATGGGATGTTGGCAATGAGATAGGAGTGATGGGGAGTGATACTGACATAAGTCAGTGTCATTGTGGTGGCTGATGCTATGGGGGTAATGGTGATGTAATGCAAAAACAGTTATGAGATCACAGTGATGTTTATGAGATGGAGAGATAGTGACAAAGATGCAACGGGTGTAATAATGAGTAATGGGAAATGATAACAGTGATGACAATGACAATGATAATATGGAACTAATAACAATGAGAAATATAGAACATAGAATAGTACAGCACAGTACAGGCCCTTTGGCCCACAATGTTGTGCCGACCCTAAAGAAAGAAAGGACTGATGGTAATGAGATGCACGTAATGGGTCGTGATGAACATGATGATGGCAATGATGAGGTGCAAAACACCGAAGTAATAAAGAGATGGAGTCATGATGAGAACAATGAGGCAGTAGTGCAGGTGATGAGGTGGGAGCAATAACGACGATGGTGCAATAGTAGTGATGCTAATGAGAGGAAAACATACAATGAGATGGCTCTGATGTGCTGGGACGATAGTGCTGAGGGTGAAGATGATAGAATGGAATGAGTGATGGTGATGAGATGAGTGGGGGGGTGACACGCATGTGATAAAATTGATAACAATTGACTGCTTCTGCAACGGTAGTGATAGAAATGTGATGAGTGATCATAATAGTGATGCGTTGGAATTAATGGTGAAGAAATGGAATGAACAATGACAATAATTAAATGTGAGAGACACCACTGATATGATATATGAGAGTGATGAGATTAGATGGAAATGATCAAAGTAAAGATGTGATGGGACTAATGGTAACGAGTTGGGAGTGATGATGAGAATGATTATAATGAGATGGACACGATAACAATGAGATGGAATGAATGATGACAGTGATGTAATGAAACACGAGTGATGTGGTGGAAGTGATAATGATGAGATGGAAGCAAGGATAATTTAATGGCAGTAACATCCATGCAATGGAAATGATGATTACAATAATGCAGTGAGTGTGTGGGATAACCATGAACATCACAATGATGCAATGATGAGATGGGAGCGATAGTGATGGGATTTATTGCTGGAGCAAAGATTACTTAATTTAATTATAACCTTGGCAAAATCGTAACTGGATTATTATGTACAACAATCTTTTTGCCGCAAAAATACAGTATATTACAATAGATGGAGAGCAGCGAAGTCTCATCACACTGCTTTCTGGGATGGCAAGCCTTGAGATGAGGAAGTATTGATGACTGCTGATGAAACGGGGATATTGTGATAACAGCAGATAGAACAGTGATGATAATGTGACGGCGATGGAATGGGGGCACAGGAGTTCTGATGAAACAGTGAAACGCATAACAACTAAAATAAATTGGGAGCAAGGATGCAGCAGTGAGAAAGGGAGTGGTAACAATGATAAGAAAATTGAGTCAATAAAAATTAGACAATGGTGGTATCAATGGGAATGAACTAGTAGCCATAATAAACAACAGGAATTCTGCAGATGCTGGAAATTCAAGCAACACACATCAAAGTTGCTGGTGAACGCAGCAGGCCAAGCAGCATCTGTAGGAAGAGGTGCAGTCAATGTCTCAGGTCGAGACCCTTCGTCAGGAGTCCTGACGAAGGGTCTCGGCCTGAAACGTCGACTGCACCTCTTCCTACAGATGCTGCTTGGCCTGCTGCGTTCACCAGCAACTTTGATGTGTGTTGCTAGTAGCCATAATGTTGAGATGGTAGCAAAGAAAATGAAAATAATGAGAAAGGGATGGAGGTGTTGAGAACAAGATAGTGCTGTTGGAAATGAGATAGCAAGGAAGGAAATGAGATAGAAGTGAAGAGAATTATTTGAGAATGGAATAAGAATGGTGAGCAGGAGAAGGTAGAAAATGGAAGGATACAACGACAGATAATCTGATAAAGATGAAGTAATTTTCAGGATGTGAATCAGATGGCGCTGATGACAATGAGTCAGTCACAATGGCAGAGTGCGATGAGAGTGAGATGGGGGGGGTGACAGCAGTGAGATACAATTATGACAGTGAGACTGTAGCGATGGGTTCTCTTTCCAGACATTAAGGTTAAGAAATTATTTAATAGAGATGTTCAAGATAAGGAGGGACTGAGGCCAAAAAAAAAAAATTCATCACATAATTAGAACAATTCAGAACAAAGAATGAAAATCTAAGGTAAGTAGAAAAGAACCAAGAGGGGTTGGGAAGATCTTTCTTAAGCACTGACTGCAGGATGGAGATTTGATTGTGCACATAAGTATGTGATGGAAATATAAATATTTTCAGGTCTATGTGTTAAGAAACTGAAACCAAGCCTCAAGTGACAGTCTTTACAAAACAAAAAATCAATGGACCAATGGGCTGAAAGTAGTCCCCCTATATTATTGAAATTCTATTTTCATAAGAAATGACAGAAATGGCAATGATATGTGCAGATGGAGAAGAAATAAAGAGATTAACTCACTGAAACAGTGATGCAATGAGGATGGTTATGATGATAATACGACTCACTTGCCAAAGGGCTAGCTCATCAGCGTCAATATGGGTCAGTTTCAACATTTTGTTTTGAAAAAAATATAATGGAGAATGTAATATCGATTATCTGGACTGGTCCTCTGATGTAGTTATTACCCTAGGAGGAGATACTGTATATTGTATATTCCTTGTTTAAAACAAGGAGAGGTGATTCACGTACTTAGCAGGAACTAGTATGGAATAGATTGAGAGGATCAAACAAACAAGATCCTGGAGGAACTCAGCAGGCCAGGCAGCAGCTGTGCAGAGAAATGGACCATCACCTGCTGGTATGGGAGACAGTGGTCTGATGATTGTTGGTGGAGTCACAGTAGAAGGTGCCTCTGAGAGCTGCTCCCTACCCTCTGCCAGGCTACAACAGCACTACCCTTGTCAACAAGTCTGAGGGTGGGGTGAGGTTAGGTGTGGAGTGAGCAGTGAGTGAGCAGAATGAAGAACTCAGAATGGTTGATGTTGTGTCAGCAGTTGAAAATGAAAAGGCTGAGAGAAGGTTAAAAAGCCAGGAAGGCATGTGCAAGAGGAAGAGGGGTTTTAGAGATGGGGAAAAAAGGTGGAGGTCGAGGACCAATGAACTAGGAATGGAGGCATAGAGGAAGAACCATTGGGAATTGTGATGTAAGGAATGTAAATGCCTGACGTCCTGGCTGGGGTTGAACTGGGTGGCCTGGAAATGGAGCTAGAGGTCACATGCATCAAGGTGATAGTAAAAACAAGTATCTAGGAGGTTCACACGTGGTTAAAGACTGAGAGGATGTCACATCACCTTAGAAGTCTAGAATTTGATCACATTCAGATTTTTAAGACAGATAAAATTCTTCACTCAAAGAGTTGTGAATCAGAAATGTTATATTATAATGTTCAATAGGTGAGACATCAGTAGATTTTGGATACCGAGGGAATCAACTTCTATTATGAATATTGGATAAGCTGGATGGATGGATGAATGAAGGATGATGGGTGATGGTGGTGGGCAGTGATGGTGATGATGATGATGGTGATGAAGACAATGATAGGCAATGAAGGCGATGAGCGATGAAGGTGATGGGCATGGGCGACGATGGTGACGAAGGGCAATGATGGTGATGAAGGCAGTGATGGTGATGGTCAGTGATGATGGGCAATGAAGGCGACGAGCAACGAAGGTGATGGGCGGCGATGGATGAAGATGGCAATGGACCACGATGACGATGGCGGCAATGGTTGACGATGGACGACGATGGCAATGGGCAACAATGGACGATAATGGCAATGGGCGACGATGGACAATGATGGTGATGAAGGTGATGACTGATGATGGTGATGATGGGTGACGATGGTGATGAAAATGAAGGTAATGAAGGCAATGAAGATGATGGGCAATGATAGGTGACGATGGGCAATGATAGATGGTGTTGGACGGTGGTGGGTGATGGGCGGTTGTGATGATGGGCAATGATGGCGATCAAGGTGATGATGGTGAAGGTGATGGATGCTGATGGGTAAGGATGGGGGTGGACGATGGTAATGATGGTTGATAATAGAGATGGGGATGATGGATGCTAGGTGATGATGGATGATGTTGATAATGATGACGACGATGAATGATGGAGAAGATGATGGACGACGAATGGTGATGAGATGACGGATGACCATGGAGATGTTGGATGATGATGATGATAGATGATAATGTATTATGGAGATGATGATAATGGATGATAGATGACAATGATAATGGATGATGACGACAATGATGATGATAATGATGCCGGATGATGAGGATAATGACGCTGGATGATGACGATAATGATGCCGGATGATGATGATGATAATGATGAATAGGGAAACAATAATGATCAATAGGGGAATGACAAAATGCTGTGAGACGCTATTTCCCCATACCTCCTCATGGAACAGGGAGATAGATGAAGAATAGATATTCACTCAAAATGGCTCTATTATTACCTTAGATGTTTGACTGGCATGATCTGCACCCACATCACCATATAAGACAATGCCAGCTGAAAGTAGCATGCATTTTCTGAAAATATTGCTTTAAAGAACTTGCCCTTTCAAGAACATACAATGGCATAAGACATTGTTGGTCCTCTGCCCACTTAGACATCAATGCAATCATTTCCGTCACCTTCAGTCTTGTCCCTCAGAGGTTCTCCTTCATTCTGACACAGCAGCAGCATACTTTCCCATTATTGTGTAGCTCTCATTATTGTTAATACTTCCGTTAAGCATTTTAACACTCTATTAGTTATATACCTCATTTATCTTGGCTCCCTTTTAAGAAACAGTAACAGGAGTCACATCAGAAAGTGAAGTTCACCTAGAAGTTATACTGTGAGACAAAGACAATGACCTTAGAGACGTGCTTGGTAAGGACTGTTTTCCCATGAAGTTCCGTCATCTCCATTTCAACCTCCAAAGTTGCAGGGCCTTGGATGGGATGCACTAGTACCAGCTCCCCTGTCTGCCTGTCTGACCGCTGGATGGAAAAATGGTTCTGCCCAACACCTCCTACGATGCTGAAGCGCATGGTGTCTCCTGTGAACCGGCTGCTTGTCATCCGGAAGAGAGTTCTGGGGGTTCGCAGGTTGGAGGTCAGGGTGAGGTAATGGAAGGTAATGGAGTAGGGAGCATTTGCACACAACTTGCTCTCCATTGGACATGGGTTTCTCTCACATTTACTGCGATTAAAAGAGAAAAGTGTAAGAACAAGTAAGAAAGAGGACAAAGAGAGCATGTTGGATCTTTTATCATACAGGCACTTCCTGTCCCAAAATACTGAACAAGAGGCACGCAATCAGCTGAAAATTCCATTGATTTGTTATTAAACAATGCTTGAAAAGGGAGACAAGCATTACTGCCTCAGTACGTCTCCAAGCAATTTACAGTTAATAAAGTACTTTTTAAAAGAGTTGTCGTTATGAAACATGGGAAGCATGATTGCCAATTTGTGCACAGCAAGATATCACAATCAGCAAAGCGTTTTGGCCGAGCAAAGCAGCGTGTCCCACATTTATAACAGAAACGGAGTTGGAACTTGTGAGGAACCAGACTGTGCACTGTTCAATGCAACAGACATGGTGATTGAGCTTAGACACTTGAGCATTTCTACGGAGGTTTCAGATTAACAACAAAATAAAACACACAGAGTGACCAAAAAAGTAGCAAAATCCAGGGTATGCACTTATCATTTGGTGAGCATTTAGTCTATTAAGTTTCTGTGGTCAATATCTAAATTCATAATCTTTTATATTCAGACTCAGTTTGCATGCATAGGAAATAAAGGCTAAAAATAGGTATGAAATTTGGTTTTCTGTATTTCAGAACATTATGCAATATATTTAGAAGTTCTATTTTAGAAAGATGCTGAAAATGTTCAGATGTTAATTAAGGGTCAGACAGACTGCTTGATTCATCTCAGGCTCGCTAATCTGACTGCACCGAATGCATGAGGGTAGATCTCTCATAGAAACATATTGTTCAAGCACAATACAGGCCCTTTGGCCCACAAAGTTCAACCTTAGAAATTACTAGGCTTACCTACAGCCCTCTATTTTTCTAAGCTCCATGTACCTATCCAAAAGTCTGTTAAAAGTTCCTATCATATCCGCCTCCACCGTTGCCGGCAGCCCATTCCATGTACTCACCACTCTGAGTTAAAAAACTTACCCCTGACATCTCCTCTGTACCTACTCCCCAGCACCTTAAACCTGTGTCCTCTTGTGGCAACCATTTTAGCCCTGGGAAAAAGCCTCTGACTACCCACACGATCAATGCCTCTCATCATCTTATACACATCTATCAAGTCACCTCTCATCCTCCATCGCTCCAAGGAGTAAAGGCCGAGTTCACCCAACCGGTTTTCATAAGGCATGCTCTCCAATCCAGGCAACATCCTTGTAAATCTCCTCTGCACCCTTTCTATGGCTTCCACATCCTTCCTGTAGTGAGGCGAGCAGAACTGAGCACAGTACTCCAAGTGGGGTCTGACCAGGGTCCTATATAGCTGCAACATTCCCTCTCGGCTCCTAAATTCAATTCCACGATTGATGAAGGCCAATACACCGTATGCCTTCTTAACCACAAAGTCAGCCTGCACAGCTGCTTTGAGCGTCCTATGGACTCGGACCCCAAGATCCCTCTGATCCTCCACACTGCCAAGAATGACAGTGTATACTATATTCTGCCATCATATTTGACCTACCAAAATGAACCACTTCACACCTACCTGGGTTGAACTCCATCTGCCACTTCTCAGCCCCAAATTTAATACCAACCAATTTACATCAGGTGACATTGATACTGTATATGGATCATCCCCCTTTGTTTGACACCAGATGTTAATGGGCCAGATTATCCAGGCCGCCTGCAAGCCATTACACCCGTTTCCAGTTGGAAAGTGATGGATTGGCAAAGACACTCAACAACTGCTGAGAAGCCAACCTCCTGACTGCCTACCCAGTGGGGATCTTGCCAGTCTCTAACACGTGGCCTCTCACTCAGAAATCCAACCTCCACCACAGATTTCTCAGTGCACTATGCTTGCTAAGTGGCTGAGCCCATGACCTGAGTGAGAAGGAACAAGGTTCTCTGTCTCAGCCAAGAAGACAGGGGATGTGGTTGTGGAAATGTGGCTGGCCAAGTGCTGGCTAATGTAGGGCTCTTCAAGCTAGAATGAGAAAGACATCCTTGTGTTAAAGGATTTTCTGATGCAACTTTGCCAAAGAGAATTCAGCAGAATACAGAATACAAAACCATAAGACAAGGAGCAGAATTAGGCCATTTGGCCCATCAAGTCTGCTCTGCCATTCAATCATGGCTGATCTTTTTCTCCCCTCCTCAGCCCCACTCCCCAGCCTTCTCCCCGTAACTATAGATGCCATGTCTAATCAAGAACCTATCAAGCTCTGCTTTGAATATACAAAACGACTCTGGCCTCTACAGCTGCTTGTGGTAATAAATTCCACAAATTCACCACCCTCTAGCTAAAGAAATTTCTCCACATCTGTTTTAAATGGATGTACCTCTAACCTGAGGCTATGCCCTCTTTTCCTAGACTCCCCCACCATGGGAAACATTCTTTCCACATCTACTCTGTCTAGGCTTTTCAACAATTGTAAGGTTTCAGTGCAGTTCCCCCTTCATCCTTCTAAATTCCAGCGAGTACAGGTCCAAAGCTATCAAATGTTCCTTTCATTCCCAGAATCATCCAGTGAATCATCTCTGAACCCTCTCCAATGTCAGCAATCTTTTCTTAGATGAGAAGCCCAAAACTATTCACAATACACAATGTGAGGTCTCAGCAGTGCCTTATAAAGCCTCAGCTTCACATCCTTGCTCTTGTATTCTAGACCTCTTGAAATGAGGTCCGCAAGTTAACCTTTCAGAATTTTGGAATTTCTCCCCATTTAGAAAATAGTCTTCACATTTATTCCTTCTACCAAAGTTATGACTATGCATTTTCCAATATTGTATTTCATTTGCCACCTTCTTGCCCATTCTTCTAATCTGCCCTTCTGCAGTCTACCTGTTTCCTCAACACTACCTGCTGCTCCACCAATTTTCATGTCATCTGAAAACTTGACAACAAAGCCACCTATTCCATCTAAATCATTGATATACAGCATAAAAAGCAGTCCCCACACCAACCCCTGCGGAACACCACTTCTCACTGGCAGCCAGCCAGAAAAGGAACCTTTTATTCCCACTTGCTGCCTTCTACCAATCAGCCAATGCTCTAAACATGCCAGTAACTTTCCTGTAATACCATTGGCTCTTAACTTGGTAAGCAGCCTCATGTGTGGCAACTTGTCAAAGGTCTTCTGAAAGTTCAAATAATCAACATCTACTGCATCCCCTTTATCTATTCTATTTGTAATTTCCTCAAAGAATTCCAACAGGTTTTTCAGGCAGGATTTTCCCTTAAAAAAATTATGCTGACTTTGACCTATCTTGTCCTGTATCTCCAAGTACTCCATAACTTCATCCTTAACAATTGACTCCAACATCTTTTCAACTACTGAGGTCAAGCTAACTGGTCTACAATTTCCTTTCTGCTGTCTTCCTTCTTTCTTAAAGAGTGGAGTGACATTTGCAATTTTCCAGTCCTCTGGCATCATGTCAAAGTCCAATAATTTTTGAAAGATCATTACTAATGTTCCACAATCTCTGCCGCTACCTCTTTCAGATCCCTAGGGTGAGCTTCATCTGGTCAAGGCATCTCCTTCCAATTTACTTTGGCCAACTCCTCTCTCATACCACTGTAATTTCCCTTACTCCACTGAAATACTGCTATATCTGACTTTACCTTTTCCCTATCAAGTTTCAAGTTAAACTCAATCATATTGTGATCACTGGTTCCTAAGGGTTCTTTTACCTTAAGCTCCCTAAACGCCTCCGGTTCAGGACACCCAATTCAGCATAGCTGATCCCCTGGAAGGTTCAACGACAAACTGCTCTAAAAAGCCATCTCTTAGGCATTCAACGAACTCACTGTCTTGAGATCCATCACCAACCTGATTTTCACAATCGACCTGCATGTTAAAATCTCCCATGATTACCATAACATTGCCCTTTTGACTCGCCTTTTCTATTTCCTGTTGTAATCTGTGGTCTACCTCCCAGCCACTGTTGGGAGGCCTGTATATAATTGCCATCAATGTCCTTTTTACCCTTGCAGTTTCTTAACTTAATCCACAAGGATTCAGCATCTTCTGATCCTACGTCACATCTCTCAACCGATCTGAAGCCATTCTTTACCAGCAGAGCCACACCACCCCCTCTGCCTACCCTCCTATCCCTCCAATACAATATGCAGCCTTGGACATATAAAAGCAAGGATGTAATGTTGAGCCTTTATAAAGCACTGGTGAGGCCTCACTTGGAATACTGTGAACCATTTTTGGCCCATTATCTAAGAAAAGATGTGCTGAATTGGAAAAGGTTCAAAGGAGGGTCGCAAAAATGATTCTGGAATTGAAAGGCTGATCGTGAGAGGAGCATTTGATGCCTCTGGGCCTCTACTGACTGGAATTCAAAGGAATGAGAGGTGACCTCCTTGAAATCTATCGAATGTTGAAAGGACTTGATAGAGTAGATGTGGAGAGAATTTTCCATTAGTGGAGGAATCTAAGACCAGAGGACACAGCCTCAGAATAGACAGATGTCCTTTAAGAATGGAGATGAGGAATTTCTTTTGTCAGAGAGTGATGAATCTTGTGGGGCCGAGTCACAGGGTGTACTTAAGTCAGTAGCTCAGAATCAGAATCAGGTTTATCATCACCAGCATGTGACGTGAAATGTATTAACTTAGCAGCAGTTCAATGCAATATATAATATAGAAGAGAAAAAATAAAATAAAAATAATAATAAAAAAGTAAAACAATTACAGCATATATATATTGAATAGATTTTTTAAAATGTGCAAAAAATAGAAATACTGTATATCAGAAAAAGCAAGGTAGTGTCCAAAGCTTCAATGTCCATTTAGGAATTGGATGGCAGAGGGGAAGAAACTGTTCCTGAATCACTGAGTGTGCGGATTCAGGCTTCTGTACCTCCTACCTGATGGTAACAGTGAGAAAAGGGCATGCCCTGGGTGCTGGAGGTCCTTAATAATGGACGCTGCCTTTCCGAGACACCACTCCCTGAAGATGTCCTGGGTACTTTGTATGCTTGTACCCAAGATGGAGCTGACTAGATTTACAAACTTCTGCAGCTTCTTTCAGTCCTGTACAGTAGCACCCCCCCACCCCCCCCCCCGTACCCCGTACCAGACAGTGATGCAGCCTGTCAGAATGCTCTCCATGGTACATCTACAGAAGTTTTTGTGTGTATTTGTTGACATGCCAAATCTCTTCAAACTCCTAATGACGCATAGCCGGTGTCTTGCCTTCTTTATAACTACACTGATATGTTGGGACCAGGTTAGATCCTCAGAGATCTTGACACCCAGGAACTTGAAACTGCTCACTCTCTTCACTTCTGATCCCTCTATGAGGATTGGTATGTGTTTCTTTGTCTTACCCTTCCTGAAGTCCACAATCAGCTCCTTCATCTTACTGATGTTGAGTGCCAGGTTGTTGCTGCGACACCACTCCACCAGTTGGCATATCTCACTCCTGTACGCCCTCTCGTCACCATCTGAGATTCTACCAACAATGGTTGTATTGTCAGCAAATTTATAGATGGTATTTGAGCTATGTCTAGCCACACAGTCATATGTATATAGAGAGTAGAGCAGTGGGCTAAGCACACACCCCTGAGGTGTGCCAGTGTTGATTGTCAGCGAAGAGGATACGTTATCACCAATCTGCACAGATTGTGGTCTTCCGGTTAGGAAGTCGAGGATCCAATTACATAGGGAGGTACAGAGGCCCAGGTTCTGCAACTTCTCAATCAGGATTGTGGGAATGACGGTATTAAATGCTGAGCTATAGTCGATGGAACAGCATCCTGACGTAGGTGTTTGTGTTGTCTAGGTGGCCGTGTGAAGAGCCATGGAGATTGCATCAATATTGTGGCGATAGGCAAATTGCAATTGGTCCAAATTCTTGCTGAGGCAGGAGTTCAGTCTAGTCATGACTAACCTCTCAAAGCATTTCATCACTGTCGATGCGAGTGCTACCAGGCAATAGTCATTAATGCAGCCCACATTATTCTTTTTAGGCACTGGTATAATTGTTGCCTTTCTGAAGCAAGTGGGAACTTCCGCCCACAGCAGTGAGAGACTGAAAATGTCCTTGAATATTCTTGCTGGTTAGTTGGCACAGGTTTTCAGAGCCTCACCAGGTACTCCATCAAGACCTTCCACCTTGCAAAGGTTCACTCTCTTTAAAGACAACCTAACATTGGCCTCTGAGACAGAGATCACAGGGTCATCAGGTGCAGCAGGGATCTTCACATCTGTAGTTGTGTTCTCCCTTTCAAAGGGGGCACAGAAGGCATTGAATTCATCTGGTAGTGAAGCATCGCTACCATTCATACTATTGGGTTTTGCTTTGTAGGAAGTAATGTCTTGCAAACCCTGCCAGAGTTGCCATGCATCCGATATTGCCTGCAACCTCGTTCGAAGTTGTCTCTTTGCCTTTGAAATAGCCCTCCGCAAATCATACCTGGCTTTCTTGTACAGGCCTGGGTTGCCAGACTTGAATGCAACAGATCTAGGCTTCAGCAGACGACGTACCTCCTGGTTCATCCGCAGTTTTTGGTTTGGGAATGTACAGCAAGTCTCAATAGGCACACATTCATCCACACAGGTTTCAATGAAGTCTGTAACAACTGCAGCATACTCATCCAGGTTCAAAGATGAATCCCTGAATACAGTCCAGTCCACCGATTCAAAGCAGTCCTGCAGGCGCTCCTGTGCTTCCCTTGTCCATACCTTCTTGGTCCTCACTGCTGCTGCTGCAGTCTTCAGTCTCTGCCTATACTCAGGGAGTAAAGGTACAGCCAGGTGATCAAACTTCCCAGTGAGGGCATGGAATAGCACTGTAGGCATTCTTGATGCTGGTGTGACAATGGTCCAGTGTGTTGTTTCCTCTGGTATTGCAAGTAATCTGTTGATGGTAATTGCTTAGTGACTTTTTCCAGACTGGTCTGGTTAAAATCTCCCAAAACAATGGTGAAGACATTAGGGTGCGCTGTTTCGTGCATGTTGATCACATTGCTCAGATCATCTAAAGCCTGCTTGACATTGGCCTGAGGTGGAATGTATACTGCTACCAAAATGACCCCGGAGAACTCCCTTGATAGGTATAAGGGACGGCACGTAACTGCTAGATATTCCAGCTCTGGTGAGCAGAATTGGGACAGCACTGATATATTTGTGCACGAAGAAGAGTTGATCATGAGGCATATTCCTCCACCTCTGCTTTTGAGGCTCTATAGATCTATCCTGATGCTGTATAGTAAACCCGTCGATCTGAATCGCTGCATCCGGTATGGAAGAGGTTAACCAGAATTCTGTGAAACAAAGGACACATGCGGTCATAATGTCCCTCTCATTCAGCACCCTCGCTCTGAGACTTTATTCACCAGAGACTGCATGTTTGCCAGCAAGATAGTCGGTATAGGGAGTTTAAAACCCATTTCCTTAAACGCACTTGTAATTCTGATCTACACCCACGCTTCCTCCAAGGTGTCCTCCATGAATGCTTCCAACCACAAGGTGTTGTTTCCATCAGTTTTGAGCAGCGATAGTTCACTTAAACGCATTAAGACATCTTTGTTGACTGCACTGACCTTGGAAGCAGTTGTGCTTTTTAGCTGTGTCTAGCTGAAACGGGACTATTTTAATCATATCCATTGAGAGGACTGCTGCTACTCAAGTTGTACCTAGGCGCTCCGGAATTATGATAGATACTTGATTAGTTAGGGCATGAGATTGGGGCAGAGAGGAAAAATGGATGAAACGGCAGAGCAGACTCATTGGGCCAAATGGCCCAATTCTGTTCCTATATCTTAAGGTCTTACAAAAAACTTACATTCTGTATCAACAAGAGTAGAAACCTTTAAAAATGACTTGTATATAACCATATAACAATTACAGCATGGAAATAGGCTATGTCAGCCCTTCTAGTCCATGCTGAACTCTTACTCTCACCTAGTCCCACCAACCTGCACTCAGCTCATAACTCTCCATTCCTTTCCTGTCCATATAGCTGTCCAATTTTACTTTAAATGTCAACATCGAAACTGCCTCAACCACTTCTGTTGGAAGCTCTTTCCACACAGTTACCACTCTCTGAGTGAAGTATTTCCCTTCATGTTACCCCTAAACTTTTGCCATTTAACTCTCAACTCATGTCCTCTTGTTTGAATCTCCCCCACTCTCAATGGAAAAAAGCCTATCCACATCAACTCTATCTATCCCCCTCACAATTTTAAATACCTCTATCAAGTCCCCCCTCAACCTTCTACGCTCCAAAGAATAAAGACCCAACTTGTTCAACCTTTCTCTGTAACTTAGGAGATGAAACCCAGGTAACATTTTATTAAATCTCCTCTATACTCACTCAATTTTATTGACATCCTTCCTATAATTCGGTGAGCAGAACTGTACACAATACTCCACATTTGGCCTTACCAATGCCTTATACAAATTCAACATTACATCCCAACTCCTATACTCAATGCTCTGATTTATAAAGGCCAGCATACCAAAAGCTTTCTTCACCACCATATCCACATGAGATTCCACCTTCAGGGAACTATGCACCATTACTCCTAGATCCCTCTGTTCTACTGCATTCTTCAATGTCCTACCATTTACCATGTATGTCCTATTTTGATTAGTCCTACCAAAATGTAGCACCTCACATTTATCAGCATTAAACTCCATCTGCCATCTTTCAGCCCACTTTTCTAACCAGCCTAAATCTCTCTGCAAGCTTTGAAAACCTACTTCATTATCCACAACGTCACCTATCTTAGTATCATCTGCATACTTACTCATCCAATTTACCACCCCATCATACAGATCATTAATATATATGACAAACAACATTGGACACAGTACAGATCCCTGAGGCACACCACTAGACACCAGCCTCCAAACTGACAAACAGTTATTCACCACTACTCTCAGGCAACTCCCATCCAGCCACTGTTGAATCCATTTTACTACTTCAATATTAATACCTAACGATTGAACCTTTCTAACTAACCTTCCATGTGGAACCTTGTCAAAGGCCTTACTGAAGTCCATATAGACAACATCCACCGCTTTACCCTCGTCAACTTTCCTAGTAACCTCTTCAAAAAATTCAATAAGATTTGTCAAACGTGACCTTCCTTGCACAAATCCATGTTGACTGTTCCTAATCAGACTCTGTCTATCCAGATAATTATATATACCATCTCTAAGAATGCTTTCCATCAATTTACCCACCACTGATGTCAAACTCACAGGCCGATAATTGCTTGGTTTACTCTTAAAACTCTTTTTAAACAATGGAACAACGTGAGCAATACGCCAATCCTCCGGCATCAACCCGTTTCTAATAACATTTGAAATATTTCTGTCAGAGCCCCTGCTATTTCCACACTAACTTCCCTCAAGGTCCTAGGGAATATGCTGTCAGGACCCGGAGACTTATCCACTTTTATATTCCTTAAAAGCCCCAGTAATTCCTCTTCTATAATCATCATAGTTTCCATAACTACCCTACTTGTTTCCCTTACCTTACACAGTTCAATATCCTTCTCCTTAGTGAATACCGAAGAGAAGAAATTGTTCAAAATCTCCCCCATCTCTTTTGGCTCCGCACATGGCCATCCACTCTGGTTCTCCAGGAACCAATTTTATCCCTCACTATCCTTTTGCTATTAATATAACTGTAGAAACTCTTTGGATTTATTTTCGCCTTACTTGCCAAAGCAACCTCATATCTTCTTTTAGCTTTTCTAATTTCTTTCTTAAGATTCTTTTTACATTCTTTATATTCCTCGAGCACCTCATTTACTCCATGCTGCCTATATTTATTGTAGATATCTCTCTTTTTCTGAACCAAGTTTCCAATATCCCTTGAAAACCATGGCTCTCTCAAACTTTTATCCTTTCCTTTCAACCTAACAGGAACGTAAAGATTCAGTACCATCAAAATTTCACCTTTAAATGACCTCCATTTCTCTATTACATCCTTCTCATAAAACAAATGTCCCAATTCACTCCACCTAAAACCTTTCGCTTCTCCTCAAAGTTAGCATTTCTCCAATCAAAAATCTCAACCCTGGTTCCAGTCCTATCCTTCTCCATAATTATACTGAAACTAATGGCCTTGTGATCACTGGACCCGAAGTGCTCCCCAACACATACCTCCATCACCTGACCTAATTCATTCCTTAACAGGAGATCCAACACTGCCCCTTCTCTAGTTGGTACCTCTATGTATTGCTGCAAAAACCTATCTTGCACACATTTTACAAACTCCAAACCATCCAGCCCTTTTACAGAATGGGTTTCGCAGTCTATGTGTGGAAAATTAATATCTCCCACAATCACAACCCTGTGCTTACTACAAATATCTGCTATCGCCTTACAAATTTGCTCCTCTAATTCTCACTCCCTATTAGGTGGTCTATAATACACCCCTATTAGCGTTACTACACCTTTCCCATTCCTCAATTCCACCCAAATAGCCTCACTAGATGAGTCCTCTAATCTATCCTACCAAAGCACCGCTGTAATATTTTCTCTGGCAAGCAATGCAACACCTCCCCTTCTTGCCCCTCCGATTCTATCACACCTGAAGCAACGAAATCCAGGAATATTTAGTTGCCAATTACACCCCTCCTGCAACCATGTTTCACTAATAGCTACATCATATTACCAGGTATCAATCCATGCTCTAAGCTCATCCACCTTTCTTACAATGCTCCTAACATTAAAATAGATGCATTTAAGAAACTCTCCACCTCCCAATCTCCGATTATCCTTAATTGAGCAAACAACTTTGTTATCTTTTTCTTCCTTCTCCCCTACATCTTTGGTCTGAGTGCTCCTGATCTCTGTCCCCTGCCTATCCTCCCTCACACACTGTCTACCTGCTTTCTCTACTTGTGAACTAACTTCCTCTCTCCTAGTCTCTTCAATTTGATTCCCACCCCCCAACCATTCTAGTTTAAAGTCTCCCCAGTAGCCTTCGCAAATCTCCCCGCCAGGATATTGGTCCCCCTAGGATTCAAGTGCAACCTGTCCCCTTTTATACAGGTCACACTTGTACCAAATGAGGTCCCAATGATCCAGAAACTTGAATCCCTGCCCCCTGCTCCAATCACTCAGCCACGCACTTATCCTCCACCTCATTCCATTCCTACTCTCACTGTCGCGTAGCACAGGCAGTAATCCCAAGATTACTACCTTTGCGGTCCTTCTTCTCAACTCCCGTCCTAACTCCCTATATTCTCCTTTCAGGACCTCTTCCCTTTTCCTACCTACGTCATTGGTACCTAAATGTACCACGACCTCTGGCTCCTCACCCTCCCACTTCAGGATATCTTGGACGTGATCAGAAATATCCCAGACCCTGGCACCAGGGAGGCAAACTACCATCCGGGTCTCCTGACTGCGTCCACAGAATCACCTATCTGACCCCCTTACTATCGAGTCCCCTATTACAACTGCCCTCCTCTTCCTTTCCCTACCCTTCTGAGCTACAGGGCTGGACTCTGTGCTGGTGGCACGGCCACTGTTGCTTCCTCCAAGTAAGCTGTCCCCCCCAACAGTACTCAAACAGGAGTTCTTATTGTCAAGGGGCACAGCCACTGGGGTACTCTCTAGTATCTGACACTTCCCCTTTCCCCCCGCTAACCGTGACCCACTTGTCTGCCTCCCGTGGCTGCGGTGTGACCACCTGCCTGTAACTCCTCTCTATCAACTCCTCACTCTCCCTGACCAGACAAAGGTCATCGAGCTGCAGCTCCAGTTCCCTAACATGGACCCTTAGGAGCTGCAGCTTGGCGCAGCTGATGCAGATGTGGACGTCTGGGAGGCTAGGAGATTCTAGGACCTCCCACATCCGACACCGAGAACAGCAAGCTGCCCGCACACTCATACTTCCCCCTTTCCTCAAATTACAGGGGAAATTGAAAACCAAACCTACTTTGCCTCGCCCGTTTCCACCAAAGCCCATTGAGTCAAAGCCCTTACGCCTTCACTCTGCTCCCGGCTCACTCCGCAGCCTGCAAAATGACGCTGCCTGCTGTATATGGCTGTGTTCCTTTTAAATCTTCCGTGCTTCACTGCCCGATGTCACACGCCTGCGCAGTCCCACTTCTCTTAACTCCACTGAGATAAAGAAAAATCAAAATGGCTTCCGCTGCACTCCCACTCCGATTCTCAGACTTCCTTCTCTGAAGTAAACCCGAATCAGGATTTCTGACCTTTTAAATCTTCCGCACTTCACTGCCTGACGTCACATGCCTGCGCAGTCCCACCTCTGTCAACTCCGATGAGAAAAAGAAAAAATCAAAATGGCTTCCGCCGCACTCCCGCTCCGATTCTCAGACTTCCTTCTCCGAATGATGATTAATGCTAAGCTGATGTTGATGGACTATCTATAAGTAATGAGAAATTGCTTGTCTGTCTTAACAATTGAAAATTATATCACCCTGTCAGAAATCTTTGTTCAGAACCCCAGAGAGGAACTAAAGCGAAGTGTTCTACGAGGGGTGATTGATAAGGTTGTGGCCTAATGTAGAAGGAGTCAATTTTAGAAAACCTAGCACATTTATTTTTCCTACATTTGCACACTTAGTCCAGCGGTTATGGAGTATACGGGTCCCATCTTTGTAGAAGTCAGCGTCTTGGACCTCCAGAAGTGGTCCACAGCAGGGGTAGGTAGAAGGAGATCAGTTATTAACTTCAAACTTACTGCATTTTCACTCAAAGTGTTGAAATGCACATGCATGTAACGGGAACTGTATAACTCATCTCCTTCTACCTTTAGCCACGAACTTATCAATCAGCCCTGCTGTGGACCACCTGGAGGTCCAAGACGCTCTCGTTACATGCACGTGCAGTTCAACTCTTTGAGTGATAATGCAGAAAATTTGAAGTTAATAACTCATCTCCTTCTACCTTAGGCCACAAACTTATCAAGCACCCCTGCTGTGGACCACTTCTGTATGCTCCACGACTGCTGGACTAAGTGTGTACATGTAGGAGGGAACTACGTTGAAAAATAAATGTGCTAGGTTTTCTAAAATTGACTCCTTCTACCTTAGGCCACAAACTTATCAATCACCCCTTGTACAAAGGCCTGCCATAATTATCTTAACTTGTAAGTTTATATTCTAACCTGTGGGTAATATAACACAGACCAGCCCAGCCATTCTTCAATGACCTCAATGAAATCTACTCATCTTTGAGAGGATGATTACACAATAAATCCACAGGGCAGAAACCTCCAGAATATTACTAAATGCTTCCATGCACAAGTTCCTAATTAAGATTATAATTACTCTGACTGTAATAATTTACTTAAATATAAAATAATAAGGCTAGGTGTTTTAGAACAGCATTATTTTATCATTATAAATAATTAGGGTATTAAGTGAAATTGAGCTCTGATAGCAATTCTAGGTGTATTTAAAATTCCTTGATAGAGAAGCATGCATTTTAGGTTTCTGCTATGTATTTAGGATGAGCTGCCAGAAATGGTTGTTGAGGTAGGCACACAATAGTATAGTGCTTAGCACAGTGCTTTACAGTACCAGTTCAATTCCTGCTGCTGCCTGTAAGGAGTTTGTACGTTCTCCCCGTGACCGCGTGGGTTTCCTCCCAGAGTCCACAGACATACCGGTTGGTAGGTTAATTGGTCAATGTAAATTGTCCCATGATTAGGCTAGCATTAAATTGGGTGACTGTTTGGTGGCGAGGCTCGAAGGGCCAGAAGGGCCTATTCCACGCTGTATCTCACTAAGTAATACTTAAAAATCATCAAGATAAGTACATGGATAGGAGAGGTTTAGAGGGCTATATGTCAAAACACAGGCAAGCTGGTTCTAGCTCACTGAGCAACAGAGTTAGCATGGACGAGTGGTGAAGAACCTGTTTCCATGCTGTATAACTATGGCGTGTGACTTATTCTCCTGTGTAATGGGGAAATTACTAGTTCAGGTATTGTCGTCATCATGGCTATCCCTCGAGGTCGAGGATGATGGTCTTCGTTCTATTGATCTACTTATGGGCTCTCAAGTGGCTTATGAGTCCAATCTTGGCTTTGAAAGTTCTTCCGCATTCAGGGCAGGTAGTTCCAGATGGCAGATCGGGCTTTGGTTGTTGCTGCCTCTCTTTCCATTTTCTTCTCTTTTCTTCTAATTCTGCACAACTGTTGGCTTCGAAAGTTGCTGTTCCTTCTCAGATGATGGCTTGACAGAGTTTCCTGTCCTTGGCATTGGTTTCCCAATTGTTGATGTCAATGTTACATTTCTTCATGTTGGCTTTTAAGACGTCTTTGAATCTCTTCTGTTGTCCACCTCTTTTACATTTACCTTCTTTAAGCTGGGGGGTAGAAGATTTGTTCAGGTATAGTACTATGCAAAAGCTTTAGGCACATATGTAGACATTTATAGCTAAGGTGCCTAAGACTTCTACACAGTACTGTAGAAGTTTTATGCATTGCACTGCTGCCACAAAAAAAAATATTTCATGACATGCTTGAGTGATGATAAACCTGATTCTGATATTGTGGACTGAGAATGGGGAAGGGGGCAGGCATGATTGAGAAAAAGGAGAGGAGGAGGGGAGGGAAAAGGAAGCACCAGAGAGACATTCTGTAATGATCAATAAATCAACCGTTTGGAATCAAATGAACTTGCCTCGTGTCCCGCACCCCCACCACCTCCCACACCTAGCACCCCTCTGCCACTCATCCACGCCCCTCCAGTGGTGCTCCACCCTTGTCATTCCCAACATCCTTTGCTCCCGCCAGATATACAAGCTCGCTCTCCGCTCCACGTTGACAAACACAGGCTTTTGTACAGTAAGTGTAGATGTCAATTATTGAAAAACCATATTCAAGACAAAACATAATCGTATCCCATATTTTGCAATACATGTTGCTTGAGATATATTAACCTCTGCTGTATCCCTGTAACTTAGCTGAAACTTCTTATTATATTTATAGAGATTACTGCAAAATATTCCCATAAATTATTTACAAAACATGCACAGCACAATTCAACATTCCCTTTTTAAATGGAAGGTCAGACAACTTAACAAAATTATATTAAATCATATCGTAGGTGAAAAAGAAATGGTTTAATATAATGGTTATTTTTTTAAATTGACTTTCTCAACCCTTCTATTTAGACAGCTTGGAATATGGGGCAGCACGGTAGCACAGCGGTTAGTGTAATGCTTTTTGGCGTCATCAATTCGATTCAATGCCCACTGGTGTCTGTAATGAATTTGCATGTTGACTGCATGGATTTCCTCCGGGTGCTCGAGTTTCTTCCCACATTCCATTAATGTATGGGTGAGTAGAGTAATTGGTCACACTGGTGTTCTTAGGCAGCATGGGCTCATTGGGCCTGTTACCCTGCTGTATCTCTAAATTAAATTTAAAAATTCAATTAAGATTGTAAGAAACAGAGGAGGGAGTAGGCCATTCATCTGCTAATACCTGCTCCACCAATAAATAAGATCATGACTGCTCCTTTCCCCTGCACCATCTTCCTATACTAACCCCATATAATTTAATAGCCCACAGTCTATTGATCTCTGTTTGATGACTGAGCCTCTGGGTAGAAAATGCTAAAGATTCACCACACTCTGGTTAAAGATATTTATTCCCAGCTCAGTGCTGAGGGCTATAACTCTCATCTTCTTAATCCACTCCCTCAAAAATTTGACGGTTTCAGTAACTGCACTTGATCTTTTAAACTTGTAGAGAGTGCAGATACAGTCCACTTAATATATCGGGTCCCATCTCAGGAATTAATTTTCGTTGCATTTCCTCGATCACACCTCCCTTAGATAGGCTGTACACTATATTTTAGCTGCCATCTTTCCAATTCTCTGTATAATTGCAGTAAGTGGTCATCTCCCTCTTGGTGCCTCCACACTGCATTGTACCTCATTGCCCTCAATCACACCATATACCATCTGAGTTTAACATCTGGGGATCTGAGGCAAAAACACAGGCAGCATTTTAAACTACTGGACTGAAACACAGTGAAGCAGATCTTGCTTTACGACACATATAGGGATTTGAATTCAGTACATGGTCCTGTTAGGTTTGAAGGGTTAATGCCAGGAGTCCATCCTGAACATTCCACTAACATTGTTTTCATTTTACTCTGCAGCAAATCCTTCAAATGCCAATATTTCATGAGAGTACATCAGAGCAAAGATTAGATGCTGCTGCAGAGCGTAACGAAAAATAGCCCAGATAAAATAAGGATTAAATGTTTGTTCTACTGAGAACATAAATGGCATAAATTTCCAATCCACTATCAACTGAGCATCCATCCACTTTTCACATCAGATGTTTTGCCTTATTTCATGTTTGCCTGCAAGACCCTTAACTCCCTTTTTGATTAACTCCGGCAGATTCTTATTTCAACATAGCTTTAAAATGTGAATTTAGCTTTCAGCTCTTGCTTGTGAACTTGGATGGGATGGTAGTTTCATTCGGATGTTATCAGGTGGAAGGTGCAGTCATACGAGATCTCCCCCCGGCCACCTCATCACAGCCAAGCCCTTACCCACACATGCTAATGATGGTGCGGAAATTCGTAGGTGCTCCGCCTGCCAGGCTCAGCAGCAACTGAAAATCAAAACAGGCTGGAAATCCGAAATAAACAGGCAAGTTGGAAACACTCGTTAGGTAACATTAGAGAGAAAAGACATCATTCCAATTATTTTGAAATAAAAACAGAAACATTTCAGGTCCCCCATGGCCTTTCCATTAAATATTCACTACTGCCTGTCCCTTACGCTCCCCCGCCACCTGCCCCTTATATGGTTCCACTGTCTGTCCATTCAACACACATCTCTGTCCATTCATTATATGCTCCCCCATTGCCTGTCCTATTTCCCTCTGTAAGCTCTCCTCTGATACCTCTGTAATGACAGCACTCAGATACAGCTCTAAATTCCGCTCACAGACTCCCTCACAGAGGTGAGAGTTCAGTCACGTGGCTCCTCGGTCTGGAACAGCTCCGAGTTGCTGTGACCTAACCTCCCACGGCAAATCTCTTTACATCAATAGAGGTATGTTTAGATAGGCCAACACTTACAATTGGGATGTTTTTACGTAGCTTGCATTGTGGCGAGACTTTGGACACTCTGGGCGAACACAATGGAAACCACCATGCATATTAATGCAAACCTCTTCTCCGGTACAGTTATGTCGATTGGTCAAACACTCATTAATATCTGCAAAAGCAGTAAAGTAACACTATAGAATAACACATAGTTGGCACAACTATGGAAAGTACAGAAGCCCAGTATTCAGTAAGTTAGAAAATAATATACAGCCAGCGGTTAAGTTACAGTAGGAAGAATAGCTATGAGAAACGACGAGCAGGCACTGGGGAAAGAAAAAAGGAAGGCAGCAGACATGAGGACAGTGGACAGGCGTGGGGAGAATAACAAGTAGACAGGAAAAAGTATCCTAGATAGGCAACTGTTAAGAGTAGAATGGATAGGCAGAAGGAACCTTAGTGGACAGGCAAGAGTGTAATGAGAAGGCAGGTGAAAGAGTATACAGGTGGTGGTGGAAGGTGGGGGGGAAGACGAGCATAAAGAGTCGGCTGTGAAGGGTACAATGGATAGGCAGCAACGGGAGAGTATAATGCACAAGTAGTGAATTATAATGGTCAGACAGCAATGAGTTACAGTAACAAGCAGGCAGTGATGAACTTTGTAGGTTGAGTATGAGGATTGGGTGTGCTCACCTTCACAGCTCCGAGAATCCTCCATTAGGTTGTATCCAGCAGGGCACGCACACCTATAGGAGCCTGGAGTGTTCAGACAGGTATGTGCACAGAGGCGAGCCAACTTGCCCGTGTGAAACATCTTACATTCATCTACATCTGAAAGAAACAAGAGTGGCTGGTGAACGCTTCAAGAATACAAGCTTCCTCAGTATGGCAGATTAAAACTGGTGAGAGGTCTTCACTAAATCTTCATGGAATTTCAGGGGGCATTGAACATCAAACATCGACACTGAATGTGAGTACTGGCCTCTGCAATGAGTGAAAGCATACAGGTGGGGTGCGGAAGAGAGGGAGGGGAGGGTGGAGATGTGTGGAACGGTGTGTGCTGGGGGGAAGGGCGTGTGAGTGCGGGGAGGGACGGTTGTGGGAAGAGTGGGGGGGTGGTTGTGGGAAGAGTGGAGGAGGGTTGTGGGAAGAGTGGGGGGTTGGCTGTGGGAAGAGTGGGGGGTTGGCTGTGGGAAGAGTGGGGGGGTTGTGGGAAGAGTGGGGGTTTGGTTGTGGGAAGAGTGGGGGTGAGTGGTTGTGGGAAGAGTGGGGGTGAGTGGTTGTGGGAAGAGTGGGGGGGGGTGGTTGTGGGAAGAGTGGCTGCTTTGTTCTGATTATTTAAGTGCCAGGCTTCCATCAGTGAAATTGGTCTCAGGTCAATCTTCATGGATGCTGCATTACCTCGACACTGCCTGAGGTCCATCCCGTTCAGCTGGAAGCCGGTCTCACAGGTGCAATGTTGTGAGCCTTGGATATCTGTGCATCGTGGCTGGTGACTGAAGGATGGGTCGCTCTGCGCCATTGTCCATTCTGTCAACAGTTGCAAGTGGTTTGTGTAAGTGCATTAAATAACCAGGAGGCCAGATGAATAACTTACAGCTCACTGGGAAAGCTCCAGTGGGATCACTGTACCTAAAACGATATGCTGAGGGAATTAACAGTACACCACCCGGCCTCTCGAGGCCGTTCTGTCATTAAGTAGTAGTATTTCCCTATTTCCATGTGATGTTGGAGACAACAACGTACAAGATGACGGCGGGACAGCATTTGGAACATTGCGTTTAGTTTTGGTCAGGCTGCTGCCGGGAAGAATGCAGAGGAGATTTACGAGAATGTTTCCCGGACTATGTTAGTGTGTTTTTGTTTTAAACTGGAGTAAGGGAATGAGGGGTGATCTTATAGAGGTGTGTAAAATTATGAGGGGTATAGATAGGATCAATGTGGATAGTCTTATCCCCAGGGTTCCCCCACTCACTCCCAGACACCCCAGGGAATCACAAACTATGGGGCGTAAGTTAAAGTGAGAAATTGAATAGAAACTGAAGGGCAACCTTCTCACTCAGAGGGTGATCTGTATAGACAACAGACAAAAGGTGCAGGAGTAGGTCGTTCAGCCCTTCGAGCCAGCACCACCATTCACTGTGATCATGGCTGATCATCCACAATCAGTACCCTTTTCCTGCTTTCTCCCCATATCCCTTCACTCCGCTATCTTTAAGAGCTCTAACTCACTCTTTTTTGAAAGAATCCAGAGAATTAGCCTCCACAGCCTTCTGAGGCAGAGCATTCCACAGAACCACAACTCTCTGTGTGAAAAAGTTTTTCCTCAACTCCGTTCTAAATGGTCTACCCCTTATTCTTATACTGTGGCCTCTAGTTCTGGACTCCCCCCAACATCAGGAACATGTTTCCTGCCTCTAGCGTATATGGAATAAACTGCCAGAAGAGGTTGTGATAAGTACATTAACAACATTCAGAAGGCGCTTTGACAGGTAAAAACTGTGCAAAACCTTAGGCACATATATATAGCCAGGGTGCCTAAGACTTTTGCACAGTACTGTTACTGTAACAATTTCACATATTGCACCTTACTGCTGCAAAAAAAAAACAAATTTCATTACAGATATGAGTGATGATAAACCTGATTCTGATATGGGTCTCTGTTGTGGACTGAGAGCGGGAAGGGAGCAAGGAGAAGGGAATCATGGTTGGGAAAAGGGGAAGGGAGGGGACAGCACCAGAGAGACATTCTGTAATGATCAATAAACAAACTGTTCGGAATCAAATGATCTTGCCCGGTGTCTCAGGGCTGTGTGTGTCTGCACCTGCGCCAACCCCTGCCCCTGGCACTCCTTCTCTGCCACCTGTCCCACACCCCTCCCACAGTGCTCTATGCTTTCCATTCCCAAAATGCTTTGCTCCTGCCAGATTTACAAACATGCTGTCTGTTCCGCATTGGCAAGTACAGTACTGTGCAAACATCTCAGGCACTCTAGCTATACACATGTGCCCAAGACTTTTGCACAGTACTGTATACAGATAGGAAAGGTTGAGAGGTACATGGACCAAACACAGGGAAATGTACTTATTTATTTTATTGAGATACAGCACCACCCAGTAACCCCCAGTTTAACCCTAACCAAATCACGGGACAATTTACAACGAGCAATTAACCTACCAACTGATACGTCTTTGGAATGTGGGAGGAAACCAGGAAACCCAGAGAAAACCCAGGCGTTCACAGGGAGAACGTGCAAATTCCTCACAGGAGGCAGTGGATTTGAACCCATATTACTGGTACTGGAAAATGTTCTGCCAATCACAATGCTACCATGCTGCCCCTCTAAATTGATACCCTGTAGTTTGTGATTCCATAAACTTGGGGAATATGGGACAAGCTTAAATGGGTATTTTTTTTTTGCCATGGTCCAGGCGGGCTGAAGGGCCTGTTTCTATGCTGTATGTCTCTGACTTTACCCCAACACTTCCCAGTTTATCCCAGCTCAAAAAAATCCCAATTCCTCACCAGTTTGCCCTGTAACATAGCCTCTTTAAAGATTCCCCAGATTCTACCACTCATCTACACACTGGGGTCAGTGGTCAGTTAACCTACTGATTCACTTGTCATTGGGATGTGGGAGGGAAAACCAGATCTACCACTGTATACAGTATGGGTGTGGACACATCTGAGGATGTAGCAAGGTTATTTCTGTACATTTTCAGTAGATTTAGATTTCGTCTTGGGCACATATACATAGCTAGGGTGCCTTCGACTTTTGCACAGTACCGCACTTGTCAAACTGGAGCAGAGAGCGAATTTGTAGATGTAGAGGGAGCAAAAAAAATGTTGGGGACGGTGAGGGTGGGGCACCGCGGGAGGGCTGTGGGACAGGTAGTAGAGAAAGAGTGCCAGGGATTGACGCTGGCACAGGTACACCCATCCCTGAAACACCAGGCAAAGGAAATTACTTCCAAACAACTGGTTTATTGATCATCATAGACCATCTCTCTGGTGCTTCCCTCTCCCTTCTCCTTTTCCCAACTATGATTCCACTCTCACTGCCCTCTCCTCAATCTCAGTCCATAATAGAGACCCATATCAGAATCAGGCTTATCATTATATAATTATTAACATTCTCCACTCACATCAGAAGCAAATGCTTCAATGTGCACTCCAAAACTTGTGCATGTG